>NC_042621.1:51405275-52033729 GCF_901001135.1 Rhinatrema bivittatum
GCAGGAATTAAATGGGTTCAGTGCAGTATCGGGCCTAAAGGTCAACCTGGAGAAGTCCGAACTGCTCAATATTACTTTGAATCCAGCTGAAGTACACACTATTAAAGGGCAATTACCATTTAAATGGGCTAAATCATATATCAAATACCTGGGGGTACTTGATCTCTGCTAAGCTATCGGATTTATACCACCTCAATGATCAACCCTTACTAGATAAAGTGTTTACGGATATGAGTAGGTGGAATAGTGGAGCTTTCTCTTGGCTTGGCAGGATTACAATAACTAAGATGACGATACTGCCAAAATTTTTATATCTCTTCTCTTCACTGCCTGTCTATATTCCATCACCAATTCTCCGCAGCTGGCAGAAAAGGGTCTTTGATTTTATTTGGAGACGGCGACCTCCCAGGCTTTCACATGCTATCTTATATTTGCCTAAACTGCAGGGTGGTCACAGAGTGCCAAATATGGTGTGGTATTACACTGTGTCTCAATTGAGAGCCTTGGTAGATATTAATAGGCATAAGTTTCCCAAACAGTGGGTGCAAATTGAACAACATATAGTCGGTCCCATGGCCATTACAGCAATGCCATGGCAACCGCACAATACTTGGCGCCCAGCGCAGAGGATACCTTGGTCTTTGGAGGTCACATTGCGAATCTGGCAGCAAAATAGTAAACAACTGGTGGGAGATCACAAATATTTCTATCAGACCTCTCTCTTTAATAACGTGCAATTTCCCACTGGGTATCAATCTCAGTTTCTGACGCAGTGGCGGGCAAGGGGAATCACCACTGTCGGACAACTACTATCACAGGGAGACGTTCTATCTCTAGCTAAGTTGTATATTACCTATAATCTCCAGCACCCAGATATTCTGGCATACGCACAGGTTGTCCACTTTATACTCTCTATACAACGGTCACAGTCCCTCCTGGTAGATCACTGCTGGAGTCTTACTGTGTAAATAGTGACACAATTAAAGGCTCAATATCTAAAATATATCAATTATTTTTTAACCAGGGAATAGGCCGCTGCGCCTTTGTAACGCAGTGGGAATTTGATCTGGACCCGCACCTGGGGAGCAATCTTGCGTACTGCCAGGAGCTGTTCGATATCCACTAAACTACAAGAAAACTGTTACAAAATGATATATAGATGGTACCTCACCCCTGACAAAATTCACCGGTTCTATCCTCAAGTTGAGGAGGCATGTTGGCGTAATTGCAGAGCCCGCGGTACCTATATGCATATATGGTGGAACTGTCCCAGTATCGTGAATTTTTGGGAATCTGTTTTTCATTGGCTTAGCCAGCTTCTGGGGGTTGATCTCTCACCCTCAGCCACTATGGCGCTATTGAATGTCTTCCCGGACACTGTTAGCATACACCGACAGAAGTTTTGCACGCAGGAGTTTATAACTGCTCGCAACTTGGTGGCCCTCCATTGGAAAACGGACCATATACCCAAGGTTGCGAAGGTGCGGGTTCGATTGCATTCTTACTACCGGCTAGCTTCCTTGACAGCCATTAAATATAATAGAGTATCTTCCTTTATGAAAATATGGGAACCATTCATCATTTACAATTCCCAGTTGTAATGCTGTTCTGACCCATCAGTGATTTGTCCTTATACGAAAGTGGGAGAGTGGACACTAAGACGATGATTTTCATATTGAAGCTGAGTGACAGGATTTCGTTATCTTGTATGACTGACATGACTTGTTTATATTTTGCCTATATTATTTAAGATTTATTAACTTATGTTTTGCTGATATGTTTGTAAGAGACTCTTTCAAGGGGGGAGGTGGGTGGGGGGGGAAATGGGAATTCTGGGGGCAGTTTTGTTTGGATTGTATTATTCTTCAGCTTATCTTTGTTCAGATGATTGTAACTTTGTCTTGAAAACTTAATAAACCATAAATTTAAAAAAAAAAAATCAATACAAAACACCCATACAATTATTCACGAAGTAAGAGATTTAGGCATCATTTTAGATAGCAAATTTAATTTTAAGAAGTCCATAAAAACCATAGTAAAAGAGGGATTTTGCAAATTACAAACAATGATTTCCTAACAGTTCTTCAGGCTCTTCTATTTTCCAAATTAGATTATTGTAATGCTCTGCAATTAAGCCTCACTGCTTCTTCGATTTGCCCTCTACAACTTCTACAAAATGCCGCAGCTCGGCTTTTAACCAGCAGCAAAAAACACGATCACATTACCCCGGTTCTGAAAGACCTCCATTGGCTCCCCATCCACTACAGAATTCATTTTAAATGTTTGACCCTAATACATAAAACAATATACGGGGAAAAAATTGAATGGCTGAACGCCGCTCTTCATATTCATACTCCTCAGCAAAACTTACGATCTTCAGGCAAAGCATTATTATCCATACCATCCCCAAAATTAGCACATTTAAATACTGTCCGAGATAGAGCCCTCGCCTTAGCAGGCCCCAAAATATGGAACACATTGCCTTTGGACATAAGACTCAAGTCACATCCTCATTCTTTTAAGAAGAAACTTAAGACATGGCTATTCGAACAGGCATTCTCATAGTCAGGCTGGTCCCCTTGTTTTTATTTTTATTTTACATTTTATTTTAATTTTATGTTTTATTTTAACTTCAGTTTTAATTTACTGTACTATTATCCTATGCATTATTTTTAAGGGCAGTTGGAATTACTTTGTTGCTAAAATTTAAAATCATTATTTAATGAACTACTATAATCTTATTTTATAATGTTTTAAATGTTTTCTTTTAAAGATTGTATATTAATTGAATATGTTACACATTACTGGATTTTAATTTGATTTGTGATGCAAATCGATATGAAGCTTTCACAAATATCGGTATATAAAAGTGAATAAATAAACAGTAGTGCTGTATTAGGCGGAATATAAAAACTGCAAATAAATCTTTTTTCCTGAGTCAGAAAATCACAGACTATTTCAGTGTCCAGCATACAGAGGGATGAAACCACCTGAGAGATAAGAAAGGCAAGTTTGCCCTTATGAAATAAAAGGATGACAGAAGATTCTTTCCCCTTCCAAGGATGACTCCCCTTCTGTTATTATTTGTGATATTTGTGGGTGGATCCTTGGGCCAGTGGCAGATGACCACGCCCACGGTGGAAGATCCCGAGAGGGGCCACTGATCAGGCTCAGAGTTGGGAGACAGACACACACTAGTTCTTTTATTAAACCGCAAGTGAACCACCAGAGGTGGCAGTAGTGAGCTGGAAGAGCCCGGCTAGGCTGTAGTCCCTCAGGCACTGGAACAGCGATCCCAGGATGGCTGAGCTGTAGAGAAACTGAAGATAGTGAGTAGGCAGAGTATGCAGAGTTCAGGAACAGAACCTGGATGGTAACACTCACACAATAGTCTCTTGAGGCAGCCCAGAGGCTGGAATGAAGTAGGCCCACGAGGAGTGAGTACCTGGTTCCAGGGAAAGCTCTGAGAGAGAGATGGTAACTCACTGGTGTTGAAGGCAGCGGTGACTTCCTGGCAGAAGTAGTATTCGGTAACAGATCCGGGAACGTGGGCCCTCAAGGAGCGAGTACAGGTTCCAGACTGCGACCTGAAAAGCAAGAGAGAAAGTGAGGCCCCTGAGGAGCGGGTACCCCTGGTAAAGTCCGAGGAGGCAGAGTAGCAAGGTATGCAGAGAGTGAATCCCATCCGCAGTGAACTCAAATAGCTAGCAAAAACGAACTCAAATAGCTAGCAAAAACGAAGACCTTAAGTATCCGGTGAGGATGACGTCATCTCAGGGGGACGCCCCTGAGGTTTGCGCCACAGCTGGTACTTGAGTCGGGGCCGCACTGCACGCGCACCCTTAGGCCTCAGGAGAACATGGCAGAAGGCAGCATCTAGCCGGTCCAGGAACGCCAGAGGAGGTCGGTAAGATGACACCGCGACAGCCAAACTTCCATCAACCAAAGAGGGAGTCGCCAAAAAGGTAAGGAGGGCAGAGTGGAGACATCGGGCAGCGACAGTCGCAACACCTTCTTCCAGGGATTCCCAAAGGTGGTCCACATCCAGCTCTTCCTCTGCCCCAGATTCCAGTGGTCTTTGTTCTAAAGCATATAGAGACAGACAAAGATCTAAACATGTATACCCTAAAGGAAAGGCAAGATAGGGGAGATATGATAGAGACATTTAAATAACTCCAAGGTTTCCATGCACAGGAGGCAAGCCTCTTTCAATGGAAAGGAGGCTCTAGACAAGGAGTCATGGGATGAAGGTGAAAGGAGTAATCTTAGGAAATATTTCTTTACAGAGAGGGCAGTGGATGCATGGAACAACTTCCCACTGGAAGTAGTAGAGACTAAAGTATCTGAATTCAAAAAAGCATGGGATAAACATAAGGGATCTCTGAGGAAGTGATGGAAATTGTAAAGCTAAATTAGTTGGGCGGATAGGCAGATTAAATAGGCCATATGGTCTTTTCTGCCATCATGCTTCTATGAAACCCCAAGAAGTTGTATCTCCTTTGCCAGTCTGGGGTGTTTTACTGCTCATCCTTCTCCCTGCCCCCCCCCCCCCCCCCAAGAAAGGATGCCAAGGACAGATTTATAACCCACAGCTTATAGGGTCCCTCCCCTACAAAGCATCTGCATAGCACAGAAGCCTCCTAGTACAAAAATCTCTGATGAAAAATCAATTTGAAGCATGAAAGGGAGCCCAGAGGGACTCTGGCCTTATCCTTAGATAACAGAGTATGAGTGTACATACTCTGTTATCTAATCAACATCTCTCTGCTCTCTGTCACTGTTTTTAACTATCCCTCTTTTCCAATGACCAAGTTCTTCATTCCCTGTTTTATTGTAACTTTTTTTACGCCTGCTGTGTTAATTGGTTCTCCCCTAGTTCATTGTAAACCGGTACGATAAGACCTGTCTTGAGCATCGGTATATTAAAAGAAATTAAATAAATAAAATAAATAAATAAATCCCCCCCCTTCAGGAACAACACCTGGTGGGGGGGGTCAATTGCATCAAAAACTGAAATATCAGGAAGTCCCATATATAGGAATGAGCCGTGAGAAAACTCCAAAATAGCGGCCAACCCTGCTGGTATGCAGACCTTCACTGAAGAAGATGATGAGTCAGTGCAGATCTCAGTTGAAAGAGCAGAAGCCAAAGAAACTGTCCCTGCAGAAACCTCTGGCTCCAGTGGCTCAGGTTCATCAAGGACTCCTTTTGCCATATCTTCTGATGAATCCATGCCCCCATCACAGGTGGAGCATTAGAAGCCCACCGTGCTGCAGATGTGCCGGCTCCTGCAGCCACCACACCAGCGGCCCCTTTCAGCCACTCTGTTTTCAGGCTGCCTGCAAACATGCAGGAAAAATAAGAGGGAAGATTGAGGGGAGGCCAAAGTGCCCCAAAGGAAGAACTGTAAGTTCCGCAACCCCCAATGGTACATCCATTCTGCCCAGCAAGGTGTTTAGGATTGTAGTGCTGTTCCATGCAGGTTGCCCTAAGGCTAAGGAGGCCCCATCCAAGCTATAAAAGGCGATAACCAGATCTTCCTCTCAGCTTTATTCATTCCTTCTGGCAGAGTACAGAATGCTTGCCCTGGCCACAGAAGCACAAGTGAGGACTTGCCCATGCCCAAGTGCCATCATGAATGAACTTGATCAAACTTTGTCGGAGTAATGTAATCAGCCAGATTGCTCAATCATATATGTAAGATATGCCCAGCTTGATCCCTTGAATGAACCATTGGCTAGCTGTAACTGCTGCTCCGTGCAGGTTACCCCTGTACAGAAATGTTTCACTAAATTCCATAGGTTAACCAGTAACAGATTCTTTTTATATATGGGGCCTATGTTAACGAATGCTTTCCCATTGGATCTTCAGCTAGAAACTGATTGTTTATGTTTCTGAAGGTATATGAAAGCACTACCTTTCAATCAGGCTTTTGAAGTATGCTGTGATCTATTAATTTAGATTTCTTCTCTGTTACATCTGATAGTTTTTATCAGGATTTTATTCATATTTTGTCCTATGTTTTTGTTTGTTACTCGTTGTTATATTTTATGTCTTCTTGTTATATCCCACTAAGGACATCCTGTGAATTAGTGGGTAATAAATAAACTAAATGCATTTGTGTATGTATGCAATTTATGCTGTGGAGCAAATTAATCATATTTTCACTATGATATCTTGGGTCAAGTATTAAAAAAAAATTCACGATTTAAAACAAAAAAATATAATTAAACATAGTCACAGATAGCAACTAGATGGCAGCACTTGCACACCTATAACCAGCTCAGAAGTTGTTTCTTCTATTTCACGATTAATTCCAAGGAAGGAAATTACTGCCAATTCCAGCTGTGTACAAAATATTACCAAACTATTTTGAACTATATTTTATTTTGGAAATGTTCATTATTAAGTCATGTAGGTATATTAAGTAAAATGGCAAGAAACTAAAAAATAAAGTGAATAAAATTGGTACATATTTCCGATCTCTGAGTAGGCGACATCTCTTGTACAGCTTGGTAATTCAGATATTAACTGAAATTGCTATAAATGATATGGGTTTACCACATCTGTACTACCGTACTAGGTGAGTGGCATCCAGTTAAGGTAATGCAATGCTTTTGTCATGCACTTCCTTACTTTCACTGCTAGCCCTACTATTATGATCACTAGAGAAAGAGTGGTCTAGTAGTTAGAGCAATGAGTTGCACCAGGGTTCAAATCCTGCTTCTCCCATTGACACACTTTGTCACCTTGCGAAAGTCACCTTTTCTCCTGTTGCCTCGGATACACACAGAATAAATTCTTTGACACAGGGAATTATTGTGCCTAAATTCTAAAAATGCTGTAAGCTGCCTTGAGCGTTACTTGGAAAAGGCAACTTAAAAATCTAAATTTTCCTTTCCCTTTCTACGTTCAATAAACTGCTTTGCATAGCCAGAAATCCAAAAAAGATCACCCACAATCAAGCTTACAGAACAAAAAAAGCCATATTCCACCCACACATGAAAAAATGTTCAGATTTAAATCAGGCCTTTTAACTTTTAGGGGCCGATGCAATTTGACGCATATTGAATACCAGTTTTCCTAACGCACGCACAAACACCTCTTCTGGGCACCTGATGCAATAATCTAATGAGCTGCATCGAGCACCCAAGAGACATGGCTGTGCACAGGTTAGGAAAACGGGCACTCAATACGAGTGTCCGTTTTATCCTGTCACATCCAGTGATGAGTGCGAGCTGCGCACCCTGCCGACAGCTAGCTCAGTCCCTCTGTGATGTGTTGTAATCACTTCACTTACAAGCGCATCGATTACTTTTTGGTAGACAGATCTATTCTCCATAAAATCATTACAGCATGTATATAGACAATAATTTAGTCAGACCATGCTCCCATATGGGTGGATATTCTTTTTTATAATTATGATCGAGGGAAAATGTTCTGGCGATTATTTTATTTATTTATTTTTAATTTGTATATACCGAAATTCCTGTATTAGATACAAATCAATCCAGTTAACATAGAACGATAAGTTGACCTGGTCTTAGAAGCCCGGCCGGGGCATTTTACATGGAACAGTGAACGGTGAGTTTCCGTACTCTATACAAAATAACGAGTTAAACATTGAGTATGAGTAAAGCAGATTGATACAAAATATAACTTGAAAGTAAATAAATACAACATTAACAACAATTAATTCAAATTAACGTTGGCTTGCATGGTTGATAATCATGAAATAGAAGGACAGGGTGGGGGGGTCGAGGAAAGAGAAGAGGGCCTGGAATGGGTGAACTGCTGGGGGCACTCTCGGAGGGGTGTCTTTATCCATTAAAATTTATCTCGGAGGGGTCTTTATTAAAATTATCCATTAAAATTTATCTCGGAGGGGTCTTTATCCATTAGCAAAGATTAAATGAATCTTTGCTAATGGATAAAGATTATAATGGAGAAATTATTTACCTAATAATTTTGTTTTCCTTAGTATAGATAGATGGACTCAGGACCAGTGGGTATTGTGCTCTTCCGCTAGCAGATGAGACGGAGTCAGATTTCAAAGCTGACGTTACTCTAGATATACCCCTCTAGTAACCTCAGCTCTTCAGTATTCTCTTCGAAAAGCCATTGTAGATATATCTTTGCTTAAATAACTTGATTAAAACGTTATTGAACTGGTTCAACTAATTTCCAAACTGAAAACGCCAGTGCACTCAACCAATTAACGCCGACACCGGACAACTGTGGGTGTCCTGAACTAGGGGTAGGCCGCGGCTTACCTGTATTTGCTTAGTCTCAAGGTTCGCTATCCGAGGTTCTCCTTTTCTGGGGCAGCCGTGGGCGGGATGCTGAGTCCATCTGTCTACACTAAGGAAAACGAAATTATCAGGTAAGTAAATTCTCCATTTCCTAGCGTGTAGCCAGATGGACTCAAGACCAGTGGGATGTACAAAAGCTACTCCGGGACAGGGCGGGAGGCTGCCCAAGGCCCACTTAGTATTGCCCTTGCGAAGGCTGCGTCTTCTCGGGCTTAAACATCCAGGCGATAGAACCTGGAGAAGGTGTGTATTGAGAACCACGCTGCCGCCCGACAGATCTCGGCGGGGGACAGCAGCTTGGTTTTTGCCCAAGAAACTACTGTGCCCTCAAAGACTGAGCCTTATCCTGTAGTGGTAAGGGCTTTCCTGCCTCTATGTAGGCTGCTTTGATTACTTCTTTGATCCAGTGGGCTATGGTCGCCCGCGTGGCTGCTTCTCCTTGTTTCTTCCCGCTGTAAAGAACGAACAAGCGATCCATTTTGCGCACCAGTTCTGATCTTTCCAGGTACCGCACTAGAAGTCTGCCAACATTTAGATGGCAAAGAAGGCATGAGTCTTCAGAGTCCTTATGTTCATCTGGAGATGGTAGTGAGATGGTTTGGTTCAAGTGAAACTCGGAAACCACTTTCGGTAGGAAGGAGGGGACGGTGCACAGCTGTATGGTTCCAGGCAGGAACCTAAGGAACGGTTCCCGACAGGATAGTACCTGTAGTTCACAGATGCGACGAGCTGAACATATTGCCACCAGGAATACCGTCTTCAATGTTAAGAGGCGTAGTGACAGACCTCGTGTTAGTCTGAAGGAAGCCCCAGCTAGGAAGTCTATTACTTGATTGAAATTCCATAGAGGCACTGGCCACTTTAGGGGTGGTCAGAGTTGTTTAACCCCTTTCAGGAAGCGGGACAAGTCCGGATGGGTTGATAGTCGGATACCATCCACTTCAGCTCTGAAGCAGGACAGTAAGGATACTTGGACCTTGAGGGAGTTGAGTGACAACCACCAGGTCTGAGCTTGTGTCCGTCAGGAAGGGTGATGCAGGTTCCATCGTCTCACCAGTATACATTCCGGAGTTGTTTGCTTCTCTCGAGAGGAGCAGGAACATGCCACCAGTGCACAGCAGGAAGCAATCTGCAGTGTTATTGCTGTTGCATCGAAGGCCTGTTTGAGGATGGATTCCAATCGTCTATCCTGAGTATCCTTCAATGCAGCCCCTCCCTCAACGGGAATCGTTGTTCTCTTTGAAACTGCACAGACCATAGCATCCACTTTATAAAACGCAGGTGTTCTTTGGTCACCGGCTTTAGAGGGTATAGAGCTTCCAAGGCCCGACCCCCTTTGAAGCTGGCCTCCGGGGTATCCCACTCCAGGTCAATCAGTTCCTGGATGGCTTCCATCATTGGAAAGTAGCACGAGGCCTTACAAAGGGACACCAAGATGGGGTTCTTCTTTGGTTCCGCCATAGGGTCCGTGCCTGGAATACCCAGCATCTTCAGAGTCAGGGAAACAAAGTCTGGCAATTCGTCCTTGTGGAAGAAGCGAAGCATGGTTCGGTATGGTTCCATTCCTGGAGGCATTTCTCCTTCTTCCAGGGAGTCACCCTCATCATCTGAGGTGTCTGGGTCCCTGTCAGGGATGTTCTTGGTTAGGCGAGGCATGTCTCGAGGCATCCGAGCAGGGCCGGGAGGATCTTGTGCTTCTGGCAGGGGTTGAGCCCAGGGTGCAGCCGGGGCTGAATGTGCCTGAATGAAGGCTTGCAGGCTTTGGAAAAATTCCAACCAGGAGAAGGTCCCTGGGGGAGTCGGAGTAGGGGCCCCAGAGGTGCCCTCCTTTGGAGAAGCCATCTCGGAGATGCATAGGTCCAAGGAGCTATCGTGGGTAGTAGTTCTGGACCCAAACCCCGACAGTAAGGGACCAGGCTTAGGCTCACCCTGGGCTTCTTCGCAATGTTGACACAGGTAGGACTCCAATTCAGGCTGCGCGGCTCTTATGTGGCAGGATGTGCAAAGAGAGTGCCTTCTGGCCTTCTTGGGCGCCGAAGCCATTGTGTTTGCGCGCAGTTATAAATGTGGCTGTGCAGGTAGTTATGCACATGGGTGTGCTCAGTTGTGCACATCGAGTGCGTTTAGTTGTGTGCGCTGCTGTGCTCACAGCTGTGCGTGCAGCTATGCGCGCATCTGTATTGGATGCACACAACTTAGGCGCATCGGCCACCCGGCCTGCCCCGCGAGTACCACCGGTTGAGAAGGGAAGATGGCGCAGATGACCCCAGCGTGTAAGATGGCACCCCCCCCCCCCCCCGAGGGTCTCCACGTGTGGACTCTTGCACTGGATCGGGGCCTAGTCCAACCAAGGCTGCTCAACCTGATCAGTGCTCCCTTTTAACCTCACCAGAAGAAGAATTCAGTACAGCAATCCGAGTTCTGGAGACCTGAATTTAAAGATTTTTTCTTACCTGGTCTCGGCACTTACCAATCATGTGCTGGACGGTCTCCAGCTGTGGGGGAGAGGGAATTACCTTCACCGCCACACTTGGTTCTGCACCCGCTGCCTTTCAGCCACACTGGGGGATAAGTCCACACTGGGAACCAGCTACCGGACCAAGGCACACCTCTGAGTGATATCGGAGATCACCTCAGGAATTCTCGACTCGGAGAGGGACCCTTAGGTATCACTGCAGGAGAGAGGGGCTCGATCTTCTTTAAGGTAAATTTTGTTTCTTCTTTGCTGTAATTCTTAACACTATTCTAGTGTGTGGGATAGTGTCCGCATCTGCTAGGAGATGGAGAGATACTGGAGAGCTGAGGTTGCTGCAGGGGTATTATCTAGAGCAGTGGTTCTTAACCGGCGTGTTGCCAAGAACACGTAGGTGTCGCCACCCTTCCCGGTCCCCCGCTGACCCAGCTGCTCCCCCCTCCCGAGCAAAATAGGTCCTCCGCCCGGGTAGAACGCAGCAGGACGGCTGGAGTCAGCGGCACCGGCATGCTCTCTTCTTCCCGCCCCCTCCCCCCCCCTCGCGGCCCGGAAGAGGAAGTGGTGAGCAGCGGGTGCGTGCGCGGGAAGAAGAGACCATGCTAGTGCAGGCAGCGTCGGCCCGAAGAAAAGAAGAGAGGCCCAGCCTGAGGAATGAGCTGCGCGGCTCGGAGAAAAACAAAGAACGTCGTCAACCTCCACGGCTGATGGGACTCCTTTCTCCGCGAGGGCTGAAATTGAAGTAGGTTGCTGCTGCCTTTAGGGTTAGAAGTGAAAGAGGCTGCTGCTAGTTCGGGGGAGGGGGGGAGAGTGAGTGAATTGTGATTGAGAGCATGTGTGAAAGTGAGAGAAAGATAGAGCATGTGTGTGATTGAGAGCTGGTTTAGGTAAGTGAGCATGTGAGTATGTGATTGAGAGCCTGTGTGAAAATGAGAGAAAGAGAGAGAGCATGTGTGTCTGTGTGTGATTAAGAGCTGGTTTAGTAAGGGAGCATGTGGGTATATGATTGAGAGCATGTGTGAAAGTGAGAAAAAGATAGAACATGTGTGTGATTGAGAGCTGGTTTAGGTGAGGGAGCATGTGAGTATGTGATGAAAGCCTGTGTGTAAATGAGAAAAAGAGAGAGAGCATGCGTGTCTGTGTGTGACTGAGAGCTGGTTTAGGTGAGGGAGCATGTAAGAATGTGATTGAGAGCCAGTGTGTAAATGAGAAAAAGAGAGAGAGCATGTTTGTAAGCATGCGAATGAGAGTCTGTGCATGAGAGAAAAAGACAGCATGTATGTGTGTGATTGTAAGCCTGAAAAGATAGACAGCATGTGTGTAAATGTATAATTAAGAACCTAAATAAGTGAGAGGAAAAGCACGTGTATGTGTGAGCGATTGAAAGCCAGTGAAAGAGAGAGAGAGAGAGGAGAAAGTTACAAGCAAACCGTCCCTCCTCCTAATTCAAAACAATCTCAGAGCACCTGGATATCAAACGTTTTCAGGTATGCAGAGCAAAAAATTGTTTGTATCCTTATTATTGTTCATTACTGGGTCTTTGTGTTTGCTATTTTGAAATATTTTATTGGTATCTAGAATTTTTTATATGAGTTTTTAATTATTGGATATTCCATCCATTCGCTGTTTTGAAATAATCTGTTCTTTTTGTTAGTATGGTTTTACTGCTACTGATTTTATATTTCTTGATTTGTTTTATAAGGATGGGTGATGTTTCTTTTTTCCCTTTGTTGCACTGCATACAGAGACTCTAGCTTGCTGTGGTTTCCAATTCAGTTTTTGTCTGCATGCTTCTAGTTATGCGTTTTGGTCTCTTTATTCTTTGTAAGGTGAGGGTCAGCACATGTGATTCAGGTGAGGTTTTCTGCTGGCGTGTAGTTTCTGTGTAGGGCTCTCTAGCAGCCTGACTTGGTCCGTTTTCCTAATAGGAGATGTATTGGTGTCTTAAGGCCTGGTATAATATTTTCAGTGTTGCCTTTTCTTAGGTAAGGTGGTTACTGTTAAGAGCTGGAAATTGGTGCTGTTTTGGCGTGGGATGTTTACTGTTTATGCAATTTCTGTTCAGACAGAATACGTATTTCTTCTTGTGTCATTCCTAACAATAAAAATAATACTGGGCCTTTATTTTTTATTTCTGCCGTGAATTGTAATGAGCAGTGTGTCACACATGTGAGCGTGGTCTGTCAGGTGTGCCATGAAGGGAAAAAGGTTGAGAACCACTGATCTAGAGTGACGTCAGCTTTGAAATCTGACTCCGTCTCCCATCTGCTAGCAGAAGAGCACAATACCCACTGGTCCTGAGTCCTTCTGGCTACATGCTAGGAAATGTTATTTTAGCTAAAAATATTCAAGATTTCTTGGTCAGAAATGATACTGGTGATTTTTCTCCCATTGTAGTATGGGACTGTTTGAAGGCTTACGCCTGCAGTCTCTTGATTTCTAGGGCCTCCTTTCTTAAAAAAAAGAAAGAAAACAACTGCATGGCTTTACGACATAAAATTAATTTGTTGTCCCAGAAGCATCTATCAGACGGCTCCAAGCAGACAATGCTCCTGCTCTCTAGTGCCAGAGAGGAGTTGAAGCAGCTAGAATTATCCAATACTGCACACATCATGGAACTTGTTAAAAAGGAATATTTTGAGGGGGGGGAGAAAAAGCAAGAAAGCTACTAGCTAACAAATTAGAGAAGATTACCCTTCAAAATCACATATTAAAAAAATTAAGGATGAAACCGGTGCGATTCTGATCAATACTACTGTTATCAAAAATGGTTCCTTAAATTTTATGGAGACTTATACAGTGCCGGCATCTTCATTTCTCCAGCTATGACTGAGACCTATTTACAGGATTTTTCCCTACCAGGGGATATGAGAGATGAGATGGATAAAGACATTTCTAGACCAGAAATTCTTTAAGCCATTAAGAACCTTAAAGTGAATAAGGTTCCTGGTCCTGATGGATTGTCTGCTAGGTTTTATAAACAATTTTCACCTTTTCTTGTGGCACATTTGCAAAAAGTATTAAATTTTCTGGGGACTGGGGGTCATTGCTTCCAAACTCTAATGTGGCAGGTATTACCATTCTAGCTAAACCTGGCCGAGACCCTTAGGACAATATGACCCACAGGCCGATTTCCTTAATAAACCTTGACCTCAAAATACTGGCCAAAATACTAGCTGACCGTCTTAATAACTTTTGGGCCGATTCAGTAAAGTCCGCGGGAGAGCGGGCGAACGCCCGCTCTCCCTGCGCGCACACAGGCCACTCGCTTGTGCGCGCAATACAGTATTTAAATGAGGCCCGGCGGTAGAAACGGGCAAAAGGAGGCGCTAGGGACACTAGTGCATCCCTAGCACCTCCTTTTGGCCCGGAGCGGCGGCTGTCAGCGGGTTTGACAGCCGTCGCTCAATTTTGCCGGCGTCAGTTCACAAGCCTGCTGACAGCCACGGGCTTGAAAACCGGACGCCGGCAAAATTGAGCGTCCGGTTTTCGACCCGACAGCCGCCGGCCGACTTCAAATTTTTTTTTTCACTTTTTTTTACCCTTCGGGTCCTCTGACTTAATATCGCCATGATATTAAGTCGGAGGGTGCACAGAAAAGCAGTTTTTACTACTTTTCTGTGCACTTTCCCGGTACCTGAAGAAATTAGCATCTACCTTTGGGTAGGCGCTAATTTCTGAAAGTAAAATGTGCGGCTTGGCTGCACATTTTACTTACTGAATCGCGCGGGAATACCTAATAGGGCCATCAACATGCATTTGCATGTCGAGGGCGCTATTAGGTTCGGCGGGTTGGACGCGCGTTTTCCGCCCCTTACTGAATAAGGAGTAAGGGAAAATGCACGTCCAATGGCGGGTTAACAGTTCGCTCCGTCAGAGCACACTGTACTGTATCGGCCCGTTTATTAGACAACTTATACATCAGGACCAGGGGGGTTTCATTCCCGGGAGACAATGTGCGTACGCTTGTGGATATAATGTGGTGGGCTCAGAGGGACAATATAGCTTCTCTTTTTCTCACCATTGATGCTGAAAAAGCTTTCAATATGGTGCACTGGCCTTTTTTATTTTGCACACTTAAGAAAATGGGTTTTGGTGAGTTTTTTCGATCTTGGATTCATACACTTTATGATAGGCCAAGGGCTTGTATTAAGGTAAATGGCGGGTTATACCAATATTTTTTTGGTAGAAAAAGGTACTCACCAAGATTGTCCCTTATCCCCGTTTGCTATATTCCTTGAATCCATGGCTATTAAAATTCAAAATAATCAGCTCATTTCTGGTTTCCAGATGGGTCCACAGATATTCAAGTTTTCCCTTTTTACTGACGATATTATGTTTACCATTAGCGATCCTCATACATCTTTGACAGCTACAGAAAATGAATTAGGTGATTTTAGTAAAGTGTCCGATTTTAAGATTAACTGGGAGAAGTCCGAAATATTTAATGTTTCCTGTGAACCAGAAACAGAGTCCTTTTTAAGACTGCATCACCCGTTTAAATGTAAAAGGATGGAAAGGAGGGGAGGGGTGGGTTCAGGGTTGTAATTGACAATGATTGTTATTTTCAAGTGATTGTTGTATTGTTGACTTATTTTTGTACATCTTGGCAGTGTTATTCTTTTCTGATTGACAACAACAAAAGTGTCATTTAAAAAAAAAAAAGAGAAGCTGGCAAGCTTAGACCGCCTGACAGGTTAGAAATGCATTCCAGTATTCAAAAATACCAATTCTGTACATGGCAGAATGACTAGAAGACAGTTTGGTTTTCGGCAGACTTTCTTTTCTATACACATGAATTAGATCCCCTTTTCCTAACGTCATCAGCATGACTGTGCAGCATATCAAAAATATTGTAACAGCAATATCTTCTGAAGTCATGTCCCAATATTTATCATTAAATATTGCTTCTCTAATAGGAGAGACTGTTAATAGCCCCAGGTAAAAAGGCTGCCAACATTCAAACAAAAATGTGAATCTCTCGTGTGCCAGAAGCTTTTGTCAATTCTACTACTCAACAGCTTTTAAATAATATTCTCAGAACCGAACATCATCATCATTATTTATAATCACGTTCTGCCACCGTGAGAGCACTAAGCATGTGACAAACAAGTTAAATAAGAAACTGATTTATAGCACAGTCAAGTAAACTATGATTACAATATACAGTGAACAGTATGCAGTGAACAGATCAATATTTAGACTTAGGAATAGCAGGTTAAAGCAAACACAACCAACAAGGGCTAAGAAATAGGAGGAGCAATTCAGACTATTATCAGGGAGAATAGGAGTAGGAGGAATGACTATACAAGTCAAGTTGCGGGTATTTATTTATTTTATTTATTTACTTATTTAAATGTTTTTTTAATACCGAAGTATAGCTAGATGCCTTCACTCCGGTTTACAGATATAACAACTTAGTACATTTGTCAACATCTGATACAAATAGGGTATAACACCAACGGATATAAATAGGAAATATCAACTTCTGAAACAGACAGGGTATAACAGTGAACAAACCGGGTAATGATCAACACAATGATTGAAACTTATGTAAATTATAAACAACTGAGAGTGTGTTAGTTTGTATAACTGAATTGTGTTATCATTGAAGGGGGGAGTGTAATTTAACAGACCAAGGTGGATGTCTGCGTTGTTTTACCTAAGGGGAGCTAATTTTAAAGTCTGTGGATATTTATATCGTATCATTTTTGACAGTTGAACCATCAAGCTTAAACGTTCTATGTAATAGTCTTGGGATTGTTCTTGCATATCCACATTTGGATGTGTGTTGGATAAGTTGTGTGTGGTTATCCGATACCGTCTTTGAAAGTTTGACGGAAGATCCATGTTTTGAGCTCTTTTTCAAATGATTTGATGTTGCTTTGTGAGCTCAAGTAATCTGGTAGTGACTTCCATAGTTTTGGTCCTGCAATGGAGATGGCCCTGTTTCTTGTGTTGGAAAGCTTAGCTAATGGCAGTGATGGTATGACTAGATGCAATTTACTTGCGGTTCTTGTCGTTCGTTGTGATCTGTGTATCTGTATGATGTTATTGAGTGCAGTGTTTTCTGCTTTGTATATTGCGTTGTGTAGGATTGTCAGTGTTTTGAATTCAATTCTTTTTTCTTTTAATTTATAGTTTATTAGGTTGAAAGATAAACAAACAAATATGATATACATATCTGGAAACAGTAAACCCAATGGCTTTCAACAATTTCAAACCAAAAGAACAGCCCCAATCCCCATTCCCCACCAAACCGCCATGAGTTCAAAAATAATAATAATAAGAATCACAGAAGAAAAAGGTCCGCACGCAATGCTTCATCTCAAGCTAATGCTTATTCAGTCCATGAGGGCTCTAATACCCAGAGGTCAGTGTATCGCAGAGAGGCCTGACACATCTGTAACCGATTTTTCCCAGTCCATAAAGGGGGTCCATATGGCCCGAAACAGTGGCAAGGTTTTGTGTAGTTCCGCTGTGATCGCCGCCATCCGACAGAAATAATGCACCTTGTGCTGTATGCGGGTAAGTGCTGGAATTATTGTCTGCTTCCAGTGTTGTGCAAGAACCATCCGGGTGGCAATAAAAACCTGTTGGCAAAATAATGTTTGTGGCCTCGTCAATTCCTTATGCAGTAAATTAATTAGCATGAACCCAGGGTTTAAGAGATCATGCACCTGTAGAACCTGTTCCAACCATTGTGCCACTTGGGACCACAAAGAGTGCACTAGTGGACATGACCACCACATATGCATATAATCCCCTGGATGCCCACAATTGCGCCAACACAGTCCACTTAAATTGGGGTATCTTTTACGCAGCACAACTGGGGTAAAATACCATCTGGTAAGCATCTTATAACAGTTCTCCTGCATATTCGCTGAAATAGAACACTTTTTTACGGCAATATATAATTGTTGCCATTCCTCAGCTGGAATGGTCCTCCCCAGATCCTTCTCCCACGCTCTGGTGTGGGGGAAACTCTCATCTGAATCCCCTAACAACAGCACATATAGTTTAGAGACCATCCCCCGCTTCTTATCCGTATCAGCACAGTAATGTTCGAATAATGTCTGTCCCTTCAATTCTTTTTTCTACCGGTAGCCAGTGTAGACTGTTGAGTAAAGGGGTGATGTGGTCTGATTTTTTTTTTACCGGCTAGGACTCTAGCTGCTGCATTCTGTAGTAATTGAAGTGGTTTTAAGGCCGTTTTTGGTAGACCTATCAAGAGTGAGTTGCAGTAGTCGAGGCTGGTAAAGATAAGAGATTGTAAGACGGTTCTGAAATCTTGGTGGTGAAGCAGCGGTTTTAGATGTTTAAGTATTTGGAGTTTGTGAAAGCCTTCTTTTGTTATTGTTGCGATGTGTTTTTTATAGTTTAGTTCATTGTCAATCCATATACCGAGGTCTTTTACGTTGTCCTTTAGTTGGATACAGATGTTGTCTATTTGTATGGAGGGATTGGTTTTTGATCCTGCATTTTTTCTTTCCATCAGAATGCATTCTGTTTTGTTCACGTTGAGACATAGCTTTAGGTGGTTTAGAATGTTTCTTATTGAGTCGAGGTGAGAGGCTGCTAGTGTCAGTGCATCTTCGATGGTGGACGTTATTGGTATGAGGAGTTGTATATCATCAGCGTACATATAGTATGTTATGCCTAGACTTGCGATGAGTTGGCAGAGTGGGAGTAAGTAAATGTTAAATAGTGTGGCCGAGAGAGCAGACCCTTGTGGCACTCCTGTTTCGAGGGGGATGGCTTCCGATGAGTTGTTGTTGATGGTGACTTTGAAATATCTGTCTTTTAGGAAGGATATGAACCAGTCTAGAGTTTTGCCTGAGAGACCTATGTTCGCTAGTCTTGATATTAGGATTTTGTGGTCAACTGTGTCGAATGCGGCGGAGAGGTCGAGTAGGATCAGTAGTAATTCCCTTGCACCATGAAAGCAACTGAAATGATCATGGCTAGGAAATGTCTTCATGAAACATACTGGCTTTTAGATTCTTTCCAAACCCAAGGTGACCTACAATCAGGTCCATGTCTCTACTCCTGAGGGTTTACAGTCTAATATAGTGGACTCCTTATTTACATTGTACACTTGTATATAATTATCCTCCTCTATCTCTTTTATTTCTTACAATCCCAGTTCATTAGCCCTTGTTAATTGTAACTGCTTCTCTTCTCCACGTTTATTTATGTTTTTGGTTATATTTTTGCACCCCTGTTTTCTGTAAACCGACATGATGAGAACGAGTTCTTGAATGCCGGTATAAAAACACCTTAAATAAATAAATAAATAAATGGCTTAGTTTGTTATCAAAACCTCTTAGGATATTGTTTGATAACTTGAGTAGCAGGGTTTCGGTGCTGAGGTGTTTCCTAAAACTGTGTTGGGAGGGGTGTAGGATTTTGTTGTTTTCGAGGTGTTCATTTAGCTGTATCAGGGCTGCTTTCTCTGTCAGTTTTGCAAGAAGGGGTAGGTTTGAGATTGGACGGTAGTTGGTCAAGTCGTCTGGATCTAGGTTTTTCCTCTTTATGATTGGTTTGATCGTTGCGATTTTTAGTTTGACTTGCAGTTCACCTTCATTGAGGGATTTATTTATAATTGCAGCTAAGGTTGGTGCTATTGTGTGAGCAATTTCTTTTAGCTCTCGTGTTGGGATTATGTCTAGATCATGGCGTGCTGGGTTTATTTTTTTAGCATTTTTTCTGTTTCAATGGTTGAGATTGGTTCGAAGTTAGACCATGGTGTTATACTTGTTTATTTGCTGTGGATAATTGGTCTTCTGTGATTGCGGATTTGTTGATGGCATCTGTTATTTTGCTTATTTTGTTCTTGAAAAACATGGCGAGGTCTTGGCTTAGATTTTTGGTTTCATTTGTGGGTGAGTTGTTGTTTTCAGGTATGAGGTTGTTTACGATGTTGTATAGAGATTTGGAGTTATTGGTGGAGTTTTTGATCTTTTGACTATAGTAGTCACGTTTAGTGTTCAGAATCATTTTTTTTATAGGTGGCGAGTTGTGTGCGGTATCTTTGCAGTGTCACGGGACTTTTGTATCTTTGCCAGTCTTTTTCTATTTTCCTGAGATTGGATTTCGTTATTCTTAGTTGTGAGTTGAACCATGGGTTGTGTTTTTCTCTGTTTTTCTTTATCTGTTTTAATTTATCAGGGTTTATATTATTTGCAGTTTCTTCTATAGGTTGGAACCAGGATTGAGTGGCGTTGTTTATATTAGAGAGGTCTAGATTTGCTAGTTGTTTTCCAATTTCTTGTTGGAGAATGTTGGTTTGGAAGGGTGGTCGGTATTTGAAGGATAATGATTTATCTGTTTTTGCCATGTTGTTGATTTTTGCTTGTGTCTTGCATTGTAGGAGGTAGTGATCGGACCATGGGACTGGCCTGTATGATATTGATGAGTCTGAGAAATAGCGATTTGTGAAGATCAGGTCCAATGTGTGTCCCGCTTTGTGTGTGGGGTTGTTCACTTGTTGGTTTAGGTTTAGACTTGATAGCATGTCGAGCATGGTTTGGCAGTTTTGTGATCTGGGGCTTGTATCTGTGTGAAGATTGAAGTCTCCAAGTATAATTGTTGGTTTTTTCATACTGATGTTTGTTATTAGGAATTCTAAGAGTGAGGAGATTTCGTTGTCTAGAAGTTTGGGAGGGCAGTATACTAGGCATATTTGCAGGTTTTCTGAGTCAAATAGCGCTATTTCGTATGGGTATGGGTCCTATGGCTCAGGGAGAGGTAGCAGGGCTCTCAAGGGAATGGCATTAGTGACTTATAAGACTGCTGCAATGTTTAAACTTTTTCTCACAAGGCTACAGTATAATGTAAGTGAATCCTTTGGCAAAAGAGAGATTATTTCTGAATCACAGAATTATCAAGATCTAAAACCTATGTCCGTTTGTGAATTCTTTGAGAGAAACAAACCTGTCTCTCTTCTGGATCCCTAAGGATGTCCAAGGTAATAAAGTTGGATTAGTTAAGACAATGAAATGCATATACTGTATCTATATTTTATAGATTTTTTAAAAATGATACATTTTTTACATGAGGGGAAGTCAATAAATAAGGTGAATTTTTGTTTTGATTCTATACTGAAATTCACCTTGTTTATTGACTCTCTCTCATATTTAAATAATCAGACTACTTACAGCCTAAGACTATGCATATAAAAGCTACTTTTGAAAGAAAAAATAATCCTTTTAAACCAGATGAAAATGTTCAAAATAATCTATAGTAATTTCGGAAACATCAGAATATAGTAAAATATCTTTCCAGTGCTATGTGGCTTTCTCCATGGTAAATACTGCACAGTTAATGTATGTGCAATAGGTTTCTAAACTACGTACAAAACTCAGAGGAAGTCATTTGGACCTGTTAAACAGAAGCCTTCACAGACTAGGACAATGGGCACATTACAGTGCATCTAAACACTTAGAGGTAGATCTTCAAAGCAGGCTCGAACAAAAGTACGCTGGATTTTATAAGATACGCGCGTAGCCGCACGTATCTTATAAAATCCGGGGTCGGCGCACACAAGGGGGTGCACATTTGTGCAACCTGTGCGCGCCGAGCCCAGCGCGGCCTGCCTGTTCCCTCCGAGGCCGCTTCGATTTCGGAGCGGCCTCGGAGGGAACTTTTCTTCGCCCTCCCCCCACCTTCCACTCCCTTCCCCTACCTAACCCACCCCCCCGGCCCTATCTAAACCCCCCCCCACACCTTTGTTGGCAAAGTTACGCCTGCTGAGAGATCTAGGCATCAAGTTGACTTAGGGAATGGCCTCTGCTATTACTGGTATTAGTATTGTGGGATCTGTTTAATGTTTTGGGTACTTGCCAGGTATTTGTAACCTGGATTGGCCACTGTTGGAAACAGGATGCTGGGCTTGATGGACCCTCGGTCTGACCCAGTATGGCAGCTTCTTATGTTCTTATGGAAATATGCTGGAAATAATTTGTATTTTATTTTTCTATATTTGTGATTCTTTTACTTACTTGATTTCTCAACATTATTCTCAACAAAGTTTTTCCTATCATAGAACAATGGTAGAGCTGCATCAGGATCTGAGGGAAAGCTGGCAAGTGGTAGGACTGATATCCTCAGGTCAAATTTGGGGGGAGATGGCAGGTCACCTGGCATGGGCAGTAGAACAACTTGACAGCATAACAAAAAAAATAAGGCGTGCCCTCCGGTCAGTAGTGAAGTTTGTGTGGCTGACAGCTGGGAGATCTCTTTTATCACAGAAGGCAGTAAAAAGAGTAAGGAAAGGTTATGACCAAAGCTGGAATAGTGTAGGCAAGGGCAGACTGGTTGGGCCTACTAGTCCTTACTTGCTGACATCTACTCTGTTACTAAGGGGCGGAATTTAAAAGGCCCGCGCGTAACTTTGCGCGCGCGTCGGCCGGCAGCCCCGCTCTGTCCTCCGGTCCCGGGGGCTTCTCCGGAGGCCTCGACCACGCCCCCGGGCCGGCACCACGCCCCCGGGCCCGCCCCCAAAACGCCGCGTCGTTTCGGGAACGCCCCGGACACGCCCCCTCCCTCCCCTTTTTCGAAAGCCCCGGGACTTACGCGCGCCAGCGGCCTATGCAAAATAGGCACACCGGCGCGCAAGGGCCCTGTGCGCGTAAATCCGGAAGGATTTACGCGCGCGGGCCTTTTAAAATCCGCCCCTTAGTAACAGAGTAGATGTCAGCAAGTAAGGACTAGTAGGCCCAACCAGTCTGCCCTTGCCTACACTATTCCAGCTTTGGTCATAACCTTTCCTTACTCTTTTTACTGCCTTCTGTGATAAAAGAGATCTCCCAGCTGTCAGCCACACAAACTTCACTACTGACCGGAGGGCACGCCTTATTTTTTTTGTTATGCTGTCAAGTTGTTCTACTGCCCATGCCAGGTGACCTGCCATCTCCCCCCAAATTTGACCTGAGGATATCAGTCCTACCACTTGCCAGCTTTCCCTCAGATCCTGATGCAGCCCTACCATTGTTCTATGCAAGGAAAAACTTTGTTGAGAATAATGTTGAGAAATCAAGTAAGTAAAAGAATCACAAATATAGAAAAATAAAATACAAATTATTTCCAGCATATTTCCATAAGAACATAAGAAGCTGCCATACTGGGTCAGACCGAGGGTCCATCAAGCCCAGCATCCTGTTTCCAACAGTGGCCAATCCAGGTTACAAATACCTGGCAAGTACCCAAAACATTAAACAGATCCCACAATACTAATACCAGTAATAGCAGAGGCCATTCCCTAAGTCAACTTGACTAATAGCATCTTATAGACTTCTTCTCCAGGAACTTGTCCAAACCTTTTTTTAAACCCAGCTACACTACCTTAACCAAATCCTCTCACAACGAATTCCAGAGCTTCCTTGTGCGTTGAGTGAAAAATGTTTTAAATGTGCTACTTTTTAATTTCATGAAGTGCCTCCTATGCCTTCTACTACCTGAAAGAGTAAACAACCAATTCACATTTACCCCTTATATTCCTCTCATGATTTTGTAAACATGTATCATCCCACCTCAGCCATCTCTTCTCCAAGCTGAACAGCCCTAACCTCTTTTGCCTTTCCTCATAGGGGAGCTGTTCCATCCCCTTTATCATTTTGGTCACCCTTCTTTGTACCTTCTCCAGTGTAGCTATATCTTTTTTAAGATGCAGCAACCAGAATTGTACACATTACGCAAGGTGCGGTCTCACCATGGAGCGATACAGAGGAATTATGACATTCTCCATTTTATTCCCTTACTAATAATTCCTAACATTCTGTTTGCTTTTTTGACTGCCATGGCACACTGAGCCTATGATTTCAATGTATTATCCACTATGATGCCTAGATCTCTTTCTTAGGAATTACCACCCAAGATGGAACCTAACGTCGTTTAACTACAGCATGGGTTATTTTTTCCCTATAGGCTTCACCTTGCACGTGTCCACATTAAATTTCATCTGCCATTCCAATCTCACAAGGTCCTCCTGCAATTTAACACTATCTGCCTGTGATTTTACTACTCTGAATAATTTTGTGTCATCTGCAAATCTGATCACCTCACATCATTCCCTTTTCCAAGTCATTTTTAAAAATATTATTTATTTATTTATTTAAAAACTTTTATATACCGGTATTAGTATGCATACATCATACCGGTTTACAATGTAACTTTAAAGGTAGAAATTACAATGAACAGGGAGGGCGAACAAGGAGGAGTATACAAAGAGCAGGAGGTGGAGGAATTAAAGCAATAAATAAAAACTGCAACGGACTATTTACAGGAATATACAAGGCGTAGGCAAGATACTTGCAGAAGTCGGTGTACTTAATCAGGGTAGGCTTGTCGGAAGAGCCATGTTTTAAGTTTTTTTCTGAACTTGGCGTAACATGGCTCTAGCCTGAGAGTGGTAGGGAGGGCGTTCCATTGTTTAGGGCCTGCAATGGATAGTGCACGGTCCCTAGTAGAGGAGAGGTGGGCTTTTTTCAAAGGGGGAATGGAGAGGGTGCCTTTGTTGACAGTGCGAGTGGGTCGTTCAGTGCGTATAGGACGAAAGGGTTCATCCAACCAATTGGAATTGTGCGAGTGGATGGACTTGTGCACTATGGTTAGAATTTTGAAGAGAATTCGGGATGCGATGGGGAGCCAGTGGAGTTCTTTGAGTATTGGGGTAATGTGATCAGCTTTCCTTGAGTTGGTGATGACCCTGGCGATGGCATTCTGGAGCATTTGTAAGGGCTTGGTGGTGGAGGAGGGTAGGCCAAGGAAGAGGGCATTACAGTAGTCCAGCTTTGAGGAAAGGGTGGCTTGGACGACGGTGCGGAAGTCATGATAGTGGAGGAGGGGTCTGAGTTTCTTCAGGATGTGAAGCTTGAAGAAACCTTCTTTGAGGATGGAGTTGATCTGTTTTTTGAGATTGAGTTGTTGATCTATGATAACCCCAAGGTCTCTTACTGTGGGTTGGGGTGTTATGACGTGGAAAGCTGGATCGTTGGAGATCGGTGGTTTGGGAGGGAGGTGAGGAGAGATAAGGAGCAGCTCTGTTTTGGAGGAGTTTAGAGCGAGGTGGATGTTGGTGAGGAAGTCATTGATGTTGGCAAGACATGTGTTCCAGAAGGCAAGGGCATCTGAGAGAGAGTTGTGAATGGGAATGACGATTTGAACGTCATCTGCATAGAGGTAGAATTTGAGGCCGAGGTCTGTGAGGAGCTGACATAGAGGTGTGAGATAAATGTTGAAAAGGGTGGAGGAGAGGGAGGAGCCTTGTGGGACACCTTGAGACAAGGGATAGAGTGTGGAGTTGGCGTTTCCTATCTTGACGGAGAACTTTCTGTTAGATAAGTAGGATTTAAACCATAGTAGGGCTAGGCCTGAGATGCCTATTTCGGATAGCCGGTTGATGAGGAGGTTATGGTTGATGGTATCAAAGGCAGCTGAGATGTCGAGTAGGGCGAGGAGGTAACAGTTGCCTCGGTCCATGCCTATGAGTAAGTGGTCCGTGAGGGAGAGCAGGAGGGTTTCTGTATTGAGGTATTTACGGAAGCCGTATTGGGCTGGATGCAGAATGTTGTTGCTTTCTAGATATTCTGTAAGTTGGATGTTTACAATCTTTTCCATAATTTTGGATAGGAAGGGCAGGTTAGAGATAGGGCGGAAGTTAGCGGGGTCTTTAGGGTCTAGTGTTGGTTTTTTTTAGGAGGGGCTTGACAATAGCTTGTTTAAGAGCATCTGGGACAGAGCCTGAAGAGAGGGAGGAGTTTATGATGTCTGCGATGGGTTTGGATATAGTGTTCGGGATGGAGAGGAGGGATTTTGTGGGAATGGTGTCTGAAGGGTGGGAAGCTGGTTTGAATTTTCTGAGAATAGATTCCACTTCTTTAGCGGAAGTCAGGTCAAGGGTTTGGAGGGTGGGTGAAGTGGGGGAAGGTTGGAGGGAGGGGGAAGGGGAGGTGGATGGAGAAGGGTGTTGAAATCTGCGGAGGATGTTGGTGATTTTTGTGAGGAAATACTGGGCGATTTCTTCGCTCTTAGTGGAGGCATCATTCTCAGGGATATAAAAAGCACCAGGCCAAGCACAGAGCACCAAGGCACTCCACTGTTTACCTTTATCCACTGAGAAAACTGACCATTTAATACTACTCTCTGTTTCCTGCCTTTTAACCTTGCAATCCACAAAAGGACATCGCCTCCTATCCCAGGACTTTTTAATTTTCTTAAAAGCCTCTCATGGAGGACTTTGTCAAACACCTTCTGAAAATCCAAATACACTACATCTACTGGTTCACCTTTATCCACGTTTATTAACCCCTTAAAAAAAAATAGATTTATGAGGCAAGACTTCCTTTGGTAAATCCATGCTGGCTATGTCCCATTAAACCATGTCTATCTATATGTTCTGCCCACAATAGGAGACAGAAACCAAAAGGAAAGACCAAATATGTCAAGTATCACAAAGAAGACAAAACCAAAATGTAACATCACAATTCTATCTAGGCCTAATAACCTCTTAGTAAAGATGCCACCACGGAAGGAGAAAAATGGAGGGAGGGCTCTGAAGCCATTTTCTTAAAAATGTAGCAAGATGAGACAGCCTATAGAAAATCTACTTAATATCTTTATATTTAACTACACATTTTCATGGAAAGTTTAACCAATACAACACTCCCGTCCTTAGAATTCTGGGTCTCAGCAACTGAAATATTTTCCTCTTGACCTGTGCTGCTTTGACACATCAGGAGACATTTGCACCTTCAGATCAAAAAAAAAAAAAGGGAACTTCCTTCTTACAAAAGAAAAATCTCAAAAGCCAATCTCCACCAGAGTCCAGAACCAAACTAACTATAAGAGTTGATGGAACAACTTCTTTATCCACTGACTCTTCCAAATAAGCCATCAAGTTCAATACATTTTATTTATTTTATTTTATTTAAAATTTTTATATACCGACATTCATCCAGGATATCATATCATAATACATCAAAGGAGGTTTAAAGCCAAGAATCTTTTAAACCAGTTTCTTCGGTTTTCTTTATATAAGGTGGCAATTAATATGCTCTTGAAATAGTTGGCAAGGCATTTTCTGGCATATGCCTCCACTGAAGACTTTTTTTTTTTTAAATATCCAATGGTGGCACTAATTTTTTATTATGATTAAAAGTTTTTCCATATCACCATCCTAAGTAGTTTGCATATAAACATTAACAATGAAATAAACATAAAGCAATGCAAATATTTTCAAACATTTTATTCTGAAGAAAAGGATGTTCCTAATTGATGGAATCACCAGACTCCTGCAGAGCATTCACTTTGGGTTTGCAATAAAATAACCTTTTCACAATCTTGTGTAGCTGAAGAAAAAGCTTTTTGTTGGGACAAAAGTTGCCCCATTTGTGACGAGCGAGAGGAACAGCCTCCCAAATTTCCTCAAACAAAAGTCCTTTAGGCTTGGTCAGAAAAAACCTGGACGCAGTTTGTTGGTACTGGGGTCCCAGAGGAGGGGTCTGTAGCTGTATGGTCTCAAGGCACATCCAGACATCTCAAACTCTCCTCCCACTCCTTGTCCAATAGGCAGCATCTCCAAATGGGCTTCCAGGACTTGCAGTTCCTACAAAAAATTCTTCCTGGCTACTCAGGGATGGCATTGGCCCACTCATGATGTCATCAAACCACATTGAGGGAGATGTTATCCCCAGTCGCGCTGTTTCTTGCGGTTTCAGCAGTGGAGGGGGATCACACACAGCTCTGGGGATAGAAATATTTGTGTGCCAAGGGATCTAGGTAGCAAACCATTCCCTGCCGAAAAGTCCAGTGACATCTCTCCAGAGCTCACCAGGTCAGCTGCTGCTGCAAGTCTGACAACGTAAATATCAATAGGGCCAACCGGAGGAAGGCAACATAAAGTGAGTCCAAGTCTTGCTTTTACACTTCCTCATGAGCCAATGAGGAAAAAAAAAACGATCAGAAGAAATATGAAAAGGAAGGTGGCTCTCCTGCATGTGGCCATTCTTCCCAGAATTCTGTTTCTAGATAAATAATAATCCCTGGTCAGGCATCCCTTGTCCTTTTTTGGGAAACGGCTAAAGCCATTTTGATACTCCTGGGGGAATTCTGCGCAAAAAAATTTAAAATTCTGCGCACAAAAACTTAAAAATCTGCAAACTTTATATTGGTCAAAGTAACACAATTTACATGACAGTCTTTAAGTAATTGCATTTTAAATTAATATAGAAAAAAGTTATTACTTAAAGATGCAGAATTTTAAATATTTTGAGCAGAATTTCCCTAGAAATTTACTGTAAGTGTGTCCCTTCCACTTGCTCTCCTTAATCCCCTGGCCATTTTGCCCTCTCAGACCCCAACTCCTCCACTTGCCAGTATCTCTCCCCTCCACCTCTAGGCTCAACCTCTTCCACTCTATTGCCAGTCCCAGAGTTTGACCCCGTTCTCAGTACTGCCCCTCACACAGGCTCCCTTTGTCCCTCCCTCTGTCACACACATGCTCCCTCTCTCTAATACACATACACACACCCTCATATAGGCTCCCTCACTCTCTTGCACACATTCCCTCATAAAGGATCCTCTTTCTTGCATACACACCGACACAAGCCCCTTTTCTCTCTCACACATACATCCTCACACAGGCTTACCTAGGTCTCTCTCTCACATACCCCTTCACACAGGCTCTGCCTCACACATACACAATCCCTTCACACAGGCTAGCACCCTCACATACACACAAGCTCCCAATCTCTCACACACATGCACACTCCTTTACAATCTCCTCATATAGGCTCCCTCTCTCTGAAACCCGCAATCAAGCATCCCCCCTCTCTTACCTCCCATGCACTCTCTCACCCTCCCTTCCCCCATACCCCCTCCCCTCTTTCACACCCATTCTCTCTCACCGAGGCCTTTATCTTCGCCATGAGCAGAGCACACTCCGTTCCCAGCACACAGGGGCCTTCCATCTTCGCCGTGAACAGAGTGCATCCCGCAGCACATGCGGGACGCTCTGCGTTCGCGGCATGCAGGGGTCTCTGCTATTTTCTGCACAGTAGTGCAGAATTCCCCCAAGATTATTTTGAGGGGGGAGATAATCTCTTTTGTGAATGCCCAACGGAAACTCGTGTCCGATTACATTTTTCGACTGGAGAGGAGACTTAAGCTGCACAACAAGTGTACGTCAATCACCCCTCCCGAGCTGCTAAGGATAATTTTTTTATGACTCAAGTATCATTGAATGAACTACTACATCAAAGAGCGAAAAAATCCCTGATGTATTATAAAAGTAAGCTCTTTCATTTCAGCAATAAACCTGGTAAATCCCTAGCACAGCTTGTAAAATCCTGGAAGGGACAGAATTACATACAATTCCAGTAAAGAAATTGCTGCTAGTTTCTCAACTTTTTATCATTCCCTATATGAAGTGGAGCATATAGATCGGACTGCCATTCGGCAATATCTGGAGACCATGGGTTTGCCCCGTCTGACCACCAACTAGAAATACTAAACATCCCAATTCATATACAGGAAATTCAAAAGGGCATCCACCATTCTAAATTATTAAAAGCCTGGGTCCAGATGACTTTACTGCTGAATTTTACAAACTGCAGGGTTATAAGTTGTTACACCTTTTGCATACAGCTTATGAACCACTGATTACGAATGGAGGTTTCCCCTTTTCCCTTAATGAAGCCCTTATTACAGTTTTGCCAAAGGCAGGGAAGGATCCCTTGTTTCCTAGTACATAAAGACGTATTCCCTTTTAAATTTTGATATAAAATTCTTGGCTTCGGTAACTGCGGACAGGATGGTGAAGGTTCTTCCAGGGCTGATAGGGCAGGTACAGGTCAGGTGTGTAAAAGGTAGGCACTCAGTCTATAATGTATGGTGGGTAGTGGCATCTATGGAGATAAGTAGAGGCAAACTCCATTGGTGCTTTTGAGCTTTGATGCTGAAAAAGCATTCAATCGTGTCAATTGGACTTTCATGTTTGAAGCGTTAAAAAAAAATGGGATTTGAAGGATTTTTTTTATATAGTAAGCCTAATGCCTCAGTTTTGGTAAATGGCACTAAGTACCAGTGTTTTCCTCTGGCTAGAGGCACTAGACAGGGTTGCCCCCTGTCACCTCTCCTTTTTCTTGTTTCCTTATAACCATTGCTCCAAAAAAATAAGACAGAATACAGCTATTTCTGGAATTCTCTTTGCTAGTAAGGGGGGGGGGGGGTTATTGTTTAAATTGGCAGCTTTTGCAGATGACATACTTTTACATATCAGTGAACCAAAGTCTTCTCTTCCCTCGCTCCTTAAGGAATTCTCTGATTATGGTGCCTTGGCAGACTTGAAGTTAAACTTAGATACGTCTGAGGCCCTACCTATGCAGGAGACAGCTGTAGATATGTGTAGTCCTGACTTTCCCGTGCATTGGGCTGATGATTCTTTTAAATATCTGGGAATCGGACTACATGAAGATCCCGCTAGATTAAAGCAGGTTAACTCTCGACTGCTATTAGACCATACTGGACAAAAACCTCAAGCTTGGATGGATTATCCTCTATCTGTTTCTGGTAGAATTGCTAACTTTCAAATGATATTGCTGCCCAAGTGGCTTTATCTTTTTCAAACTGTGCCTATGTGTCTCACAAAACGAGAAGTGCTATGTATGGAGGCACTGATAAGTAAATTTCTTTGGGGTGGGGAAAAAACCTAGGGTGGCTAGTTAATGAAGAAATGGGAGCATGGGCGTTTGGGCCTCGCCAACCTGTGACTTTATAACCTGGTCTGTAATTTACATCATCTTGGAGACTGCTTGATGAATTCAACATTTTATACTCCTCTAGCTATAGAGAGAGAGTTAGTGGCACCATGGACTTATGCTTTATATTACACATTAACCGGGGGTGTCTCCCATGCCAGGCGAGAGACAGTGACATTATCCTACCTGTTTGGAAATCTTGGAAATTGTTTTGTTCTAAATTTGGTATAAATTGGAGGACTTCCCATTATCTACCCATCCGGGGAAATAGAGACTTTGCTCCAGGGATTCACAATACAATTTTCAGACACTGGGCAGAAAAGGGGCTATGAATTTTAGCACATTTTCTGAATAAGCATGCTGTAATTCTCTCTTTTCAGCAGCTTCAAAACACTTATGTTTTGGATGAACTTTTTTTGCATATCTCCAATTTCAGCATTATATTATGGCTATGGATTCACAGGCCTTGGCTCGTGCATTCCATGCAGGGTTGTTGTAGATTTTTGATAGGGAAGACCCAAGTAGACATTCTATTTCTTATTTTTATAAGAAATTGCTACAGAAGTTACCCCCCCCCCCCCAAGTTTATGATGACATAATAGAAAGTTGGTCTGAAGAATTAAGAATAATGTTTTCTGGTGCTGCAGACCGCCTCCAACGCTGAGGGAACACGCTGCACGCTGCCGAATTCCAGCCAATCAGGGGACAGCCCTGATTGGCCTTTAAATTTGAGAAGCTCCCGTTCTGAGCCCTTTCTTCCGGACGCTGTGCGGTGCAGAGGGAGACTCGAAACGCTGCCGGGCCTGCGCGATCGGCGCCGGAGACCCGCCGGGGTAAGGCCTGACTAAAATCTACCCTTACCCACGACCGCCTCCGACCCCGAGGCAGCCCCTGCTTACCTCCGTGTCGCGCTGACGCCGTCCTGCAGACCGCCTCCAACGCTGAGGGAACACGCTGCACGCTGCCGAATTCCAGCCAATCAGGGGACAGCCCTGATTGGCCTTTAAATTTGAGAAGCTCCCGTTCTGAGCCCTTTCTTCCGGACGCTGTGCGGTGCAGAGGGAGACTCGAAACGCTGCCGGGCCTGCGCGATCGGCGCCGGAGACCCGCCGGGGTAAGGCCTGACTAAAATCTACCCTTACCCACGACCGCCTCCGACCCCGACCACGAGGCAGCCCCTGCTTACCTCCGTGTCGCGCTGACGCCGTCCTGCAGACCGCCTCCAACGCTGAGGGAACACGCTGCACGCTGCCGAATTCCAGCCAATCAGGGGACAGCCCTGATTGGCCTTTAAATTTGAGAAGCTCCCGTTCTGAGCCCTTTCTTCCGGACGCTGTGCGGTGCAGAGGGAGACTCGAAACGCTGCCGGGCCTGCGCGATCGGCGCCGGAGACCCGCCGGGGTAAGGCCTGACTAAAATCTACCCTTACCCACGACCGCCTCCGACCCCGACCCCGAGGCAGCCCCTGCTTACCTCCGTGTCGCGCTGACGCCGTCCTGCAGACCGCCTCCAACGCTGAGGGAACACGCTGCACGCTGCCGAATTCCAGCCAATCAGGGGACAGCCCTGATTGGCCTTTAAATTTGAGAAGCTCCCGTTCTGAGCCCTTTCTTCCGGACGCTGTGCGGTGCAGAGGGAGACTCGAAACGCTGCCGGGCCTGCGCGATCGGCGCCGGAGACCCGCCGGGGTAAGGCCTGACTAAAATCTACCCTTACCCACGACCGCCTCCGACCCCGACCACGAGGCAGCCCCTGCTTACCTCCGTGTCGCGCTGACGCCGTCCTGCAGACCGCCTCCAACGCTGAGGGAACACGCTGCACGCTGCCGAATTCCAGCCAATCAGGGGACAGCCCTGATTGGCCTTTAAATTTGAGAAGCTCCCGTTCTGAGCCCTTTCTTCCGGACGCTGTGCGGTGCAGAGGGAGACTCGAAACGCTGCCGGGCCTGCGCGATCGGCGCCGGAGACCCGCCGGGGTAAGGCCTGACTAAAATCTACCCTTACCCACGACCGCCTCCGACCCCGACCACGAGGCAGCCCCTGCTTACCTCCGTGTCGCGCTGACGCCGTCCTGCAGACCGCCTCCAACGCTGAGGGAACACGCTGCACGCTGCCGAATTCCAGCCAATCAGGGGACAGCCCTGATTGGCCTTTAAATTTGAAAAGTTCTCAGGCGTCACGCGCCGAGCGTCACGCGCCGAAGGAGCGCGACAAAGGGGCCTGCCCCTTTGTGTGCCCCTTCGTGTGACCTTCCGGTGCTTGTGGAACTCTGTTTTGGATGTACCTTGCTTCCATAGACTACTTCGTACAAATATACCTGGCATGATATTGAGCACCTGCATTACTACATTGTATATTAAGCTACAGCATACTTTCCGTTGTCATTTAACTGTCCTAGTGTCTTCTTACTACCATTCTGACAGTAACCCTGTAACCAGCTCCCTCCTCTCTGCAACATTTCTTATCCCAGGAAAACTAATGTCTGCAACCACTCCCTAACACGTAAACTCTTTGTGACCCTTCTCCTTTTACTTCACTTCAAACATGCTGAACATCCCAAAACTCAGCTATAATAGATACAGACCCCTTTCTCAATATGCCTCACGCCACCGCTCATACCTCAAATCCATTCCTACTACTATGGTCTCTCCACCACTCACCCAAATTATCGGAATCACTGCACTGGCGCTTATTCTTTTTAACGCCCAATCACTAAACAAAAAATTCTCAATCCTTAATGACCTCTTATTAGATGAAACACCCGACATACTGGCAATAACTGAAACCTGGTTAAAAGACACCGAGAATGTGCTCCTTAACCAGCTTCCGAACAATATTTATGATATTATCTCTATCCCTAGACCTAGAAAGAAGGGTGGAGGCATTTTACTAGCCACTAAGAAGCAATTGAAACTCACCCTACAAGCTACATCCCCCCCTCCCAAACTTGAAATTGGATTATTTAAAGCACCTAGCATTCAAATATGCCTTATTTATGCCCCTCCTGGTATACTCAACAACAACCCATCTGCACTAATTGAATACATTGCAAAAAATATCTCGAGTGACTCCCCAGCCATTATCCTAGGCGACTTTAATCTGCATGTGGACAACGTCCCGCTTACACCAAGCTGCTCCTCCTTCCTCGAAGCCATGAAATCCCTAGGATTCAAGCAAACTATAAACTCTCCTACCCACAAAGCTGGTCACTCGCTCGACCTCATATTCACCAACCAACATATTACCACAGAATCCCTTACTTGTTCACCTATTCCCTGGTCTGATCACTACATTATAAGAACTACTAACACACTAAATAGGCCCCCTCCCTTGCCTGTTGTTTCCACAACTTTACAAATCCGTAAATCATGTAACAAGGATGAGCTCACGACCGCCCTGTCATATGCCCTTAGCAACCTTAATTTTAGCAATGCTGATACTGCCCTTGCTTCATGGAATGAGCAAACACAATCAGTCGCTGACAACATCTGCCCCTTTGTTACTAAACAACTATCCTCTCTAAAAAATGCAAAAAAACCATGGTACAATAACATACTAAAAGAACGGAAACAAGCCCTTAGAAAAATTGAAAAAAACTGGCGCAAAGACCCTTCCCCTACCCTCCTGGCACAATACAAGACCTCCTTATACAACTACAATAATGAAATCAATTTAGCCAAAAAGAATTTCTATGCCTCTAAAATACACCAGTTCCAATTCAACCCCAAAGCCCTATTTGATTACGTCACCTCACTCACCAACCTTACCCCTAATCTCATTCCTGATGAAGAGGCAAAAAATAAATGCGAACAATTGGCTGATTACTTCCATGATAAAGTCAACAAAATCATGACACGCTTTCAGACCATCTCCCACACTCCCCAAAATAATTGTACTGTGCAACCTAGCAAACTCTCTACTAAACTTACAATGTTTGAACACACCTCTACCAAGGAAATAGAATCCATACTCAAAAAAACTAGACCTTCATCCCACCCCTCTGACACCATCCCGACAAAACTGTTACTCACCATACCTGATACTATAGCCCCCTTTATTTCAAAGATCATCAATACCTCAATTGACTCTGGCATAGTACCCTTCCCATTAAAACAAGCCATCCTTAAGCCCACACTAAAAAAACCCAAGCTTGACCCAGCTGATCTGGCCAATTACCGTCCAATCTCTAATCTCCCGTTCATTGCAAAAATTTTAGAAAAAAACCATTAACTGCCAGCTTAGCAACTTCTTGGATGAACAAGAAATCCTTTCTCCGTCACAATACGGCTTTCGTAAACTACACAGTACAGAAACCCTTCTTCTCTCTCTTTCTGATTACCTAATCAAAAGCTTAGATAAAGGACTATCCCATCTCCTAATTTTATTGGATATTTCTGCTGCTTTTGACACTGTAAACCATCAGATCCTCCTTGAGCGCCTCTCCGATATTGGCATAACTAAACATGCCCACAAATGGTTTAGTTCTTACCTCAGCGACAGACATTACAGAGTCAAAGTTGGCAACCATGAATCTAAAGAAATCCTCATTGCGCAGGGAGTCCCCCAAGGCTCCTCACTATCATCCACCCTTTTTAATGTCTATCTTCTACCCCTCTGCCAACTCCTTTCAAACCTTAAGCTACCTCACTTTTTGTACGCCGATGACGTACAAATACTTATTCCCATTACTGACTCTATTCCAAAAACTTTGGAAATCTGGCAATCTACACTCACCGCAATTAAACAACCTCTTAAACTCCATCCAGCTTGCCCTGAACTCCACAAAAACTGAACTTATGGTCATTTCACCTCCTACCCCCCTACATTCTACACCCTCAATAAATTTTATTCCACCACACACACATTTTTCTCAACAAGTCCGTGATCTAGGAGTACTATTAGATGATCAAATGTCCTTCAAAAAATTTATTAATGCTACCCTTAAAGAGTGTTTCTTTAAGATCCATACACTCAAAAAACTTAAACCTCTACTTCACTTCTCCGACTTTCGTACCGTGTTACAATCTATGGTGTTTTCGAAAATTGACTATTGTAACGCGTTACTATTAGGTCTGCCAAAAAATTCCATAAACCCACTACAAATCCTGCAAAATACGACAGCTCGTATTCTCACTAATACACCTACCAGGGAACACATTACTCCTATACTTAAGAAATTACACTGGCTCCCTGTCCACTATCGTATACAATACAAGATATTATCACTCATTCACAAATCCCTCCACAACCCAGAAATGAACTGGCCCGCCAACACCTTTCAATTTAATAACTCTAATAGGCCAATTCGAAATCCCTATATTGCTACACTACAAACCCCCTCACCTAAACTATTTAAATATGCATCTACCAAAGCTCGTGCCATTTCCATAGCCGGCCCCACACTATGGAATGCTATGCCCACTGACTTACGCCTTGAACTGTCCTCTAAGACCTTCAAGCAAAAGCTCAAGACATGGCTTTTTACTAAAGCCTACACTTGATTATTACATGTTCCCCTTTAACTCTCTTGTTCCTAACATGCTACTATCTCACATTATCTTTCTTAACTCTTTTACTCCCTTTCTTAAGCTATCAATCCTTCTATCTTTTCCCTAAACTATTACTCTCAACTTTAATTTAGCTAAGCCCTCTCCTGTTCTTTCCTAGTACTTTTGTTACCTTTTTATAACCATTGATCTTGCCCACTGTATATATGTATATATACTGTTCCATTCCTGACCCTTTCTCCTTCATTCCCGCTCCACTTTGTTCCCCACCCCGTTTTGCCCTGATACTAGATAAAGTTGTGCATTCTCAGTTATTTTTTACTCTATTTTATCATCTATTATTAGCTAAATAAGTTGTTCTTGATACCATATGTAACTGTTCTGTTTTATGGAATTCAGCTATTATTATATTGTTATATGTACACGCAACTGCGTATTTTTGTTCTATGTGCACTGACGTGATATCTTTGATGAGCGGCGGTATATAAAAACCAATAAATAAATAAATTAAATAAATAAATTTATGCTAAACTTCTTGCTAGGGCTCGCTTCATTACTACTAATGTAGATTCCGTGAGGTCCAATTATAAGTTTCTAATGCGAGCTTATATATTACCTGCACGGGCATATATAATGAAAGTAACGCAGTCAGATAGGTGCCTTAAATGCCTTACAGACAAGGGTGCTCGGAGGCACTTGTTTTGGAATTGTCCGTGCTTGCAGAAATTCCTGTTGAGCACAGTCCAACATTACATTTAGGAGGTGTCTGGGATTATTCTCCCCTTAGAAGTCAAACCATTTTTGTTTGATGACTTGCATACTCTGTGAACACCAACAACTATCTTAAATTATGGGTGCGAAAAACGCTTCTCTTAGCAAAGAAAGTCATTTTACAAAATTGGCTGCTGCCAGACCTCCTACACTTACTCAGTCGAGAAAAGCATTACACCACTTATGTGCTTTGGAGTATCATATTGAAAAAACTGATTTAAATATTAAGCGGAAGTCTTTTCTGAAAATATGGGAAATGTATTTACAGACCTTGCCTCATAAAACTCAGAGTTTTTGGGGATTACCTTCCCATATCGCAGCTGAGCCTCCAGCCGTTCCATCAGGCACGGAGGTGGTCATACGGGGTCCCTGTGCTCAACAGGAATTAAGCAGTGTGCCTGCAGCCTGTCTCTGGGGATTACCTTCCGATATCACAGCGGAGCCTCCGGCCGTTCCATCAGGCATAGAGGTGGTCATCTGGGATCCTGTGCTTAACAGGACTTAAGTGGTGGCGCACCAAAGCTGCTCGCCAAAGGGGCGTGCCCCTTCTGACGATTTTCTCCCTTCGTCAATATGGGGAAAAAAAGAAAGGGGAAGGTTGTTTTTTTTTAACTCCCTAAACAACTCCACCCATAACTGGGCCTTTAGATCATCATTTTATAAGATCAACTGCTCTGAGGGAGAACAGTGAAGTGGAAGAAACTGGAATATCAGGCGAGCTTTCTTTAAGTATGGGTGGTAGGACTCCTTCCTCTGCACCTCATTTGGAGTCACCTGGAGGTTTGGTGTTACCTGGGACCCCTTCCAATGTAAGTTTAATGGACTTGGTGCCCCAACAGCCTTCTCAAATTGACTGTTTTGTATCAACATCTACTAGCACTCCAATTGCCCAAGGTCATGATTTCGATATTTTGACGAATACTCATCAACATATGGAAAATGAAAATTTTGGATTAAGGGTTCCAATTCTTAAACCAGTTACTCAGTCTCTAGAGAATAAGTTACATCTACCAGGTGATCCGGAAGAACCAGAGAACGAAACTTTAAGAGACATATGGAGAGTAGTCTCGCGGATGGAGATCACTTTATCCCAAACTGTCTCTCAATTATGTGATTACTCTATAAAAGCCTCAAATAAGCTTTTGGACTTGGAACACAGAGTAGCTGCAACAGAGGGGCAAATGGCTATCATTAACCAGACCACTAATAATATACAATCTGTTTGTGCATCTAATTTCAAAGACAGCTTATTCCTACATAATAGAATTGAGCAACTTGATAATGTTATGAGACATAAAAACTTAAGGTTTGTGAACTTTCCGAAAACAAGATTATTGTCATCTATAGAATTGTTTAGGAAATATATGTGAAGTTTTACAAATTGCTCATGATAAATAAATTAAGTTATCTAAATGTTATTACCTCCCGGAATTTAAACGTATACAGGGCCCTGCGGGGGGCTTTGATAATTTAGCTTCAAATAATAGTCTTGACGTATCAGAGTTTCTTCAGGACTCTCAGGATAATATATCTAAAAGAGATACCTTGTTGGTTACTTTTGTAATAGATATGGATAAGGATTTAATTTTTAAACAATATTTTAAATTTAAATCCATGGAATTTTGTGGCCAAAAGGTTTTTGTTTACCCCAATGTCTCCCGTGAAACACAGCTTCGTAGAAAATTATTTCTTGCTTATAAGCAGCATACGATGTCTATTGGGGCTACTTTTTTCATTAAATTTCCTTCTAAGTGTTTAGTAACCTTCCAAGGGAAACCGTATGTGTTCCTTGATCCAGCTCATTTGGAGACTTTTTTGAATGATTTATTTATTTATTTATTTAAGTTTTTTTTATATACCAACATTCAAGACAGAAGTCCCATCATGCTGGTTCACAAGAAACAGGGGTGCAATTATAACAAACTTTACAATTTGAACAATGGTGCAGAAAAGCAGTTACATATAACAAGGAAATCAATAACTTGGAGTGAGAAGGAAAATGAAGATCAGATAATTATATATATGTATAAATAACATTGTAAGGGGTGGCTATTAACGCTATTACTAGCGGAGCGTGTTGATTGATGAGAAGTTACATAATGTTGGAGTTAGGAAAGGCCTGCGTGAACAGCCACGTCTTGAGTCTTTTCTTGAATGTTGAGATGCTGGGTTCCATTCTAAGATCCGGGGGAATGGAGTTCCATAAAGTTGGACCGGCAGTGGAGAGTGCCCGATCTCTAAGCGTGATGTGTCTGGTAGTTTTGGCTGGGGGTACTTGAAGTGATCCTTTGTAAGCATCTCTTGTCGGTCTTGTTGAATGGTGTAATCGGAGGGGGATATGGAGATCGATTGGAGCTAACTGATGGATGTTTTTGAAAATGGTGAGAATGGCCTTGTAGATTATTCTGAAGTGGATGGGCAGCCAATGGAGGTCCATCAAGATAGGGATTATGTGTTCTCTTCTCCTGGTGTTAGTGAGTATACGGGCGGAGGCATTTTGGACCATTTGCAATGGTTTGGTGTGTGATGAAGGGAGACCAAGCATGATGGTGTTACAATAGTCCAGCTTTGCGAAAATGATTGATTGTAGAATCGTTCTAAAGTCATGTGTGTGGAAGAGAGGTCGTATTCTTTTCAGCACTTGGAGCTTATAAAAGCAGTCTCTGGTGGTTTTGTTGATGTTCGCTTTCAGGTTTAGGTGATTGTCAATTAGAACTCCTAGGTCTCTCACTTGAGTAGTATTTGGTACGGTAGGATGAGTGTGTGTGATGGAGCTGTTTTCTGGTGTGATGAGTAGAAGTTCCGTTTTTGATGAATTTAGTATCAAGTTGAGACTTGTGAGAAGCTGTTTGATCTTTTGGAGGCAGGTTTCCCAGTGAGACAGAGTTTTTTGAATGATAAATCTTGAATGATAAATCTTGAATGATCTTGAATGATAAATCTTCAAGTTACCAAGTTACTTAGCAGGGTACTCATTGTATGTAATTTACAGCTGCAATGGTCAATGTTTTATTTTCCTTTTTATTACTTTTTTCATCCCCCAAGAAGTGGGATAGAATTCTGTTTATATTAATGGTAAATCCTATTAAGATTTATACCTGTTGTAATATTTCCTTTTTAATGTTCAGAATATACCTTTTGTTGTTTATTCATGTATATGATAAATAATCAATAAAAATATAATTATTAAAAAAAAAAAGAACTCAGAGTTTTTACTTGAATGTTCTTCAATGAAGGTTGCCTAATTTCACTGGTTGTTTTCATGACTGACAAATTGTCTAGATCACTGTTTGTGACACAACCTGTTGCATGGAGATTCGGGGGCGGGGGGGTTCAGCTCTGTTTATGTTAGCCAGGTGGCTGCTTGTTAATGTATGATTTGGATCCTATGGTCTGTGTGTGAGGATGCACAGATTCACCATCCTCAGTCACATCTCTTCATTGTTATTGTACTTTTTTTTTAATGCTTAAACTAATTAAAAAGATTTGAAACAAAAAATAATCCCTGGTTTTAGGAAGCACTTCTCATCCACAAGAAACCTAAAGGTCTCAGTACTACAAACTGTCATGGCAGAGGCCTGTGTTGAGCTAATGTCTCCTTCAAACTGTCAGCAGAAAAAGACCAAATGGTCTATCCAATCTGCCCAGCAAGTTTCTTATGGTAGTAACCACCACTCTGTTCATGTTACTCCCATGTGTCTGTTAAGGGTAGTAACTGCCACTCCATGCAAGTTACCCCCCTGCCTTATGTTAAGGATAGGGTCATTCCATATCAAGTGGACCAGGGGACCACGCTCAACTTCCTCCAAGTCGAACAAAATTTTGCATGGATGCTCTTTAGGGTCTCAAACTAAACTGTACTAAATTTTTCTTCTGGATCACCATTGGTTGGAGAGCTAGAGGCAGTACCATGCCTCTGAGTACCATGCTCTATGCAACCTAAAATGACCATTTTTCCTAGGTGCTGCAACCCGACAACATCTCTCAGAAGCCTGAAGTTTTGTGGATTAGTACAACCCCTGATGGTTAGACCTAGTGCAAAGTTTGGAACATAACGTTAACTTGCCTCTCTTATTATGGGCCATCAAAATATGTGAAAAATGTTACAAAAGAAATTTACAGCCTTCTTTGACTCCTCATTGCTGATGATGTATACTTCAATTCATACCATAACTGGATCAATAGGCATGGTCATGACATACATCTAGAGTGTAGTTTTTAAACCTCTTCTTTTTTATGTCATTTGAAAGAGCATCTTTTTGTCTATAAAAGTCACCCTGTTTCATTTTGGACCCAATCTTGCTTTGGTCACAACGATATATATCATTTGTATGCATGGGCGCACTATGTTAAAAAGAGACTTCTTTGGCGCCCTGCTGCGTATCACGCAAATGAGCTAGAAATGTGAAATTTTACAGTGCGACGAAGCTTGTTGTGCTTACCATGCCTGTAGCTTATGACACACCTTGTTTCGACTCACTTTTATAAATGACCCCTCAAAATGGAAATTTTATTGTGCGGTTATTTACTGTATGCAAGCCTGAACATGCAAAAATATTACCTTCACAAGGAACTATGGTAATGTCATGTTAGCAGCGTGTTGAGGCAGAGATTTTAGGAACATGCCCTGTCCTGTGACATCATTGTGCTCTTTGTGGTATAATGATTGCTCTGATAGACAAGTCCTGGCCCATCCTGATGTTTTATATATTTTAATGAAACTATCGATGTCCACATATCATTTCCACCTGCTCCTTTCTAAAAAGTAGCTGATTTATTCTATTGTTTAACAGACATTATTGTTTCTGTTGTGTTCTTGCAAATTTTCCTTGATTCATTTCACTTTTTCTTTTTATCTTTAGGCGACCAATTATTCTGATCTCATGGAGGATACCAACGAATTAGGTCCCTGTAGTTCTGGAATTTATGATGGTTCTGAATGCCATCAAGTTTTTATTTTGGAAGTGACTTAAAGTCCATCAAGGATTTCTCTTTAGAAGATCAAGAATTAATAGAAAGACGCTCTGGACTTTCTAGTTTGTCTGTGGAATCCAGTATTTGCTCCTATCACGAAGCTTTGATTCTGACCAAATCTGCATTTCTACAGAAATTCTGCTGTGATCCCTTCAAGAAGCAGAATCACAGCAATATCAAAGGTCTGCGGTCAATCAACCTTGCAATAGCTGATGATTTGAAAGCTATTACAAAAAAAAAAAAAGATTTTAAACCAGGCCAAAAGCTTTGTCCACGTTGTAGGCAAAACCTTAATGCAAAATTGCAAGAATGGGAAGGTTCTCAATCTGATTCTGGTAGTGATGACCTCATCAATGCGGCTGAAAACCTGAATGCCAACTTTACATCTCTTGGATTTCCCCTTTAACGATTCTGCAGTTTAGCAGGCAAAATTATTTGAGTTATGCAGAGTGTAAAATCAGTGACGCACAAGGGGCCATTGCTAATCAAATTGGCGCAACTCCTGCTGATCTTGAATGAACAGTGTCAAAAATCTACTAACTTGGAAACTTGTGGCTGGTACCTTGTCTGGCTGTCTGCAGTGGCCCCTAGGTGATGGGGTTGTCAATTTTGCTGAACTGTCAGAGGCTCATCCACCACCAATCAATGCAAGGTAACTAATCAGCATACAAAGTTTTGCACTGACTTTGATGACTAATTTATGAAAATATGTCTTTTTTTTTTTAATTTAAGTGTTTTTTTTATACCGGAGTATTAGTGTTGGCCTTCACTCCGGTTTACATTTTGAACAACTCAGTACAGTAAAACAGACAACTAATGTAAAACAGACAACAAAATGTAAATAACTCAGTACAGTAAAACAGAGGTGAATACACTATAACAGAGGTGCAGCTTTAGCAGTGAATAACATAAGAACACTGTGGTAACGATATAATATAATAATACTATAACAGGTTAAATAGAGTGCTCTGAGTGACATGAGACATGTTGTTCGAAAGATGGTATTAGGTCGTCGGATATTCGGAGGGGAGGGAGAGGGTGCTTAGATAGGGTTGAATATTGAGAGGAGTGGCAGGGGGTTAGGGTGAGAGATGGATAGGAGGTAGTGTGCGAAAGCGGTGTGTTGCCCTTTTATTGGTTTAGCCTATCCCATCCTTATAGATTTGCTTGAAGAGCCAGGTTTTGAGGAGTTTTTTGAAAGCTTTGGTATTGTTCTGAAGTCGTAAACTGGAAGGTAGGGAGTTCCATAGATGTGGACCGGCTAAACAAAAAAGTATGTCAAAAGCTAAAAGTGTGGTAGGCACAGTAAACTGAGCTGCATTATAAAACTTCACATCTCTAGCTCATTTGCATGTTTCACAGTTGGGTGCCAAAGATGGCTCTTTTTAACATAGTGCATTCACGCATGCAAATAATGCTTGTCTTTGGGACTGTAATTCTGACCAAAGCAAGGCTGGGTGCAAAACGAAACAGGGTGACTTTTGTAGCAAAAAAGGTGCTCTTTCAAATGATATTAGAAAGAAAAAAATTAAAAACTACACAGTAGAGATATTTGTACTAAAACAAATCACTAAAATTTGCATAAAAAGGTGACATCATGTCTTTATGTAACTATATCTTTGCTTCCAGTTGGCTGTAAAGCCTCCTAGTGAAAATCCTAGATGTATATCATGGGCCATGACTACTGATCCAGTTATGGCCTGAATCGAAGTATACATCAGGAGCAATGAGGAGTCAAAGTAAGCTTAATATTTCTTTTGTAAAAATTTTCACGTACTTTGCTGGTCCATAAAAAGGGTGGCAAGCTCATGTTAGGTTCCAAACTTTGCATAGGAACTTAGCACCAGAGGTTGTAATCCACAAAATTTCAGGCCCTTAACAGGGGTTGTTTGGCTGCAGTGCCTTGACAAAATGGTTGTTTTGTGTTGAGCAGAGCACAGTACACACAGTGACCTTCATTCAGCTGCCTCTAGCTCTTGAACCAATAGAGATCCACCCAAAAGATTTTGCATAGTTTTGTTTGCGACCCTAGCAAACATCCACACAAAATTGTATTCAATTTGAAGGAGGTTCAGCGTGGATGATTTTCTAAATTGATCCACTTGACATGGTATGTCCAGATATTAATACTTACGATCAAAACCAAGCAACTGTCTAACCCGTAACAAATTACTGCTAGCAACATTTCTACGTGGTGAGCAACCTTCCTGATAATTCAGACAATGGTGCTTGAATGTGCTTTGCTTGGCCATAGCTGCAGTCCTATGCTTTATCCCTGATTGCAGCATATCAGTACTCCAGACTGTAAAAGTTGAGGCCCAGCGTTGCCTGTCGTAAGAATCCAATACCGCTTTCCCACCTCACACTGTCAAAGCAGAGAGCAATATCGCAGTTGTGTCAAAACCATCAAGACTAATGGTTAATGGTAGTAATCTCTCATGCAGTCTATTAAGGGTACTAACTGCCGCTCCGTGCAAGTTACCCCTATGCATCCTTTTCTTCATTATCATCCACAAGCCTTTAGGAATCCACACTGTTTATTTCATGCCCTTTTGAATTTGTTTACTGTTTTCATCCTCACCACCTTTTCCAGAAGGGCATTCTAGGCATCCACCACATTCTCTGTGAAAAAATATTTCCTAATATTGGTTCTAAGTCTTCCCCCTTGGAGTTTCATTTTGATCCCCTAGTTCTACTGTTTCCTTTCCAACGGAAAAGGTTCGAAGTTCATACATCATTAAAACCTTTCAAGTATCTGAAGGTCTGCATTATGTCTCCTCTGCACCTCTTCTCTTCCAGGGTAATCATATTCAAATCCTTCAGTCTCTCCTCATAAGTCTTCTGATATAGACCCCACACCATTTTGGTCTCTCTTCTTTGGATCACCTCCATCCCGTCTCTATTCTTTTTGAGATAAGGGCTCCAGTACTGAATACAATACTCCAGGTGAGGCCTAACCAAGGACCTGTACAAGGCATCACCACCTCCTTTTTCTTACTGGTTATTCTTCTCTCTGTGCAGCCCAGCATTCTTCTGGCTTTAGCAATTGCTCTGTCACATTACTTTGCCACCTTCCGATCGCTAGACACTATTACTTCAAGTAAGGCCCATGTACTCAGTCACATCTTGGATGTCTGTAGACATGCCTGGATATTTTAAAGGTTCACATTTTGCACAAAACGCAACAAGACTACTAAAGCTTGTTTTAATTTATTATCCTAAAATCTATTGTGAGTTATCACATAGCAGTGAGAGAATTCATTAAAATGATTCAAGTCCACCTGATTATATAGTTATGAACTTAATGGATATGACCTTAGATTAATTTCTTTATTGGTTTACCTAAAGGTTTGATTCATTCAATACAGCTTTTATTGAATTCAGCAGCCAGGTTAGTTTCTCATTCTAAGCGTTCGAGCAGATCTCTCCTACTTTATGTAGGCTTAATTGGCTGCCAGTTACCGAGTGTATTGTGTTTAAAATTGGCATGATAGTCTATGTTGAGAAAGGTGTTTTTCAGTGTGCCCATGGGCCTCAGCCCGACCCAGACCTTCAGGGCCGAGCCAAGGGTTGACGGTGGCCCCGCGTGGCTGATGGTCTACCCTCCGCCAGGCCGGCAAGCTCCCATGGCTAACATCCAAGGATGATGGAAGGTGAATGGTCCTCCGACCATTCCGGGCCCTTTCGGACCTGCTGCAAGCAGCATGGAGCAGCAGGCCTGGCCTGAGGTTGAGGGCAGACGGGCCTTGACATGAAGACATGACTATGACTGATGCGACGGCATCCAGACGAAGACACGTGGCTGATCCAAGGGCATCCAGGAACGAAGACACATGGCTGATGCAACGGCATCCAAGGACGAGACTCTTGACATCCACAAAGGCAACACGAGGCATGGACATTGGCACTGTCTCTCAGGGCGCCCTACTCAGGCCACCCGCAGGACTGAGTCGCGGACCACCCAGTCCGTTACGCGCCCTACACAGCCCCAAAGGCTGGCCGCGGACCACGACGGGAGCGGGACAGCACAGGAACCCACATCCGGGACATGATGGCTCAGGAGCACAGGACGACCGTCCACCGGCAGGCTAGTCCACCCAGGAGTACTGCATCTGAGGGACCCCCGGCCTACCGGTACCAGATGGCTCGAGAGCGAAGACGAGGCATGGCGGAGGAAAGAACATCAAGGAAGGCAGGAACACCAGGACGAAGGAGAACGAGACACCTGGACGAGGACCTCAGGCACGAAGACTTGACATGGTATGACAAGAAGACATCACGGTGAGGAGCTCCACAAGACTGGAAGACCTTATAAGGGCTCTGGCAGGTAGGAGCCTCCAGAGCAAAGACTCCACGATGATGCAAGGCCAGGAACAACAGACGGAGCAGCCCTTTATAGGGCTGAGCAGGAAACAGTCATCAAGGTGGGGCCAAGACACTTCCTGTGTCTGGCCCTTTAAATTGTAAAGGAAGACGCGGCCGCGCAGGACCGCGGACAGCAGCCTGCACCGACGTACAGCGTCAAACGAGGCAGGGCTGGCCTGGGATGCAGGCCCAACGTCAACAGCGGCTCCAGCCGCTGCAGGAGGCCCCGGGGACAGCTCCAGCCGCTACAACAGCCCGGGGCTGTGGCCTTAGCGCCGCAAAGAGTAAGTCAGCGTCGGGGGCGGTCCCAGCCCCGAAGAAGACCGCAGCTCCAGCCGCAGAAGCCAGAAGGATGCAGGGCGGCCTCCGGGCCGCGTGGGCAGGCCGACGGCGGTGTCCTGCCGCATCGGTGAAGACAACATAGTGGTGAGTCAGAGCCTGCTCGCGGAAAAAACCCACGGGCAGAGCGATTCATGACAGTCTATAAGCTTCTTGCCTCAGATTCTTCATACTGGCTTAATGCATTATTACGGATTTAAAAACCTGTAAGATGTTTAAGATCTTCTCAATTGAATCTTTTAGAGATCCCTTCAGTTCAACATGCTCAGTTGTTTAGTACGAGGGAGACCTCTTTTTCCATAGCAGCTCCTACTCAGTGGAAATCTCATTCCTGTGGAATTGAGGTCTTTGGATGATATTAAAAGATTTAAATTAGAATTTAAAGAGTTTTTACTCCATCGTGCTTATAATATGTAACAGCCTGAAGTATGTGTAATTCAGTTATCAGAGAAAAGAAAGTGAGAAGATGGTTATTAGAAAAAAGAGAATAATGTGAGTAGAGTAATTGCTATGAGTTCTCGTTAATGTCAACTTACGAATAATAAATAACTTGATCTAGGGACATAGATAACAGTATTTGGTAGTACTTTTCTCCAGTTTCTGTGAAACAAAAATTTTTGTCTTAAGTGTATGTTTTTTATTGTTTTTACTATGTATGTATTTTTGTTCATCGCCTAGGCCTACTTTGCGTTAGGCGATCAATAAATTTTATGAAATGAAAAAAATGAAATGAAGTTTCCAAACTCACAGATGTGTATTAAGTCTACAGGTTCAAGTTTAGGATCTTGGGGGGGTTTTTACTGTTATTTTTTTTTTTGTGGCCTGCAAGTTTCCTCCTCGTCCTTTGAACTTCCAGCTCAATTGGAACTGGCCTAAACTGGTCTATGAAACCATAAGCCTTCCAAGGCTTTTCCCCCATTCCTATTTTGTATCCCCCACAAAACCCAGCCGTTGTGGTGAGTCTCTGGCCTGAGGCCTTAGACTGTGGCTTCCTCCGGATCCTGGTATGTGTACCCAAAGACCTGGCCAGTAGGCGTCACCACTGAGTGAGAGACGAGGTCCTGAAAGCGGCCTCTACATTAATTACTCCTGGGGGAATTCAGCACAAAAAAATTTAAAAATCTGCACACAAAATTCTGCAAACTTTATATTCGTCAAAATAACACAATTTACATGACAGTCTTTAAGTAATTACATTTTAAATTAATACAGAAAAAAGTTATTACTTAAAGATGCAGAATTTTAAATATTTTGAACAGAATTTCCCTAGAAATTCACCGAGTGTCCCTTCCACTTGCTCTCCCTACACCCCTGGCCACTTTGCCCTCTCAGGCCCCAACTCCTCCATCTGCCAGTATCTCCCCCCTCCACCTCTAGGCTGAACCCCTTGCACTCTATCGTCAGTCCCAGAGTTTGACCCCGTTCTCAGTACTGCCCCTCACACAGGCTCCTTCTGTCCCTCTCTCACACACAGATGCTCCCTCTCTCTAGTGCACATACATACCCCCTCACACAGGCTCCCTCACTCTCTCGCACACACACATCCTCTATACACAGGCTCTCTCTCTTGCATACACCCACACAAGCTCCATCCTCACACAGGCTACCTATGTCTCTCTCTCATGCACCCCTTCACACAGGCTCTGTCTCACACATACACAACCCCTTCACATAGGCTAACACCCTCACATACACATGATCCTTTTTTCATACACGAGCTCCCAATCTCTCACACACATACACACTCCTTCACAATCTCCTCATATAGACTCCCTCTCTCTGGCACCCACACTCAAGCATCCCCTTCCTGCTCTCTCACCCTCCTGCTCAGCCCCCTGCTCTCTCCCTCCCCCCTCCCACACACACTCTCACTGGGGCCTTCAACTTTGCCACGAATGGAGTGCGTCCCACAACACACAGGGCCCTTCATCTTCACTGCGAACGGCACACCGGGGCCTTCATCTTCACATGCTCCGTTCGCAGCATGCCAAGGTGTCCACTGTCATTTTCTGCACAGAATTTGGCAATTCTGCGCAAAAAATGGCAATTCTGTGCAGGAGGGGAATTCTGCGCTCCACAGTAGCGCAGAATTCCCCCAGGACTAATTTCTCCTTGTTGGCCCTGAAAACAGAAGCCAGGGCCAGGAACTGAACCTAGGACTTCTGTACCATAATGCAGAACTCTGTCCCCAAGCCAACAGGTCAATCAACGTTTAAGGCTTTCTTAGATGGAAATCAGTCCACTTTACTCACTCCTAAAGTGTACACATATTCAATTATCTGCTTGCATGCAAGATCTCTCGAGTTGGCACAAGATTCATGGATTAATCAGATTCTGTCAAACCCAATAGAAGTAACACTGTCTCTTAGTTAATTGTGTCACCTTGCACACTACTATAAGAATGAACTATAACATTGTGTATTTCTAACTCTGTAGGCCTACCTAATTTTGTGTACTTCATAAGCAAAGTGCAAAACTCAGCAAGGCTACTGTTTATGGCTAAAGCCAAAGGTCTTTATTCTGTCCTTATCCTCCTTAATCTGTCTGCTGCTTTTCACACTGTTAATCGCCACTTACTCCTTGATACTTTGTCCTTGCTTGGATTTCAGGACTCTGTCCTGTCTTGCCAAAATCCATCCTTTCTTTTCTGAGCACAATACCAGAACCCTTATCCACTCTTTCATCTTCTCCCGCTTAGATTATTGCAACCTGCTCCTCACAGGTCTCCCGGTAACCCATCTCTCTCCACTGTCCTAAATTTAGCTGCAAAACTTATCTTTCGCCGAAGTCGCTATGCTCACATAACCCTTCTTCTGAAGTCACTGCACTGGCTCCCTACCTGCTCCCACATACAGTTTAAGCTCCTCTTTCTCACCTACAAATGCCTTCACTCTACAGCCCCTCACTACCTCTCCTCTCTTATCTCTCTACACTCCACCTCGTGCATGCCACTCAGGGGCGGTTCTATAATGAGGCAGGGTGAAGTGGCCGCTTCAGGCAGCAGAATTTTGAGGTGGCAAAAAGATGCCCCTCTAGGAACGCAGCTGTGGCATCTGTCTCACCTTGCCTGCCCCTGCCACAGCAGCTGACCCAGGCCGGCGGTGGCAGAAGAGAGGAGGGTCGCCGCCAGCAGCTGAAGGAAGGAGGACCACCGCCACCGGAGGCCAAGGCAGTGGTGGCTGAAGGGAGGAGAGATGCCATCGCAGTCACCGGAGGCCAGGCTGGCGGTGGCTGAAGGGAGGAGAGGGGGTGGAATGAGTGGGAGGGCGGAATGGCAAGGGGGCACTATCTGATCCCTTGCCGCAGGTGGCAGATTGCCTTGAGCTGCCCCTGATGCCGCTTGTCGGATAAGTCACTCCTATCTGTGCCCTTCTCCTCTACTGCCAATTCCAGTTTCCATGGTTTCTACCTGGCTGTGTTGTGTGCTTAGAATAATCTTTCTGAACTGGTGCGTCTTGCTCCCTCTCTTGCCATGTTTAAATCCCATTTAAAGACCCACCTTTTTGAAACCACTTATAATTCTTATGCCCGTCTGCTTTTAGTCTTGTTAACTTTCTTTTCTTTTTAAACATTGTCTTGCTTTATACCCCAAGTCTCTTGTCCTGTATGTTTGTCTTATTAGATTCTAAGCTCTATTGAGCAGGGACTGACTTTTTGTATGTTTGTACAGCACTGAGTATGTCATGTAGCGCTATAGAAATGTTAAGTAGTAGTAGAAGTACTAAAACTATAACTTGTTTTAGTTTGTTATAGTGCAGACCTTTGTGGAGAGTCAGATTATGCAATCTATAGAATATATGTATGATGAATATATTACAAAATGGTAGCACATTGATCATGAATAAGGGAGGGGATTGTTACAGCTCAAGTTACATGTGTATGGAAAACTCTCCCTTTCCCACATGATCAGTGAGAATAATCCCTATAATCTAACAGCATATCTATATTCTGCAAGTTCTTCAGACCATAAATGAATACTTGCTTAATAAGATTTTACATTTATTTCTAACATAAATACATGCAGTGTCTTTGTGATGTCACTCAGCAGGCAGATGACTGTTTGAAATCACAGTTTGAAAGGCACCAAGCAAGCACCCCTTCGTGCAACCCTTTGTGTTATTTCTTTAATATGCTCCTTGTTATACCTTTTGCTTAATTGTTAAGAACTTTGATTTTGATGGTTTTATTTTTGTAATCTCTTAGCCTCAGGTACAAAAATTTTAGATTGTAAGCCCTTTTAGGGGATAGTGAATTACCTATTGTACCTTATTGTAAACCGATGTGATATCTCTTTTTAAATTGAACATCGGTATATAAAAACCGTAAATAAATAAATAAATGTGATTGGACAGAGGTGGTCTGTTACATCACTGCATTCTAATTACAGAAAGGTGCTTAAAACTCTATAAACAAATGAATGTAAGCATTGCTTCCCAGAAATGTATTTAACAGTGGCTCAGATAAAGGTATACGATGGTTACCGAGTCCGCATACATATTACAAACCACTTCCAAAAGACAGCATTTCCATGACTAAGTTCCTTTGCCACTGTGAATACCTGCCTCACTTATGATCAACACGCATAAAACCTTTAGTCGATGGTGTTTCACAGTGTGTGTCAAGAATGAAATCTATTTGCTGCTGAAGCATTCTATGTACAAGAGGTATTCTTAACAGGAAAAAATCTTCCCGGTTTCTTAAAATAATCCCTAATTCCAGAGACTAGCGAATGAAGATCAGGAAAACATACTAATGTATATATAACAGACAGGATTCATCAGCGAACCAGCTCCAAGAACTAGGTTCTCAGATTAGACCGCATTTGAAATAGGACCATATTAGCCACAAAACGATGTATTTTTAAAACTTGTACCTGAGCTGTTGATAAATGAAATACTGGGCCACTATTGGGAACCGTGGGTCTTGGGGAGCCTTGGCCCTGGGCTTGTGCCTGCATGTGAGCCTGGGCGAGCGCTTGCTGAGGGACCATTACCAGCTGTCCAGTCTCAGTTCGCACGAGGACCATCCCTAAGGAAAAAGATGAAATAAAGTAACCCCTGCAAACATTATTCAGTGCATCCTGTAACCTTCACTAGCATGCTAACACAGTTCCTGTCTGCCACTTAGACAATATGTATTTCATTACTATGTTCTCCTAAGAAGGATGCAAATTTTAGTGCCTATGTCTGGTTTTCCAATTAATAAATGAAAATATGGGTAGACAAGCAATTTTTTACTATCATGTTTGCTCATGTCACAGTCAATTAATACTATGCCAACATACAATTCATGTTTGTTCGTCTTTACTTTGTGGGGGAGGGGGGTTTATATAGATGCACTAATGTTACCCACCCAGAGCCATGGATGTAGCAGGATATAAATCTTTTAAATAAATGTCATGAAAGGAAACCATGAGCACCATAAAGAAAACTGACACAAACTTTAATTAATATAAATTCTATAACAGGTGTGTTTACTATCTATTTTGTAGGTAAATACAAATATTTTCTACACACTTCAGAAAAGACGGACACTTCCACATTATGCTTCCAATTAACTCTACTTAGTGATTTGCCAAAAAAATGTATGAAAGGGCTATTTGTAAACAAATAATGAAGCAAAACATGTGACACTAAAGGGAATTAGGAGGTCAGATTAGGATACATCTAATGTTTTAAAATATTCAGCACAGGGATGTTACTTATCCTAAAGTGAATATGACTGCCTGTATGTATATCTGAATAATCAGATACCGAATAGCTAAGAAAGAGAGAAAGAGCTACTCCTACTGCACAGACCTCCAACTTGCAACCGATAGCCGACTCATGCTAATAGGCCCCACCCGCCTCCTCCTGCACAGGCTTCCTGGTCGAAAGGAAATCAGTGCAGCGGGCAGGGGTCTGTGAATGTCCAATGTGTTGCCACCACCACCGCTTCCCTTAAGGAAGGAAGGTGTGGGTGAGGGAAGGGAGAAGCGGTCTGTTCTGGTCAGCATCTGGGGTCAGATTGGATAAAAGTCTGGGAAGCGCTGGTATAAAAGCATTGCATGCCAAACGACCCGGGATACAATGGGCTGAATTTAAAAAAGTATTTAAGCACATAAAAACCTGGTATTACGCATTTAAATGGGCTTTTCAAAAATGGCCCCTGGGGAGGAAGGGGAGAGGGGAATTTTGCACATTAAGGAGTGTGCAGAAGTGATTCTGCACATACTTTTACATTCATTAGAAAGAAGGCATTATGCGGAACGAAGTCGGAGTGAGGAATATGCACATACCTTTCGATTTCCAAAACTTTGTGCTAAAATCTACAGATATGTATTTACGTCTGCTAACGAGAGGATGCAAATGTGTGCCTCATGGCATTCCATGCAGATACATTCATGTTCAAGGCAAACTCATGAGTCAGTTCACTTTGAATATTCAAGCTAGATAGTCCACATGTACTTTTTGCTGATGGACTTCATTCGGCCCTGCACAGGCCGATGAAAATGACCCTCAATATGAACAACAGCAACGCAAAAAATCAGCAACAGTGAAATTCTTAACCATGGAAGTAAAAATATATTTTTGCATACAAATTATTCCCTCTGTAATTGATCTAGCATGCTGTAAAGCTGGTGGTTCTCAGATGGCCAGATCATACCAGAAAGCCAATGGTATGTCAGCTTCACCAACCAGGGACAAACACTATCTAGAGGCATCCAAACTGGACAAGATTGGAAACTGTGTATGTAATGGCATTTAAAAGAAAATGTATTTTTGCCTCCGAAAAGTAAGGAGAAATTACTTACCTGATAATTTCCTTTCCTTTAGTGAATGGTAGGTCAATCCCAATGAATAGGTTATGCACCTCTGCCAGGAGATGGAGACGAAGCAAAAGCAGACAGCCCCGCCAGTATTTTCTGGAAAAGCCAAACTGTGGACAAACTGATTATTCTTGAACATTATTATTGAAAGGCAAACATTCATGTTTCTCAACCAACAGGAACACTGAACTCAGTCAAAGAAAGGAACATATCTAGCAAACTAAGTGCTAGAGAAGTCACTTACTAGTTGACAATGAAGAGCAGGAATCATACTCTGCATAGCTCGCCCTAAGAAAGGCTAAGCGTAAATTCAAACACCGGCAGCAGATGGCAGGTCTGGGAGTGATCTACCCTTCACTAAAGGAAAGGAAATTATCAGGTAAGTAGTAATTTCTCCTTCCTTAGCATTTGGGTAGGTCAATCCCAACGAGTGGGATGTACCAAAATTAATCTAGAAAAAGGAGGAAGGCTGTCAGCAGTTCAGTCAATACTGCCCACGCAAATGTGGCGTCCTCCTTAGCCCTAACATCCAAGCGGTAATGCTTGGAAAAGGTGTGTAAATATAAACCATGTCACCATTCGACAAATTTCAGCAGGGAACAACAAACAAAGTTCCACCCACAATACCGCCTCAGCCCTCGTGGAATGCGGTTTAATCTGTTTCGGTAAGACAACTTCAGCAGCCACTTAAGCTGTCATAATGACTTCCTTAACCCAGCGGACAATATTTGCCCGCATCGCCTGAGCTCCTTATTTACCTCCACCATGGTGCATGAATAGGAGATCAGACTTCCAAACAGCCTTAATCACCTCCTAACACTGCCGCGCTTGACGACAAAGGAACGCAAAAGGCAGTACTCGTCTTCATCTCTGTCCCTGCCCAAGGCAAGCAGAGAAATGGAATGATTCAAATGAAACTCTGAAACTACTTTAGGCAAAAAAGAGGGCACCGTCTGAAGTTGAACCGCACCCGGACTCATACAGAAAGGTTTCACGGCAGGAAAGAGCCTGCAGCTCAAGGACCCAATGTGCCAATTAAATTATTACCAGAAAACCTGTCTTCAAGCAGCCACAAGGAAATAATATGCAGCGGTAGAAAAGTCGGACCCGCCAAAAACTCGAGGACCAAGTTAAGGTCCCACAGAGACACCAGAAGCTGCAACGGGGAGTGAAGATGTTTAACTCCCTGCAAGAAATGGGACACGTCCAGATGGGAAGACAAAGGTCCTCCAATGACTCTTCCCCTATAAGAAGCCAGAGCTGCAACTTGACCAAACCCTTAAACAAGCTGTCCTGTAAAAATTCCAAAATCCTTGAGCGGTTAAGTACCTCGCTCAGAACACCAGGCCTCCAAGTCCTCCAAACTCTAACCTAGATTAGAGAAGTGAAAATTTCCAAGTTCGAAGAAAAGTGGAAATTAAAGCAGATGAAAAACCCCGCGCTTCAACAACCGAACCCTTTCAATGCCAAACGGTTAAGACAGAATTGGATCCGGATCCTCTTGCAGAATGAGCCCCTGATGTAAAGGTCCATCCGAGATGGTAGCCCAAGTGGACAGTCCACCAGAAATCTCTGGAGATCGGCATACCACGGCCTTCGAACCCAATCTAGAACCAGTAAAAGGATGGTGTTGATTGACTTGTAAACCTTCTGGACCAGACTGCCTACCAGAGACCAAGGGGAAACATATACAGCAGGATGCCACATGGCCACTCCTGAAAAAGAGCATCGATGCCAATCGCTTTTGGTCCCGCCTGCGACTGAAGAAGTGTGGAACCTTCACACAGTTGAAGCTTGCCAACAGGCCTAGATCCAATAGGCCCCAGAGGTTCACCAGGAGCACAAAGGCCTCATCCGCCAGCTGTCATTCTCCTAGGTCCAAGTTTCTCCTGATGAGGAAATCTGCTCTGAAGTTGTTCTGGCTATAAGAAGGCAAATATACTTAGGAGAAGCTGCTCTAGCCATTCGGTGAATCACTGGCAGGTCAAACCAAACCGCTTATGCTTCCCATTTGTTGATGTTCCTCTGCCGCTCTGCTACATTCTAGCGCCCTTGCAGCACCATCTCCTGACAATGAGCCTTCCCAGACCCGGAGAGGCCAGCATTTGTTGTGAATACCAACCAATCCAGCGTCATCAGTCCAACTGAGATCTCACCTCTAACAGGATGAACAGCTTCACTGCATAGTTCTTTGACTGCAGACTCCAACAAAAGATCAACGGGCTCTGAAGAGAGCTCATGTGTGCCCTTCTCTCAGGGAACCAATTCTAATGCGGCAGCCATCAACCTGCGGACCTGTAGATAAGACCCACAGTCTGACAAACAGGGTTCCGCAGGGATCAAACTCATAGCATCAACGTGTGGAACAGAGTGTGACAGGAATACTCTGTTCTGTCTTGTATCAAACCGAACCTCAAGATACTCCAGGGTCTGAGACGCCTGTAAATCACTCTAGGCCAGATTCACCCCTGAGCCTAATTCCTGTAGCAAGGAACCACCCTGCAGGAAGAAAGAAGACTCTCTTCCGCGGTATTGGTTTAAATCAACCAGTCATCCAGACAGGGGTGAACTAGAATGCCCTCCTTGTGGAGAGCTGCTGCTACCACCACCATGACCAAAGAAAAAAGGTCTTGGGTGCTGCGGCTAGCCCAAAAGGCAAGGTCTAAAACTGGTAAGGATGACCCAGAACAGCAAAAATGGACTGCTGAAGTTCCCAATGGGTGGGAATATGCATCAACTATAGACAGAAATGACCCTTCTTTCTTGGGCATGACTAAATAAATGGAATAACAGGACGCATACCTCAGTGATTCCAGAACGGGAATCACCGCTTTCAGGTACAACCTCCATTGTAATATTGCTTCCATTTCTACCCTCTGCTGAGGAGAGAGAGAGAACATGAAGGCATCTGGAGGAATGTGAAGAAATTCTAGAACATACCTATCCCAAAAAGCTTCAAGAACACATTGATCCAAAGTAATCTGGATCCATCTGTGGTAAAAACGGGATAGATGACACCTATCTCCTGAACCAACAGGTGAACCTGCCAACTTTCATTGGCAGACAGAAGGGCTCCACCTCCAGAGTCTGCATCCTTTTGAGATCCTCATGGGCGAAAGGACTGAGATCTGCAGAAGGAATGAGACCTCTGGGAAGAATCTCCCCTATAAGGGTGAAAACTTCTCAAATAAGTTGCTTTAGGATAGTCTCAATTCTCCAATCCTGAGCATTCTTCAGTGCCGCACCTCCCTCTACCGGGATGGTGGTACGGTTCATGACAGAACACACACAAGGAATACATTCTAGGGAAATGCAACCACTCTCTGATCTGCGGATCCAAGGGGTATAAACCTGCCAAGATGCATGCTCCTTTAAAAGACGCTTCTGGCATACTCCATTCCAGAACTAGAGTGCAACCCGGAGGGGAAAGAAACAAGAAGCCTTCTACCTTTAAAAGTAGTCAGTCCCAGCCACTCCGAGGGTCTTCAATGCCTGAGAGACTAAACTTGGCAGCTCATCTCTAAGAAAGAAAAAGAATAGAGTTTGATTTGGCTCCAAAGGTGAGCAAATCTTCCCCATCATCTTGAACATCATCAGTATCGTCTTGATTCATCTGCATTTGAGTTTAGTCAGGCCGCATTATGCGACGGCACTTGGCCACAGAGCCAGGTGGAGGAGCACTTGGAATGCACGGACCAAACTTAGTAGGCACTGGCAACCCGGAAGACCGTCCCTGTAAGAATGTCTACCAAACTTGAAAGAATTCTACCCAGGAAAAGGAGGCTGGGTCCATTTCAGGCTCCACAGGCTCAAAACTGACATCCTGAGAGCTAGCAGCTCGTGACGACTCAGTCCGTAGAACAAACAAAGGAAGGAATACCCTTATTATGTCTCCCTCAGTCCCAATCCCCACAGACCGCGTAGATGGACTATCGCCAGCAAAATCAGAAGTGGATAAATCATCCTGAGAATCCAAGCAGTGTTGGCACAGGGTTAAAGAAAGCTGCAGCTGAATGATCCTGAAGTGGCATATAGCACAATAGATAAGTGCTTAGGCTTCCTTGCTGCAGGCGCCAGAATTATAAGCATGCAGAACGGTGCAAACTCGTGCCTGGAATATGCACACATAAACCCCATGTCCAAAATTGGCGCCCAAGAAGTGTTTGCACATGTGTACGTGCACAGGCAGCACACCCAACTAGATGCCCATTTTGGGTGCCCAGTAAACCAAAGTGCCTAAGCAGGACGAACAAATGGATGCACAGGCACATGCCAAGCAGTCCATAGCACATAAGAACATGCCATACTGGGTCAGACCAAGGGTCCATCAAGCCCAGCATCCTGTTTCCAACAGTGGCCAATCCAGGCATAAGAACCTGGCAAATACCCAAAAACTAAGTCTATCCCATGCTACTGATGCTAGTAATAGCAGTGGCTATTTTCATAGTCAACTTAATTAATAGCAGGTAATGGACTTCTCCTCCAAGAACTTATCCAAACCTTTTTTAAACCCAGCTATAATAAGTGCACTAACCACATCCCCTGGCAACAAATTCCAGAGTTTAATAGTGCATTGAGTGAAAAAGAACTTTCTCCAATTAGTTTTAAATGTGACACATGCTAACTTCATGGAGTGCCCCCTAGTCCTTCTATTATCCGAAAGAGTAAATAACTGATTCACATTTACACGTTCTAGACCTCTCATGATTTTAAACACCTCTATCATATCCCCCCTCAGCAGTCTCTTTTCCAAGATGAACAGTCCTACCCTCTTTAGTCTTTCCTCATAGGGAAGCTGTTCCATTCCCTTTATCATTTTGGTCGCCCTTCTCTGTACCTTCTCCATCGCAACTATATCTTTCTTGAGATGCGGCAACCAGAATTGTACACAGTATTCAAGGTGCGGTCTCACCATGGAGCGATACAAGGCATTATGACAATTTCCGTTTTCTTCACCATTCCCTTTCTAATAATTCCCAACATTCTGTTTGCTTTTTTGACTGCCGCAACACACCGAACCGACAATTTCAATGTGTTATCCACTATGATGCCTAGATCTCTTTCTTGAGTGGTAGCTCCTAATATGGAACCTAACATTGTGTAACTATAGCATGGGTTATTTTTCCCTATATACATCACCTTGCACTTATCCACATTAAATTTCATCTGCCATTTAGATGCCCAATTTTCCAGTCTCACAAGGTCTTCCTGCAATTTATTACAATCTGCTTGTGATTTAACTACTCTGAATAATTTTGTATCATCTGCAAATTTGATTACCTCACTCATCGTATTCCTTTCCAGATCATTTATAAATATATTGAAAAGTAAGGGTCCCAATAAAGATCCCTGAGGCACTCCACTGTCCACTCCCTTCCACTGAGAAAATTGTCCATTTAATCCTACTCTCTGTTTCCTGTCTTTCAGCCGGTTTGTAATCCACGAAAGGACATGATTTTTTGAAGTCATGACTTTTTGGAGTACTATTGGAGTGATTTACAGGCCTCCAAATCAAATAGAAGAACTTGACAGAGATCTGGTTGAAGACATCCAAAACATAAGAACATAAGAACATAAGAAAATGCCATACTGGGTCAGACCAAGGGTCCATCAAGCCCTGCATCCTGTTTCCAACAGTGGCCAATCCAGGCCATAAGAACCTGGCAAGTACCCAAAAACTAAGTCTATTCCATGTAACCATTGCTAATGGCAGTGGCTATTCTCTAAGTGAACTTAATAGCAGGTAATTTATTTTTATTTATTTATTTATAACTTTTATATACCGGCATTCGTAAAAAAAACATCATGTCGGTTTACAGACAACTGAGAAAGGAAATTACAATGATAGATGGAGGAAGGATAGGAAGTTAAAAGGTGACAACTTTACTGTAGAGCCAACGGGCGCCACAGTTATTAAATGAGATTACATGTGGTTAACCAGGTTGGACATAAATTAATTATATACAAGAGGCGACAGAGTGGGGGGTAGCGCGGGGTGGGGGATGAAGCGCATAGGGGAGGCGGGGTGGGGTAGGAACTGTACAAGGGGGCAGGTGGTGGCGATGGGAAGGAGAGGTGGTGACTGAATATCAGGAAGCCATAAAATGGATGGGGTGGTGAGGGAGGGAGGGTGTGTAGGGGGGCGGGGGGACACTGTACTAGGGAGAGGGAAATAATGAGTGTTGAGGAGAAGTCAAATGCTAGGGTTGAGAGGCGTTGGGATAGGCCTGTTTAAATAACCAGGTCTTGATTCCTTTTTTGAATTGATTAAGTGAAGGTTCTAGTCGGAGCTCGGTGGGGAGGGAGTTCCAAAGGGTGGGGCCGGCGATGGAGAAGGCTCTCGCTCTGGTGTTTGTGAGGTGAGCAATTTTGAGTGAAGGGGTGTGGAGGGTGCCCGCAAGGGAGTTTCTGGTAGGACGGTTGGCCTGGTGGAAGTGTGGCATATCTTCGATCCAGGGGGAGTTATTTTTATATAGCGTGTTATGTATGATAGTAAGTGTTTTGTATTGAGAGCGATAGGTGATTGGTAGCCAGTGGAGGTTTTGTAATATGGGAGTAATATGATCAGTCTTTCTTGAGTTTGTAAGGATGCGAGCCATGGCATTTTGTAAGATTTGGAGGGGTTTGATTGTGGAAGCTGGAAGGCCTATTAGCAGTGAGTTGCAATAGTCAAGTTTTGATAGTATAGTGGTTTGCATAACGGTACGGAAGTCATGTGCGTGGAGGAGAGGCTTAAGTTTTTTGAGGGTTTGGAGTTTATAGAAGCCCCCTTTTAGGAGTGATTTGATGTGGGATTTGAAGCTAAGTTGTGTATCTAAGAGAACTCCTAGATCTCTGACAGTGGACGGAGGTGTGAGATTTTGTGAAGTGTTCTGTTGCAGTTGGTGAATGGATAAGCTGGGTTGATTAGTAATAATTAGGATTTCAGTTTTTGAAGTATTGAGTGCAAGGTGTAGGTTGGAAAGGAGGGCGTTGATAGATGTGAGGCATGTCTCCCAGAAGTGCAGGGTTTCGTTGAGGGAGTTTTGGATGGGGATAAGTATTTGTACGTCGTCAGCGTACAAGAAGAATTTTAGTCCCAGTTTGGATAATAAGTGGCAAAGAGGGAGAAGGTAGATGTTAAAGAGGGTGGAGGAAAGGGAGGAGCCCTGGGGTACGCCTTGTGAAAGAGGAATGTGTGTGGATTCGGATTTATCAAGTTTGACTAAGTACTTTCTGTGGTCAAGGTAGGAGGAGAACCATGATAGGGCTGTGTTAGAGATGCCTATCTCTGCTAAGCGTGATATTAAGATTTTGTGGTTCACCGTATCAAAAGCTGCTGAGATATCTAAGAGGGCTAGAATGTATGATTGGCCGTGGTCCATGCCTTTTAGGATGGTGTCTGTTATTGCAAGTAGGAGCTTTTCCGTGCTTCGGTTTTTGCGAAAGCCGTACTGGGCGGGGTGGAGGATATTGTTATCTTCTAGGAAGTCGGTAAGTTGTGTGTTGACCACTTTCTCCAGAATTTTAGAAATAAAAGGTAGGTTGGAGATGGGCCTGTAGTTTGCTGGATCATTTTGGTCGAGGGTGGGCTTTTTTAGTAGGGGCTTTACGATGGCGAGTTTAAGCGGGTCGGGAACCGTCCCGAAGGTAAGGGAGCAGTTTATGATATCCGCTAACGGTCTTGCTATGACGGAAGGGATAGTGAGGAGGAGTTTAGATGGGATGTTGTCGGCGATGTGGGTGGCTGGCCGCATCTTTTTTAGGATGGCGTTGACTTCCATCGTAGTGGTGAGATCAAGGGATGTGAGGTTAATGTTGTTGGTGGTGGGTGGGAGGTCGATGTGAGTGGGTTTGGGGGGGAGACGATTGAGAATGTTGGTGATTTTGTTTTTAAAGTGATCTGCTAGTTTATTGCATTTCTCTATGCTATTATCTTCCTGGGGGGAAGGAGTGGTGGACTTTGTGAGTTCTGCTACATAGGAGAATAGGGCGGTAGGGTTGAATTTGTAGCTGTGAATTTTTGCTGCATAGAAGTCACGTTTGGCGTGGAGTGTTGCTTGTCGGTATAGGTGTAGGGTGTGTTTGTAGGCTACTTTGAGTGTGGGGGTGGGTTGTTTTCGCCAGGAGCGTTCTTTGGCTCTAAGGTCTTGTTTTAATTTTTTGAGTTCACAGGTGTACCATGGTTTTCTTTCTGTTTGGTTGGGGTTTATTACTTTGTGGATGGTGGGGCAGATGTTGTTGGCTATGTCAGCAGTAAGCTTATCCCATGACAGGAGAGCATTATCTGGGTTGGTGAGGTCGAGGTTTTCACTTACGTTATTGAAGGCTTGGGAGAGTTCTTCTGAGGAGCATGGTCTATGGTAGGAAATTGTCTTTTTGTGTGATTTGGTGTTGGAGGCATTTATGTTGGTGTTGATGTTGAGCTGGGCGTTGATGAGGCAATGGTCGGACCAGGGGATGGGTGTGGTGATTGGTGCATGGGGAGTAGAGAAGCTAGTATTAGCAAAAAGGAGGTCGAGTGTGTGCCCAGCTTTGTGCGTGGGATTGGTGATGAGCTGTTTAAAGCCCAGGGCTTTGAGAGAGACAAGTAGGGTTTCGCAGGATGTGGTGAGGGGGTGGATGTCTACGTGGAGGTTGAAATCTCCGAGTATTACTGCTGGGGTGTCTGGCTTTATATTGTTAGTAATGTATTCAATGAGGGGGGACGGGTCCTGTTCCAGAATGCCGGGGGGGGCGTAGATGAGGCAGACCTGCAGGGTTTTAGATTTAAAGGTAATGGACTTCTCCTCCAAGAACTTGTCCAATCCTTTTTTAAACACAGCTATACTAACTGCATGAACCACATTCTCTGGCAACAAATTCCAGAGTTTAATTGTGCGTTGAGTAAAAAAGAACTTTCTCCGATTAATTTTAAATGTGCCCCATGCTAACTTCATGGAGTGTCCCCTAGTCCTTCTACTATCCGAAAGAGTAAATAACCGATTCACATCTACCCGTTCTAGACCTCTCATGATTTTAAACACCTCTATCATATCCCCCCTCAGTCGTCTCTTCTCCAAGCTGAAAAGTCCTAACCTCTTTAGTCTTTCCTCATAGGGGAGTTGTTCCATTCCCCTTATCATTTTGGTAGCCCTTCTCTGTACCTTCTCCATCGCAATTATATCTTTTTTGAGATGCGGCGACCAGAATTGTACACAGTATTCAAGGTGCGGTCTCACCATGGAGCGATACAGAGGCATTATGACATTTTCCGTTTTATTCATCATTCCTTTTCTAATAATTCCCAACATTCTGTTTGCTTTTTTGACTGCCGCAGCACACTGAACCGACGATTTCAATGTGTTATCCACTATGACACCTAGATCTCTTTCTTGGGTTGTAGCACATAATGTGGAACCCAACATCGTGTAATTATAGCATGGGTTATTTTTCCCTATATGCATCACCTTGCACTTATCCACATTAAATTTCATCTGCCATTTGGGAGAAGCGGTGATTGTTGGAGATTGTTGGAGATTTTAATCTGCCGGATGTAGCCTGGAGAATCCCTTCTGCAGAATCTAACAGTAGTAGAGAGATAGTGGTTGCCCTGCAAGGGGCTCTGTTCAAACAAATGGTAATGGAACCCATGAGGGAGGGAGCTATACTCGATTTAGTGCTCACTAACAGAGATAATGTCTCTAATTTCCAAGTGGGAGCCCACCTCAGCACCAGTGATCATCAAATGGTATGGTTTCATATAACAAATAGGATACGGAGAAGTCGCATGAAGACACAAGTTTTGCAGTTCAAAAACACGGACTTTGTTGAAATGGGGGAAGTACCTGGAGGAAGAACTAGAAGGCTGGGAGAAAATGAGAGATATGGAACAGTGGGCCAAAGTAAAAGGAGCAATTACCAAGGCAACTAATTTATATGTTAGAAAAAGAAAAGCAAGAGAAAAATGAAACCTATCTGATTCTCAAAGGAGGTGGCTGATAACAAAAGCTAAAAGAACAGCGTTTAAGAAATATCAAGGATCCCAAAGGGAGGATCACAAAGAAGATGTTATACTTGAACTTGGTATGTGGGCCCTTGGGTCTTGGAGAGAGCTGACTCCACCCACAGGGAGGAGCCCTGTGGGACTCTCCACGACAGGCGGGGGTCTCAGCAGTGATGGACACAGGAGTCGGAGAATATTTATCATACAGCAAAGAGAAACCAGAGGAGCAGGTTAGTAAACTCAGTCCTGGAGTAGGAAGACCTGAGATGGATTCTCCGGTAGTGGTCCACAGAGCAGAGTAACCTGGGTAGTACTTGCTTCTCAGTGGTTCTTGTGAGTGCTAACCCCGGTAGTGGTCCGCAGCATGGGATAGGCCGAAGATAGATGTTGTCAGCAGGCACAAGACAGCGTGGATCTGGTATTGGTCCGCAGAGCGGGGTAACCCGAGGATCTGCACAGCAAGAGAACATAAGAACATAAGAAAATGCCATACTGGGTCAGACCAAGGGTCCATCAAGCCCAGCATCCTGTTTCCAACAGTGGCCAATCCAGGCCATAAGAACCTGGCAAGTACCCAAAAACTAAGTCTATTCCATGTAACTATTGCTAATGGCAGTGGCTATTCTCTAAGTGAACTTAATAGCAGGTAATGGACTTCTCCTCCAAGAACTTATCCAATCCTTTTTTAAACACAGCTATACTAACTGCACGAACCACATTCTCTGGCAACAAATTCCAGAGTTTAATTGTGCGTTGAGTAAAAAAGAACTTTCTCCGATTAGTTTTAAATGTGCCCCATGCTAACTTCATGGAGTGTCCCCTAGTCCTTCTACTATCCGAAAGAGTAAATAACCGATTCACATCTACCCGTTCTAGACCTCTCATGATTTTAAACACCTCTATCATATCCCCCCTCAGTCGTCTCTTCTCCAAGCTGAAAAGTCCTAACCTCTTTAGTCTTTCCTCATAGGTCTAGTACTCACTCCGAAGTGCTGCAGTAGAGATATCATTGTAGCAGGAGCGGAGACCCGGAACAGGAACACTGAAGGGTCGTCCTTAGAAGTAGCGAGAGGTACTCACTAAGCTGGTGAAGGTGAGGCTCGCAGAGAAGGCTCTCCGAGGAGTAGATAACTCTGAGTGCAGCAAGGCCCCCGAGGAGCGGGTACCTGAGTCACTCAGTCTGGAACGCAGGAACAGCGAGGCGAAGCGTCTCTGAGGAAAGGAATTGAGCAAGATGGAATCCTTGCTAACTCGTTGGTAAGAAGGTCAGATAGGCTTAAGTACACGAAGGCAGTGACATCATGCGGAGGGGACACCCCCGAGGTTCCTGCCACGACGTGGATAAGACGGAGGTAGGCGCGCACGCATGCCCTAAGTTACACCAGATTCAAGATGGTGACCAGGATCGCCCACGCCGTCCCAGGAACGCCAGAAAGGTCGGCGTGTAGAGGCAGTGGTGGCCATATTTGCCAGAATCGGAGTTACTGGGCAAAATGAGGTGAGCAGCAAAGGTCGCAGCCGTCTGCAACCGACGGGCGCAACAGAAGAATATCTGGTGGAACTGAGGGAGACGAAGAAAGTAATCAAGAAAGCAAAAAGTCAAGCGGAGAAAGGATTGCCAAAGAGGTAAAGCAAGGTGACAAAACATTTTTCAGATACATCAGAGAAAGGAGAAAAGTACAAAGTGGTATAGTGAAATTGAAAGGTGAAAAGGATCAATGTGTGGAGATAGACGAAGAAATGGCAGAAATATTAAACTAATACTTCAGTTCGGTGTTCACTAATGAGGACCCTGGAGAAGGACCGTTGCTAGTTAACAAGAAACTGGAGGGAAGTGGAGTAGATGAAACTCCGTTTACAGAAGAGAATGTATGGGAAGAGCTAGGAAAACTGAAAGTAGACAAAGCCATGGGCCCTGATGAGCTTCATCCCTGGACTCTGAGGGAGCTCAGAGATGTGCTGGCGGGTCTGATGTGTGACCTGTTCAATAGATCCCTAGAAACGGGAGTGGTGCCACGTGACTGGAGAAGAGCGGCGGTGGTCCTGCTTCACAAGAGTGAGAGCAGAGAGGAGGCTGGAAATTACAGGCTGGTTAGCCTCACCTCGGTGGTGGGAAAGGTAATGGAGTCATTGCTGAAAGAAAGAACAGTGAACTATCCACAGTCAGAAGAATTGCTGGACCAGAGGCAACATGGATTCACCAGGGGAAGGTCCTGTCAGACAAATCTATTGACATTTTTGATTGGGTGACTAGGGAATTGGATCGAGGAAGAGCGCTCGATGTCATCTACTTGGATTTCAGCAAAGCTTTTGATACGGTCCCGCACAGGAGGCTTGTGAATAAAATGAGAAGCTTAGGAGTAAGTGCCAAGGTGGTGGCCTGGATTGAAAACTGGTTGATGGACAGAAGACAATGTGTGATGATAAATGGAACTTACTCTGAAGAAAGAGCAGTGTTAAGCGGAGTGCCGCAAGGATTGGTATTGGGACCGGTCCTGTTCAATATCTTTGTGAGCGACATTGCGGACGGGATAGAAGGTAAGGTTTGTCTTTTTGCGGATGATAATAAGATCTGCAACAGAGTTGACACGCCGGAAGGAGTTGAGAGAATGAGAAAGGATTTAAGGAAGCTGGAAGAGTGATCGAAGATATGGCAGCTGAGATTCAATGCCAAGAAGTGCAGAGTCATGCTTATTGAGAGTGGAAATCCGAAAGAACTATATTTGATGGGGGGTGAAGGGCTGATGTGCACGGAGCAGAAGAGAGACCTTGGGGTGATACTGTCTAACGATCTGAAGTCGACGAAACAATGTGACAAGGCGATAGCTAAAGCCAGAAGAATACTGGGCTGCACAGAGAGAGGACTATCTAGTAAGAGAAAGGAAGTGATGATCCCCTTGTACAGGGCCTTGGTGAGGGCTCACCTGGAGTACTGTGTGTTCAGTTCTGGAGACCGTATCTCCAAAGGGACAGAGACAGGATGGAGGCGGTCCAAAGAAGGGCGACCAAAAAGGTGGATGATCTTCATAAAATGACTTATGAGGAGAGATTGAAGAACCTAAATATGTATACCCTGGAGGAGAGGAGCAGCAGGGGTGATATGATATAGACTTTGATACTTGAAAGGTTTTAATGATCCATGATCAACAAACCTTTTCCATTGGGAAAAAATCAGTAGAACAAAGGGTCACGATTTGAAACTCCAGGGAGGAAGACTTAGAACCATTGTCAGGAAGTATTTCTTCACGGAGAGGGTGGTGGATGCCTGGAATGCCCTTCCAGAGGAAGTGGTGAAGACTAAAACTGTGAAGGATTTCAAAGGGGCATGGGATAAAGTTTATTGCACCCCTGTTTCTTGTGAACCAGCATGATGGGACTACTGTCTTGAATGTTGGTATATAAAAAAACTTAAATAAATAAATAAATAAATAAATAAATAAATAAATAAACACTGTGGATCCATAAAGGCTAGTGGATGGGAATGAAGAGAAGAGCCATGGGGGTGGCTTGCTGGAATGATGCCCTACTACCTGGTGATAACTACCCTTACTCAATAAGCCTTCACACAGTTAATGCAACTCCAATATTGCTCTCTGCTTCAACGGCAAGGGGAAATGTGGAAAAGAGGATTTACATTCAGACAACATCCAACAAGGCATTGATCTGTGCAGTCTGGGTAAACAAGCATCAGGGTTAATTGCTTGATGTGGCGGTTACTACCCTTAACCATTAAGCCTTATGATTCACCTTTGATGTAATTCCAACATTACTCTCTGCATCAACGGCAGGGGTTGGTAAGAAATTCAAAACAAACAATTACCTACAAGGGCCCTGAACTTGGTGGTCGGTGAAACAGATAAGTGTGGAAAGAACAGGTTTGCTCACCGTAAACTGTGTTTTCCGTAGATAGCAGATGAATTAGCCATGCTGTCTGGGAACGTCCTCCGTGCCACTAGGTGGCAGAGCTCTCAAAGCTGAAAACTGATCTTTGTCAGCGAGGCGCGTCTTATTGCATGATCCCACGCTGCCTCAAGTGTCTTCAGTCCTTATCAAAGCAAGACGAGATGCAAAGTGATAAATGTCCGGGGAGGCAAGAGGGTCAGCATGGCTAATTCATCTGCTATCTACGGAAAACACTGTTTACAGTAAGCAAACTGTAAACGGTAAGCAGCATGAATTAGCCATGCAGTCTGGGAGTCCCCAGCTAATGTATTGAGTGCATATAGCCCATATCATGTGTCCATGAAGCAAACGAGGAAATGCGCTCAAGGCAAAGACCATAGGCAGACAGTTTTCATGACATTGTTGTCGCTGTGGTCCAGGCATGTGCTACTGGAGAATTGTGTTTGTGCTGTGTGCGACATCTGCAGTCTGCCCGTTAAGCAGTAGGAGGAGTTTAGCAGATATAGTAAGGACACTGTGTTGTGTTGCAAGTGCCAGGGTAGGTCCTTCATGGAGATAAAGTAAGTACAGTATGGACGTGGTGCATGTAATGGGCTGTGGATAGGGCCTCTGAACGCCATTGATAGCAGAAAAATGCAATTCAAGATCCAAGTCAAGAGTGTGTACTTGAAGACAAAGGGTTTCGGGTATTCGGTTAAGGGAGATTTAGAACTGTGGGGCTCTGCATTCAAGAGTGTGACATCGCGAAAAAGCGAATGTTTTGTTACAAAACAGCATGTGGAGATTAGCTCGCCCTGGTAGGCTCAAGGTTTTGGGAAAAACCGGGAGGGCGATGAAATGTTTGATGTAAAAGCCGAAAAGCTCCTGAGTGAGGTAGGCAGGATGCGTACGTAACGCAACCTTGTTATGGTGAAAAATTGTGACTAGGCGGTTAGCCTACTAGGGGTTGCAGCTCGCTGATGCGCCTGGCGGAGGTGAGGGTGACTGAAAAAAAAAGGCAGCTTTCATGCAAGACACCATGGCATAAGAAGTGTGTAGCGGTTCTTATGAAGGTGCTCTGGTACCTTGTTTATATCTCATGGAATTATGGGCTTTTTGGCCCAATCCAGAAAACTCCCGACAAGAATCCGGAGTTGAGCTGGGAACAGATATTGGATTTATATTGATAGGGCAATGGTAAGGGATAGGACACTGACGTATGCCTGTACCGAAGCTGGTCCAAGGGCTATGGTAAAGGAGATGGAGGAAGACTGGACATGGTTTGGCGGATAGGCGAGTGGGTTTTCACTGCTAACAAAACACCCAAAGGTGTAGCGTGATTCGTTCCGTTGGTAATTTATGCTAGGAGAGTGAGTTCTGCAAAGAGACTAGAAGAACTCCATGCGTAGGGGAAAAATCTCAGCACTTGGGATCTGAGCCGCGTAATTTCAAGATGAGTGAAGCGGTGGAGAAATTACCGGTTGGTAAGAAGGCGTGGGATGTTCCTCGAGGGATCTGTTGGTGAACAATAACTGAATTAGGGAGGCGTATCCAGACTGTTTAGTCTGATGCTAGAGCGACAAATTAGGTTCACGTTATTTGCGATGTAGTGCTGGACTGTGCCGGGAAGGTCAGTAAAGGGAGTAGACTTCTCCTCAGTCTATGAGGACCGAGACCTGTGGTAGATGGCAGGCAGTCGGGCAGCATTAGCAAACTGGGTGAGAATACCGATCTGCTCAGATGCGAAGTGGTTGAGATGGACAACTTCCTTGATTCTTTTTCTTTTTTAAGTTGTCAACCTCTGACAAATATCAGGTCGAGGGTAAGAAAAATGTTCTAAATTGTATGCCTATAAGTTACTAACTCCGGGCAGAAAGTAGGCCGCAGGAAGATGGATCTGCTTATAAGAACATGCCATATGGGGTCAGGCAAGGGTCCATCAAGCCCAGCATCCTGTTTCCAACAGTGGCCAATCCAGGCATTAAGAACCTGGCAAGTACCCAAAAACTAAGTCTAGTCCATGTTACCGTTGCTAGTAATAGTAGAGTAGTGGCTATTTTCTAAGTCAACTTAATTAATAACAGGTAATGGACTTCTCCTCCAAGATCCAATCCTTTTTTAAACACAGCTATACTAACTGAACTAACCACGTCCTCTGGCAACAAATTCCAAAGTTTAATTGTGCGTTGAGTGAAGAAGAACTTTCTCCGATTAGTTTTAAATGTGCTACATACTAATTTCATGGAGTGCCCCCTAGTCTTTCTATTATCTGAAAGACTAAATAACCGATTCACATCTACCCGTTCTAGACCTCTCATGATTTTAAACACCTCTAACATATCCCCCCTCAGCCGTCTCTTCTCCAAGCTGAAAAGTCCTAACCTCTTTAGTCTTTCCTCATAGGGGAGCTGTTTCATTCCCCTTATCATTTTGGTCGCCCTTCTCTGTACCTTCTCCATCGCAATTATATCTTTTTTGAGATGCGGTGACCAGAATTGTACATAGTATTCAAGGTGGGGTCTCACCATGGAGCGATACAGAGGCATTATGACACTCATTATGCTTCCACTCATTCTAGGTTTCCTACAGTTGCTGTGTAGGGAATTCGGAACTTGACATTCCCTCTTTGAAGCAGAATGGGGGAATTTGGTTGAGGAGAAGAAGATTGAGACTGCGGCGGGACTGTCCGTATGTCCGAAGAGCTGGTCAGTTGATGTTTAGCGCCTGCCACAAGTGATGACAGTCCCTAAATCCGTAAGTGGGTGACATAAGGGAATGCACTCCCTAGTAGGAGCATATGATATTGTTGGGCAAGTCTGCAGGTAATGCCGATGATGCAAACCCATATTCGTAATCTCTGTGGCTGCAGAGAGGGAGTAAGCCAGCTGCGGAGGGAAGATGAAGAATCAACTTTATTGGGTACAGTGTTCGAGAATGGACCGTTAGATGATCCTAGTAGTTGAGCAGGGTCTGGGAAGTACCCTGTGGGAAACAAGCTCCATGAATAGCAGTGCTCTGAGGAGCCTCCTTGGGAACCGCATAAAGTTATAAGCTGAAAGATTTCTGGAAGTTGAAGAGAACGTGAGGAACCTGTTGGCTGAGGCAGTACTGTAGTTGAGTTGTAGTGCCCGTCGGGTGTAGTGATGGCCGCGGTACGTCGCTGTTTGGTCTTCGGGAGTAGGATGTCTCCCAGAGATTTTGTGTGTGTTTCATGGAAGGGTCCTGGAGTCCTGAACCCTGCCGGTGACTGAAGAAGAAGGAGGATATGTCTTCTTCCTTCTTTTTTTTCTCTATTTTATTATTCATTTATTTTTTTGTCCAACACAGGGTCGGAAGGGTTTGCAGGCACCTATGCCCTGACAATGATTCCTGCAACAAGTAGGATGCGTCCGCGATTGTACTAAGTACTCGGTGGTGCGATGGCATGCGCGCTGGCATCGCATTGAAGGGCCAACTGATTCGACGTTGTTGAATCCTGCGTCGGTGCATCGTCGAAGCGTTGGGCAGCCGGCGGACGCATCAGTGTGTCGGTGCGCCAATGGACGCATCTGAGTGTTCGTGGACACGATGGTACACTGCGAATGTGCTGGCGTGCCCTCGACAATGCTTCGGCGCGCTGGTGGACACATCGGCAGACACATCGGTTCTGAGGCGCTTCGGCGGATACTCCGGCCCACCAGCACACGTTACGGCGCTCTGGCACGGCCGCGCATGCGTCAGTGCTCGTCTGCCATTGAACACGTCGGTGCTCTGGCCCGCCGGCGCAAGAGTTAGGGCTTTGGCCTGTTGGCGTGCTCCAGCCCTCCGTACACTCGCCGGTACTCCGGCCCACGCATCGGTGTTTTTGGCGCGCACCCCAGTGCTCCAGCCCTCCGGCGCACATGTCGGTGTTTGGCGCACACGTCGGTGCTTCGGTGTGCCGGTGGACACATTTTTGAACCATTGTTAGCACTTCGCCGTTCTGATGCATCGATGGGTGATCTGGACGCTGTCGACACAGCATTAGATCGAGCGTACTGTTGCCCCCAGAGCTCTCCTTGGCGCCAGCCCAGGCGAATTTGGAGGTCCACAGAGGAGGCTCAACTCTGTAGCGGTTGGGAGGAGGGACTGGGGAGGGTGCCCAGAGAAGATATATTCACTGCTCCTAACGGCAGTCAGTTATTCTATTATTCTTTCTTTGTTTTTTTACTTCCTTGTCTCTGATTTCCTCTTCTTCGTTTTTCTTTTTTTTTCTTTTTTTTAAGAAAGTTGAGGAGAAAGGGAGAGAGAGAGAGCTCCGTGTGCACTTAGTCGATCGAAAAAAAACGGACTGAGGAGACGAGGCAATGCGGGATCATGCAAGCAGGTGCGCCTCACTGACAAAGATCAGTTTTCAGCTTTGAGAGCTCCTCCACCTAGTGGCACGAAGGACGTTCCCAGACAGCATGGCTAATTCATGCTGCTTATCTACGGGAAAAAATAAGTGTGGGAGCTTGCTGGGCAGACTGGATGGGCCATTTGGTCTTTTTCTGCAGTCATTTCTATGTTTTCTATGTTTCTATGTTTTTACTTTTCCTAGAAGCCTCTCATGAGAAACTTTGTCAAATGCCTTCTGAAAATCCAAATATACACCTACCGATTCACCTTTATTTACATGTTTATTAACCCCTTCCAAAATGTGAAGCAGATTTGTGAGGCAAGACTTGCCTTGGGTAAAGCCATGCTGACTTTGTTCCATTAAACCATGTCTTTCTATATGTTATGTGATTTTGATATTTAGAATACTTTCAACTATTTTTCCTGTCACTGAAGTCAGACTAACTGGTCTGTAGTTTCCCGGGTCACCCCTGGAGCCCTTTTTAAATATTTGGGTTACATTAGCCACCCTCCAGGTACAATGGATGATTTTAATGATAGTTTGCAAATTTTTACTAATAAATCTGAAATTTCATTTTGTAGTTCCTTCAGCTCCCTGGGATGTATACCATCCAGTCCAGGTGATTTACTACTCTTCAGATTGTCAATCAAGCCTACCACATCTTCTAGATTCACCGTGATTTGGTTCAGTCCATATGAATCATTACCTATAAAAACCTTCTGCAGAACGGGTATCTCCCCAACATACTCTTCAGTAAACACTGAAGCAATGAAATTGTTTAATCTTTCCATGATGGCCTTATCTTCTCTAAGTGTCCCTTTAACCCCTCGCTATCGGACTGGGGGCACTCTACTGAGGGAGGGACAGCATGGTATCACCTCAGGAGGCAAGTGGAACTATATAGATGTCTTGTTTATTATCTCCTTTCTATTCCTTTTTTTTTTTTTTTACTCACAGGCAATCCCCTGAAGGAAAATGACTGTCCACCATCTGCTAGACATGGAGAATACTGGCGGGCTGATTTCTGGGTGGGACTATCTGGCCGTGACGTCAGCTTTTGCTCCATCTGCTGGCAGAGGTGCATAACCCACTCGTTGGAATTGACCTACCCAAACGCTAAAGAATATCTGTTTCCTTAAAAAAGAGCAGTTTTTAGTCACAAGCAGTGCATGGAATGATCACTAAATGAACTTTATATAGGACAATAAATTCACCCATTCAATCCATATATATGGATGCTTTGCAGGTGGTAATACTTTTTATTGGAGCTCCGTAATTATCATCCACAAATCATATCAGAGGAAATGATCCATGTAGTCTCAAAAGTTCATGCACATCATATTTGGATAATCCTTATGTTAGTCCAATAAGAAAGATCACCACTTGCAAAGAATTACGCTTACCTGATCATTTCCTTTCCTTGAATCCACACCAGACAGTGGGTTATGATCATTGACCAGCAGATGGAAACAAATTAACAGTTTCGCTGATGTCATCCCTCATAGCTACCCCATGAGGCCCTCAACCTGCCAGTGTTATCTGTAAGAAGCTAACTATAATATTGAATGATCTCCAACATAACTAAAAGGCTTCCAATAATACACAAACATTGCAACGATAACACAATGCAAATACACTATTTATATATATATAGATAGATATACACACACACACATGTGAACTGAAAGTATATGGTTTGGAAGAAAAGATGGGGCGGGTTCTAGACTGGATTCAAGCAAAGGAAAACAACATGTAAATTTCTCTTTCCTCTTCGCCCATGCAGATCAGTCCAGATGACTGGTATGTACCCAAGCTACTCCTGATATGGGCATGATATTGACAAACACACTTGTAACACCTCCCCACCTCCTTCTTCTTTAGGCCACACATCTAAATGAAAAAGCTTTGAAAACGCATGTAAGGAAGATAATGTTGCCGCCTTACAAATCTCTTGTGGCCAAATGCAATTCTGCCCATGAAGCCGCTTGGGCTCTAGTGAAATGTGCTCCGACTTATCTTTCCTTTGTCAAAATAAGCTTCCATAATAACCTGCTTAATCCAACAAGGCATCATGGCCTTTTATACTGCCACATACATACTGGCGTACAAAACAAATAAATGATCAGATCTCCTGAAATCATTTGTTCCCTTCAAATAGCAAAATTCTAAAGCCATCTAAACAATGCAGCACAGATTACTCCCTGTCCTCCAGTATGTCTGTTAAAGGAAGGTAAACAAACTCTCTGATTCAGATGAAAAATTGACACCACCTTCGGAAGCAATGAAGAAACCATACAAATCTTGACCACATCTCGAGTAATCTCCAAAAATAGCTCTTTTACAGGATAAGGCCTGTAGCTCCAAAATCTGTCTGGCCGAACAAACTGCCACCAGAAACACCATCTTCAAGGTAAGCAACCTTAAAGAAATCTTCTTAAGTGTCTCAAAGGAAAAAATGACTAAGGATGATAAAACCAAGTTTAAATCCCAAAAGGTGACTGGATCCCTTACAGGTGCTCCAATGTGTTTGGCTCCTCTCAAAAAATGAGAAACATCTGGATAAGCAGACAAGGAAGAGCCTTGAACATGCCCTCTGTAACAGGCTATTGTTATCTGTACCTTCAAGGAATAAAGAGCTAGTCCTTTTGCCACACCATGCTGAAGAAAAGCCACAATACAAGGGATGAAGCACTCCTAGGAAATTTCTTACCAGAACACCAATGCTGAAAGGCTTACCATATCCAAACATATGCCAAGGATATAAAGGTTTTTCTTGCTTTCAAAAGGGTTATCTACCACCTAAAGAGAATAACCCTTCTTAACTATTTGAGACTTCCTAAGGGCAAGGCCATAAGACAAAACTGACTTGGGTCTTCGCGAAGTATCAGACTGAGACAGAAAATACTGTCCCTGAAGAAGACAAGGGTTTCCCATCCAACAAACGGATGAAATCCGCATACTAGGAACATCTTGGCTAATATGGAGCTAACAGAATCACCAACTTGTGATGACTGGAAACCTTTGAAGAATTCTTATCATAGGCCATAGAGGCAAAAACTCATAATAAAAACTTTAAATATATCCAAAGCAGGAAGACTGCAAGGGAGTCGGTTAGACCATTAGATGATTAGATGATTGAGGGGTTAAAAGGTCACTTAGAGAAGATACGGCCATTGTGGAAAGACTAAATGAATTCTTTGCTTCGGTGTTTACTAATAAAGATGATGGAGAGATACCTGTTCCACAGTTTTCAAGGGGTATTATTCAGATCAACTGAATCAAATCATTGTGAACCTAGAAGATGAGGTAGTCAGACTGACAAAATGACTAGCAAATTGCCCAGAGTTCCGAAAGAAGTCAAAAATTAAATTTCAGATCTATTACAAGTAATTTGTAACCTATCGTTAAAATCGTCCATTGTACTGAAGACTGGAAAGTGGTCAATGTAACCCTGATAATTAAAAGAAAGCTCCATGGATGATCCGGGAAACTATAGACCAGTGAGCCTTACTTCACTGCCAGGAAAAATTGTGTAACTTATTCTAAAAAACAAAATCACAGGATATATAGAAAGGCATGGTTTAATGGGACACAGCCAGCATGGATTTACTCAAGGGAAGTCTTGCCTCACAAATAAGAGGTTAATAAACTTGTGGATAAAGGTGAGCCGGTAGATGTGGTGTATTTGGATTTTCAGAAGGCATTTGACAAAGTCCCCCATGAGAGGCTTCTAAGAAAACTAAAAAGTCATGGGATAGGAGGCGATGTCCTTTAGTGGATTATAAACTGGTTAAAAGACAGGAAACAGACAGTAGGATTAAACTGTCAGTTTTCTCAGTGGAAAAGGGTAAACATTGGAGTGCTTCAGGGATCTGTACTTGGACCGGTGTTTTTCAATATATTTATAAATGATCTGGAAAGGAATACGATGAGTGAGGTTATCAAATTTGCAGACGATACAAAATTATTCAGAGTAGGTAAATCACAAGCAGATTGTGATTAATTGCAGGAAGACCTTATGAGATTGGAAGATTGGGCATCCAAATGGCAGATGAAATTTAATGTGGACAAGTGCAAAGTATTGCATATAGGGAAAAATAACCCTTGCTGTAGTTACATGATATTAGGTTTCAAGTTAGGAGTTACCACCAAAAAAACCTAGGAATCAGAGTGGACAATAAGTTGAAATTGTCAGATATAGCAGTTAAAAAAGCAAACAGAATGTTATGAATTAAGAAGGGAATAGGGAATAAAATGGAGAATGTCATAATTCCTCTGTATCGCTCCATGGTAAGACAGTACCTTGAATACTGTGTTCAATCCTGGTCACCGCATCTCAAAAAAATAGTAATGAACTGAAGAAAGTACAGAAAAGTACAGACAAAATGATAAAGGGGATGGAATAGCTCCTCTATGAGAGAAAGGCTAAAGAGGTTGGAGAAGAGATGGCTAAGGGGGGAATATGATGGAAATCTATAAAATCAGATAATACAAAGACTAGGGAGCATGCCATGAAATTTGCAAGTTGCACATTTAAAACAAATCGGAGAAAATTCTTTTTCACTCAACTCATAATTAAGCTCTGGAATTCATTGCTAGAGGATGTGGTTAAGGCAGTTAGCTTATATGGGTTTAAAAAAGGTTTGGACAAGTTACTGGAGGAGAAGTCCATAAACTATTAGTGATGTTGACTTAGGAAATAGACACTGCTTATTACTGGCATTAATAGTATGGGATCCATTTAATGTTTGAGTACTTCCCAGGTACCTTTACCCTGGATTGGCTACTGTTGGAAACAGGATGCTGGGCTTGATGGACTCTTGGTCTGACCTGGTATGAAAACTTATGTTCACTCTCGCCCAGGAGAATAGGTCCAACACCATCACAGACTCCAAAAGCCGAAGTTAACTCCATACCACTGGAAATCTGTCCAAACTCAAAGAAAGAACCTGATTATGTAATTTTTTTATCCTTTTACTCATTAATCAACCCCTTCCTGACCTAATGTCGAACATGGTTCCTAAGTACTCTAGCATCTGTGAAGGAACCAAACTGCTCTTGGAGACGTTCTCCACCCAGCCTAGCTCCTGTAACAAACACACTACTTTTTTGGTGGTCTGGATGCTCTCATGTTCCGATTTCCCTCTGATTAGCCAAGGGTGAATTAAAATCCCTTCCTTCCTCAACACAGTTGCCACCACAACCATTACTTTTCAGAAGGTTTAAGGTTTATTACTATTTATATACCGTTGTCTCAGCAAGCCTTCACAGCGGTTTACATTTCAATAGATATACAGTAGGAAAATTACATTCAATCATAAAAGATAAAACAGCTAAATTTAAAAGAAAAAAATTACTAAAACATGTTAGCTGTTAAAAGATATAAAAGATATAAAATATAGCTATAAATATTAGTCCAGTAAAACCAGTAAAAGACACTAAAAATCTATATACATTTCAGCATTACCTATAGTTTAACAGGAAGCGACCTGTGCATAATAAACTTAAACACACGTTTGCTGCTCATTTTCGATGTATGCTGCATTGAACAACCATGTTTTAAGTTCTGCTTTAAATTTGCTTTTTTCTAGCTGTGTCCTTAATTGAACTGGTAATGAATTCCACAGTTTTGAGCCTGCCATAGATAATGCTCTTTCTCGAACTTGGCTGAGATGTGCTGATTTTATTGTACGAATTGATAAAAGACCTTTGTCAGCTGATCTTAAATGTCTCTGTGGGGTATGCAATCTCAGTGCTGCATTCAGCCATTCCGTTCGTTCTCCATAAATTATATTGTGAATTATACAGGCAGCTTTATACATAATTCTAAAGTGAATAGATAGCCAATGTAAAGTTATCAATGTTGGGGTGATGTGATCAAACTTCTTCTTTCCCGTCAGAATTCGAGCTGCCGTATTCTGAAATACCTGTAAAGGTCTAATAGTGGATTGAGGTAGACCTAGGAGCAGAGCGTTACAATAATCTAGGTTGGCAAACAATAAAGCTTGTAAAACAGATCTAAAATCAGGAGGTTCCAATAATGGCTTCAATTTTCTTAAAGTTAATAATTTGAAATAACCATCTTTTAATTTAGTCGCTATATGTTTTTTCATATTGAGCTCTGAGTCGATTATTACTCCAAGATCTCTAGCAAAAGGTGAAGACATCAACTCGTTATTTTCAAATCTAAATGCTGGAATCTTTACTTGCGAAAGCTTTCTAACAATATTATTTCTGTTTTCTCTGTATTTAAGATTAGTTTCATTTGAGATAATTTTTTTATAGCGTCAAGATAAATTGTTATTAATTTATAAGTAAAACCAATATCATTTTCTATGGGGACTAAAAACTGTATATCATCTGCATAGACATAAAACTTCAAGTCTAATCCTGTAAGAAGATGACAGATCGGTAATAAATAAATATTAAAAAGGGTTGCCAAAAGTGTCGAACCTTGAGGTACACCTGTTTGGAGAGGAATTTTTTTGGATAGAGAGTTCTTTATTTTAACTTGAAAGGAGCGGTTATTAAGAAAGGAAATAAACCATTGTAAACCAATATAAGCAAGTTTGCTTACCGTAAACGATGTTTCCGTAGATAGCAGGATGAATTAGCCATGCTGTCATGGGGATCTGTCAATCAGGCCCGGGAGGCGGAGCTTGTCAAAGCAGAGAACAGAGCTTTGCTCTCTGCGGCTGCGCGTGTGTTCCCGCGCAGGAAAGTAACGGAATCTCCTCAGTCTGTAATTAAGCTGTAGTGTAGTCGAAGACTACACTACAGGAGGGTGGGTTAGCCATGCTGACCCACCCTCCTCCAGGGAGGAGGGTGGGTCAGCATGGCTAATTCATCCTGCTATCTACGGAAACATCGTTTAAGGTAAGCAAACTTGCTTTTTCCCGTCGATAGCAGGGCTGAATTAGCCATGCTGTTATGGGAGTCCAAAGCTCCCGATCACGTCATTTATGACATATATGGTTGGACGTGATCTTTGACAGTGTGGCAGTCACCGAGGACAGGAGGATAGAGATTGCAGTATTGCTTGCCCTATCTTCGCATCCGTGGCTGCTTGTTGGTCAAGGCAGTAATGAGATGTGAAGGTATGCAGTGATGACCATGTAGCTGCCTTGCAAATGTCTATGGGTTGCACATTCTTCAGGTGTGCTAAGGATGTTGCTACTGCTCTGACTTGGTGAGCTTTAGGAGTAGACTGTAAATGTAAATTCTGTTTGTCGTAGCAGAATTTGATGCACTGTGCTATCCAACTGGAGATGGTGCGTTTAGCCACTGGCAGTTCAGGTGCCTTTGGGTCAAAGGAGACAAAGAGTTGAGAAACCCGGGAGTCCGAGTTTGTCCTTTCTTTGTAGTGTGTTAAAGCTCTCTTACAATCCAGTGTGTGCAGTACCTTTTCCCTATCGTTTGCATGAGGTTTAGGGAAAAATATTGGTAATTCCATTGTCTGATTGAGATGGAATGGGGTTACTACTTTCGGTAGGAAGGATGGGTGAGTTCGTAGAACTACCTTCTGTTGATGAAATTGCAAGTATGGAGGATAATGGACCAAAGCTTGTAACTCACTAACTCTTCGTGCTGATGTTACTGCAACCAGGAATACCACCTTCCAAGTGAGGTATTTAATGTGTGCTGAGTCCATAGGTTCAAATGGAGAAAGCATGAGTTGTTCCAGAACTATGTTGAGGTTCCATGGAACTGGAGGTTTGGATACCGGAGGACGAATGTGTGTTAAACCCTTTATGAAACGAGTCAGTAATGGGTGATTGGATATAGGAATGTCATTGATTGGTCTATGATAGGCGCCTATGGCGCTGAGGTGAACTCTGATGGATGATGTTGCTAGACCAGCTACATATAGTGTATGAAGATAATCAATGAGCAATTCCGGGGAACAGTCCAATGGTGGTACACCTTTGGAAGTGCACCAGGCAGAGTAGCGTTTCCATTTATAGCTATAATTTTTCCTGGTTGAGAGTTTCCTTGATTGTAACAAAATGAATTGTGCTGAAGTGGAAACATCTTGTTCTGTTAGAAGGAGCCTTTCAATCTCCAAGCTGTCAAGTGTAGAGATGAATGCAGCGGGTGTAGTAGTGTTCCTTGATCTTGGCTGAGAAGATCTTGGCGATTCGGTAATAGAATTGGATCCTTGATGGATAGTCGAAGTAGGAAACTGTACCATGGTTGCCTCGGCCATGCCGGGGCTATGAGTATCAGTTGAGCTTTGCCCGCTATGCACTTCTGAATTGTTCTTGTTATGAGAGGTATGGGAGGAAAGGCATAGAGGAGGCCTGTCGTCCACGGAATGAGGAAGGCATCTTGGGCTATCCTGAATTGGCTTGGTCTTATCGAGCAGAATTTGGGAACTTGAGAATTGATCTCTGTTGCAAAGAGATCTATGGAAGGTGTCCCCCACTGCAGAAATATGTCTTGAACTATTTCTGTATTGAGTGTCCATTCGTGAGGATGAAAGATTCGGCTTAGCCTGTCCGCTCTTGTGTTTGCAACTCCCGGAAGGTAAGTTGCTTTTAGATGTATGCAATGCTTGTGAGCGTGTTCGAAGATTGTCAGGGTCTCTTTGCAGAGGGACCATGAACCGGACCCTCCTTGTTTGTTGATGTAAAACATCGCTACCTGGTTGTCTGTGTAGATCATGACCCTGCGTCCCTTCAGGTGGTCTTGGAAGACTCGTAATGCGTTGCGAATCGCTCTGAGTTCCAGTAGATTTATTTGTAGATTTTGTTCCGAGATTGTCCATAACCCTTGGGTTTCGTAAATCTCGAGGTGAGCCCCCCATCCCTTGCGAGACGCATCTGTGGTTAGGACTGCATTGTGAGGAGGGGGGCTGAACAATGCTCCCTTGGATAAGGTGGAGTCTAGGAGCCACCATGCTATATCTTTTTTCATTTCTGCGGTCAGCAATACTTTTTGCGTCAATGGTTGTGAATGTTGTTTCCATTGACGTTTTAGACCCCATTGTAGGCGTCTCATGTGTAGTCTGGTGTTGGGTACCATGAAATTCGCCGCTGCCAGGACTTGTCTTGCTGACGGTCTCTGAGTATGTTTCAAGGTGTGCAGAAGTTGACGGAAATGTGATATTCTGTCGTGTGGGAGGTATGCCCTGTTGCACGTAGTGTCCAGGCATGCGCCTATGAACTGTAACTGCTGTGTTGGTTGTAGATGTGATTTCTGAAAATTTATCACCAACCCTAGTTCCTGTAAGCAATGTATCACCCGATTGAGGTGATCCTGTAAGATGTTCGGAGTTGAGGCTATTATGAGCCAGTCGTCCAGATATGGAAAGATGGTTATACCTTGTTTCCTGAGATGAGCCACCACCACTAACATGCATTTGGTGAAAACTCTGGGTGCAGCCGACAGTCCAAAGGGGAGAACTTTGTATTGGTAGTGTTGATGTCTGTAGCGAAAGCACAGGTAACGCCACGAGGATGGATGTATTGGAATGTGCGTGTAAGCATCCTTCAGATCAATGGAGCACATCCAATCGTTGGTTTGAATGAGAGGAAGAATTGACTTCAACGATACCATTTTGAATTTCTCCTTGGTGAGAAATTTGTTCAACTCCCTTAGGTCTAGTATGGGGCGAAGGCCTCCAGACTTCTTGGATATGAGGAAGTACGGGGAGTAAAATGCTGCTAAATTGGGGTGTGGGTGGATTTGTCGAATTGCTTGTTGCTTGCGAAGTAAAGCAATTTCCTCCCCCAGTTGTGGATGGGAATTGTAGATCTTGAGTGTGGAAAGATGAAGCAAGATGGGTTTTGTTACAAATTGGAGTTGGTAGCCTTGACGTACTATCTCCAGAACCCATTGATCTGATGTTATTCTTTCCCAGACATTCAGGCAAGCACGAATTCTGCCTGGAGGAGCTTGATGTTGTGGTGGCGGCTGAGTAACTAAAAAGATGACGTTGGTTTTACTGCAGTAGTCGGCTGTTGTGCCTGTTGCCTCTGGTTACGTGGTTTACCTCTTCGTTGATTTGAGGTATTGTTTTGTGGAGCAGGACGTTGGTAGGCAGGGTATTGCTGTGTACGAAAAGATTGATAAGATCTATAGGGTCTTCTGGCATATGATTGTCTGCGGATAGACCCCACATAATGACGTGTCGTCGAGTAAATAGGATTCGATGTTAGAGATTGTACTGCTATAGCTTCCTCTTTTAATTTACTTACTGCGTCCTGGAACTTTTCTCCGAACAAGTTATCTCCTGTGCATGGGAGGTTTGTTAATTTCACATGCAAGTCATCTCTTATGGAACTTGAACGCAACCATGCTAGTCTGCGGGCTGCAATAGCTGCTGCAGATGCTCTGGATGATGTTTCATGTGCTTCGTAGATTGATCTCAATAGGTGTCGAGAACATTCTTCCATGTCATGAAGCGGTTGAGGTATCTGTTCCGCTACTGACGAATGTATACCTTTCATAGCTTGCATACACTCATACAGATATTGTACCATGTAGAACTGATGTTGCATAATTCTTGCGGTTAACATCGAGTTATGGTATATTTTCCTACCAAACTCATCCAAATATTTGTTGTCTTTCCCTGGTGGGAAAGTAGTGTGCAACTTTGTTTTCCTGAACCTTTGCATCGCCGACTCTACTACTATTGATGCGTGAGGCAATTGTGGTAGAGTGTATAGTGATGCTTTCTTCATACGAAATTTCATGTCTGTTTTCTTGGAAACAGCTGCAGTTGTATAAGGCATTTCCCAGGATTTTTGTAAGACGGAGTGCAGGATTTCTTGTGGTGGAAGAGATGTTGGTTCCACCTGAGTATCAAATATCTTTAGAAGTCCAAGAGTTTCCGCTCTAGGGTCTGTTTCTTTTTGGACCTCTAGATGTAGAATTGTACCCATTTTTTCCGAGAATTTTGGGTATGTAAGGTCTTCAGGAGGAGAATATGGCTCCTGTAGTTGGTCCTGTGTGTCTGACAGACATCCCACCGATAAGGATGGGGATGTTTGTATTGAAGGAGAATCAAAATATGTATCCTGTATGTGAGTAGGCGAGGTTGGTTGGTTTGTCCTGGGAGATGTCGGTGGTTCTGCCGACTGCTCTTCATTAGACTGTGCTTTATGTTTTATAGCATTGTCCTCAGAAGTATTAGCTATTTTAAATGATGATTGAAGCTTCTCGTAAAATCCTGCCAGAGACTGCGACAATTGAAAAAATGCTTCTCTTGTATGAGAGGGCATTATCATACGATTGTCTTGTTGTTGTGAGATAATTGTTGGAGGTGAAGTTGTAGGAACTTCCCTATCTCTCCGTGTCTTATTGACTGGAGTATTTCTTAAATCCTCCGAATCTGAAGAAGTGGTAGAGGAAAGAACTTGTACCAGTTTTCTTAATGAGCCGGTAGTAGACGGAACTTTATGAGATGATTTAGAAGTCGAAGGACTCATCTCCCATGTCGCACTCCTCTTTTTTAATCTTTTAGAATGGGAGTGATGTGAGTACTTATGATAGTCCTCAGATGAAGATTCAGTATCTGTGACTTCAGCCTCGGAAGAAGAACTGTGTGAAGGATATCGTTTTCGCTTCAACTCTCTCTTTAATTTTTGAGGCGAGTAATTTTGGTTTCTACGCGCAGATCTTGATGTATGCGCTGAATTAGATTTATGCGCGGATATGTATTTACGCTCAGATGTAGAGGTATGCACAGGTATGCGCGCATGCGCGACTGTAGACTCATGCACACTTAAATGTCTGTGCGCGGAAGTAGAATTGTGCGCGGTTGTAGTTTTATGCGCATATTTCTTTGATCCCAAGCGCACAGGGTTTTTCGGCGCCGTGCGCATAAGTTTCTTTACAGTCGGCGCCGTGTGCTCAAATGTTTTTGGCGCCGTGCGCGCAGGTGTTTCCGGCGCCATGTGCATAGGTGTTTCCGACGCCGTGCGCATAACTTGTCGGCGCGGTGGTTTCTTCGCCATGCGCACCGGAATCACTAAGTTGTGCGCAGACTCTGTCTTCGGCGCCGGTATATGCGCATTTGGCGCAGAAGTCTTCGGCGCCGAGGGTTCCTCCTCCGATGAGGTACGTTGCGGCTCTATAGGCACTGGGGATTTTTGAGAACCCACTGGCCTTTGATTTTTTGCTTTCCTTTTACCTCCTATAGTGGAGGACTTAGGATCAAACAGCAAAGATTTCTTTTTCGATGGAGCTGATGAAGTGAACGGGCCAGGCGATGAATGAGCCTCTGACGGATCGCGGGAGGCAAAAAGTTCCTGAAGCCTATAGGCCCTTTGTTTTAATGCTCTTGGTGACATTTTCGAGCAAAACTCACAATTCTCTGTATGGTGATGTGGTCCAAGACATTGATAACATCGATCATGTCCGTCCGTTACCGACATCCGTTTTCCACAGAGACAGGGTTTAAACCCCGGTTTTGACATTTTATTTCTGTTTTAAAAACTGAGGAGAATAACAGCTCCGCGTGCGATCCCGCTCGCGGAAAAAACAGACTGAGATTCCGTTACTTTCCTGCGCGGGAACACACGCGCAGCCGCAGAGAGCAAAGCTCTGTTCTCTGCTTTGACAAGCTCCGCCTCCCGGGCCTGATAAGAAAATTATTACTTACCTGCTAATTTTCGTTCCTGTAGTACCATGGATCAGTCCAGACAGTGGGTTATGTCCCCAATCCAGCAGATGGAGTCAGCACAAGCTTTGAGGGGGCGTATCCATATATACTACTACCCCCTCTGCAGGAGTTCAGTATCGAGTATATCAAAGCCCGAGTAGAAACCCCCGAAGGATCAAGTTTGTGGAAACAGATAATTAAAACAATTGTAACCGCAACAAGTAATGGCAAACATCCTACCAACTTGTAGGGAGTTGTGAAAAACAGCAAAAAGGAAACGACTGTGAAGACACAGAGCACTGTGAACAGGAAATAGCGCAGAGCTGAGCAGGACCACGAACCCAAAACGTGGTGGGCGTCTGGACTGATCCATGGTACTACAGGAACGAAAATTAGCAGGTAAGTAATAATTTTCTTTTCCCTGTACATACCTGGATCAGTCCAGACAGTGGGATGTACCCAAGCTTCCCTAAACCGGGTGGGGTCCTGCGAGGCCTGCTCGGAGAACCTGCTCGCCAAAGTGTCCAGAGACCGAAGAGGCGAGGTGCAGACGATAGTGCCTCAAGAACGTGTGTAACGATTTCCAGGTGGCTGCTCGACAAATTTCTTGCGAGGATACCGAGTGAGACTCCGCCCAGGAAGCCGCCTGAGAACGTGTAGAATGCGCTACGATGCCGGGTGGGGGAATCCGTCCCGCCCCAATGTAGGAAGCAGCAATGCCGGCCTTCAACCATCTGGCAATGGTTGCCTTCGAGGCCTGAGACCCCTTCTTAGGTCCGGACAAGAGTACGAAGAGATGGTCAGAGATCCGGAACTCATTTGTAGCCTCCAGATAGAGGCGCAGAGTGCGCTTGACATCCAAGAGACGGAGCGTCTTCGGCTCTGAGGAGGAGAAGGACGGCAGCTCCACCGTCTGGTTCACATGGAATGCAGAAACCACCTTCGGCAGGAAGGAGGGAACGGTGCGAAGCGAAACTCCAGAGTCGGAAAAACGGAGATAAGGCTCTCTACACGACAGAGCCTGCAGCTCTGAGATGCGTCGAGCAGAACAGATGGCCACAAGAAAAAACAGTCTTGAGAGTGAGATCCTTTATCGTTGCGCTGCGCAGCGGCTCGAACGGTGGTCCCAACAGGGAGCGAAGCACAAGGTTAAGACTCCAGGAGGGACAAGGGTCCCGCAACGGAGGACGCATATGCTTGACACCCTTGAGAAAACGAGCAATGTCAGGGTGCTGTAGAAGAGAGCCCCCATCGCTCAACAGCGAACCAAGGGCGGCCACCTGAACCCGTAGTGAATTATAGGCGAGCCCTTTTTCCACTCCCGCCTGTAGAAGCTGAAGGATCTGAGGTACAGAAGCCTTAGCGGGTCTCGTGGCCTGGCTGGTACACCACAGCTCGAACACCTTCCAGACCCGAACATAGGCCGCCGACGTCGATGTTTTTCGTGCCCGCAATAGCGTGGATACTACCGCCTCCGGGTAGCCCCGACGCCGGAGGCAGCGCCTCTCAAAAGCCAGGCCGCAAGACAGAAGAGTTCTGCCTGCTCGAAAAATACCGGGCCCTGATGTAGGAGCTGGGGGAGGTGCCCCAGCCTGATTGGCCCGTCGATCACCAGCTGTAGAAGGTCTGCAAACCAGGGTCGCCTGGGCCATTCCGGAGCGACGAAGACCACGGTCCCCTGATGGCTTTCTATTCTGCGGAGCATCCTGCCCACCAGAGGCCACGGTGGAAAAGCGTAGAGCAGAAGATGTGGGGGCCCCGGAAGGACCAGGGCATCCACTCCCTCCGCGCCGCGCTCTCTCCGGCGACTGAAGAAGCGTGGAGCCTTGGCGTTGAGAGCGGACGCCATCAGATCCAGGTGGGGGGCCCCCCACCGATGGACGATAAGTTGCATCGCTTTGTCAGAGAGAGACCACTCTCCTGGGTCCAGCAGTTGACGACTGAGGAAGCCCTCCTGGACTTTGTCCATCCCGGCGATGTGCGAGGCCACTAGCCGGACGAGATGATGCTCCGCCCATTGCATCAGTAGCGCCGCCTCGAGCGCTACCTGCTGGCTGCGCGTGCCTCCTTGTCGGTTGATGTAGGCCACGGTGGTAGCGTTGTCCGATAGAATTCTGACTTCCCGGTTCCGAAGAAGCGGGAGGAAATGTCGCAGAGCTAGCCGGACCGCCCTGGTTTCCAGACGGTTGATTGACCACTTCGCCTCCACCGCGGACCACGTCCCCTGCGTGGCGCTTCGATCGCATACTGCACCCCAGCCTGCTAGACTGGCATCGGTAGTCACCACCACCCAATTTGGCAGATCGAGGGACACGCCCCGGGCCAGGTTCGGCGGATCCAACCACCAGCCCAGACTGTCCCTGGCATTCTGCGGGAGCGGGAGAATCATCTGGTAGTCCTGTGATACTGGTTTCCACCGGGAGAGGAGCGCCCACTGTAAGGTCCTGAGGTGCGCGAAAGCCCAAGGTACAAGGTCGATGGTGGACCCCATCACTCCCAGGAGTTGTAGGTAGTCCCAGGAGGTGGGCTCTGGCAATGCAGAGAACCGTCGTGTGTGATCCCGCAAGGATTGAGCCTTGTCCTGGCGCAGAAAAACTTTGCCCAGTAGGGTGTCGAAGGTCGCCCCCAAGAAATCCAAGCGTTGCGAGGGAGTGAGGGAGCTCTTGGAGAAGTTCCCGCCAGGGAATGTAGAAACCGTACTACTCGAGTCACCGCTGAGCGTCCATGATCGAATGACTTCGCCCGGATGAGCCAATCGTCCAGATAAGGATGAACCAGGATGCCTTCCTTCCGGAGGGCTGCAGCCACGACTATCATGATCTTGGTGAAGGTGCGCGGCGCCGTCGCCAATCCGAACGGGAGAGCCGTGAACTGAAAATGCTGGTCCAAGATTAGGAAACGAAGGAAACGGTGGTGGTCCGGGCGGATGGGAATGTGCAGGTAGGCCTCTGTTAAGTCCAGGGAGGCAAGAAACTCCCCCCGATGTACCGCCGCAATCACTGATTGGAGCGTTTCCATGCGGAACCGAACGACTCGAAGGGATTTGTTGACTTCCTTGAGGTCCAGTATAGGCCAGAAGGAACCGTCCTTCTTTGGCACGACGAAATAGATGGAATAGTGGCCCGAGCCCACCTCTCCGAAGGGCACGGGCGCAATAGCGCCTATCTCCCGGAGTCTGTCCAGAGTCAGCTGCACCGCCCTTCTTTTGAGGTCCGAGCCACAGGGAGAAAAGATGAACCTTCCCTGCGGAGGGCGGACAAATTCCAATGCGTAGCTGTGTTTTATGGTATCCAGGACCCACTGGTCCGAGGTGATCCGCGCCCACTCCACGTAGAAAAACGTTAGCCGGCCCCCAATCCTGGGGACAGAGGAGTGGGCGAGACTGGCATCATTGTGAAGACTTGTTAGAGGGGTTCCCGGGTCCGGGAGTAGTGCGTGCGGGCCGACGCCCGCGAAAGGAGCGCGACCAGGGCTGAGACCTGGGGGCGGATGGCCGGGCGGCCGCCTGTCTGTATCCCCTGTAGCGCCGCTGCGCTCTGGCTCTGGTCCGAGAAGAAGAAAACGCTCTGGATGGACGAAACCTATCCTCCGGCAGCCGATGAACAGCGTTCTCCCCCAGGGACTTGATGATCTGATCCAAATCCTCCCCGAAGAGGAACTTGCCCCTGAAGGGGAGAGAGACCAGACTGGACTTCGAGGACGTATCTGCCACCCAGTTGCGTAGCCATAGTAGTCGGTGTGCCGCCACTACTGATACCATGGATCTTGTGAGGACCCGAAAAAGATCGTACGAGGCGTCCGCCCCATACGCCACCGCGGCCTCCAGCCGATCCGCCTGGGCAGCCTCATCGGCCGGCAGATTCTGAGACGTGAGGAGTTGTTGTACCCAAAGGAGACTAGCCCGCTGGGCAAGCGAACTGCACATCACCGCCCGCATGCCAGCGCGGAGACCTCGTAGACCCGCTTAAGGAAAACCTCCAACTTACGATCCTGTGTCTCTCGCAATGCCGCACCTCCCGTTACTGGGATAGTCGTCCTCTTCGTGACCGCCGACACTGCGGAGTCCACCTTTGGGAACTTGATGAGGTCCAGAAAATCTTCAGGGAGCGGATACAGCTTTTCCATCGCCCGGCTGCTCTTCAGGGAGGCCTCCGGGGTATCCCATTCCCTGGTGAGAAGTTGTAAAAACGAGTCATGGATAGGAAAAGCCCGAGCCCTCGGCCGAAGCGCCGCCAGGACTGGATCTCCCTTCTTTGAGGAGGTGACGACAGCGGGAGCCACTGGAGCAGGCGGGTCTGGTGGAGGGTCCAAATCTAATTCCTGAATGATCTGCGGGATGAGGTCGTCCAGTTCTTCCCTCTGGAAGAGGCGTAGGGTACGTGGATCATCCCCTTCTTGCGTGCCGTCCCCTTGGCCCCCGGTCCGGGAGGTCAGGTCCCTGCCCCGCTGGGTCGGGCACCGCCCCCACTGCCGCTGGCGCCGAACGGACCTGAGTAGGAGGACGGGAGGCCCCCGCTCCCGAAGGGTCGGGGGGGGCCGGCGCCGAGGGCGACATCCGTGGGATCTTGGGGGGGGGGGTCCCACAGGTGTGTCCAGCCCCTGTAGATAAGCTGTATGCATGAGCAGGATAAACTCCGGAGAGAATCCCGGCCTGCCCGGGTGCGTTTCGAGGGGCGGCGTGGTTCCTGCTCCCTGGCTCTGGGTGCTTGGCTCCTGCACCAGAATCGGGGGGGCGCCCCCACTTGTAGGGTCTTCCCGAGAGACGTTCTCCCTCGTGTCCTGCGCCTCCGGGCGCTCAGAATGTAAGCTGGCCCCCGTTCCCGCCAAAAATGGCGGAGTGGCTGGCCCACGCCGCCCGGGCAAAAAAGAAAATTCAGTAAGGGACTGTGAGGTACCTTCCCCCCCCGGGAAGGCATCGTGCACAGATGCCCTCCCGGGAAATCCGGGACCCCGGGTCGCCGCAGGCCGCACAGCACAACAGCCGCGGCATCGGGATCGCCGGGGGAGAGATGAAAAACGGCGGCAAAAAAGAGCAAAAGCCTCGGGGGGGGCCACGCGCACGAAAGCGCCGCTGCGGGGGGGCCCGGGCGGCCCACACTGCCCGCTGTCCGCAATTACAGGGGGGTGCCGCGGGGGGGGCCTTCCCGGCCACACAACCCGCCCCAGAAGTCTTTCCCAAGCGCGGCAGCAGCCCACGAGGAGCTGCAAAATGGCCGAAGGTGAGTGAAGAAAAACGAAGAGGCCGGCACCACCGGCTTTCGCGGGCACCAGGAGCTGTGCTGTGAAGAAAAACTACAGAGGAAGAAAAACTTACTTACCCCTGCTGCAACGACAAAGAAAACAGCACGGCTGCAGAAAAGAGACAGGAGAGATAAGCCACTCCCCAAAAGGTGAAAGGACCCTGCTTTACTTTCTTTTTTTTTTTTTTTTTTTTTTAAACTTGATACAAGACTTGATACAAACTTGATCCATGAGAAAAAGGCAGCATAATAATCAAGCAAAAGAAGTGAGAAAGAAGTAAAATGGAGAAGCCTGATTCCCCTACTCGCATCTGCTGGAGTCAGAAGATACTGAACTCCTGCAGAGGGGGTAGTAGAATATATGGATACGCCCCCTCAAAGCTTGTGCTGACTCCATCTGCTGGATTGGGGACATAACCCACTGTCTGGACTGATCCAGGTAAGTACAGGGAATGACAGATCCCCATGACAGCATGGCTAATTCAGCCCTGCTATCGACGGGAAATAGAAATTCCTATTTCTTGTAAACGAGTAATTAAAATATCTTTTGCCAGTATCAAAACCTCTTAAAACTGTATCAGTCAATGATAATAATAAAGTTTCCGTATTAAAATTCTTCCTAAAACCAAACTGACTAGAAAATAAGATATCGTTTGATTCTAAAAACTGATCAAGCTGAGTTTGAACTACTTTTTCTAAAACTTTAGCAATAAAAGATAAATTAGAAATGGTTCTAAAATTATTTAGTTGAGAATTATCCAAATTCGGTTTTTTAAGAATAGGTTTGATGATGGCATTTTTCAGAGTCTCAGGAACAATACCTTCCATCAAAGATAGATTAACTATATTAGCGATAATTGGCGAAGGTTCACGGAGCTGTGGCTAGACCAAATAGAAATGCCCTAAAACTGAAAATGACCTCCTGGTACTGCAAAACACAAAATTTCTGATGATCCTCCCTGATAGGTATATGAAGATATGGTTCCATCAGATCCAAGGAGGTCAAGAATTCTCTCTCATGGCCATTACAATCGACCTCAGAGTTTCCATCCTGAAGTGAGCAACTCGAGAAATTTGTAACTTTCAATTCCCTTTGCCACGCACAATTCCTTCCTCAAACTTTCCTTGCCTCCTTCCTCCCCTTCACTCTCTTTCCAGACTATGGCTAACAAGATTCACAAAATTAGTCTTCAGTTCTCAGGTCATCTTTACCTGCCTCTCCCCTACTTCTTTCCTCTCCCCTACTCCTAGGCTCCGCCACTCTCTCCTTCTTTCCTGAAGTCACAGTGGAGGAAACTGCTTGTCTTTTCCATTCCTCCAAACTCACTATTTGTTCCTCTGACCCTGTCCCCACCCAATTCTTCAGCTCCATATCCACTGCAATCATCCCTTCCATCTGTCACAACCTCAATCTATCACTCTCCAATGATACTGTTCTTGCTGCCTGTGAATGTGCTTTAATCATACCACTCCTTAAAAAACTATCAATGGATCCTACCTGTCAACTATCGTCCCATCTCCCTTTTGCCTCAAAACTATTTGAGCGTGCTGTTCACCGCCGTTGTCTTGACTTTCTTACATCTCAAGCCATTTTTTATCCACTCCAGTCTGGTTTTCGCCCTCTACATTCAACTGAAACAGCCCTTGTCAAAATTTCCAATGACCTGTTTATGACTAAAGCTAAAGGTTTTTACTCTGTCCTTTTCCTCCTTGACCCGTCTGCTGCTTTTAACTTTGTCCTCACTTGGATTTCAGGACTCTGTCCTGTGCTGGTTCTCTTATTACCTCCCCCATCACACTTTTAACGTTTCTTCTGGTGATTCCTCCTCTACTGCCATTCCACTGTCAATTGGTGTGCCTCAGGGTTCTGTGCTGGGCCCTCTCCTTTTCTCACTATATACTAATTCCCTTGGTATTCTGATTTCCTCTCATGGCTTTCAATATGATTTTTATGCTGACAACTCTCAAATCTATCTTTCAACACCAGAAATCCAGTTCTGGGCCTCGGCCTGCTTGTCTAACATTGCTGCCTGGATGTCCCGCCACCACCTTAAACTCAACTTGTAAAAGACAGCTCCTTATCTTGCCCCACCCCCAAGTCTACCTCCCCTCTTCCTCCTTTGTTTCTGTGACTAACATGGCATCCTCCTTGTCCCATCAGCCCTTAACCTAGGAGTCATTTTCGACTCTCTCTCCTTCTCTACGCAGATTCAAACTCTGCTAAAACATGCTTTCCCTATAACATTGCATATATCCATCCCTTCCTGTCTAAACACACTACCAGCACCCTTATCCACTCTCATCTTCTCCTGCTTAGACTATTTCAACCTGCTCCTCACAAGTCTCCCAGCACGCCAACTCTCTCCACTACAATCAGTCCTAAAATCAGCTGCACGACTTATCTTTCACCAAAGTCGCTATGCTCACATAACCCCTCTTCTGAAGTCACTGCAACGGCAATCTCGCATAAAGTTCAAGCTCCTCTTTTTCACCTACAAATGCCTTCACTCTGCAAATGCGGTCTCTCTCTCTACACCCCTCCTCGTTTGATACACTCAGATAAGTCACTCCTATCAGTCCCTTCTCCTCTTATCGCCAATTTCCAGCTCCGTGCTTTCCATCTGGCTGCGGTGTGTGCTTGGAATAATTTTCCTGCACTGGTGCATCATATTCCCACTCTCACCATATTTAAATCCCATCTAGAGACCCACCTTTTTGAAGCTGTTTTTAAATCTTAGGCCTGATAGTCTGCTTTTTAGCCTCATTAAATAATTTTCTTTTCTTTTTTAACCATGGTCTTGCTTTATGGAATACCCCAAGTCTCTTGTCCTGTATATACATCTTATTAGACTATAAGCTCTATTGATCAGGGACTGTCATTTGTGTGTGTTTGTACAGTGCTGCATATGTCTTGAGGCACTACAGAAATGTTAAGTAGTAGTAATAGTAGTAACAGAAATTTGTTGACCCCCTTTAAATCTAAAAAGAGTCTATAGGAAGCTTCCCTTAGGACTACAAAATGAATGAAGAAGCAGACCCTGTTTCCACTGGGTCACTGGAATCGGTACTGCTGCTCCTAATGACAGAAAACACTCTACAATTGCTTTTATTGCTCTCTCTTCTTTAGAGTATATCAAGGAAAAACCTGTAATTGGATAAGAGAATTACAGAGTATAACCTCTTTGGATTATATCCAATACCAATTGGTCTGAAGTAATGTAGACCCAACTCTGATAAAACGCTGACAGGCAACTGTCTATCTGAAGTATTGAAGACTGGGTCCCCAAATACTCATTGGGAACCGAGAAGCACCTGGCAACCCTGAAGATCCTTCCTTTACATCTCTTTTTGTCAACTGAAAGGGTTGATGAAATCTGTCAAAAGGCCATGATCTCAGAGTGCTATAGAGGTACTACTGCCTACCTCTCCTGGTCTTCCAAAATCTACTCCAGGATGGAGCTGCTGAATGAGAACTTTTAGGCCTGCCCTCCAGTAATCTTGGGACTCTGGATTCCCCCTATACTTTGGTCATCTTTTCTACACCAAACAAAAGATTGCCCTTAAAGGAGAAATTACTACTTTCCTGATAATTTTCTTTTCTTTAGTACAGTGGGTTATGCACCTCTAACAAAGATGGAGACAGAGCAAAGCTGACATCATGGTATATATATATACCCCTGCACTGACATCAGCCTGCCAATTCTTTGCAAAAGCCAACTCTAACAAAAACTTGATTATTAAACAATCACTCCAGTACTCAGCCAACAGAAAACCATTGAGTTCAGACAAGGAGTGCAATAACACTAGCCTAGGTATTGGATTGATTCATACCAGTAACCCCTGGAACACGCAGCCATGCAGGAAGACTATAGCACAACCATTCAGCATCCAAGGGCAGGAAGGTGGATCCACCTGTCTGTACTAAAGAAAAAGAAATTCAGGTAAGTAGTAATTTCCTCTTTCTTAGCGTTCAGACAGGTGGATCCAGAATCAGTGAGATCAACCATTCTGATGGCGAAACTGAAGGACGGTATACAAAACATGTTAAATAAATGTACCAAAGTTACTTCCGAATGGGTCAGGAGGCTGCCTGCGGTCCAGTCAAAACTACACGTGTGATGGCTGCATCCTCCTGGGCCTGCATATCCAGGCAACAATGCCTGGAAAAGGTATGTAAGAGGACCACGTCGCAGTTCTACAAATCTTGAAGGGAGACAACAATCTGCCCATGACACTGCCTGAGCCCTAGTCGAATGAGCCCTAACCTGACTAGGCAACAGCTGCTCAGCATCCACATATGTGACCGTGACCACCTTCTTAATCCAGCAGACTATCGTAGCCCATGACACTGGTTCGCCCTGTTTACTCCCACTATGGAGTATAAACAGCTGGTTTGTATTCCTGAGAGGTTCAGAAACCTCTTAACATCCAAGCATCGTAACAGGCTATATTCATCTGCATCTCTTTCTCTGTCCAGAGACTGCAGGGAAATTGATTGATTCAAATGAAAATCCGAGACACCTTTGGCAAAACAGATGGAACAGTACATATCTTTATTGCCCCATGGAGTCACTCTCAGGAATGGCTCCCGGCAAGACAATGCCTACAGTTCGGAGACTCTTCTTGCAGAACAAACTGCCACAAGAAACACCATTTTCAATGTAAGTAAATCTCAAGGACAGGCTACGCAGCAGTTGGAAGATGGAACCCACCAAGAAATCAAAAACCAGATTAAGACCCCACAAAGGTACTGGCAACCGCAGGGGAGGACAAATATGCTTCACACCTTTTGAGAAGCGAGCCACATCTGGATGAGCCCACAAGGGTCCACCATTCACCTGATCTCAAAAACAGCCGAGAGCCACCGTCTGTACTTTCAATGAATTAAGGGCCAAACCCTTTTTCAATCCATCCTGCAAAAACTCCAGAATGAGTGGGATCTTAACCGAATGAGGAAGGACCCCTCAATCCAGGCTATTGGCAAGAATCAGCAAATCATCCAAGTATGGATGAACCAGAATGCCATCCTTTCTTAACACTGCTGCAACCACCACCATAACTTTGGAAAAGTTTCTAGGCACGGTGGCCAGACTGAAAGCTAGTGCCCAGAACTGATAGTGTGACTCCAAAACAGCGAAATGCAGAAATTGCTGATGCTCCAGTCGGATAGAAATATGAAAGTATACTTCTGACAAATCCAGTGACGTCAGCAATTCCCCCGACTGTACTGCCATCATCACTGAGCATAAGGTTTCCATGCAAAATCGAGTCACCTGCAAATGACGGTTGATTCCCTTGAGATCTAGGATGGGGCAATAGGAGCCTTCCTTCTTCGGCACAACAAAGTAAATGGAATATCGACCCATATTTCCTTGAGACCTGTGCATGGGACTACAGCCCACAGGCTGAAGAGTCTTGATAATGTACACGCCACTGCTTTTCTCTTCTGTGGAGAGTTGCATGAAGACATCCCGAGGAACAGTGAGAAACTCGAGAGCTTAACCGTCTCTTATCACCTCCAGCACCCATTCGTCTGACATGATCTTGACCCACTTCCAATAAAATAGAGAGAGGCACCCCCTATCTCCTGTTCTCAGGGGAGGGCCGGCACAACTTCATTGAACGGCTCAGGGGGCACCACAAGCTGAGCCTGTACCTTTTCTGGATTGTCTGGGACAAAAGAACTGAAACCTGACCAAGGGCCAAGTCCTCTACAGGGACAAAATTGTCTGAAATCCCTCACATGACCTCTCATGCCGAAGTAGCATGGCATCTGCTTCTTGTCCTCTGGCAGCTGATGAATCAGGGCCTCACTTAGTTTACTGGCCATTTTCTCCAGCTCACCCCAAACAAAAGTGATCCTTTAAAAGGCAATTTAGTAAGACTAAACTTTGAAATTGTATCGGCCGGCCAGTTCCTGAGCCATAGCTGACATCTGGCCGCTAATACTGAAGCAACCCCTCTGGCCGAAGTGCAGACCAAGTCGCAGCCCGCATCTGCCAAAAAGGCGGCTGCTGGTTCCATCTTTTCACTGGAATTCACAGATTCATTGACTTCTGGAGAGAGAAGTTAAGCAAGACAGAGCTACCAGGGAGCACCATGAAGCTATCAGCAAATTCATTGCCATCGCTTCAAAGGCTTGCTTAAGGATGGCCTCAATTCTTCTATCTTGAGCATCCTTCAATGCCACTCCCCCTTCCACAGGAACAATTGTGCATTTGGTGACAGTACACACGAGTGCATCCACTTTCGGAAAACGCAACTGCTCCCTCACAGCTGGAACCAAGGGGTACAGCCCTTTCAAGTTTCATCCCCCTTTAAAATTAGTTTCCAGAGCGCCCCATTCAAGATCAATCAATTCTTGAATAGCCTCCATAATAGGAAAGAAACACAAGGCTTTACACAAAGTCAAAATGGGATCTTTCTTTGACTCAGATACAGAATCCACCCCTGGTACTCCCAGCATCTTCAGTGTCTGGGAAATCAGAGCCAGTAACTCATCTCTATGAAAGAAACACAAAAAGATCTATACGGCACCAGCCCCAGAGGAATTTCCCCTTCCTCCAAGGAATAAGGATCGGATTCATCATCTGTGCCGTCCGGGTCCCTAATGGAGTGACCCGTGGCAGGCCTAGACTTACTCCAATGCTTGGGGATCGGCAAACTGCGATCCTGAATCGCTATTAACTGGGGCCAATAACTGCAACTGAAGAAAAGATTGCAGCCCTTGAAAAAATTCCACCCAAGAAAAGGTAGATGGATCCAGACCAAAACTAGGGGATGTTGGTACTGCACCTACTGAACTACCTTCTCCCGCTGAAGAACCAGTTAGGGGAGTCCCAATTCCAGGTGAGGTCTCTATCAACTCTTTTTCCATTCCCGCAACAAACTGGGAAGGAATGGGCTTCGCAACGTAGATGGCGATAAGTCTCCTTGAGCGTCCAAACATGTTGACACAAATTAAGAGGGAATGTCAGGCTTGAGATGGACGAATATGGCAAGCAGCACACAGGATAAGGCGCTTAGGCTTCTTTTCTATTGGCACCATAATATATCACACACTCTGACTTTGAGAAGAGTGCACACCCAGCTGAACTCGTCACTTGAAAGAACTGGACGGCCCAAAATTTAGGCATCCACTATACCCATTTTAGCTGGATGCCCAGTTTCTCATGCGTTCAACTTTTAGGTGTCCTAAAGCACACCACTGTGCATCCAACTAGGTGCTTCCAGGCGCACTACCAAACACTCTGGAAGGTGCCCTTTGCATACAACTGTGCGTCTAGCTAGGCGCACTATTAGACGCATAGCTGGGCGTCCAACCAGGAGTTCAGCACGAACTGACGTCCTGAAGAAGGCAGACTTACATTCCATGGAAAAGCACACGAACACCACCGCAGCCTACCAAGCAGCAAAATTCGGAGCCTGAAAGCAGGGCCTAGGCCAAAAGACTGCTCAACCCACCAGGTTGTCCAAGTTCCCCAACTCCCCCAGAAGCGGGAAAGGACATTGGATCGGCGTGCCGAGCACGGAGTCCGGAGGGGAGAGGAATCCCTAAACCAACTCCCCTTCTTTCACTTCCTATTTTTTTTTTTTTTATACTCTTTACCTGAGCTCAGCCCGTGCCAGCTGAGAACGGAGTCAGTCTCCAGCTGCAGGGGGAGAGGACATGTACCTTCACCGCCATGCTCTTCCTGCACACGCTTGCCTTTCAGCTGTTTTTTGTTTGGTTTTCTTTACAGCTAAGACCACGCTGGAAAAACTGAGGGAGAATCCACCAAAATCTTCTCAGGAAATCTCAACTGAGGGAGGGATCTGTCTGAATGCTAAGAAAATGAAGTTTTGTCAGATTACGCTTTGAAATGGAACCAACTGGACAATTTATCTACCACAGAAGCCTCTAAGCCACCACTATAAATGCCATACTCCTCATAGACATATGTACCAAATCAAAGGAGGCATTGGCCAAATAGGTTACCCCCAGTTCCAATCAAGCAGCGCTCTCAATAACCTTTCCATTGGCCTGCAAGAGTTCTTCCTGAACATGCTGAGACAAATGCAAACCAGACCATGCTACAATGCAGCTACATGCAGCAATCTGCATTACTATATGACTCACCTTATAGACCTGCTTCAACATAGACTATTTTCCTATCCTGTGCATCCTTTAATGCGGCTCCATCTTCCACATGAATAGTGATTTGTTTGGTTACAGAGCACACCAGGGCATCCACCCTCAAACTTTTCCCTCTGATGGGAATCCAAAGGATACAATATAGACAATAACGTCCATCTTTAAAATTCACCTCAGAGGCAATTCATTCCAAATCAATTAATTCCTATATCACCCCTGATGTAACGAAAAGGATTTACATAGCTTTTTGATACCAACCATAATAGGATACTCTGCTGAGGAAGAAGCCTCTTCTTTCTTTCCATCTACAATATTCTGTGTCCACAAGAACTGAGTTCTTTATAAAAAAAAAAAAAAAAAAGGACAAACCATAGAAGAATCCTCCCCTTAACGAGGGAATTCCCCCTCCTCTAGCATTTCCTCGTGCTGTTTCTTGGACTCTTGTACCCCAGCAAGGAGTCCTCAGATCCAGAGCCAACATCCTCCTCATCCCTATAGTCCTCTCTCTCTGTCTGCCACTTCTTGTACAGAAGTAAAACTTGGAGTGGATCAAGAGACTGAACTCTGTCCCATAGAGAATGCCTCTTGAAGACATTTTAAAAATTCCTTAGAGACTGTGGCCCAAATCATGGAGAAGGAACCATCCCGGACACCCCACTACCTGAACACCCAGTAACAAACTACTCCATGGGAGCAAGAGAAGGTAGCTCTGTTTCCCTCTCACTGCCCTGAAGCTCCAGTGGTGAAATCTCATCCATGGTAAAAATGTTTCAGCTGGTCCTGTTGAATCTGAACCCCGCGAAGCTCTGGAATTGTTGATGTAGGAAGCCCCCATTGCTCTAAACAACCCTGAAAAAAAACTTTTCTGCACCATGCGATGCCCCCCACCACATGCAGCCTCTTAGCACCCATTTACTGCAGGAGCATGGGATTTTTCCAGTGCTCTGCTGAAGCTATTCCTGCAGCACACTTCACCCACACTAAAAGGTTCAGCACTCACCTCCAATAGCTTCCACAGCAGTCCTGCACTTCCCAGACCATTTGCTCTTAGTACAGTCTCAAAGCTTCTCTTCGTTCTTTTTTTTTTTTTCCCCCTTGGAGCTAACAAGAAACCCTTTTTTTTTTCAGCAATAGGACAGGAAGTGGTGCACAACAAGGGGGGGGGGGGAAATGGAGGAGGATGAGGGTAAGAGGGCAATAAAGAAGTTACCCCTAACTCCCAATCAGATAAGCTGGAAGCCTCCTGTATCTGGCACTGCTCAACTGGATGGAAAATGGTTCTTTCACTATGAAAGCTACTAGACTTTCATTTCAGGAGTGGCCCACTGATAGATTCCTTTAAACCTATCAAGGCCTCAGTCCACAGTACAGGATGCATGCCTACCATACGCTGGAGACAGAATATTGGTAAATGAAAGGCAGCATGGGTGCCTATAAAGGATGACATCAGTGAACTTGTCTCCATCTCCTGGTTGGTGAGCATAACCCACTTGTCTGGCCTGCATAGAGGAAGAGGAAAGCGGTCGTATTTCTAAGCCGTACCATTACAGATCCAAAATCAATTCAAAAATGCATCTTTATGTATCACCAAGGAGTTTATGCGCTCTCATACTATGTTTTTTAGTTTTGTATTAAGGGTGTGCAGTAAAACCACCACATATTGGAAAAAAAATCCCAATGAGAAAACTGCAAGATTAAAGAGACAACAAGGCTATAAGGAATGCAATTTCACTTACCGGGCGGTATAGTAAAACCTGGAGGCAATTGGATTGTGGTTTGCTGAGGAGGCCTTACAATCAGTTGTGGGGCAACTATTCTCTGCGCAGACCCCGAGCCAAGCCTGGGTGAATGTGTCTGGGTGGCTGTGGGCATGGCAGGTGTAGCCATGGCAGGTGTAGCCGTGCCAGGCTTCATTATACCAACAGCAGAACCAGGTGAACCGATTACATTTAATGCTGGTTTAGCAATAGCATTTAACGTGATTGTGCTACATGCTACAGGGCCATAGTTTGTTGATGGACTTTGTGAGGGATTAGCAAATGGGTTAATGACTGGAAGAGAAATGGCAGCATTATTTTGTGAATTTACTGCAGTAGATTGACTGTGTGCAAAGGATTTAGACTGTACTGTTGAGTCTGTTACAGAGTGACCGACAGTCACATTTTGATGATTGACAATTTGTGTTACTGCTGTAGTGGGACCAGCCCTTGTACTCGGTATTACAACTGATACATTTGAATAGCAACTTCCATTCTGTGCAATGTTAGAAATATATATGGGCAGTCTTTGGGAGGTTCTAGTATTATGTGCCCCATCGAGCGGAGTATCTGCTCGAGGTGGAGGAACTACGTTATGAATAGTACTAGGAAGAGCACTTTTAGCGCTAGACACCACAGCCACATTAAGATTCATTGCAGAGGCAGGATTCCTCGCATCACAAAGCGAAGACGCGGCAGCAATTCCAAAACTGGAAGTGTGGGTGGGACTCACAGCTTCCACATTACCAGCCTGGAGAGCAGAAGCGGCAGTCCGAACTGCAGGAGCAACGTGATTTTTGACAGGCTCGGAGGATGTGGCCGTTGCGGAACTACCAGAATTTACACTGGGCGGAAGAGGTGGCAAAGTTACTGCACCAGGTGCAGTTAGTGTGGGGTTGTGGGTTGCTGCTCCATGTGTCTGCAAGCTACTACTGTGTACGTCTACTCGCCTCCCAGCTGCTTCTCCAGCACTGGTAGAAGCTAGGGGCAGAGTTGTTCCAGCAGCGCTCATGTTTTTGGACTTGGGCTCTGGGCTGGGGTTTGGTCCGACAGGTTTGGGATGCCCTTGCTGCTGGCGGGGACCCACTGGGACTGCCAGGCTGCTTGGATGACTAATGGCAGCTCCGGGAGTCCTGGTTTCGGGCTGCTGGCCTGCCGCGGGACTCTGGCCGGAGAGCTGCGATTCCAGGGAGCCCACCAAGTCGCTGACGGCTTTCTCGTCCACCTCGGAGAAGAGCATATCTTCCAGAGGATCAGGGGCACCCGCCATCTTGGCTCTCTGAACGCTGCCCAAATACTGGGGCTGCTCAGTGCGCCTGCGCACTGCCGGGGGGAATTCTGGGAGTTGTGTACGTCACGAGTCCACTCCGCACACCTCAGTAGCTGGAAAGGATTGTTTTGTCTCATTTGGGTGCTGAGCTTAAAACGCAGACGTTGTCACCTAGAAAATGTAATAACTAAAGGAACATAAACAGAGCCCTGACAACAGGCTGGCCTTCTACTGTGTCTCTAATAGTGCCATAGAAGTGATAAGCAACGGTAGTCTACGTTCTGCTAGAGGATGTCCAGTGTATAGGTTTATGGAGTCGACACTTGAGTACTCTGAGGGGGGGAGGGAGAGGAATCACAAGGAGGCGTCTTTGTTCCTCCTGATTTGCATTAATTTGCATACATTTCAGATCATCCACCTTGATCTCATGGTATCGGGCTTATGTTCAAACTGTTTTATTAAGTGATACATAAGCCCGATACCATGAGATCAAGGTGGATGCATTGTTTGTGTGCTTGGCCCTCAGAAAGCCAAGAATAAATTAAATTTCTATTACAAAATGGTAAACATCCCAGACAAAAACAGGATGAACTGCCAGCACTCAGGTAGTAACGACCTTACTCATAAAAAGGAACACTGCAAATATTACACCCGATCCTAAAACACCAATACTCTTCTTATTATGGAAAAACAACAAACCAAGCTGTAATAAATTCCTACACAGAAGCTACATGCTAGCTACCTCACCTCAGTCACACGTGCAGAGTCAAAAACAGAATAAAGAGACCATAATATAAATATAAACATATGACAAAAACTGAACTGGAAATGCAACACTACATGCAGTGCAATAATGGAAAAACAGAAACATCACAATTTCTCATAAAATAACTAATAAATCAAGAAATGTAAATCAATTGTAATAGTAAAACCATATTAATAAATAGAGTAAATAATTAAAAACATCTGATGAACCGAACCTCTAATTTTTAAAAGCTCATTTAAACTTAAAAACTTTATACAATTTCCCAACCACCAATAAAATATTTAAAAACAGCAAACTAATCAGATAACACCCAATAGTTAAGGATTTAAAAATCTCCAACTCTCTATACCTGGGAACGTTTGATTTTCAATCATTCTGAGATTGTCATGGATTACTGGGGAGTGGAGGCAGGCGAGAGGGATGCACAAACTTTCTTCTCTCATATATACACACTCCCTTTGTCTCAATGGATGCATTGACACATAGGCTTGCTCTATCACAGTTGGTCACCCAGGCCTTCACAGGCTCCCTCTGTCCTCTCAGACATACACTCTTACACAGGCTCCTCTCTCACACACACACATGCACCTTTAGAAAGGCTCCATTTCTTTCTGGCAAACACACACACACACACACACACAGGCTCCTTCTCTCTTTTGACACTCATACACTCCTTCCAATTCGCAGCATTCTGCTCGTGGAGCTCCCAAGGGCCTCTTCCGTCTTCAGCCATGAACGGGATGGGCTCTGTTCATGGCCAACTGGGGCCTCCTCCGTCTTCAGCCATGAATGGGATGGGCTCTGTTCGCGGCGCGCCCAGCGCCTCCCTCGTCTTCAGCTGCAAACGGGATGGGCTCCATTCACAGCCCACTGGGACCTCCTCTCAGCCGCAAACGTCTTCACCCTTTGCTCTACTGGGTTTTACAGTGTCCGGTTAACATTTGTAACCGGACACTGTTCAAGATACTGCAAACCCAGGCTGTCAGGTCCAAAACCGGGCAGTTGGTCACCCTATCTGGACTACAGAAGAAGGGAAGAAGTTATAGTCATAGATATGGGAGGAAAGATAATTTGAAAACTTGTACACTAGCCAGAAATTGTTTTAGAAGTCATTTAATTCCTTTCCTTAACTTTATTAACTTATTTGCTCTTTAGTTGTCATTTTCTGGGTTTAATTTGCCCTTTTTTATTTGTCTATATTTTTTTGCTTATTTTGCTTTTTTCCTGCTTCTGACTTTCTTTGCTTTCTCCTTCCAACAGCGTGCAGTCATTTTATATTCCTTGTGGCTTTCTAGGTTGTGCTATGCTAGACTTCCATTGAAAAGATAACGCTGAGGTCTCTGCCCTGCTTAGTACACATCAGTAGTGAACTACTCCCTCAGATTTCTGCATCCCACATGCAAGATTCTTGACTTCTTTACATTGAGTCTTTACTGCTAAGCAATTACGCTTTCTTGGATCATATCTTATTTTGTCTAGTTTCTCAACTGTCTCTATTTTGTTTCAGATCTTAGTGTCATCTGCAAAAGAGCAAACTTTTCCTTTCAGCCTCCTCCACAGACAGACCAATGTAGTATGATGCACATTTTGGATACACAGCCATAACCCCTGTTGCAAAATGGGGGAGTTAGTGCGACCAAAATGTGCACCCAACCACCCGTGTAGATTATAGTGCTCATCACATGTAAATTCATGGTGATAAGCACTATTATGTATTACCCTCAATGCAGAAAAAAATGTGTGCCCAATCCACACATTTGTATGCTCAGAAATTACGCCAGCACAAAGCTGGCGTTAATTTCTGAGCAGCCAAAAGACGTATACAGAAAAGTAGTAAATACTGCTTTTCTGAACTTCCAGGGCTGTTCCCGATTGGTCCTTTCCACTGACATTTGCCAGTGAAAAGGACCAATCCCATTTCAGGACAGCCTTCTGAAAGGAAATTGGTCCTTTCACTGACATGTGACAGTAAAGGGACCAATCAGCAATACGTGTGTTACAGAAGGGTTTTTCGTGTGCCCTTGGGCCTCGGCCCAACCCCAGACGAATCTAGGACCGAACCGAGGGTTGGCGGCGTGTCCCAGCATGGCAGAGACAAGGTCTTACCCTCTGCCGGACCTGCATGCTCCCAGAGCCAACAAGATGATGTTGGTAGATGAACAGTCCTCTGACCGATCCCAGCCCTTTCGGACCTGCCGCTTAGGAATGGCATGAAGCAGCAGGCCGGACTGTGAATGAGGGCAGACGGAGGCCTTGTGACACAAAAGACTTTGGACTAGGAATGAGGCAAAGACATCACAGACGAGGGCTGATGCGAAGACATCACAGACGAGGCGAGGAACTTCGAAGACTCTAGACGAGACGAACTTGGAAGAGTCAAGACAAGACGAGAAGCTGGGGAGGTTAGACGTCTCTCAGGGTGCCCAACACAGTCCACCCACGGGACTGGTCACGGACCACCCTGTCCCACTGCACACCCTACACAGCCTGAGGAGGCTGGTCACGGACCACGCAGAGAGCGGGACGAGCGCAGGAAGGAATCCACCTGAGGTGAGACTCCGATGACGGAGCCGGTGTCATCTGGAGAACCACAGGAGCTGGCAGGTCATGAAGGCTCAGGAGTGCAGGACGTGAATCCAGCTGCAGGCAACTCCAATGATGGAGACCTGGAGAACCATGGAGCTGGCAATACAAGAAGACTCAAGAGCACAGGAGAACTTGGAAGGCACTGGAGAAGAATATCAGGAAACCTGGAACATCAGGAAGCGAGACATCGGGAAACAAGACATCAGGAGACCTGGACGAGGACCTCAGAAGACTAAGACATGGCACAAGAAGCAGATGAGACATGGAGCTCCAGCGATGAATGAGAAGGACCTGATGGAGCGCTGGAAGATAGGGACTTCTAGGAGCGAAGTAACTCCGATGCAAGGCAAAGGTGGAATGCAGGAGCAGCCCTTTTATAGGGCTGATACAGGAAACAGTCCTTAGGTGGGGCCCAGGGCATATCCGGCCGTGGGTCCTTTAAATCTGGCAAGGAAGCGCGGCCGAGCGCCTAAGGACAGGAACAGGAAGCTGTGCAGGACCTTGGACAGTGGCCCTGCACCGACGTCGACATGGAGAAGCAGGGCTGGGCCAAGGAGCAGGCCCTGACGTCGGCAGTGGCTCCTGCTGCTGCAGGAGGACCCAAGGGCAGCTCCGGCCGCCAGGAAAACCCGGGGACTGCGGCCTCCAGCCGCGAAGATGGCAGAGAAATCTGCGGCTCCAGCCGCAGTGAAGAGAGCACGATGGGTGGCCTCCGGGCCGCAAGAGGTAAACTGAGTCAGCGACTCCGGCTGCGCAGAAGGCCCGACGTCGGCGGCATCCAGCCATATCGGGAACGCAACAAAGGTGAGGAGCCTGCTCGCGGGGGAGCCCGTGGGCAGGATTCATAACAAAGTGAAAGAGTGAATAAATTAATATTAAGTGCCCGATATCCAATGTTGTGATTCTGCTTGTCATGCAACCTCCCATCCTCCAGAGGCTCCTCCGAGAGCTGCTTCTACCCTCTTACCAGCGATAGTCTTGATGACCTCATGGCTCGGCAGAGCCCTATTTATTTAACCCTGCCTCCGGCTAGACTCAGGGCCTTATCATTGAGTCTGCTTGGCTCCTTGTGGCTCTTCACAGCCTTCTATCTTCCTGTTTCCAAGCTTCCTCCATGGCTTCCCTAAGTCTTCCTGTTTCCCCGTTTGCTCTGTGGCTTCCCTAACCTTCTTGTTTCCTCGCTTGGTCCCTGGCTCCCAAGTCACCTGTCTCAAGCTTGCTCTCTAGCTCCCAAGCCTTCATCCTCGAGCTTGTCTTCTGGCTCCCAAGCCTTCTGTCTAAGGCTTATTCTCTGGCTCTCTAGCATTCTGTCCCAAGCTCACCAGTGTCAGTAAGCTTTGCCTTGTTCCGCTCTTCCAGTGTTCCACTACTGACCTTGGTTCCTCCCTGAGCTCCAGACCCACCAGTCAGCTTCAGGTCCTGCAGCCTGCATCTCAATGCTACGTAAGGGGTGTTTAGTGTGCCCTTGGGCCTCAGCCTGGGCCCAGACCTTCAGGGCCGGGCCGAGGGTTGACGGCATGCCCCCCGCATGGCTGAACACGGTCTTACCCTCTGCCAGGCCTGCAAGTTCCCAGCGCCAACATGATGTTGGTAGGGGAACGGTCCTCTGACTGTTGCGAGTCCTTTCGGACCTGCCACTTGATCGGCATTGGAGCAGCAAGCCTGGCCTGAGGTTGAGGGCAGACGGAGGCCTTGACACGTAGACAAGACTATGATTGATGCGACGACATCTTAGACAAGACTGGGTTGATGCGACGGCATCACACGCATGACGAGGAACTTGATCCAAACAAGACAAGACATAAAGCAGGAGGACAACGGCACTGTCTCTCAGGGTGCCCTACTCAGCCCACCCGCGGGACTGAGTCACGGACCACCCTGTCCCACTGCGCGCCCTACACAGCTCTTGCAGGCTGGTCACGGACCACAAGGAGAATGGGACAAACGCAGGCAAAGTCCAGGCAAAGAGGAACTCCAATGACGAAGCCGGTGTCACCCGAAGCTCCCTCTACGGCTGGCGGAAACGGAGGCTCAAGAGCACCAGGGCAATCCCACCTGCAAGCCACCTTATTCCCGGGCACACATCATCCGAGAGAACAGGCTTACAGGAACAGAAGGCTCAGGAGCACCAGACGAAGACGCAAGGAAGAACATAAGAACATAAGAAAATGCCATACTGGGTCAGACCAAGGGTCCATCAAGCCCAGCATCCTGTTTCCAACAGTGGCCAATCCAGGCCATAAGAACCTGGCAAGTACCCAAAAACTAAGTCTATTCCATGTAACCATTGCTAATGGCAGTGGCTATTCTCTAAGTGAACTTAATAGCAGGTAATGGACTTCTCCTCCAAGAACTTATCCAATCCTTTTTTAAACACAGCTATACTAACTGCACTAACCACATTCTCTGGCAACAAATTCCAGAGTTTAATTGTGCGTTGAGTAAAAAATAACTTTCTCCGATTAGTTTTAAATGTGCCCCATGCTAACTTCATGGAGCGCCCCCTAGTCTTTCTACTATCCGAAAGAGTAAATAACCGATTCACATCTACCCGTTCTAGACCTCTCATGATTTTAAACACCTCTATCATATCCCCCCTCAGTCGTCTCTTCTCCAAGCTGAAAAGTCCTAACCTCTTTAGTCTTTCCTCATAGGGGAGTTGTTCCATTCCCCTTATCATTTTGGTAGCCCTTCTCTGTACCTTCTCCATCGCAATTATATCTTTCTTGAGATGCGGCGACCAGAATTGTACACAGTATTCAAGGTGTGGTCCCACCATGGAACGATACAGAGGCATTATGACATTCTCAGTTTTATTCACCATTCCTTTTCTAATAATTCCCAACATTCTGTTTGCTTTTTTGACCGCCGCAGCACACTGCACCAACGATTTCAATGTGTTATCCACTATGACACCTAGATCTCTTTCTTGGGTTGTAGCACCCAAAATGGAACCCAACATTGTGTAATTATAGCATGGGTTATTTTTCCCTATATGCATCACCTTGCACTTATCCACATTAAATTTCATCTGCCATTTGGATGCTCAATTTTCCAGTCTCACAAGGTCTTCCTGCAATTTATCACAATCTGCTTGTGATTTAACTACTCTGAACAATTTTGTGTCATCTGCAAATTTGATTATCTCACTTGTCTTTCCAGATCATTTATAAATATATTAAACAGTAAGGGTCCCAATACAGATCCCTGAGGCACTCCACTGTCCACTCTCTTCCACTGAGAAAATTGCCCATTTAATCCTACTCTCTGTTTCCTGTCTTTTAGCCAGTTTGCAATCCACGAAAGGACATCGCCACCTATCCCATGACTTTTTACTTTTCCTAGAAGCCGGAAGGAGTGGAGAGAATGGGACGGGATTTAAGGAAACTGGAAGAGTGGTCGAAGATATGGCAGCTGAGATTCAATGCCAAGAAGTGCAAAGTCATGCATATGGGGAGTGGAAATCCGAATGAACTGTATTTGATGGGGGGGGGGGGGGGGGAAAGGCTGATGTGCACGGAGCAGGAGAGGCACCTTGGGGTGATAGTGTCTAATGATATGAAGTCTGCGAAACAATGCGACAAGGCGATAGCAAAAGCCAGAAGAATGCTGGGCTGCATAGAGAGAGGAATATCGAGTAAGAAAAGGGAAGTGATTATTCCCTTGTACAGGTCCTTGGTGAGGCCTCACCTGGAGTACTGTGTTCAGTTCTGGAGACCGTATCTACAAAGAGACAAAAACAAGATGGAAGCGGTACAGAGAAGGGCGACCAGGAAGGTGGAGGATCTTCATCGGATGACGTACGAGGAGAGATTGAAGAATCTAAATATGTACACCCTGGAGGAAAGGAGGAGCAGGGGTGATATGATTCAGACTTTCAGATACTTGAAAAACTTTAATGATCCAAAGACAACGACAAACCTTTTCCGTAGGAAAAAAATCAGCAGAACCAGAGGTCACAAGCTGAGGCTCCGGGGAGGAAGACTAAGAACCAATGTCAGGAAGTATTTCTTCACGGAAAGGGTGGTGGATGCCTGGAATGCCCTTCCGGAGGAAGTGGTGAAGTCTAAAACTGTGAAGGACTTCAAAGGGGCGTGGGATAAACACTGTGGATCCATCAAGTCTAGTGGGCATAAATAGAGAGGAGGCAGCAAACACTGCACGGAGCGGCAGTAGCCACTGAGGCATTCACGGAGCGGGATGCCAGTGGCCAGTAATTGGTGTTCCACCTTCAGGCAGCAAAACACTGCACGGAGCGGCAGTAGCCACTGAGGCATTCACGGAGCGGGATGCCAGTGGCCAGTAGTTGGTGTTCCACTTTCATGCAGTGGCCAGTGCCACTTTCATGCCAGTAGCCAGTAGTTGGTGTTCCACTTTCATGCAACAAAACACTGCACGGAGCGGCAGTAGCCACAGAGGCATTCACGGAACGGGATGCCGGTGGCCAGTGGTTGGTGTTCCACCTTCACGGAGCGGAAGGATGGAGGGCTGCCATCTCAAAAAATAAAAAAAAAACCAAACAAGCAAACAAAACAGGGGTGGGTAAGGGGCAGGGGTGTGGCCTTCTGGTTGCGGCGATTGCTACCCCTGATTGAGCTGGATGTTCACTAGGATGGCGCTGCTCTCTGCATTGGTGGAGGGGTGGAAGGGAATTGGGGCCGGAGGGTGCTGGAAGCCAATAGAGACGGGTGGGAGGGAGAAAAAAGGGGGAAAAAAATGGATAAACTGCGTAGCTTGCTGGGCAGACTGAATGGGCCGTTGGTCTTCTTCTGCCGTCACTTCTATGTTTCTATGAGGAACTTTGTCAAACGCCTTCTGAAAATCCAAGTACGGTATACTATATCTACCGGTTCACCTTTATCCACATGTTTATTAACTCCTTCAAAAAAGTGAAGCAGATTTGTGACGCAAGACTTGCCCTGGGTAAAGCCATGCTGACTTTGTTCCATTAAACCATGTCTTTCTATATGTTCTGTGATTTTGATGTATAGAACAATTTCCACTATTTTTCCTGGCACTGAAGTCAGGCTAACCAGTCTGTAGTTTCCCAGATCGCCCCTGGAGCCCTTTTTAAATATTGGGGTTACATTTGCTATCCTCCAGTCTTCAGGTACAATGGATGATTTTAATGATTAGTTACAAATTTTTACTAATAGGTCTGAAATTTCATTTTTTAGTTCCTTCAGAACTCTGGGGTGTATACCATCCGGTCCAGGTGATTTACTACTCTTCAGTTTGTCAATCAGGCCTACCACATCTTCTAGGTTCACCGTGATTTGATTCAGTCCATCTGAATCATTACCCATGAAAACCTTCTCCATTACGGGTACCTCCCCAACATCCTCTTCAGTAAACACCGAAGCAAAGAAATCATTTAATCTTTCCGCGATGGCCTTATCTTTTCTAAGTGCCCCTTTAACCCCTCGATCATCTAACGGTCCAACTGACTCCCTCACAGGCTTTCTGCTTCGGATATATTTTAAAAAGTTTTTACTGTGAGTTTTTGCCTCTACAGCCAACTTCTTTTCAAATTCTCTTTTAGCCTGTCTTATCAATGTCTTACATTTAACTTGCCAATGTTTATGCTTTATCCTATTTTCTTCTGTTGGATCCTTCTTCCAATTTTTGAATGAAGATCTTTTGGCTAAAATAGCTTCTTTCACCTCCCCTTTTAACCATGCCGGTAATCGTTTTGCCTTCTTTTCACCTTTCTTAATGTGTGGAATACATCTAGACTGTGCTTCTAGAATGGTATTTTTTAACAATGACCACGCCTCTTGGACATTTTTTACTTTTGTAGCTGCTCCTTTCAGTTTTTTTCTAACAATTTTTCTCATTTTATCAAAGTCTCCCTTTTGAAAGTTTAGCACGAGAGCCTTGGATTTGCACACTGTTCCTTTTCCAGTCATTAAATCAAATTTGATCATATTGATCACCAGCTATCCTCCAGTCTCTCCAGCATTCATCCAATCTCTCCAGCAATCCTCCAGTCTCTCCAGCATTCATCCAATCTCTCCAGCTATCCTCCAGTCTCTCCAGCATTCATCCAATCTCTACAGCAATCCTCCAGTCTCTACAGCAATCCTCCAGTCTCTCCAGCATTCATCCAGTCTCTCCAATATTTAATGCAGTATCTCCAATATCGCATCATTTTCCCAACCAATTAAGCCACAATAATGCACCCCTGCACCATACCCAAAATTTGGCACAAACTCAGAAAGCACACAAAACCTGCAATTCATCACATTGCACGACAACAAAGGCTTATACCAATAATGATATCGCCAATTACGCAATTCCTAGGACTCTCGCTGTTTACCTTAACCCTATTCAACGCTCAGTCTCTTTCTAAAAAAATGGACATCCTCAGTGACTATCTCATAGAAGTCAACCCAGATATCTGTGCAATCACAGAGACATGGCTAAAACACTCAGATACTGTACTCACAAATCAGCTGCCCATGCAATCTTACGACCTATTCTCTGTCCCCAGGCCCAAAAAAAGAGGGGGGGGACTCCTCCTTGCAGCAAAAAAAGGACTAAGTATAACTTTACAACTTACGAACACCTCCACCAAAATAGAATTCTCCCTCTTTAAATCTGAACAAATCCAACTAGCATTAGTCTACGCCCCACCAGGAACCTTAGAATTTGATCCCTCTCCGCTGATCGAACTTATAGCCAAACACATAAACACTGACAAACCTGCTATAATCCTCGGAGACTTTAATTTACATGTAGACGCTACTCCACAATCCATCAACTGCCACTCCTCACTCAACCATTTATGCTTTAATCAAATTATCAACAGTCCTACCCACAAGGCAGGCCATACTTTGGACCTTATTTTTGTTAACGAACCCTTTACCATTCACACCAACCCCACCTGCTCACCAGTTCCATGGTCAGACCACAGAGTCATCCACACAACCCTTAAGATCAACAACGCACCACCACAAGTCACTACCAAATCCACCATCCACTTCAGGAAACCATGCTCTCCAGACATACTCAGCGAAAAGATGTCCGAAGCACTAAATCAACTAGACCTCACAGACGCAACAACTGCAACCACCTCATGGATCAATATTAACAATAAAATTGCAGATCAAATCTGCCCAACTGCAACCAAAACCATACATCCCACATTAGACAATAGAAAACCCTGGTTTACCCCAGAACTTAAATCCCTAAAGCAATCGCTAAGAAAAAATGAACAAATCTGGAGAAAAAACCCAACCACTTCGACACAAGCCATCTACAAATCCCTCCTCAATACTTACAGGAATACTATCCTTAGAACAAAGAAAGAATTCTACGCAAAAAAAATCCACCACTTCATTTTCGACTCAAAGGCTCTCTTCTCATACGTCTCCTCTTTAACCAAACCTTCTCCTCCCACCATCCCAGACCACCAAGCTCTCAACAAAGCAAATGAACTCGCCGACTACTTCGCTCTCCTGGATCTCTCATCAGCGTTTGATACTGTTAACCACTCATGCCTCTTGCAACGCCTAATAGACATCGGCATTACAGGAGTAGCTTTTAACTGGTTCAAATCGTTTTTGGAGAACAGATCATACAAGGTCAAGATAAATAACAAAGAGTCCCACACCATCGAATCCAAAAGGGGGGTACCACAAGGATCATCCCTCTCCCCGACTCTCTTCAATATTTATCTGCTCCCACTCTGTCAACTTCTCACTAACCTTAAGCTAAGACATTACCTATATGCGGATGATATTCAAATCCTCATCCCTATAGAAGATTCCCTACACAAAGCCTTATCATACTGGAATAAATGTCTGTCAGCTATCAACAATCTACTCACCAGCCTCAACTTGGTTCTAAACAAAAACAAAACTGAAATCCTCATTATAGCACCGGAAAACTACACCCCCTCCCCACATTCTAACACTAACCAACATCCGGACACCGCAGGGCTCTCCACCACGCAACAAGTTAGAGACCTGGGAGTCATCTTAGACAGCAGACTCAGTCTCAACAAATTCGTCAACAACACAACAAAAGAATGTTTCTTTAAACTTCAAACATTAAAGAAACTCAAACCTCTCCTCCTATACAGAGACTTCTGCATGGTTTTACAAGCCATCATACCCCCAAAGCTGGATTACTGTAACTCTCTCCTCCTAGGCCTACCAGCATGCACCATCAAACCACTTCAGATGGTCCTGAACGCCTCTGCAAGAATTCTATCAAATGCCAAAAAAAGAGATCATATCACCCCAATTCTCCACCATCTCCACTGGCTTCCGATTAAATACAGGATCCAGTTCAAGTCTTTAATGATGATACATAAGGCCTTACACAACATCGCACCTCTCAACCTAACATTTCAAATTCAATTACACACATCCGTGAAACCAACCAGAAGCGCCTATCAGAACAGACTAATCACACAACCGGCGAAATCCGTTCTGAGGAAACGTGCATTATCCACAGCGGGCCCTTCACTTTGGAACTCGCTCCCTCCAGACCTTCGTTTGGAACCATGCCACTCTACATTTAAAAAGAAACTTAAGACTTGGCTGTTCAAACAAGCTTTCCCCTAGAGCCAAGAACACGAAGAAAAGTCTTTTCAAGCCCACAACGATTTATTCAGATCTATTATTTCCTTCCTTTTTTCAATCAGAAATTTACACATGCTGACTTCATACATACTCCCAAAATTCTGTGCTCTCACCTACTAAAAATGTGTTCGATAAACTATCTTATTTTTATTTGTATTGCCAATCAATTTTAATAAAATATATTGGAGAAAGAGGTAAGTTTCATATTACTGGTGCATGCCTCCACGGCCTTGCGCCCTTCTCGTAGTATAATCATTAACTTGCCTCCTTCCTCCTTTTATAATTTTTGTGTGTTTTATAAGTAATTTTAATATAATATTTATGTCAAAAAATTTTTTTAAATCAAACAAGATTTTTAAATTAATTGTAATCTCCACTTTGCATAATCGGGATAAAGCAACTTATATTTTTCTTCTATTGCTTTCAATATCTTATCAACTTTCATTGAATGACTAAAATTCATATATCCCTTATGCTCATGAACAATTAAATTTCAATCTCCTTTCAATTTATACGCCATCTATCTTAAATATCCCTAAAAGGGTTTTGTGAACGCCGAGTTCCTATATGTTAAACTACCACTATCCAAATGGAACTGTTAGAGACTTATCTCCCGACACAGCTGCGTTTCGGTCTTTCTTCCTCAGGGGAGAATGTCCATTCTCCCCTGAGGAGAATGGACATTCTCCCGCCACTCGGAGCTTGTAAGCCGGAGAGAGAGAACGGATAGCCTGAAAAAACGCCATGAACTTTGGATCAACTATGAACTAAGGATAACAGGAATGGACATTCTCCCCTGAGGAAGAAAGACCGAAACGCAGCTGTGTCGGGAGATAAGTCTCTAACAGTTCCATTTGGATAGTGGTAGTTTAACATATAGGAACTCGGCGTTCACAAAACCCTTTTAGGGATATTTAAGATAGATGGCTTATAAATTGAAAGGAGATTGAAATTTAATTGTTCATGAGCATAAGGGATATATGAATTTTAGTCATTCAATGAAAGTTGATAAGATATTGAAAGCAATAGAAGAAAAATATAAGTTGCTTTATCCCGATTATGCAAAGTGGAGATTACAATTAATTTAAAAATCTTGTTTGATTTAAAAAAAAATTTTGACATAAATATTATATTAAAATTACTTATAAAACACACAAAAATTATAAAAGGAGGAAGGAGGCAAGTTAATGATTATACTACGAGAAGGGCGCAAGGCCGTGGAGGCATGCACCAGTAATATGAAACTTACCTCTTTCTCCAATATATTTTATTAAAATTGATTGGCAATACAAATAAAAATAAGATAGTTTATCGAACACATTTTTAGTAGGTGAGAGCACAGAATTTTGGGAGTACATTTATTTGGATTTCTCATCACAAGCGGAGAGAGATACTGACTTCATACATACTACATACATATACTCATATTGACTTCATATTTTCCATGTTATTCATTGATTTATTAACTGCATGTTTATTAACGGTTAAATATCATACACTATTTGCTTACTTCGATTAATTTGTTCAATGTAAAAACTTGCTTACTTAGTTTTGTTCAATGTAAAAACTTCTTTTTTATTCTGTTCTATGTAAACCGCTATATGTAGCGATAGTTACTGTTCTTTGTGAACCGGGGTGATATGTATATTATACAGGAACCTCCGGTATATAAATTATTTAAATAAATAAATAAATAAAGACAAAAATCACCAACCTTACCCATTCAATCACAACCAACAGCCTCACCCCAACACACCATCTAACAATCCTGCCGCAACAAAATACAAGCCTGGATTCATTCGAGTTCACTTCGTCACTGGAGATAGAAAATACACTCAAGAAACTCAAACCATCCTCCCACCCATCAGACCCATTACCAACAAATCTCCTCATATCCATACCAAACACCATCTCAAAACCAATTTCAGAAATTATTAACACATCCCTTTCTCAAGGTTTAGTTCCTAACCAGTTAAAATTGGCAATCCTCAAACCACTACTAAAAAAACCAAACGCCTCTCCATCGGACCCAGCTAACTTTCGACCTATCGCAAACTTACCACTCATCGCCAAATTGATGGAGAAAATTGTCAAAAAGCAACTTTCAGAATATCTGGAAGATTATAACATTCTATCCCCGGCTCAATATGGTTTCCGAAAACGCCTAAACACCGAATCCCTTTTACTATCTCTCACTGACACCATCCTCGTTAACCTGGAGAAAAAACAATCTTACCTGCTTGTTCTTCTTGATCTTTCTGCTGCGTTTGACACGGTAAAACACACTATACTTATAGACCAACTAGCCAATATAGGGATCAAAGGCACAGCCCTAAGATGGTTTCAGTCCTTCTTAAGCAACAGATCCTACAAAGTCAGAATAAACAACAAAGAATCGCATCCAGTCCTTACAGATCAAGGAGTCCCACAAGGATCCTCACTTTCACCCACCCTCTTCAATATCTACCTCCTCCCTCTCTGCCACCTACTCTCAAACCTCAAGCTTACCCATTACCTCTATGCAGACGACATACAAATCCTTCTCCCGATTACAGAATTCCTTCAAAAAAGCCTAGTGGTTAGAGCAGTGGACTATGAACCAGGAGACCAAGGTTCAAGTCCCGCTGTCACTCCTTGTGACCTTGGGCAAGTCACTTTACCCTACATTGCCTCAGGTACAAAAACTTAGATTGTAAGCCCTCTGGGGATAGAGAAATACCTACAGTACCTGAATGTAAACCGGTGTGATATCTCAATTGAGATGAATGTCGGTATATAAAAAAAAAAAAATAATAATAATAATAATCACATACTGGAACGAATGCCTACAGCCTATTAAAAGCATACTCTCAAGCCTCAACTTAGTACTGAATGCCAATAAAACCGAAATGCTCATTGTCTCCCAGGATCCCCTTACAATCTCATCTAGCCTCTCTCCACCAAACTCAAATAGCAAGTTCTCACCTGACGTCAGAGACCTTGGAGCCTGGCTAGACAACCATCTAAACCTAAAAAAGTTCGTAAACACTACCACAAAGGACTGCTTTTACAAACTGCAAGTCCTCAAAAAACTTAAACCCCTCCTTTACTTCTCCGACTTCAGGCTAGTACTGCAATCAATCATACTATCTAAGCTCGACTATTGCAACTCCCTGCTGCTAGGTCTACCCATCAACACCATCAAACCATTACAGATGGTACAGAATTCCGCTGCTAGAATACTCACAAGTGCTAACAAAAAAGATCATATCACCCCAATCCTTCGTAACTTACATTGGCTTCCTATCAAACATAGGATACTCTATAAGACACTCACAATCATCCACAAAGCAACATACAAACTGGCTCCTATCATGCTAAGCTCTCAACTTCAACCGCATACATCTTCCAGACCAATTAGAAGCGCATACAAAGGAACACTGCATGTCCCACAAGTAAAATCAGCATTGAGCAAACGAGCACTATCTTCAGCAGGCCCCCACCAGTGGAACGCGCTCCCCCCAGATCTAAGACTAGAACCCAGTCATCAAGAGTTCAAAAAAAGACTGAAGACCTGGCTTTTCCAACAAGCCTTCCCAGACTCTCAATGCTACTTAGACGGGAGGACTTCCTAAATATTAGGTATCCCCAAATTATGGACACCTCACCAAGTTCTACTATCAGGACTCTGCAACTGTTCTATCAATCTTTGAGTCCAATAATTCATCATATTTTTATTGTATTTATATTGTAGCTTTAACATGTCATTATTTCTACGTTAAATAGTCAAATTGTATATTTTATATTTATTTTATTACTATGTTAAATTGATATCCGGTTATATTGTTCCATCTGTTCTATGGTTCCATGTAAAGCCCCTTTCTCTTTTGGGCAGTTCATTTTCTATGTAAACCGGAGTGATTTGTAGTTCTTACAAGAACTTCGGTATATAAAAATTTAAAATAAATAAATAAATAAAATATTATGATCACTATTGCCAAGTGGCTCCACCACCATTACCTCTCTCACCAAGTCCTGTGCTCCACTGAGAATTAGATCTAAAATTGCTCCCTCTCTCGTCGGTTCCTGAACCAATTGCTCCATAAAGCTATCATTTATTCCATCCAGGAACGTTATCTCTCTAGCGTGACCCGATGATACATTTACCCAGTCTATATTGGGGTAATTGAAGTCTCCCATTATTACTGCACTACCAATTTGGTTAGCTTCCCTAATTTCTCTTAGCATTTCACTGTCCATCTCACCATCTTGACCAGGTGGACGGTAGTATACCCCTATCACTGTAGTCTTCCCTGACACACAAGAGATTTCTACCCATAAAGATTCAATTTTGTATTTAGTCTCATGCAGGATGTTTATCCTGTTGGACTCTATGCCATCCCGGACATAAAGCGCCACACCTCCTCCCGAGTGCTCCTCTCTATCATTGCGATATAATTTGTACCCCGGTTATAGCACTGTCCCATTGGTTATCCTCTTTCCACCATGTCTCTGAGATGCCAATTAAGTCTATGTCATCATTTACTGCTATACATTCTAATTCTCCCATCTTACTTCTTAGACTTCTGGCATTAGCATACAAACATTTCAAAGTTTGTTTTTTGTTTGTATTTTTATTCTGCTTTTTAATTGATAGGGATAAGTTAGAATTTTTTAGCTCAGGTGAGTTTTTAGTTACAGGCACTTGGACTACTTTTCTAATTATTGGAACCTCACTGTCGGGATGCCCTAATTCTAATGCATCATTAGTATCCTTTAAAGATACCTCTCTCCGAACCATGTGCTGCTGAGCGACTGTCGGCTTTCCCCTTTGTTCTAGTTTAAAAGCTGCTCTATCTCCTTTTTAAAGGTTAGCGCCAGCAGTCTGGTTCCACCCTGGTTAAGGTGGAGCCCATCCCTTCGGAAGAGACTCCCCCTTCCCCAAAAGGTTCCCCAGTTCCTAACAAAACTGAATCCCTCTTCCTTGCACCATTGTCTCATCCACGCATTGAGACTCCAGAGCTCTGCCTGCCTCTGGTGACCTGCGCGTGGAACAGGGAGCATTTCAGAGAATGCTACCCTGGAGGTTCTGGATTTAATCTTTCTACCTAAGAGCCTAAATTTGGCTTCCAGAACCTCCCTCCCACATTTTCCTATGTCGTTGGTGCCCACGTGTACCACGACAGCCGGCTCCTCCCCAGCACTGTCTAAAATCCTATCTAGGTGACGCGTGAGGTCCACCACCTTCGCACCAGGTAGGCATGTTACCAGGCGATCCTCATGCCCACCAGCCACCCAGCTATCTACATTCCTAATAATCGAATCACCAACTATGACGGCCGACCTAACCCTTCCCTCCTGGGCAGTAGGCCTTGGGGAGATATCCTCAGTGCGAAAGGACAATGCATCACCTAGAGAGCAGGTCCTTGCTACAGGATCCTTTCCTGCTACACCTGGTTGGTGCTCTCCCATTATGAGACCTTCTTCCTCCAAGGCAGCACCAGGGCTGCCAGTCTGAAGTTGGGACTTGACTACTATATCCCTGAAGGTCTCATCTATATACCTCTCTGTCTGCCTCAGCTCCTCCAGGTCTGCCACTCTAGCCTCCAGAGATCGGACTCGTTCTCTGAGAGCCAGGAGCTCTTTGCATCGCATCCACATGTACAACATCCTGGCAGGCAGACACATCAGGATAAGGAAGATCATGGCAGAACATCAGAACATGGTCAGGGACCTCAGGCAAGACATCAAGACATGAAGACGTAGTATAAAAGCAGACGAGACGAGGCCTCCACGAAGAACAGAAGACCTTACAAGGCTCAGGCAGGAGCCTCCAGAGGGAAGTCACGTCAATGCAAGGCAAAGGCAGAATGAAGTTGGTCCTTTTATAGGGCTGCAGACCGGCGACACCCTGGGAGGAGTTTGGCAGGCCCACACCTAGCTGGCCCTATAACTACGGAGAAGTGCTGCGGGCCGGCCCATAGGGAAGGGCGTGGCTCAAACCAGGAAGTCCACTCAAACACAAGCAGCCTCCGGCAGGCCCCAAGGACACCGAGGCCTCCCAGGCCCCGGAGCAAACCCCGGACAGCCCACAGGCGAGACCCCAGCCCGGAGCGGCCCCCAGGAAGAGGTAAGGAGCCTCCTGTAGCCCTGCTACAGGAGGGTTCATAACACTCAAGTCCGCTCTGACCTCTGCATCCAGCCCTGCAGCCAGCATACCCAGACCTGTTCAGCTTCACCTGAGCTTGTTCCTCTCCACTCCAGATTCCAGTCCAACATTAGCCTTAGGTCTCAGCCCTTGTTTAAGTCCTGCCAGCACCAGAACCCAAGGGCTCAACCTGCAGGGAAGGTGGCTGGTATAGGCCGAAGATCCCCTAGCCTAGTCTGCCCCTGGCGTACTGGACAGTTCCAGCAGGGGTTCCACAGCCTAGCTGGGTCCCCCTCCTTAACACTCAAGGCTGTGGATTCCACTGTGGGGTTCAGCCAGTGAACTGGGTTTACCTCTGGGGTATCGAGTAGACTCGTGTAGAGCAAGTATATGATTGGGTAAGTCTCAGAGTTCAAACTCCTGGGAAGCAGCTTAGATTACTTATAGTACAAGGTGATGTCCGGCATTAATGTATGCTTGAGACTGATTAACTGGAGAAATGTTTTGTCTAAGAGTGTATAATAACTTTATATCTTGTGTAACGTATGAGTGGGCTGATGTGTTTGTCTTTCAAAGTCTTGGTTATTCCGTCTGTAAGCTCTGGACAATCAGAGTGGTTGTGATAAACTTATAGTGGTTGTGATAAACTTATAGCTGGTTAAAATGCTTATAGTCGTTCTACAATTCTTCTCCTTTCATATCCAAGTTATTTTTCCATGTTTTTTGTAACTTTCTCACATCCAAAATATTGTTATAATATTTGTTAAGTTTCATACTATATTTGTTCTTGTATTGGGAAATGTTCTTTACTTTGTTACTCTCTGCCTTTACTCACATTGTTAATTGTAAACCGGGTTGATGTGATTCCTATCATGAAACTCGGTATAATAAAAAATAACAAATAAATAATAAATAAAATATTGCATGGAGAGTAGGGTTCTCATGGAATCTTGCCCATGGTGTTAAGGAAATGCTTTCTACTTTCTTTGTTGGCTTGATCTAATACTATCTCATTCTTGAAGGGTTAACAGACATTTGAGCAACCACCTTTTATGTGTTTTTCTCTTCCCTTTCTTCATGTTTTAGAGGGGGCAGCAGGCCATGAGTGCTAGTGAAACTCTCACCTGCAATGCTTAGTAGAAAGAGAGTAGTGATTAGAGCAACTGTGTAAGTGCTAACGTGGTGATGAATTTTAATAACTGTGCTTTGCATGCTGCGTGTATGCTGTTGACCGCTTGCTTATGCCAAGAGGGAAAACTTGTGTGTATTTAAAAACATTATAAATAGTGTATTTTTGCACAGTAACAATATGTTCTAGATTGCCCGAGTTATCTCTTGGGATATTAAAAAATCATGGTTAATACTCCTAAAAATATTTAGAAAAATTGGGTTTTGTCAACTTAGCAAGCTGGAAAAACAATACATACCAAATTTTTCCTCTATCTTTGTATCCCTTCTTAATTTTTCTTTGCCAATCTTTTTTCCATCAGCCTGTATCTACAGCTGTCAGAAAGTTCTGTTGATAAAGCTGGTATTTAGCAATCCGTGGTTATTTAGAATATTTGTGGGTGGATCCTTGGACCAGTGGCAGGTAACCACGCCCTCGGGGGAAATCCCGAGAGGGACCACTGGTCAGGCTTACTGTAGGAGACAGACACACACTAGTTCTTTTATTAGACAATTTAGTAAACCACCAGTGAGCTGGAGGCGCCCGGCTGGGCTGTAGTCCCTCAGGTACTGGAACAGCGATCCCCAGGTGGCTGAGCTGTAGAGAAACTAAGAAAGTGAGTAGGCAGTATATGCAGAGTTCTGGAACAAGTCCTTGATGGTAACACTCACACAATAGTCTCTTGAGGCAGCCCAGGAGCTGGTATGCATTAGGCCCTTGATGAGCGAGTACCTGATCCCAGGGAAAGCTCTGAGAGATAGATGGAAACTCACTGATATTGTAAGCAGCGATGACTTCTTAGCAGAAGTAGTATCCAGGAGCAAGTCCAGGACGTGGGCCCTCGAAGAGCAAGTACCGGTTCTGGACTGCGACCTGAAAAGAAAAGGAGAGAGCGAGGCCCCCGAAGAGCGGGTACCTCTAATGAAGTCCGAGGAGGCAGAGTAGCTAGGGTTGCGGAGAGCGAATCTCATCCACAGCGACCAGGAGGAAGCTAGATAACGAATCCCTTGCTAACGCGTCTTGTTAACGAAAACTGAGACCTTAAATATCTGGAGCTGGTGACGTCATCTCAGGGGGATGCCCCTGAGGTTCGCGCTAACGCTGGTACATCAGTCGGGCTGCGCGCGCATGCACACAACCCTTAGACATCTGGTCAACATGGCGGCTTGCAGCGTCGAGCCGGTCCGGGAACGCCGGACTGGAGGACGGTCTGGAGACGCCGCAGCAGCTAGCCTTCCATCAACCCCGAAGGGAGTCGCCAACGAGGTAAGGTGGGCGGAGCAGAGACGTCGGACAGCAACAGACACAACAACAGCCAAATCTCCATTTCTTTCTCTTAAAGAGAAAATTACCAATATGTGGAAAATATGCATAAGAACATAAGAAATTGCCATGCTGGGTCAGACCAAGGGTCCATCAAGCCCAGCATCCTGTTTCCAACAGAGGCCAAACCAGGTCACAAGAACCTGGCAATTACCCAAACACTAAGAAGATCCCATGCTACTGATGCAATTAATAGCAGTGGCTATTCCCCAAGTATAATTGATTAATAGCCATTAATGGACTTCTCCTCCAAGAACTTATCCAAACCTTTTTTAAACCCAGCTACACTAACTGCACTAACCACATCCTCTGGCAACAAATTCCAGAACTTTATTGTGCGTTGAGTAAAAAAGAATTTTCTTCGATTAGTCTTAAATGTGCTACTTGCTAACTTCATGGAATGTCCCCTAGTCCTTCTATTATTCGAAAGTGTAAATAACCGAGTCACATCTACTCGTTCAAGACCTCTCATGATCTTAAAGACCTCTATCATATCCCCCCTCAGCCGTCTCTTCTCCAAGCTGAAAAGTCCTAACCTCTTTAGTCTTTCCTCATAGGGGAGATGTTCCATTCCCCTTATCATTTTGGTAGCCCTTCTCTGTACCTTCTCCATCGCAATTATATCTTTTTAGATAGACCTAAAACATAAGGGAAACAAAGTCAGAGAAATGTTATAAAACTTACTAGGTCATAAAAACAAACATCAGATTTGAAACAGCAGATAGGATCCTAGATCAGACAGCTAAATCTGGAAACTGTATGCTTAGAATAACACTCATTGTAGGTATCTCTGCTAGGAGACATCTCTCATAAGAAGGAAAAATAGTGAAAAAACATTGCTGGCTTTTGTCCATGCCTCTGCTTCAACGGCAAGGGAGAAGAAAAACTGATACTTCACGCATATCCAGCATAGCTCTCTGCTTCAATGGCAGGGGAGAAGAAAAACTGATACTTCACGCATATCCAGCATAGCTCTCTGCTTCAACGGCAGGGGAGAAGAAAAACTGATACTTCACGCATATCCTGCATAGCTCCCTGCTTCAACGGCAGGGGAGAAGAAAAACAACCAATAAGGGCTGAATAACATAGTCTGGGTAAACAAATAAGTATGGGTGTAGCTTGCTTATTGCAGCGGTTACTACCCCGCTAACTAATCAAGCTTGATATTTCACTTGGATGCAGCTACATCACTGCTCTCTACATTAATGGTGGGGGTGGAAGGGAAATAGAACCAAGGGTGGCTAAGAGCCAAGAGAAACAGATAAGTATGAAAGGAAAGATGTGTGAAGCCTGCTGGGCAGACTGGATGGGCCGATTGGTCTTCTTCTGCCATCATTTCTATGTTTCTATGTTTCTATATCATAGTTTAGTTCCCTGTATATACCTGGATCAGTCCAAACTGCTGGGTTTTTGTTACAAAGGCCGACCACGGAGCCCGTGGCCGGCTCTTCTCACCTTTCCCTCGCTGCGCAGAGCCCACTCTTCCGCAACGCGGCACAGCAGGAACGCCGTTGCTGTTAACCTCCGGCCCTCACGCAGCCTCCCTTCCGCCGAGCTCCATTCTAGCTGAGGATTCCCCTAGCGTGCGCGTGCCCTTCCCCGAGACTTAAAGGGGCCACAACGCGCTAGGGCTGCCGGGCCTCTCCTGATTACTTCACTCCCTTGGAAGTATATAAGGCAAGCTCTGGCAATCAGAGCTTGCCTTTGCAACTGGCTTCCTGCTTAGGTTGTTTGGGCTTCCTATTATCGTCTGTGTCTTGTGAAACTCTTCGTCCTTCTGGTACCTGACCTCGGCCGGCCTGCGATTTCGTCTGCCCTCTAGAACCCGACCTCTGCCTGATTGACCATGCCTTTCTCCAGTCCTGTTCCTGCGGCCTGCTGTGGCAGTGCCTGTCTGTTCCTGCTCTACCCCAGGTGTTACCTCGGACTGCCTTTCTGGTTCTGACCTCGGCCTGCTCCAGACCTGCCGCTTGTCTGCTGCCTGCCTTAAGACCTCTGCCTGCATCTGACCTTGTCCAACCTCCGGTACCTGACTCCTGCTTCGTTGACCACTCCTCGGACTGATCTTGGATCTTGACCTTTGCCTGCCTGACCTCGACTCCAACTCGCACCCGACTGTGCTCCTTCTGTGCCTGTTGGCACGCCGGACTTCCATGCTCATAGGAGACCCTGCGAAGCCCACCTAAGTCCAAGCGGCCCGGGTCCCTACGGGTTCCTCCCAGGGGACCTCGGGCTTCCAGTGGTGAAGCTCTTCCTAGCCTAGCTAGCCCTGGGGGCAGTGTCCTCCTGTTCTTCTCAAGAGCCATTCCATCCCTGCTCCAGGACAAGGGTCCACCCCCAAGCGCAACAGTTTTGCCTCCCTTCCAGCAGATGAGGACAGAGAAAAACTTCAAGAGCGCCCTCTCGTACAGGCCAATACAGTAAAAATCGCGCAATTCAGAAAAAAAATTATTCAAATTAGGGCCCGCGGTAAAAAGAGGTGCTAGGGAGACTAGCACGTCCCTAGCGCCTCTTTTTGGACAGGAGCAGCGGCTGTCAGCGAGTTTGCAGCTGACACTCAATTTTGCCGGCGTCGGTTCTCAAACCCGCTGATAGCCATGGGTTCGGAAACTGGACGCCGGCAAAATTGAGCATCCGGTTTTCAACCCACGAGCCGCGGGCCGATTTTACTTTTTTTTTTTTAATTATTATTTTTAACTTTTGGGACCTCCGACTTAATATCGTCATGATATTAAGTCGGAGGGTGCACTGAAAAGCAGTTTTTACTGCTTTTCTGTACACTTTCCCGGTGCCGGCAGAAATTAACGCTTACCTTTGGGTAGGCGCTAATTTCTAAAAGTAAAATGTGCGGCTTGGCTGCACATTTTACTTACTGAATCGCGCGGGAATAACTAAGAGGGCCATCAACATGCATTTGCATGTTGCGGGCGCTATTAATTTTTTTTTGGGGGGGGGTTAGACGCGCGTTTTCGACGTGCTATTACCCTTTACTGAATAAGGGGTAAAGCTAACTCGTTGAAAACGCGTGTCCAAACGCGAGTTAACAGTGCGCTCCACTGGAGCGCACTGTTAACTCGCACTGTACTGTATTCGGCCTGTTAACCTGGTGAGTCACCTGCTGCTCCTCAGTATTTCTCTGTCTCCAGCAGATGGAGGTGGTGCAAAACCTGCGGTTTTGATCTAAGCAAAAAAATATATATTTAGGTGTTTCTTTCTTCTCGGAGTCTCCCAGGGTTTGTGAGGTCCTGGTGGGACCATCCCCCCTGGTCGTAGGCATTTGGACGAGTGGGGGTTGGGAACCCCGATCTTGGTCCCTGAATCTGCCGGGGGGGGGGGTGATAGCTGGTGGTCCAGCTCCCTCTACCCTCCTACGTTCCTCTTCCTCAGCCTCTGCCAGCCTTCAGGAAAGTATATTTAACTTTATTGTTGGTTAGTTTTATGCCCAAAAAAAAAAAAAGGGAGCACTTTAAAAAAAAAAAAAAAAGGACGTAGTGTATTTGCTGTGTGGAGGTAATTCTTGGCTCCCTTGGCGGCAGGCAGAGCAGGAGATCTTGTGAGCAAGGGAACTCGGGGTGCTTTTTTTTCTCTCCCCGTGCCGGCTGGCAGCTGCCCCGTGGCATTCTTCTGTCAGTCATGTCGTGCATGAGCTGGCGCTCACACTGCGGTGATTGGCTCCCCAGCAGAGCAACTTCAGAATTTTGTGCTCAGTGTCTCCCCGGTGGGGAAGGCATTTCCGGCGGCTCCGCTGCGGCAGAGCTTCAGCAGCACAGCTGCCTTGGAGGACCCAGTTGATCTGTTCTCGCTCAGCATGGGAATGGCAGTCATTTTGGGCGCTTTTCGCGTCGCTGAGGGAAGAGCGTTGGAGGGAGGGGATCTTCTTCCGGCCCTCTCCCCAGCCAATTTGAGCCCCTTATGAGCCCGAGGACCCGTTGGGGTGTCCCCCCCCCCCCCCCGATGGAGATTCTGACCCTTTGGAAGGCTCTTCAGTAGGGCCTACTCTGTTTTCCCCGCAGTTTATCTTGTTGATGCATCAGGCTTTCCTGGCTAGCGGGGGTGAAAAAAGGTGGTCCAGTTATCTGCAGGGGCCCGGGGGCCCATCGACCAAAGTGCCTAGGAGGGGGGAGACACTGGTAGCAATGAGGATCCGTAAGGTTCAGCCCATGGGGACACAGGAGTCCACCCGGGAGACCTCTTCCAACGATTTGGACCAGGGGGAGGGACCAGTGGTCCACGATCCCCCTTTGGACGTTCAAGACGTCGGCGCTGCCTCGGACCAGATTCATCTGGTGGAGGGGGATGACCCTAAGGTGGTCCATTTATTTCAGAGAGACAAACTGGTGCCTTTGATCCCCCACGTCCTGGCAGAGCTAGGTATCACAGACCATCCCTCTGAGCCAAGTCCAGACACGGTGGATCCTGTCCTCGTGGGCTTGTGTGGTCCTGCTCAAATGTTCCCCCTGCATGCTATGTTGAGACAGATGATACTCAGGGAGTGGGATGCTCCAGAAACAGGTCTCAAGTTTAGCAGGGCTATGGACAAGTTGTATCCGTTGCCTGAGGATATACTGGAACTACTGCGGAGTCCTAAGGTGGACGCTTCAGTCTCCTCGGTGACCAAGCGGATGACCATTCCTGTAGCAGGGGCAGCGGCCTTGAAAGATTTGCAGGATCGCAAATTGGAAGGTTACCTCAAGAGGATTTTTTAAGTATCTGCTCTGTGCATCCGAGCTGCGGTCTGCAGCAGTTACATGCTCCAGGGGAGCCTGCGCTGGGTACAGCAGTTGCAGAGTGCCAAAGATCTAGCACCTTCAGAGGCGAAGCAAGCCGAACGTTTGGAGTCTGCGGTGGCGTATGGGTCGGATGCGCTTTATGACCTACTTCACACTTCATCGCACACTATGGTGTTGGCGGTGTCGGGCCGAAGGCTCTTGTGGCTGTGGAACTGGTCTGCGGATGTATTTTCTAAAGCCCAGTTGGGAGCTCTTCCTTCTAAGGGCAGGCTTCTGTTTGGAGAAGACCTGGAGCAGCTGATCAAGAATTTGGGGGAAAACAAGATCCACAAGCTGCCGGAGGATAGGCCAAAAGGTCAGAAGACTTTCTTCCCCACTTTCAGGGGCAGAGGCATTTTCGTCAGAGCAGGGCTCAGAATGCGAGCAACAGACAAACCTCGGCGAGGTTCCAGTCTTGGGCCCCATCTTACCGTGGACGTCGCACACCCTGGGACGGAGTCGGTTAGGGTCCCGCGGGGGTCAAGACCAATAAATGAATCGAGGCTGGCCCACTCCGCAGATCCTGTGATAGGGGGACGGCTGTCTCTTTTTCTCCAGGAGTGGGTCCATATCACATCAGACCAGTGGGTTCTCAGTGTGATAGAACACGGTTACGCATTAGAATTTGCTCACCCGCTCTGAAGCCTTTTTCTGGTGTCCCCTTGTGGTTCCCCAGCAAAGGAAAGCCTGTAGCTGTTAAATGTTATTCTGTTTAACCTGTTATATGTAAAGCCTGTTGCTAATTTACTGTTTCACTGTAAACCGAGGTGATGTATAACTATATGTACCGCGGTATATAAGAATCTATAAATAAATAAAGGAGTCGGTCATACCTGGGTGCCTCCAGAGCCTAGGGGCTATCTTACCGGTTCCTCCAGCAGAACAGGGGAAGGGTCATTATTCCATTTATTTCTTCGTCCCCAAGAAAGAGGGAACTTTTCGGCCCATCTTGGATTTAAAGAAGGTCAATGTAACCCTCAAGGTGCTCGGTTTCTGCATGGAGACACTCTGGTCCGGCATCGCAGGCATGCGAAAGGGCAAATTCCTGATGTCCCTAGACCTGACAGAAGCCTATCTTCACATCGGCATTTGACGGGACCACCAGAAGTTCCTCCAATTTATGATCCTCGGACAGCATTTCCAGTTTTGTGCCCTACCATTTGGCCTTGCCACAGTTCTGCAGATGTTCACCAAGGTCATGGTGGTGGTGGCAGCGACCCTGAGGAAGAAGGGAGTGCTGGTGCATCCCTATCTGGGCGACTGGCTCATTCGGGCTAAATAGGTGGCCTTATGCTTGCAAGCTGTAGAGCTCATCTTAGCCCATCTGCGCTCACTGGGGTGGGTGGGTGGTCAACATTAGCAGAGCCAATTTGTTCCCTCCCAGGTCCTGGAGATTTTGGGAGCTCGTTTCAACACTCAAGTGGGCAAGGTTTTCCTTTCCAGGGACAGAATCATCAAATTGCATGGTCAAGTGCAGTCCCTGCTGCGAGCCTCTGTGCCCAGAGTTTGGGATTACTTGCAGGTCCTTGGTTCCATGGCTTCAACCTTGGAGATGGTTCCATGGGCCTTAGCGCATCTGAGGCCTCTACAAGTGGTTGGAACCCGTTGTTGGAGGAGTTCTATCTTCCGTTGCCACTTATGGACATTGCCAGGTCCAGTCTGTCATGGTGGCTGGTGCAGCAGCACTTGGAGCACAGAGTAATGTAATGGCTGCTCACCCATTGACAACTGAACTTAAATCTTTTTCATATCCACCTTCACGTTCCTTTTTATGCCAGCAATCCCCTCCTTCTGTCATTCGTCCTGTCTCGCAGAAACCTTTCTCTCATTAACGGTTTCAACCGTCAACTTCAAGTGTTGCATACACTCTTATCTATTGTTCAATGTATTTATTGACTTTTATTAAGTTAATGTTCTGATTCAATCTCTGTCACACTGTTATGAATTTAAATGTAACTGGTTTGTTATAATGTAAACCGGAGTGAAGGCTATGTCAGCTGTACCTCGGTATATAAACAAATGCTAAATAAATAAATAAATAAATAAATAAATAAAAGAGTAGATCTGGAAATACCCCGGTGGATGGTGGTGACAACTGATGCCAGCCTCTTCGGCTGGGGAGCAGTGTGTTAGGATCAGGCAGTACAGGGCCAGTGGTCTCCAGAGGAGTCGTCATGGTCGATCAATCGTCTCGAGACACAGGCCGTTCGCTTGGCTTTGGAGAGTTTCCTCCCCCTTCTGCGCCATCAGGCAGTTCGAGTTCTGTCGTACAATGCGAAGACAGTGGCCTATATCAACCAGCAAGGAGGAACAAGAAGTCGCCCCATAGCTCTAGAAGCGGATCTATTGATAGCCTGGGCGGAGCGCCATCTGGAAATGTTGGCGGCATCGCACATTATGGGGGTGACGAACATACAGGCGAAATTCCTCAGTCACCATCAGTTAGACCCAGGAGAATGGAAACTGTCCGATGCCATGCGTCCAATATCTTACCAGTGGGGCAAGCCTCAGGTGGATCTCATGGCAACCCACACAAATGCCAAGGCACCACGCTTCTTCAGTATTAGGAGAGATCATGGCGTGGAAGGAGTCGATGCTCTGATGGTTCCCTAGCCTTGCGACATTCTCCTGTATGTATTCCCTACGTAAGCTGGTGGGAAAGATACTCAGGAAGATCCAGCTTCACCCGAGCCGAGTTGTGCTCATAGCTCCAGAGTGGCCATGCTGTCCATGGTTCACAGATCTCGTGAACCTGTGTATGGAGGGAACCCTACGATTGAGTAATCTACCGAATCTTCTTCGACAAGATCCCGTATATTTCGATCAGGCAGCTCGCTTTTGTCTTGTGGCCTGGCTTTTGAAAGGCGTAGGTTGCAGAAAAAGGGATATCAGGACTAGTGATCTCCACTCTTCTTAGGGCTCGGAAGACTTCTACCTCCCTGGCCTATGTTCATGTTTGGAAGGTTTTTGAGTCCTGGTATGAATCTCGGGGGGTGGATCCTCACAAGGCCCCGATTCCTCTGGTCCTTTCTTTTCTGCAAGACGGGCTTCAGAAAGGGTTGTCTTTTAATTCCCTCAAAGCCCAGATCTCCGCTTTGGGATGCCTGTGGGGACAGATTCAGGGCTCTTCTCTCGCAGTTCATCCTGACATTACACGTTTTCTTTGTGGAGTGAAACATCTGCGACCACCGATTCGGCAGCTATGTCCCTTCTGGAACTTGAACTTGGTTCTTCGGGCTCTTTGTGATGCACCTTTCGAGCCAATTAAGAGGGCTACCTTGAAGGACCTCACGTTGAAGGTAGTTTTTCTGGTGACAATCTGTTCGGCCAGGATGGTGTCGGAGCTTCAGGCCCTATCCTGTAGGGAACCTTTCCTGCGCATCTCAGACTCCAGTGTTTCACTTTGAGCGGTTCCATCCTTTTTCCCAAAAGTGGTTTCCACATTTCATCTGAATCAGTCGATGGAGCTTCTGGCTTTTACGGATGTGGAGTTGAGGGATCCTCATTTTAGAGAGTTGAAGTGTCTGGATGTTAGATGAGCTTTATTGCACTATTTGAAGGCTACCAACGGATTCCGTTTATCAGATCATCTTTTTTACTTATAGCATGGTGCTAAGAAGGGACAAAAGGTGTCAAAAGCCACTATTGCTCATTGGTTAAAGGAAGCCATTGCATCAGCATATATCTGTAGTGGTCGCTCGGTTCCAGAAGGACTGAAAGTTCATTCTACTCGAGCACAGGTGGCTTCCTGGGTGGAATGCCAACTGGTCTCCCCGCAGGAGGATCTGCAGGGCAGCTACCTGGAAGTCTTTGCACACTTTCACTCGACACTACCATTTAGACGTCCAGCAGGCGGAGGCCTGCAATTTTGGGGCCAGTGTCGTTCAAGCGGGACTCTCGCTGTCCCACCCTGTTTAGAAGAAGCTTGGGTACATCCCAGCAGTCTGGACTGATCCGGGTACATAGAGGGAAAGGAAAATTGGTTCTTACCTGCTAATTTTTGTTCCTGTAGTACCACGGATCAGGTATTGCCCACCATGGGGTTGAAGGGTGTAGAAGAAGAGTCTGCTCAAACTGGTCTATGTTTTCTAATCTTTCCTGAAGAGTGGTATAGACTTGTCCTATCCGATTAAGGCCGATTTTTGGTCTGTTTTCAAAGTTCTGTGTTTTCACCCTCTGCTTGTTTGGGGGATAAAACTTAGGTTAATTAAAGAGTAGTTTTGTCTACTGTTATGCTGGTCAGCCGAGGAGGACGACCAAACTTACCCCTTCCGGCTTCGGTCCGACGCGCTCCAGACCCCGGGGGCTATCGTGATGTCGGAAGGCCTACCCCTGCGCTCGGGACGCCATTGCAGCGGAATCCCCGCCCCCCCCGACGTCCTCTAGACGCGCTCGGTGAAGCCAGCCCTTCTTTTAAAGAAGATCAGCACAGGAAGACCGGCCTACCACCACTGGTCTCCACCCCTTCCTGGAGGTATTTAGCCTGTCCTTGTTTGCTAGCTCATCGAGTTAGCAAGGATCGTGTTGGATGGAAAGCCTCCGGTCTGTGGTACTCTGCCACTTCCTTGCTGCTGCTGGAAGCTCTTTTTGCCCTTCGGGGTATTCTCTGGCCTGGGTACCCGCTCCTCAGGTGCCCCTTTGCTTTCTTTCAGGTGCCTTATTGAGATCAGGTACTCACTCCTCGAGGGCCTGCTCTCCCTTTCTCAGTCCCTGTACCCATCTACTTCTGCCTATTGGAATCACTACCTACACACTGATGCCTCACCCCGCTCCTCCAATTGCGAAACTTTCCTCAACTCCCTCAGTGCAATGGGCTTCACGCAAATCGTCAACAACCCGACACACAAAGCAGGACACACACTGGACCTTATCTTTATTAACTCGAAGTTCTCCTACTCTTCGACACCCTCTTGTACTCCAGTCCCATGGTCAGATCACTTTCTGATAACCACCAAGGTCTCTGCAAAACAACAGACCCACAACCCACAGTACCCTTTTACCATTCACTTCAGGAAATCATGTGCATCTGAGACACTCAGCAACCATCTTGCGAAAGAACTCTCAAACCTAGATCTATCCAATCCGGATTCAGCCGTTCTTTCATGGCACAACATTACAGAAACAGTTGCAAACAACTTTTGCCCTGCAGTCTCCAAAAGAATAAACCCAGAAAAAAAAGGAAATCAACCCTGGTTCTCTACTGAGCTCAAACGGATGAAACAAGCCCTACGTCACAAAGAAAACAGATGGCGCAAAGCTCCCAACTCTTCCACGCTATCATCATACAAAGGAACCTTACATCATTACAGGACCTCAATTCTAAAGTCAAAAAGAGAATATTATGCAAACAAAATCCACGATCTCCAATATGCCGCCAAGGCCCTTTTCTCTTATGTGTCACAAATCACAAAGTCATCCCCACCGACGATACCTGATGAACAGGCACAATCTAAGGCCAACGAACTTGCATCATTCTTTCAACAGAAGACTGAGAATACTCTGGCACTCCTACCAACCAATTCCACCCCCTGCTCTACATTCACCAACTCTCATATCTACACGGGAGTCAAGCTCAACAACTTCGAATTAACATCCCCCGGTGAGATCGAATCCCTCCTCAAGAGACAGAAACCATCTAGCCATCCAGCGGACAACATCCCATCTAAACTTCTGCTTCTGATTCCAAACAGGATTTCTAGACCTCTAGCTAACATTATAAACTGCTCGTTAACCCAAGGGATGTACCCAGGCAGCTTAAAAATCGCTTCTCTTAAACCCCTCCTCAAGAAGCACAATTTAGACCACAAAGAACCTGCTAACCTCCGCCCCATCTCGAATCTCCCTTTCTTAGCCAAATTAACAGAGAAATTGGTTAATACCCAGCTTTCAGAATACCTAGAACACAATATCCTATACCCATCCCAATACGGATTTCGCAAATCTCGCAGCACAGAAACACTTCTCATATCATTAACAGACCATATTATAATGGGATTAGACAAGGGCTACTCCTTTCTTCTAGTACTCCTAGACATCTCAGTGGCATTCGACACCGTCAACCACTCCATCCTCCTGAATCGTCTAGCGGACATAGGTATATCCGGATCAGCCCTCAGTTGGTTCACATCTTTCCTCAGTAATAGAAGCTTCAGAGTTAAAATTAACAATAAAGAATCTCCCTCAACAAGGTCTTCACTTGGTGTACCTCAAGGATCCTCTATCACCCACTCTCTTTAACATCTACCTCCTCCCCCTCTGCCAGCTTCTAACAAACCTTAACCTAACGCATTACCTATATGCATGTGACGTGCAGATTCTGATTCCGATAACAGAATCCATCACAAAATCACTCACGCACTGAAACAACTGCCTAAAATCGATAACCAGCCTTCTCAACAGTCTCAATTTGGTTCTTAATGCATCGAAGACCGAACTCCTCCTCATCTCCCCCAACCAAGACAACCCACTCTCACAGACCATCCTCAATACACAGCTCACGCATACCCATGTAAGAGATCTCTGGGTACTACTCGACAATCGCCTAAACCTTAAGAAAATGATCAACACCACAACCAAAGATTGTTTCTATAGACTTCAGGTCCTAAAAAAACTCAAACCGCTACTATTCTTCCACGACTTCAGGACAGTTCTGCAAGCCTTGCTATTTGCTAAAATAGACTACTGCAGCGCTCTCCTCTTGGGTCTCCCCAGCTCTACCACCAAGCCTCTACAGTTGATACAGAACGCCGCGGCAAGAGTCCTGACCAACACCAACCGTGGAGAACACATATCACCCATCCTCCGTAACTTACACTGGCTCCCAATGAACTACAGAATCCTTCACAAATCACTCACTTTAATTCACAAATCCATCTACAATCACCTGCATTTGGACCTTGAATTCCCTCTCAAACTCCATATCTCCAACAGACCAACCAGAGAAGTATATAAAGGAACCCTACAGGCCCCACCCACAAAAGCCACTCGCCTCACCTCCACTAAAGATCGATCCTTCTCGACAGCAGGCCCAGCTATCTGGAACAACATCCCCTCAGACCTTAGACTGGAACCCTGCCTCTTAACATTTAGGAAAAAACTGAAGACCTGGCTTTTCCTCCAAGCCTTCTCAGATCCCCTGATCCCCACTAGACGACCAAAATATCCTTCATGAACTATGGATCTCCGTACTTCATTCAAGTTCTTGATAAGAGCCTCACCTGACTCATCAATTGTTTATACTCTTTGTTTACTGCGTTCTTAGGCCTTTCTTTCTTTCCAGCAGTCCTTGCTTCCAAGTTTGCTTTCCTTGTTAAATGTAACTTTGTTCTTCCTTTTTCAATTTATGGTTTTTGTCACAGTTCCCCAATTTGATGTAAACCGATCTGATATGGTCCTTTTAACCATGAAGGTCGGTATAGAAAAGTGTTAAATAAAATAAATAAATACCTCACAGCTACCATTTTAGTGAGTAATCTAAATTGTCAGTCTGTCTCTCTACAGCTCTACTGCATTGCAATCCTGCAGCCAGACTTCCCTAACCACCTCTGTGAGACGGGTCTCATCTGCCAAAGATCCCTGGACTGCTATCTCTGGATTGTCTCACTAATGCCACCTCTGGTGGAACTCATCAGCTGTTTAATAAAAGACAAATCTCTGAGTTTGTGCATCCTGAGTCTAGCCTGGTGCTGTGGTTCCTCACGGGGCTCCTCCCTGTGGGTGTGGTCATCTCCACGGTACCCCGAGAATCCACTCAAACACCTCTAAACCATAACAGATTGCTAACTCCATGGATTTGGCTCAGCTCACCGTATTGCAGGCCATCCCAGGTCTGGCCCAGAGAGGCCAAGAGCATCAAAGGATTCTGGAAACACTGTCGACGGCTGTTGGTCATCTGAATGCTTGATTGGATTCTCAAGCAGAGGAATTGAAGATAATCCAGTCTCTACCTGGCCTTATTAAGAAGGTACAGAGTCTCCAGACTTCCTTGGAAATAGTGATGACAGACGTTCAGCGTTTAACCCTTCATCAGGACCTGCTGAAGTAATTCGATACCTCTACTTCGGTAATTAGTTCTTCTGCTTCTTCTGGATCTAATCAGGCGGTAATCCCTCTCTCTAACCTGCCTCGCTACTCCAGAGATGCAAGATGCTGCCGAGGTTTTTTAAACCAATGCCATATGCACTTTGCATTTCAGCCTGCATTGTTCCCGAACGACTTGGTAAAGACTACCTTCATTCTTTCCCTCCTGGATGGAAGAGCCTTGGCATAGGCTTCACCCTTATGGGAGCACTCGGATCCCCTACTATCCAACTTGCCCCTGTTCATTTCCACCTTAGATTTTTTAAGAACCCGGCAGGATTCCTACAATGGGATCCATCCTGCTTTGCCTCCGGCAAGGGTCTTGGTCCCTCGGCGAATACGCTATAGAATTTCGTACCATGGCTAAGGAGTTAAATTGGCAGGGGAACTGTGTAAACGCCATGTTCCTGGAAGGATTGTCCCCACAGATCAAGGACGAAATAGCAGCGCAGGAACTCCCCACTTCCCTTGAGCCCTTATAAACCTCACAGGTAAGATTGATTGGAGACTCCAAGAACAAGCCTGGGAGAACCATGCAAGAAGAGGTGGTAATGTCTCCGACCCTCTCCGTCTGTTAGAAGACCCTGTTTCTCCTGGAGAGGAACCAAAGCAGTTAGGTCGAGCCCATGTTTCAGCAGCTGTAACCATTCCTCATCCGCAACCAGGATGTGTTGGTAACTCCAAGTCCTCTGTATTCACACTTCCGGAACAAGAGAAGAAGCTGTGGTGTCCAGAGAATGCGGAGTTTGTTTACCACGGTCTTATGGCGGCCTCACCCTTATTTCTGTTGCCTGCTTCTCTGGAGTTGCCTACTTCCAATAACCTCACGCAGGCCTTGGTGGATTCGTGCGCCGGAGCGAATTATTCGGCAAGACCTCGTAGAATATTATCAAATTCATACCTCACCAGTGAATCCTCCATTAGTTCTTTCGTCAGTGCACAGAGACCCTCTTCCCGGGGAGGTCACTCGCGTCAGTCAGCTGTTGCCCTTGAAGATTGGAACGAATCACATCAAACATCTCTCCTTCTTCGTCCTACCCGACGCAGTGAGCCCTATAATCTTGGGGTTACCTTGGCTGCAAAAACATTAGCTGCAGTTTGATTGGTCCTCTCCTAATCAGATCCAATGGGGACCTTTCTGTGCAGAATCTTGCTTAAAAACGTCTGGACTACCTAGGACCACGTCTGAGCCGACAGCACTATCAGTGCCCTTACTCTGCCAGGGGAGGTCTAGCCCATCTGAGGTGTCCATTCCGCAAGACGAACTTGTGCACGAGAGGAAACCATTTACCTGCAAAGAATTGGAGAACAAGTATTGATGAAGTCACAGGGACTAACCATGCAAGGTCTTCTAGCCGTACTGGCATTCAAGGAAAGGGATATTCAGCATCTACATGCTCTCTTGCAACAAAGGATGCGCCTTCTCTACAGCCTATGGACAAACAGATTCTCGAGATGGACGAAGAGGATTGGACCACAGAGGACGAGAAAAAAATTGAGGAACCGTCCGGAGGGACCCTTGAAGAGGGGGTACTGTTATGCCGGTCAGCCGAGGAGGCCGACCAAGCTTACCCCTTCCGGCTTTGGTCCGACGCACTCCAGACTCCTGGGGGTTACCGCTATGTCGAAAGGCCTACCCCTGCGCTCTGGACGCCATTGCAGCAGAAGCCCTGTCCTCCGACGTCCTCTAGACGCGCTCGGCGAAGCCAGCCCTTCTTTTAAAGAAGATCAACACAGGAAGACTGGCCTATCACCACTGGTCTCCGTCCCTTCCTGGAGGTATTTAGACTGTCTTTGTTTGCTAGCTCATCGAGTTAGCAAGGATCGTGTTGGATGGAAAGCCTCTGGTCTGTGCTACTCTGCTGCTTCCTTGCTGCCGCTGGAAGCTCTTTCTGCCCTTCGGGTTATTCTCTGGCCTGGGTACCCGCTCTTCGGGGGCCCCTTTGCTTTCTTTCAGGTGCCTTACTGGGATCAGGTACTCGCTCCTCGAGGGCCTGCTCTCCCTGTCTCAGTGCCTGTACCCATCTACTTCAGCCTACTGGAATCGCTACCTCACAGCTACCATCTTAGTGAGTAATCTAACTTGTCAGTCTGTCTCTGTACAGCTCTGCTGCATTGCAATCCTGCAACCGGACTTCCCTAACCACCTCTGTGAGACGGGTCTCCTCTGCCGAGGCTCCCTGGACTGCTATCTCTGGATTGCCTCACTACTGCCACCTCTGGTGGAGCTCATCAGCTGTTTAATAAAAGACAAATCTCTGTGTTTGTGCTTCCTGAGTCTAGCCTGGTGCTGTGGTTCCTCACGGGGCTTCTCCCTGTGGGCGTGATCAACTCCACGGTACCCCGAGAATCCACTCAAACACCTCTAAACCATAACAAGTACAAACTGACAGTGAAGCTGTATAAATCTTTTAACTATTTTATGTTGCGAGCGTAGCCTATGGAAGCTAATGTTGGAAGCACGGGAGGTGTGGTCGCTAGCTCTTGGGAGAACAGGGGCCCTCGGGCCACGGGACGGCTCAAGCCAGGCCACAAGCCACACCCCGTGGTGAGGTGTGTATTCAGGAACAGGCGGAACAGGAACAGAGCTGGACGGAACAGAGGCAAGGAATGATGGGACGGATCAAGACAGGAACACCCCTCCGCTGGACCTCCACGCACCAGCGAGGCCAGCAACACAATGCTGGTCTCAAGAGTAGCCCTCCGGCCACTCGATAGCCCTTCCGGACCCATTGCTTGGGAACGGTGAGTGCGGGAGACCAGATGGAGGTTGAGGACCGGGCCAAGACAGGAACACTGGGACAGAGGCAGGAACAAGGGAACTTGGAACGTAGAGAATCAGAGGAGCTTGGAGTGTGGAGACTCAGAGGAACTTGGAGCAAGGAGAATCAGACGAAGGGCTTGAAACTTGGAAACTCAGACGAGGGACTTGGAAGGATTCAGACAAAGGCTTGGAACTTGGAAGGACTCAGACGAGGACTTGGAACTTGGAAAATGTCTGAGCAGTGCTCGAAGACAATCCTGCCGGAAGAGGACTCCAGCCACCAGGAAGACGGATACCGGATAGGACGGATTTACTCCTAGGATTGGTCAGCTGAAGATGAGATCTGGGGCGAACGAAGTGTTCAGGATCGGGACCTGACAACGGACATCAGAACACAAGTCAGGGGGGAAGCAGCCTCAAGACCCTCTGATGCTGGGAGAGGAAACAAAGTTCAGGATTAAACTTAGAACTCAGAACTTGGGACTCAGAGCTTGGAACTCTAAAAGCAAGGGTCCTCCGGAGGCGTGGGCTGCTAGAAAGAAGAGCATCAGGACTTGGAATATTAGGACTTGGAACAACGGAAGCAACTGGAAAGTCAGGACTACAGGAGATGTAAGGCCTCCGGGACTGGAACAACGGAGGCATCTGGGACATCAGGACTTCAGGAGATCTATGGCCTCCGGGACTGGAACAACGGAGGCATCTGGGACATCAGGACTTCAGGAGATCATGGCCTCCAGGACTGGAACAACGGAGGCATCTGGGATGTCAGGACCTTAGGAGGATATGGATCCTTGGAAACATCAAGAGGGTACAGACCTCTGGATCTCTGGGACATGGAACATCAGGACGAAGGAGAACAGGAACCAGGAAGACGACGAAGGCGCTCCAATGGAGAACAGGAAGACGACATCAAGACATGGAGACCAGGAACATGGAAGAACATCTCAGGAGACAACTCCAGACGCAGGGAACTCAGAAACAAGGCATCCAAGCTGGAAGAACACAGGAACAGGTGCTGGAACTCAGGAACAAGCGTCCAAGCCGATGCAAAGACGCTGGAAGACTGGAGTGAGCCCTTTTTATAGGGCTGAGCTAGGAAGTAGGCGGAGATTGGCCTCTGAAGGAACAGCGGCCACTCCAAGCAGGGAAGGCGTTGGCGTCCATCGGGCCACATGGAAGCACGGTGGTAAGACCCGCCGTACAGAGAAGAAACACGGGCGGCCTCCAGGCCACGGAGGAGTAGCATCGGCGGCTCCTGCCACATCAAGGCATAGCGGCAGGGCCTGAACTTGGAAGGCAAGTGGCAGCCTCCAGGCCGCAGGACAACAGCGTCGGGAGCAGGGCAGGCCCAGCGGTAACCTGGGCGACGGAAGTAAGGCCCTGTCCGTGTGTTCCGCAGACAGGGGCGCAACAGTTTAGACAGTAAAGGGTAGCTTTATTTCATTTTAAGTTTTTCTTTTCTCTCGTGATAAATCTATGATGGCATTTCCATTGATTTTGTATGAAATGAGAAGCATTCTGCAAAATGTAGGTTTTCCTATTTCATTTAGGTTAACAAGTATTGATTTGTTTCAAGACCCTCTGGTTTAAAAAAAAAAGAGAAATGATTAATTTATTTAACTTCTTTTACTATACCGACACTCAAGACCAGGTCTTATCGTACCGGTTTACATTAGAACAAGGGGAAAAATCAATTAACGTATAAGTGGAAAAGAGAAGTTACATTAAAACAGGGAGAGTAAAAACATGGATGTCGGAAGATAGGACAGAATTAAGTAATTGAACAATAAGTTAACAAAATTACAAACTATAAATTAACATAAAACAATAAATTAATAATACAAAAAACATGGATTATAATCAGCGGAAATATACATGGAAATATATATATATGGAATATATACAGCTGGAATATACATGTTATGTCAGATGGGAGGAGTGGCGGGGGTGAGGGAAAAGGGTGGGTTGAGGTTGCGAGTGGAAAAGGGAAAAAAGAGAAAAAAGTTTGGGAGTGCGGGGAGGGAGAAGGGTGGGTTGGAGGGTGAGAGAGAGTTGGTTAATATGGAATCCTTCAACGATAGGCTTGTGTGAACAGCCAGGTTTTAAGTTTTTTTCTGAAGGTTAAATGGCATTGTTCCTGGCGTAAGTCTTGAGGAAGCGAATTCCAATGTAGGGGACCTGCTGTTGAAAAAGCTCGCTTGTGGATGGAGTTGTGAACTGATGATTTGTTGGGAGGGGCCTTGAGCTTACTTTTGTAGGCAGTTCTTATTGGTCTTGAAGATGTAAGTAGTTCCAGAGGGAAGGTGAGTTGGAGAGAGGATTGTTGGTAGACCGATTTGTGGATGATAGTGAGAGCTTTGAACAGTATTCTATGTTGAATAGGAAGCCAATGTAAGATTTTTAGGATAGGTGTGATGTGGTCCTTGCGCCGTGTGTTTGTAAGGATCCTGGCTGCTGCGTTTTGCAGCATCTGTAGAGGTTTGGTCGAAGAGGCGGGGAGACCGAGTAGAAGAGCGTTGCAATAGTCAATCTTTGAAAACAGTATTGCTTGAAGCACAGAACGGAAATCCTGGAAGTGTAAGAGCGGTCTTAGATGCTTCAGGACCTGTAGCTTGAAGAAACATTCTTTAGTTGTAGCGTTAATGAATTTTTTGAAATTCATTCTGGAGTCAAGGGTGGCCCCAAGGTCTCTGACATGGCTTGCTAGTGGGGTTATTGTGTTATTAGTGAAGGGGTGGTTATCGCTAGGGGAGATAACCAGGAGTTCCGTTTTGGACGTATTTAGGACCAGGTTGAGATTCGTGAGAAGCTGGTTGATGGCATGTAGGCAGTCGTTCCAGAAATTTAGAGTTGAGGAGATGGGGTCCGAGATGGGGATTATGATTTGCACATCGTCTGCGTATATAAAATGGATGAGGTTGAGGCTATTGAGCAGCTGGCATAAAGGAAGTAGGTATATGTTAAACAGGGTAGGGGACAGAGAAGAGCCCTGTGGTACTCCTTGTTTTGATGGGACGGGGTGGGATTCTTTGTCGTTTATTTTAACTTTGTAGTGCCTGTTGTTCAGAAAGGATTTAAACCAGAGCAGTGCAGAGCCAGAGATGCCTATTTCCATTAGACGGCTGATGAGGATGTCGTGATTTACCGTGTCAAACGCCGCAGAAATATCGAGTAATCAGCATGATATCTGTTAATGTTTAAATTACTAAGGACCTTAACTTTTTTTTTTCTGCAGATGAGTGAATGAATAATAATGTGCTTGGATATAAAGAAAAATGTTTGTATAGAAATACATTTAATTAATTAGTAACATTTATTTATTTATTTACATCTTTTTACTATACAGACATTCAAGATGAAGATTCTTATCACACCGGTTTACATTGAACCAAAATTGGAAACGTTACAAATAACAAGTATCTTCAAATAAAAATTGAGGAGAGAATTAAATATAAAATATAGATGAAAGAATAAGCTAAAGTATAACAAGGGGAATGACATAACGTATAACAAGAGCTGATCAAAAAACAATGTAGTAAAATAAAAAACCTCGTGAGAGGAAACAGATAAATTACAGACTATCTCCACACATAGTACGGATCTTGAATAGGGACAGAGTTAAAAGGGAGGGGGTGGTACGGGGGGGGGGGGGGGAGGGAGAGGCCACTGAGGGTCGGGTGAGGGAAAGAAAATTAGACGTAGTAACAGCAAGAATTGCACATTAACTGCTTCGGGAGTCCGTGTTTGTGTCGCAGGATATTAAGGAAAGGCTTGTATGAATAACCAGGTCTTCAATTTCTTTCTAAAGGTGAGCAGGCATTGTTCCTGGCGAAGCTCTGGGGGTAAAGCGTTCCAGTGCGCAGGTCTGGCGGTACAGAAGGCGCGTTTTCTTAAAGAGGGGTGGAGCGTAGCCTTGGCGGAGGGGGCAAGCAGGGACGTTTTGTAGGCAGTTCTGATCGGTCTGGAGGAGGTGTGAATGTGGAACGGTATGTTTAGCTGGAGAGAGGTCTGCTTGTGGCTAGTTTTGTGTATGATGGTGAGGGACTTGTAGAGGATTCTGAAATTAATGGGAAGCCAATGTAGTTTCTTGAGAATGGGTGTGATATGTTCTCTTCGATTAGAATTGGTTAGTATCTTTGCGGCGGTGTTCTGGAGCATCTGCAAAGGTTTGGTGGAGGTTGCCGGGAGGCCGAGAAGTAAAGTGTTACAATAGTCTATTTTTGAGAAGAGGGTGGCTTGAAGAACCGTGCGGAAATCGTGAAAGTGCAGGAGAGGTCTGAGCCTTTTTAGGATGTGTAGCTTATGGAAGCATTCTTTTGTTGTATTATTGATGAATTTTTTAAAGTCCAGTCGGTTATCTAATGTAGCTCCAAGATCTCTCACGTGTATTGTTGTGGCTGTAGAGAAGTTGTTGAGGAGAAGTTCTTGTCGTTGGTAGAGATGAGGAGAAGTTCTGTTTTTGTAGTGTTGAGGACTAGGTTGAGGCTAGTTAGGAGATGGTTGATTGAATTGAGGCAGCTGCCAAAAGTTAAAGGTTTTGGTGATTGATTCTGTTATGGGGATCAGGATCTGTATATCGCCGGAGTAAATATAGTGTGTTAATTTTAGATTTTCAAGGAGCTGGCAGAGGGGGAGAAGATAAATGTTAAAGAGTGTGGAAGAGAGTGATGAATCTTGTGGTACTCCATGTGTGGAGCTTATGGGGTGGGAGTCTTTGTTGTTTATTCTGACCTTGTAGTTTCTATTTCTGAGGAAGGACTTGAACCACCTAAGGGCAGAGCCTGAGATGCCAATGTCAGCTAGGCGATTAATGAGAATGGAATGATTTACCGTGTCAAATGCCGCTGAGATGTCCAGTAAGACTAGTAGGTAAGATTGTCCTTTGTCTAGACCCATGAAGATGTTGTCGGTGAGGGAGATTAGGAGGGATTCTGTGTTTGAGGATTTACGGAATCCGAACTGAGCAGGGAAAATAATCTTGTGATTGTCTAGATAGTCAGAGAGTTGGTTGTTGATTAGTTTAAGTTTGGCAATGAAAGGAAGGTTGGCTATGGAACAGAAGTTGGCGGGGTCAACAGGATCCAAATTAGGTTTCTTTAGCAGTGGTTTGATGGTGGCGATTTTCAATGGATCAGGTACAAATCCTTGGGCTAGGAAACAGTTGATGATTACTGCTAGTGGTTTGGAAATGGTGTTTGGAATGGAAAGTAGGAGTTTTGTAGGAATGTGGTCTGAAGGGTGAGAGGATGGCTTCATGTTCTTGAGTACAGATTCAATTTCTAGAGATGAAGTGAGCTCCAAGGAATCAAAGGTTGCTTTATGGCAGTCGGGGGAGGTATAGGGGGGGGGGGGGAGGCTGGGTATTAGTGAGGATGAGCGGGTCTAGGAGCTTGGAGATAACATCACTTCAAGATGGCGCCTTCTCTCTAAAGGAAGTTTTCTTTTTTTGTCTGTCTTGCCCCTTCTATTTAAATTGTGTTGCCTATTTCTAAAAGACTTAAAAGTCCTCATAATATAGTATTATAGGAAATGATCCATCCAGTCTGCCCAGCAAGTGGCTCGACTTGCAGGTTACCCCAGTGTGTTCTGTTAATGGTAGTATCTGCAGTTCTGTGCAGCTTACTTCCATACAAAAATGTTCCATCCAAACTTAACATAGTTTACCCCTTTTCTTTATTACCATCCTCAAGTTTTTAGGTATCAGTAACGTTTATCCCATGCCCTTTTAAATGTGTTTACTGTTTTTCTCCTCACCACCTCTTTTGGCAATGCACATTTACTGTGGGAAATAAGCTTTTGAACAGAAGTGGTATCAAAATTCTTTTGGCATTTTAGTTATTTTATGTGCACATATAAAGATTGCTATATCCATAACATAACACATAACATAACATAACACATTCAATTATGAGTTTTTTTATTACTACTTTATTACCGTAAAGTCTTGGCACATGTATAATGATAGAATTCATAATCTTTTCCAATATTAACATTTGTGCCTTATTGTAAACCGTTACGATGGTACCTAACTTAGTGACAGTATAGAAACATTTTTAAATAAATAAATAAATAAATATCCCTTTTAAACCATTAAAACTCAATACCTTTCTCTATTGCATTCAGTATACAAAGAACTCCGTTTTTTTTCTTTCCCTATAACTAACTCAAATAATTATCATTTATTTGTGAAATTTCTCTTCTGTATGGCTGTTATCTCAATTCAAGAACAAAGTGAAATACACAATTCAATTTATTTCTGCTTCATTTTTCCTACTTCTTTGCTTGGAAAACAAGATTTTAATATGGTTAAGGAAATATATAAAACAACAAGAGTTCAAAAATAAATCATAAACAGGGAAGTCATCATTGCAGCTTCTTTCCTTAAAAAAAATGTAATTATTCCCAATATTGTTTGCAGAGTACAGTATATGTAAAAGATGTATTTTCCTCAGCTAAATTTTGACTAAATTGAGTTGGAGTCAATTGTTTAAATTCATTCTTTGTTTTATTAAATTTACTTTTTTGTCTTATCGCACACAGTTTTATTTCAATATAACTTCACAAAGATAATTTTCAAAAGATTTTTAATAGCATATATTTTCATGTTGTATGACTTTTGTTTCTAATTTTAATACTTGTAATTGTTACTGTTCATTATTAGTATTCATTAGTCCTCCAGATTACATATTAATAACTGAAAGTATCAGAGAAAACATTTACTTTTGTGTTTATATAATGTTTAAGACACATTATTAGTGATCAATATGAAATTGTTATTGTTCATTACCAAGGTTGGATAAAATTCAACACTACTAGTGGTGTGAAACTAATTTCAGTGGATAATGAGACATTTAATTGTTAATGACACTTCTTTTTAGAAGTGACATACAAAAAGAATCTCAGTTGGCTTAAATCTTTCTTCTGATGGCATAAGAGAATGTTACCTGCTTTTCATAAGAGATGGGCCAAGCAGCAACAAAGTTTGTACAACACTGTATTATGTGTGCACAACATCACATTTCATCAGGTATAAAAGTTCCTCAACAGACTGTATGGGGTCTATTTGTGCAACTGCCAAAAGCCCAAGGGTATCAGTACTGTCCTGGTTATTGTTGATCAATTCAGTAAAGAACTAAAGCCTATCCCACACATGTAAATACAGCTGCTACAGTGGCCAAAATTCTGCTTGAGAGAATATATGCCTAGAATGCATTGACAGTAACCAAGTACCTAAATTTCATAATAAGGTAATTGAACAAGTGACCACCATACTGAGTTTGAAGCACAGACTTCACTGGTCAAATTGAAAGAATGAACTAAATCGCTAAAGCCATAAAAGAAACTTAGTTACTCTGACCAGAAGTACTACAAAAATGGTCTTGTTTAGTATTTAGAGTACTGCAACCGGAACCACCAGTCCGAGTTCATTTGGTTACTGAACGTCCCATGCCAACATTCTGAGCTCCAGGAGTGAACCTAATTGATTGTGATTTGTTCCGATCAACAGATTCCATGATTTCATTATACAAAGCTATTTCTAAGATATCAACAGATCAGTGCTGCACTGCTGGGACCTCAACATTGCACATGGAATACAGCCAGGTGATGCTGTTTTAATCTGAAACTTTCTCTAGACAACCACTTTAGAACCATCGCCAACAACAATGAAAGTAAAGGAAAATAAATCCTGGATCTGCATATCATACACTAAAATCTTCAACCCTGGAAGCAGACAAATAATTGTGGTGAGGAAGAACACCGAGCAGAGCCCCCTGGTGTTGAGGCATAATAATCTCCTTCCTCAGCCAGATTGCTTGAATGGTGGTTGCATTCTTGTGTATTATTCTCCTTGTTTTTAGACTATGACTGAGGGCCTACTCACTTCCCAAGAACATGTTGCATTTGGCAGTCCGTGGGTTAACCCCAGTGAACCGCTGCCCTCACCTCCTGCCCGGACTCCCACTGCCTTTGTTTGCTGCCATCTCCACCTGGTAGAAGGCCACTAGCCCAAAACCTCCAGCCGTTTGACAAATGCCATCATTGTCCTTTTCACGGCTGATGCCGTGGCTAACTCCTGCACAGCACAGGCCCCCTGAGGCGCGCACGCCTCAGCACCAAATTTAAGGGGACCACAGTGGGAGCCCTCCTGCGGCCCCTTTTGATGATATCAGCAAGCGAAGACCTAAAAAGGCCTTGGCAATAGGTCCACTACCTCGCTAAAGCAAGTTGCCTCAGCGTTTTTGTGGTCTTCGTTCCTGAGTTTCTGCTCTTCGGTGTTTCTGGTCTTTGTTCCCATGGTCCTGGTATTCATCTTCATTCTGTGGTCAGCCTTCAGTTCTTATGTGTCACCATCTGCCTGCCTGTGCTTTTCCTCGCCTCCCTGCCTGTCTGTCCCGTTTACTCTCGCATGGCTCTCTGGTTCTGGGTTTGGCCTGATTGACACTTGACCTTGCCTGAACTCTGCCTGCCACTGATCACTGCCTGACACCGACCATGTCTGAACACTGCCTGCCTTAACCACTGCTTGCCTCCAACTATGCTTGTACACAGCCTGCCTCGGACCCTGGCCTGGGACTCGACCATTTCTCTGGACATCCAGTTGGTCTGCAGTTGGTCTGCAGAGGCCCCTGCCTAAGACCTGCTGGCCCCGGCACCCAAGGGCTCAACCTAAGGGGAATGATGGCTGGTATGGGTGAAGTTCCAGTTAGGCCTCTGCCACAGCCATCTCTGTCAGCTGATGGTGGGGACCTGCAGGGCTCCTCCCTGAAGGTTGCACCAACTCCACCTCGGCCCAAGGGTCCACACCCACAACAGAACATTTTAGTTCATCCTATTACATACTGGGCCACTTCTTTGAACCTTACTAATTGTTGGACATGGCATACAGTACGGCCATTTCCTGCCCCTTCCCCTAGGAGGGGACCACAAGGAATTCAAAACCACAAATGATTTTCATTATCAACATTTCCCATTGTACTCCCTTATTGGGACCATTTGCAGTAAGACTATCAATTTGTATTCCAATGGCACCAGGCCAAGGCTTAGAATTGCACTGACTGTCTCAGTCCCAATGGACGTTTTTATATTTATTTATTTATCATTTTTATATACCGACATTCGATCTCAATTAAGATATCACACCGGTTTACATTCAGGTACTGTAGGCATTTTTCTATCCCCAGAGGGCTTACAATTTAAGTTTTTGTACCTGTGCCATTTGAATCAGTTATGTTTATTTTCCAAATATTTTTACTTTTTCAACAAACTGCAGCCTATCCAATGTGCTAGGACGGGGGATTTCCTAAGTATTGGTGCCCAAACTGGTTTGGAGGTTTAAGAAAGAAACTGATGTATATAATTGTTATTATTGCAGTTGCATTAATTGTATTTATTGTCTTATTGGCCTCTACTGTGTAATAAGTTTCTGCCATAAGTCCACCACCACTTTGATAATTTCTACAATGGTATTAACTCTACTTCTTGTTGCTTTCCAATTTCCACTCAGATCAGAGCCTGTCACCCTGTTCTTATATCCCCCCCCCCCCCCAAAGAAGAAAAATTCCAGAAGTTACAGATCAACCCCAACTAACAGAAGACTAACCCAGAGCCTCTACTCCCATGATGGGTAAAAGTTCTAATCTAATTGATTGCTCCATGGGCTGGGCCTGCATGGGATGGACACCAGCAGTCATAGGGGTGTGCATTCGTTCCTTACGAATTGGGAATCCGCAATGTATAGGGCCATATTCGTTGTATTCGTGGGGAAGCGAAACGTATCGCGATTCCCCATGAATACAACGAATCTTCGCCGAATTATTCGGCCGCCTAAAGAAGCCAATTTAAATAACCCTCCCACCCTCTTGACCCCCCCCCCCAAGACTTACCAAAACTCCCTGGTGGTCCAGCGGGGGGTCTGAGAACCATCCCCTGCACTCAAACCCTCGGCTGCCGGTTTCAAAATGGTGCTGACCTTTGGCCCCTGTGAGTGAGGGCAAAGGCGATCAGCGCCATTTTGAATACTGGCAACCGACGGCCCAAGTGCAGGAAGTCGCGGGTCCCCCAAAACTTGCCAAAAGTCCCTGGTGGTCCAGCGGGGGTCCGGAAGCAATCTCCTGCACTCAGGCCGTCGGCTGCCAGTAATCAAAATGGCGCCAAAAGCCTTTGCCCTTACTATGTCACAAGGGCTACTGCTACCATTGGTCAGCCCCTGTCACATGGTAGGAGCACAAGATGGCGCCGATGGCCATGTGACAGGGGCTGTCCAATGGCACCAGTAGCCCCTTTGTCATAGTAGGTCAAAGGCTATCGGCGCCATTTTGAAACCGGCAGCTGAGGGTGTGAGTGCAGGGGATGGCTCCCGGATCCCCCACTGGACCACCAGGGAGTTTTGGCAAGTCTTGGGGGGGTCAGGAGGGTGGGAGGTTGTAGTTAATTTAATTTTAGCGGGGAAATGAATAGGAATTGACGTATAAACGTATCGGGAGGCCCCCTTGCTGAATGCAATGTATCTGCCCCCTGACGAATACGAATCCCGAATGCAACGTATGGCGTCCCTCTGCACATCCCTAGTATAGGAGCTTGTCTGGCTAGCAAAGTTAGTCAAATAAACTTATTCAGCTAACTTTGGAGATATATTCAATAGTGAAACTGCACTATATTTTTTATTTATTTATTTATTTACTAGCTTTTATATACCGACGTACAAAGGGAACATCTCATCGGTTTACAAAGAATAAAATTAGCAACAGGCTTTACAGGGAACAAGGAACTGTATGAACAAATAATATTAGGAAGAAGTAATCTTAGGAAACAAAAGAACTAGAGGAAAATGGGGGGGGGGGGGCAAGGGAGAGGGGGGTGCTGGGAGAGGGGCTAACTATAGCCACCTAACTTTAGGACAACTCTATGGCCTGACCAGACGTAGCCAGCGAAGTCATCCTGCTAACTCTGATATCAGAGTAAGACAGTTAACCTACTAACTAAACTCCTCCCAGTTATGCCCCTGGAATGTGCCTAACCTACAGCTGGATTTATCAAAATGCACTAAATATTGCATGTGATAGAAAAAGGGGTGTGTTACTGCAAATTGTGATAACTTTTTTGCACTTTGAGATAAGTGCCAGAATTGTGGTGTTTCCTACATACAACCACTGGAGGGGACCATGTTTACTATCAGGGCCACTGAGGGGAGAGAGAGACAGACTAGCCATAATGCCCTCCCACTAGGTAGGTATTTATATCTCTATGGGAGGCCCACCTAGTAACTCGAGGTGAGGTTTAGGTATTAGTATAGGGGTTAGGGGCCACTTTGACATTCAAAGTGAGACGTACAAACAGAACAGTGCTCTCTTGTGAAGATTTGATGACCTTCAGGGTGAGGAAACTCACTCAAAGATGAGATTTGTGCAATGTTCTCTCAACCTAGCTTTTTTTTTTTTATTTTATTTTTATTGCATTTCAATCTTTTACAAAGCATACATTCTTTGTACAGAAAAAGAAAAGGAACATATAATTACAAAGTAATCCATTAGAAACCATATTTTTTCCTTAGTCCCCAAATCTTTTAAGGGAGGTGTATCAGAAAAGGGAGCCAAAAAACACATATAACAGTATAAACAAAAAAGTAACGGGCCATTGGCATGCTATTCACTTTACCCCCTTACACATTCAGCTAAGTAATAGGACTTTCTGTTGGTGATGATGCCACCAGCAGCCTTCTCTGGGAGTTTAGCCACATTTTAAGATGTTCCAGGATCAGGAATATGTAGGTATCATTATTGAATTTAATGATACACTTACATGGGTAACGCAGTTGATATGATGCACCCAAGGACCGGACTTCCTGGCATAGTGCCAGGAATCCTTTCCTCCTGTCCTGAGTGGCTTTTGTCAGATCTGGAAAGATCTGTACAAATTGTCCAATAAAATTGACCCCCATGTGCTGAAAGTAATTTTTCATAACCATTCCCATATCCTGTTCATAAATAAATGATATTAACCGAGTTGCCCTCTCAGCCACCTCAGTAGATGAGGATTCCAATAATTCTGTTAGGTTTTCTAGGTCTAGCTGATTATACTGCTCATTTCTTCCTGACGAGTAAAAGGCAAAAAATAAACCTTATTGAAGGCAGGAATATTGTCCAAAGAAATCTGTAGAGTTTCATTTAAATATCTTCGAAGAGTGGTTCGTGGTTGTTCAGCCATTATCCTAGGAAAATTTAACAGTCTTAAATTGAGTCGTCTAAGCCGATTTTCTAACATTTCTGTCTTCTTATTTCAATTTAGGCAATCCTGTATCACAACTGCCTGGATGTTTTGCGTTTCCTTCATCTGGTTCTCAAGTCCTTGTATTTTATTTGCTTGATCCAGCAGACGAGAATCATGGTCATTAGTCACAGTTTCTAATTTTGCTGAAAGTTGGGATATTTGTATTACACAGTTTTGTAGGGAGAAGACATTATGGCTAGTCTCTCTCTCTCTCTCTCTCTCTGTCTGACCATTAACAGTGGTCGAATGCAGGACATGCAACGGATCTGGCACTTATTGCAAAGTCTGAAAATGTTATCGCAATTTGTGCTAACTTAGCTCTTTGCATAGGTAATTAGCACAAATTGTGATAAACTATATATTAGCATAAAGCACGTCCCTTTTGCTATTGCATGCGATACTTATCGCATTTTGATAAATCCAGGCCTAAGTGCCCAAATATTCATTTAGCAAGCTGACTTCTGAGTTAGCCGGCTAAATGCTTTTGAATATGGACCTCAATATTGTAAGAAAATATGATAAAGTGGGGGAAATGTAATGGTGCTTTGAGGAAGGTTCTCTGCAAAGACAGACAAGTTGATGGTGGTGAAAAGCAGAAAGACAGCAGCAAAATAAGATTGAACTGATCACACTTTTGAAAATAGCCAAGGCAGTAGGAATGTTAAAGTATGCTAAGGGATAGCCAGAATGCTAAAGTATGTCAAAGGTCAGCATTAAGATTCATGTTTGCCTTCTGGGTTCAACTTACTGCATTTTTGAAAGTCATATGATTTCTTGTATTAGCATATAAGAGATAAGCGTATTAACCAGTTAGAAAAATGATATGCTATAAAGAAACTAACTCATTGGTATGCAGATTTGGCGGAGGTAATATATATAAGTTCTTGCAACTGAGTTCCCTTCAAGCTTTTGCATTTGAAATACTCTTCTAGCAAATCCACATTCCTCCTAAGAAATCTTACTAATAAAGATTTTTCTTTTTGCTGGTTGTCTGTTATGCTCGCCCCCTGCGGCAGCCCCGCAACACAGCCCTCTCACCTATCTATGCAGTCTCTGGGCTCCAGTCCTCCGTCGTCGTCTCCAGCTCTGCGCCGCATCGTGGGACCTCCAGCTGGGATGCCTCCGCCCTCTGGGCCTCTCCACATGGGCTGCAGAGAGACGCCATCAGCAGCGCCGCGCCTCTCCCTAGGCGCATGCGCGCACTACCGTGAGTCATTTAAAGGGTCCGCGGCGGGAATCTGGCCGCGGACCCAGATGTTGATGTCAGTTCCCTCAACATATAAAAGCTCAGGCAGCGCTCCTCAGCGTTGCCTTTGCAACAGGTCTCCTTGGTCTCCTGTTCCGGTTTCCAAGTTCTAGTTGCCTTGTGCTTGTCTTGTTCCTGTGATTCCTGTTTCCTGTTTCCTGTGTTCGTCTCGTCTGTCTACTGGATTGACTACCTGGCTCTGACTTCTGCTATGCCTGACCTCGCCTGCCTTCTCCAAGTCTGACTTCTGCTACACCTGACCTCACCTGCCTTCTCCAAGCCTGACCTCTGCTACGCCTGACCTCGCCTGCCTTCTCCAAGCCTGACCTCTGCTACACCTGATCTCGCCTGCCTTCGTGCCTTGACCATTGCTACGTCTGACCATACCTGCCTTCTCCGTGCCTTGACCATTGCTACGACTGACCACGCCTGCCTTCTCCGTGCCTTGACCATTGCTACATCTGACCATGCCTGCCATCTGTGCCTTGACCATTGCTACGTCTGACCACACCTGCCTTCTCCGTGCCTTGACCATTGCTACGACTGACCATGCCTGCCTTCTCCGTGCCTTGACCATTGCTAAATCTGACCATGCCTGCCATCTCTGTGCCTTGACCATTGCTACGTCTGACCACGCCTGCCTTCTCCGTGCCTTGACCATTGCTACGTCTGACCACGCCTGCTTTCTCCATGCCTTGACCATTGCTATGAACGACTACCCTATAGACTCATTAAAGTCCAGAGATCCATGTTGCTTGCTACCCCTTTCAAGTGCCGCCAGCCTCCATTCGAGCTTCACAGTGACGTCTTGGTTGCTACCCTCTGGACATGGACTATTAAGGCTTCAGCCTTCCTTTACTCAGGCACCTCTAATCTTTCATTGTTCCTTGGTGCTTGAGTTCCTGATCCGCAACCCATCCAAGGTGGTTCTACGCCACCTGCTGGCTGCTGTCTCTGGGCTGAACCATCTACGACCAGTACCTAACTTTGAGGCCTGCCTAAGTCCTGCTGGCCCCGGCACCCAAAGGCTTAACCCGAGGAGAACGTGGGCTGGTATAGAAGCTCCAGTGGCCTCTACCTTCAGCCCACTCCGCCTGCTGACGGATGGGACCCGTAGGCCCTCACCTACGGGTTGCGTCAACCCCACCTCAGCCCAAGAATCCACCTCCTACGCAACAGGTTGCAAAGGCCATGGATTCAGTGGAGCCGCGCGCCCTCCAGGCTATCCCAGGCCTGGCTTCTAAGGTGCAAGAACAGCAACAGTTCCTTGAGGCACTGGCCTCCTCCATGGATCGTCTGCATGCTCGGGTCAATGCCTTCTTCAACGACTCGGCTCCTTCTCCTCCACAGCCACCTCCATCATCATCACGTGCCTTGTTGGCACTTCCTGCGCCCCCACATTTCAATGGCAACTCCAAGCTCTGCAGAGGGTTTATAAACCAGTGCTATATGCAATTTGCTCTTCAGCCTTCTGTTTTTCAGAATGACTTGACTAAGGTCACGTTTATCCTGTCTCGCCTCAAAGGGAAAGCCCTGACCTGGGCTTCCCCCCGTGGGAATGCTCGGATTCCTTGTTAAGAGAACTGGTTCAATTTGTGGCTGTGTTTAAATGAACCTTTGACGACCCAGGATGGCATGCTGTAGCAAGTACCAGCTTACTACATCTTTGTCAAGGACAACGAAGCCTTTTTGATTACACAATAGAGTTTTGGACTTTGGCCTCTGAGCTTGCTTGGCAAGTGGATTGCCTTCGAGCCATTTATCTGGACAGTCTCTCTTCACAGTTAAAAGATGAGTTGGCTGCTCGGGAGCTCCCTTCCTCCTTGGAGGACCTTATAGATTTGATGGGCCGCATTGACCACCGTCTTCAAGAGTGTCACCGGGAGAGTCAGATGCCTAAGAGGCCTTCGCAGGCTCGCTCCCGCTCATCACCCGTTACTAATTTCACTTCTAGTGACAACAAAGTGGTCACGATGGAAGAGCCCATGCAATTGGACCGAGGGCAACTGACACTGGAAGAATGCTTCCGGCGAAGATAAACTGGCTTGTGTCTGTATTGCGGAGCACCAGGCCACCATCTACAGAACTGTCCTATCCATACGGGAAACTCCAGGGCCCGAGTTCAGTAGGGGTCCTGAACTTGGGCGCAACTTCTCCAGCCCCCCAACTCTCAGTTCCAGTGACCTTAATTTGGGTCTCTCGATCTTTTCCGGTCCTTGCTTTAGTAGATTCCGGAGCAGGAAGTAATTTTATTCTTAAAGATCTTGTGCAACTTTTGGGTATAAAAACCCGTTCGCTTAGCCCTTCCTTGTGTATCGCCTCTATCTACGGAGAGCCACTCCTTGACCATGGAACCAGTCCAGTTACATACAGGGGCCTTACATCTTGGAAATATCAATCCATCCCATAGTGCTTGGACTCCCCTGGTTACAAAAACACTCTCCTCAGTTCAATTGGGCTTTGCTACAATTGGTGGAATAGGGTCCCGCCTGTCACCAGTCTTGCCTTCAGAAGGTGACTTCTTCTCTGACTATTCCTTTGGTTACCATCTCCTCGGACATACTGCCTCCATACGCTGCCTATGAGGATGTATTCTCTAAACAAAAGGCTGATCTCCTTCCGCTTCTCAGGCGGTTCAATTGTCCAATCGATCTCCTTCCTGGAACCATGCTGCCCTGTGGACGTTCCTATCCTTTGTCGTTACCTGAGACAAAGGCCATGACCGAATATATACAGGAGAATCTGGAAAAGGGGTTTATCCATCCATCCACATCACCCACCAGAGCGGGATTCTTTTTCGTGACCAAGAAAGACGGGTCACTCAGGCTGTGTATCGATTACTGCGGTCTAAATGCTATCACCCGTAAAGATAAATATCCATTACCACTGATTTCTGAACTATTTGACCGTCTCCAAGGTGCTACCATCTTCACAAAGCTGCATTTGTGCAAGGCATATAACTTGGTGAGAATCTGCCCTGATGAAATCTGGAAAACCGCCTTTAATACTAGAGACGTTCACTATGAATACTTGGTGATGCCTTTTGGCCTTTCCAATGCACCTGTGGTTTTCCAGCGGATGATGAATGAAATTTTTAGAGATCTATTATACAGCAAAGTCGTGTTCTATTTGGACGACAACCTCATTTTTTCAAAAGACCTTGATACCCACCGAGATGATGTACGAATTGTCCTACAACGTTTACGAGAAAACCACTTGTTCACTAAATTAGACAAGTGTTTATTCGAGAGGTCCAGTTTACCGTTTCTTGGTTACATAATCTCCTCTCAAGGTTTCTCCATGGACCCAGATAAATTGAGGGCAATCCTGGATTGGCCACAACCTGTGGGACTCAAAGCGCTCCAGCGCTTTCTGGGATTCCTTAATTACTATTGCCACTTTATCCCGCATTACTCCACGCTGGCTGCTCCTCTGACGGCCCTGATCCGGAAGGGCCAGAATACACGGAATTGACCGCCCGAGGCCACGACCACTTTCTATTGTTTGAAGGAAGCTATCCAAAAGGGATCTTGCTTACATCATCCAGATCCAACTCGTCCATTTTTAGTCAAGGTGGATGCTTCCGCCATTGGGGCTGAGGCTGTCCTAAGTTAGCGTACCGCTTTTGGCGCTACAGTTCCTTGTTCTTTATTTTTCTCGGAAATTTTCCTCGGCAGAGCAAAATTACAGCATTGGGGACCGCGAATTGCTCAGCATTAAATTGGCTCTGGAAGTGTGGTGCCCTTGGCTTGAGGACGCACAACATAAATTCACTGTGGTCACTGACCACAAAACCTTAGAACATCTAAGTCAAGCTCAGCGCCTCAATGCCCATCAAACCCAATGGGCCTTGTTTTTTGCACAGTTTGATTTTGAGCTCCGCTACCACCCCGCTGATAAGAACCTCCAGGCTGACGCCTTATCCCAGTCTTTTGAACCAGAAGACACTCCCAAAGAGCCAACTCACATCATCGACCCAGCTTGTATTTCCTTGTCTGCGACCCATCCAGTTCCTCCTGGGAAAACCGTGGTGCCCCGAGGACTCCGGGAAAGTGTTCTTCACTGAGCACATGACTCCAAGTTTGCTGGCCACCCAGGACGTGCACGAACCGTGGCACTGTTCAAGAGGTTTTTCTGGTGGCCTACTTTGGTCTCCGACGCTAAGGCATATGTCGAGTCCTGCAACATTTGCGTAAAACAAAAACCCCCGGTCAGTCGACCGTGGGATCTGTTAGAACCACTTCCAGCACCCGAAGAACCGTGGACCCACTTATCCACGGATTTTATCGTGGAGCTGCCTCCCTCTAAGGGCAATACCGTGATATGGGTTACCATTGAACGTTTCTCAAAAATGGCCCATTTTGATTGTTTTTCCATCACATTTTTAGATTGCACAGCCTACCAGTGGACATAGTCTCAGATCGAGGTCCTCAATTTGTCGCCAGGTATTGGTGCTCTTTGTGCCGAAAATTCGGCATTAACAGCCTCACGACCTCCTATCATCCCCAAACCAATGGGCAAGCTGAACGGATGAACCGCTCCCTGAAGGCGTTCCTGCAGGCCTATATCAACGACCGACAGGATAATTGGTCGGACCTCTTGTCCTAGGCAGAGTTTTCCCACAACTCTCACATTGCCACAGCTACTGGTACATCTCCATTTTCAATAGTCTATGGGAAACAGCCTTGACCACCACTACCCATACCTCTTTCCATGCCATCTGCAGCAGCACAAGCCACTATGGATACCCTTAAGGCCTTGTGGGAACAGACTAATTGCTGCCTGCGCCAGACCGCTTCGCTTCCCGGTCCAAGAAAACTGCTGCAGTTGACGTCGTGCAGCTCCTGAATTTCTTCCCAGCCAGAAAGTCTGGTTGAGTACCAAGTATATTAGACTGTGAATTCCTTCACAAAGGTTCGCTCCAAGATTCATCGGACCATTCCTGATCACCCGACGCATCGGACCTGTGACATATCAGCTTCCTTTCTTGGGTATACACAATACCTTTCATGTTTCTTTGTTGAAGCCGGTAATGTTGTCCTGGCCTACCCGGAAGATCCCTGAGCTACCGGATTTGGTGGCAGAAACCAAGACAATGTATAGGGTCCACGAAGTCCTGGATGTCCGCAGTAGAGGCCGCCAATGGGAGTACCTCCTTTCCTGGGAGGGTTATGGACCCGAGGAAAACTCATGGGAGCCTGCTCGTAACATCTTGGACATCCATTGTGCCCATCCGGGCAAACCCCGTCCTCCAGGAAGGGGGCGTAAAGGGGGAGGTACTGTTACGCTCGCCGCCCGCAGCAGCACCACAGCGTGGCCCTCTCATCTATCTACGCAGTCTCTGGGCTCCAGTTCTCCGTTGCTGGTGGCGGTAGGCCACCAGCCACGACCTTTGACTTCCGCCGGCACATCCGGCTCTGCACCGCATCATGGGACCTCCAGCCAGGATGCCTCTGACCTCCAGGCCTCTCTGTATGGGCTGCGGAGAGACACCATCAGCAGCGCCGCGCCTCTCCCTAGGCGCGTACACCACCATGAGTCATTTAAAGGGTCCGCGGCGGGAACCTGGCCGCAGACTCGGATGTTGACGTCAGTTCCCTCAACATATAAAAGCTCAGGCAACGCTCCTCAGCGTTGCCTTTGCACAGGTCTCCTTGGTCTCCTGTTCCGGATTCCGAATTCTAGTTGCCTTGCACTTGTCTTGTTCCTGTGATTCCTGGTTCCTGTTTCCTGTGTTCGTCTCGTCTGTCTACTGGATTGACTACCTGGCTCTGACCTCTGCAACGCCTGACTTCGCCTGTCTTCTCCAAGCCTGACCTCTGCTACGTCTGACCATGCCTGCCTTCTCTGTGCCTTGGCCATTGCTACGTCTGACCACACCTGCCTCCTCCATGCCTTGACCATTGCTACAAACGACTACCCTATAGACTCATTAAAGTCCAGAGATCCACGTTGCTTGCTACACCTTTCAAGTGCCGCCAGCCTCCATTCGAGCTTCACAGTGACGTCTTGGTTGCTACCCTCTGGACATGGACTATTAAGGCTTCGGCCTTCCTTTGCTCAGGCACCTCCGCAACCCGTCCAGGGTAGTTCTACGTCACCTGCTGGCTGCTGTCTCTGGGCTGAACCATCTATGACCAGTACCTAACTTTGAGGCCCACCTAAGTCCTGCCAGCCCCGGCACCCAAAGGCTCATCCCGAGGGGAACGTGGGCTGGTATTGGTGAAGCTCCAGTGGCCTCTAGCTTCAGCCCATTCCGCCTGTTGATGGTGGGTAGCGGCAGGCCCTTGCCTATGGGTTGCGTCAACCCCACCTCAGCCCAAGTATTCACCTCCTACGAAACACTGTCAGTATTCAATGTTTATTCTTGCCCATAACAGATGTCTCAAAAACATGAAGAAAGAAGCTTAGCTTCAGATAGGTCAAACCCATCTTAAAACTGAACAAATCTTGCTATACATACATTTCAGAGGGCTAATTCGGACCTTGATGAACAAGGTCACATCTAAAAAAATATAGTAGAACAAGAAAAAAATGCAGAGAAGGGCAACTCTCCCATCAACAGATTACAGCTTTTTTAGCTTAGAGAAGAGAGGAAAGAGAGGAGATATGACACAGGTGTATAAAACCATGTATGATGTTGCACTAGTTGATAGGGAATTATTATTTATTCTTTTCTAATAGTATTAAGACCTAAGGGACATGCCATGAAACTAACTAGTAGCAGATTTAAAATGAATTCTATAAAGTATTTTTTTGGTCATTGTAAATGTATTAGTGGAATTTGCTGCCAAAGAATTTGGTCAAGGCTAGTTGATTTAGCTGATATTAAAGGTTTGGATACATTTCACTGGTAAACAAAGTTTTTGTTTCCTTCAAGGCTTTTTGGTGTTCCAAATAGATTGTTTGATGCTTATCACAGATATTATTTCGAAATTTGTACATCACGTAAGGTTTTTGAGAAACGGCCAATTTTGTGTTACAATAATTGTGAAATTTTAAAACATAATCTTGCGTACATATATTTTCTTGCTGAACAGTAGTTTTTATGATTTTTAAAATTCATGTCATATTTTTGATGGCCATAAGCAACGTAACATGTAACAGAGATTAACTTTTTTTAAAATACACCAAGAAACTCTGCCTGTTCATGCCAGAACTTGCTCGGGCAAGCCCCAGCTCGGCTGCAAGATTCCAATTTGTTTCCATGACGACACAGCCTTATATAAGCAGCAGCAATGAGTAGTCTCCTATGCAACGTCTGTGTGAATGAGTGAATCATATCACTAAAACTGTTGAGTTTAAAGCATGTGGATTTAATTTCATATACTTTATGAAATGTCGTGCCAATGTCGTAATAGCCGTGACACGTTTTGTTACATCTGTGGTGAGTTTACTCTGAAAGCAAAGAAAAGGAGTATGACTGCACTCATTAAGAAGGCATTCAAGTTATACTTTGGGTGCAAAATTGATGACCAGGACAGAGCATGGGCTCCTCATATATATTGCGCATCTTGCGCCAGTAGTCTGCAAGCTTGGCTGAAAGGTGTGTGACCATCCATGCCATTTGCCATCCCAATGATATAGAGGGAACAGAAAGATCATATAACTGTTACTTCTGCATGATGAATATGTCAGGATACTCATCAAAGTACAGGAAGTTTATTGAGTATCCTAACCTTGCATCATCAATTAGACCAGTGCCGCATGACAACAGTCTTCCTGTTCCAAAACCGCCAAAGGTGTGGACACTTGACGAGGATGAGGAGGTAGGCGATGATGGCGAGCCATCGCAGATGGAAGCTGCGGCTGATCCTGACTTTGTGCCATCAACATCCAGCGATCCTCATTTAATATCTCAGTCAGAACTGAACAATCTGGTCAGAGATTTGGCTTTATCGAAGAGTCAGGCGGAGCTGCTTGGGTCAAGGCTGCAAGGATGGAATCTTTTGTCATCTGATACGAAAACTTCAGTATTTCTCAGCCATCTTGAAGATCTGACAAAATATTTCAACCAAGTAGACAGTCTAATGTTTTGCTGTGACATCAGTGGATTGTTTTGTGCTCTCGGATGTGACCATGACCCCTAACAGAATGGCGACTGTTTATTGATTCATCAATGTTAAGTTTGAAGGCTGTTTTGCTGCACAATGGCAATATCTACCCATCAATACCTGTCGGACATGCCGTTCATATGAAAGAAACGAATGAGAACATGCAGCTACTGCTGAACCACATTGAGTACTCGAGGTACAACAGGAATTTGTGTGGTTATCTCAAGGTAATTGCAATTCTACTGGGTCTGCAGCTTGGTTACACCAAGTATTATTGCTTCCTTTGTGAAGCAAGAGATTCGCATTATGTCAGAAAAGTCTGACCTCTCCGCAAGAAGTTGGTTCCAGGGCAGAAGAATGTTGCGCACGACCCATTGGTGGATCCAAGTAAGATATTTCTTCCACCTTTGCACATCAAACTTGGGCTGATGAAAAACGTCGTTAAGGCAATGAACAAGCAAAGCAAAGCCTTTGATTATTTGCGGCAAATGTTTCCACTCATAAGTGACGCCAAGATAAAAGAAGGTGTTTTCATTGGCCCACAAATCCGAGCTGTGATGGACAGCCACTTTGATGGTCTTCTGCAAGGTACAGAGCATGTTGCGTGGACAGCCTTCAAGAATGTCGTTTATAACTTTCTAGGGAACTATAAGGCAGCAGACTATGTCGAACAGGTTGAAAATCTGCTTCAGGCATTGATGAAGTGCAACATGTCATTGAAGATACATTTTCTTCATTCCCACTTGGACTTCTTCCCAGACAACCTTGGTGCTGTGAGTGATGAACACAGTGAAAGGTTTCTTCAAGACATTGTCAAAATGGAGAAACGGTATCAAGGCAAGTGGAACCCCTCCATGCTGGGTGACTATTGTTGGGCTCTCAACCGCGAAGCGTCAGACAGTGATTAAAAACGAAAACCTGCGGCAAAACATTTTTAGTTTTGTTTTCTGGTGCCAATATTGCCATTATAGCTTATGCCACTACAGACATGTAACAATACTTAATGTATATCGCACTTTTCTGGCAAACGGTACTTTTAATGCTAATGGCAGTGGCTATTCTCTAAGTGAACTTAATAGCAGGTAATGGACTTCTCCTCCAAGAACTTATCCAATCCTTTTTTAAACACAGCTATACTAACTGCACTAACCACATCCTCTGGCAACAAATTCCAGAGTTTAATTGTGCATTGAGTAAAAAAGAACTTTCTCCGATTAGTTTTAAATGTGCCCCATGCTAACTTCATGGAATGCCCCCTAGTCTTTCTATTATCCGAAAGAGTAAATAACCGATTCACATCTACCCATTCTAGACCTCTCATGATTTTAAACATTTCTATCATATCCCCCCTCAGCCGACTCTTCTCCAAGCTGAAAAGTCCTAACCTCTTTAGTCTTTCCTCATAGGGGAGCTGTTCCATTCCCTTATCATTTTGGTAGCCCTTCTCTGTACCTTCTCCATCACAATTATATCTTTTTTGAGATGCGGCGACCAGAATTGTACACAGTATTCAAGGTGCGGTCTCACTATGGAGCGATACAGAGGCATTCTGCCTCCCCACAGTAGAGGCAAAGGCTGAACTGTCGACGTCTGAGACATTCTTTAGCCGTGAGTTTCCCACGGCCCAGTTGCATGGGTTCTTCGCTGGACATTCCGGGGGCAGCAGAGGTCTCGACAGGCGAGGTGACTGCCGGGGGCGTCTGGAGCCGGCGGCAGGCTTTCTGGAGAGTTGGACTTCTCGGGAGCATTCTTGGCGGTGCCGGTCGATATGCCCGGTCAAGTTGATCAATGCGTCTAATGATGCTTGTAGCTCGCGAGCTTCAAGTTCGTTTTTGATTCTAGGACTCACCCCCTCCAGAAAGATGACGCACAGCCAACCAACATCCCACTTGAGCTCAGATGCCAAGGTGCCAAACTCGATCATGTAGAAACATAGAAACATAGAAATGATGGCAGAAGAAGACCAAACGGCCCATCCAGTCTGCCCAGCAAGCTATGCACTTTTTTTTTTCCTCTTACTTGTTACGCTTGGCTCTTAGTACCTTTTAGTTTTATATCCCTTCCACCCCACCATTAATGTAGAGAGCAGTGTTGGAACTGCATCTAACTGAATATGTAGCTTAGTTAGGGGTAGTAACCGCCTCAATAAGCAAGCTACACCCATGCTTTTGTTTACTCGACCATGTAATTTAGTCCTTGTTGGTTGTTGTCTATATATATAGATACTCTTTTCTACATTGCCCCTGCGTTGAAGCAGAGAGCTATGCTGGCTATGTGTTGAAGGTGAAGTAACAGACTTTCTCCCCTGCCGTTGAAGCAGAGAGCTATGCTGGCTATGCATTGAAAGTGAAGTATCAGACTTTCTCCCCTGCCGTTGAAGCAGAGAGCTATGCTGGATATGCATTGAAAGTGAAGTAACAGACTTTCTCCCCTGCCTTGGAAGCAGAGAACTATGCTGGCTATGCGTTGAAAGTGAAGTATCAGACTTTCTCCCCTGCCGTTGAAGCAGAGAGCTATGCTGGCTATGCGTTGAAAGTGAAGTATCAGACTTTCTCCCCTGCTGTTGAAGCAGAGAGCTATGCTAGATATGCATTGAAAGTAAAGTATCAGGCTTATTTGGTTTGGGGGTAGTAACCGCCGTAACAAGCAAGCTACACCCTGCTTTTTTGTGAATGCAAATCCTTTTTTTTTTCCACATTTCCTCTTACCGTTGAAGCTTAGAGCAATGTTGGAGTCGCATTAATCGTGTGTATGTATATTGAATAAGGGTACTCGGTTAAAGTCTGAGAACCTTGGCGCAGGTGAAGCAGTCACCCCAGAAGCTGCCTGCCGGGTAGGATCCTTGAAGACGGTGTGGAATAGGGTCAGGAAGCTGTTTAAGTCCCACAGAATTGGATTTGTCCATTCCCACAGGGGGGATGCCCAATCCAGGGCTTTCCCATCAAGGAGGGACAATATGTACGTGGTCTTCATGATGTCCTCTGGAAACAGGGCTGGTTATAAACAAAAGTGCCTGCTGCACTGATTAATTAAACCTCTGCAGAACTGTGGGTCCCCAGCGAAGTGAGGAGGAGTAGGTAGGGGAATCATCGCAAGACCACCCAGTCCTGGAGGTGAGATGGCAGGCATCAGCGGAGTGCTCGGCGGCGTGGCGGAGACTGTAGTGGCTGCAGTGTCCAACCGCCGGTTTAAATTCTCCACTGCTGAGGCGAGCGTTTCCAGGGCCTTCTGTTGCTCAAGAATCCTTTGAGCTAGGCCCGGGATGGCTTGGAGGGCTGAGGCCTCTGCCGGGTCCATGGACTTGGCAATCTGTTGCAGTTGCGGACAAAAGCGTGGACCCCTTGCCCAAGGTGAGGTTGGCACAACCTGAGAGGGTGAACCCCCACAGGTCCCCATCGTCGGAAGGTGAGGCCGAGCTGACGCAGGGGCCGGCTGGAACTTCACCAATACCAGCCCGTTCCCCGCGGGTTGAGCCTTTGGGTGCGTAGGGCCGGCTGGTCTTAGGTGGGCCCCTGTGAAGACGGTGGATTCACGGCCGGAAGAGTCGTCCGAAGTCAGTCCAAGATCAGAAGCCAGAGGATCGCCAATAGCCAGTCCAGAGTCAGAAGCCAGAGAGTCGCCGATAGCCAGTCTGAGGTCGAAGCCAGAAGAATCACTGAAAGCCAGTCCAAGGTCAGAAGCCAGAAGATCCGTCCATTGGAACCAAAAGGATTAGAGTTGGAGCAGGAACAGGACTCGGAAGGCAGGAACAGGATTCAGAAGGCAGGAACAGGACTCAAAAGGCAGGAACAGGAAGCAGGACACCAACGCAGCTCAGAAGACTCCACCAGAGTGAAGCAGACTCATTGCCAAGTTGTAGAATATCCAGGGAAGCCTCCTTAAATAGCCAGTGAGGCCCAACGTCAGCTAGGGGCCGGGCCAGGTTTTCCCGGTGCTGCCCCTTTAAGAGGCGGGGCCTTGGCACGCGTGCGAGCTAAGGGAGGCCCGGAGGAGTCGGGGCTGGCGGCGTCCAGGTTCCTCATGCCTGCAGGACGGCCCAGGGAGGGACGGCAGCAGCCTGCTGCCGCGGCGCAGCACGTTGGGGAGGCCCGAGCAGGCGGACCATGGGTAAGGCACGGCGCTCGCAGCCTGTTAGTGCCAGCGGCACTAACAATATCCCCTTAAGAGTATTGGTTGTAACTGTTTGCATTCAAAAGATCCAATGTTGTTCATGCTGTAATAAAATTTTTACGCAATTTCCCCACCTCCAGTCACTCTTGATTCATTCCAATATCGACCATTTAATTTGCCCAAACTGATGGTCAAATTCTAGAAAATGAGATACCATAGGAACAAGTATCTTTGCGGTTTTCAGGCAACTTTTGTGATCCAACAGTTATCTGTGAAAGGATCTGGATGTTTGTTCAATATAGTACTATAGACCACATGACATTATACTAAATAAACCACAAACTTCACCTTGCAGTTTTTGACTTTTGAACTAGTGCTCTCCTACCACGGTTGGAGATCACATAGTCATCATGGTTCTGTAAACTACAGATCCCACAGTCAGAACACGCTACATCATTATCCATCGGAGTGGGCTCAAAAGGGGGGCTGGAATAATAGGCCCCCTCGAGAAGGCAAATCTGATTGGGATCCATGTGCTAGCAAATACATTCAAGATGGACCAATGCTGACGAATAATTTGACATATCTTCATGGATAATGGAGAATGTCTTAGCACTCTTGTTTGTCGATCCTCATCCACCCGATCGGCTAGAATTAGCGACAAGTCCCTGTTATTGAACAGGGCCCTACAGTACACGTGTTTAATTATGGCCACAGGATAAGCCCTCTGTAAAAATGTGTTGGCCATAATGTGTGCTTGAAACTTATACTCCTGAGCATCAGAACAAATTTTTCTCAAATGGAGGAATTGGCCCACCAGAAAGTTCTTCTAGAATATGGTCAGATGACAACTCTGGTATGATAATAAATCATTCCTCTCATGAGGCTTTCTGTATAAAGTAGTTTGTAGAGAAGCACCCACCTTCACCACTAAAATGTCCAAAAAGATGATCTGATCAGAGGCATGGTTGAGAGTGAACTTAAGATGGGAAATTATAATTGTTCAACCATTGATGAAATTGTACAAGAAAATTGTTGGTGCCGTTCCAAATGACAAAGATATCATCTTATATACCATTTCCAGTAGATTAAAAGCTCCTCCCCTATGCTTCCATAAATATGCTGTTTCTCAAACTGTCCCCTAGATTCATCAAAAAGTGTTAATAATGCATTGATAACAAAAAGGGGCGTGTTTATGGAAATTTTTTAATTACCACTTTGCATCGGTAGTGTGGTAAACTCTATTTTTCAGAGAGAGAGACTACAAGGCCTTCATAGTAGTGAAGTATTTATTTCTCTAAAGGAGGCCATCTAATAGGTCAAGGTGAGGTGTTGGTGGTGGGTTAGGGGACAGTTTCACATGTAGAATTAGATGTACGAACAGCACAGTACCCCTTGGTAAAGATTTGATGCCATTTGAAGTGAGGAAAATCTCAAAAAGATGAGATTTCTACTATGTTCTCTCACCGTAGCTTGATGGACTCTTTAACAGGGTACCATCATGCTAGGGTGAGATAACATAGTTCAAAAAGGAGATAAATCAGCTTTTTAACTAGAACAAAGGGAAAAGCCGACAGTTGCTCAGCAGCGCATGGTTCGGAGGGAGGTATCTTCAAAGGATACTAATGACGCATTAGAATTAGGGCATCCCAACAATGAGGTTCCAATAATAAGAAAAGTAGTCCAAGTGCCTGTAATTAAAAACTCACCTGAGCTAAAAGATTCCAATTTATCCCTATCAATTTAAAAGCAGAATGAAAGTACAAACAAAAAACACACTTTGAAATGTTTGCATGCTAATGCCAGAAGTCTAAGAAGTAAGATGGGAGAATTAGAATGTACAGCAGTGAATGATGACATAGACTTAATTGGCATCTCAGAGACATGGTGGAAGGAGGACAACCAATGGGACAGTGCTATATGGGGTACAAATTATATTGCAATGACAGAGAGGAGCACCCGGGATCTTGCATGAGACTAAATGCACAATTGAATCTTTATGGGTAGAAATCCCTTGTGTGTCGGGGAAGACTATAGTGATAGTGACCTGGTCAAGATGGTGAGATGGACAGTGAAATGCTAAGAGAAATTAGGGAAGCTCACCAAATTGGTAGTGCAATAAAAATGGAAGATTTCAACTACCCTAATACTGACATCAGGACATACTAGAGAGATAAAGTTCCTGGATGGAATAAATGACATTTTTATGGAGTAATTGGTTCAGGAACTGACAAGAGAGGGAGCATTTTTAGAGCTAATTCTCAGTGGAGCACAGGATTTGGTGAGAGAGGTAATGGTGGTGGGGCCACTTGGCAATAGTGATTGTAATATGATCAAATTTGAATTAATGACTGGAAGGGGGACAGTAAGCAAATCCACGGCTCTAGTTCTAAAATTTCAAAAGGGAAACTTTGATAAAATGAGAAAAATAGTTAGAAAAAAACTGAAAGGAGCAGCTACAAAGGTAAAAAGTGTGCAAGAGGCATAGACATTGTTAAAAAATACCATTCTAGAAGCACAATCCAGATATATTCCACACATTTAGAAAGTTGGAAGAAAGGCAAAACGATTACCGGCATGGTTAAAAGGGGAGGTGAAAAAAGCTATTTTAGCCAAAAGATCTTCATTCAAAAATTGGAAGAAGGATCCAATAGAAGAAAATAGGATAATGCATAAACATTGGCAAGTTAAATGTAAGACATTGATAAGACAGGCTAAGAGAGAATTTGAAAAGAAGTTGGCCGTAGAGGCAAAAACTCACAGTAAAAACTTTAAAAAATATATCCAAAGCAGAAAGCCTGCGAGGGAGTCAGTTGGACTGTTAGATGATTGAGGGGTTAAAGGGGCACTTTATTTAAAATTTTTTATATACCGCTTTTACAATATAAAAATTAATCAAAACGGTTAGGGATCTTGGCGATATATTAGATAGCAAACTAAATCTAAAGGCTTTTATAAAAGCTATAATCAAAGACAACTTTTATAAATTGCAAATTTTAAAGAAATTAAAACCCTTGTTGCACAGTAACGATTTCCGAACAGTGTTTCAAGCTCTTTTACTATCAAAGCTGGACTATTACAATGCCCTTTTTTTGGGCCTCCTGCTATCATCCAATCGTCCTCTGCAACTGTTGCAGAATGCTGCTGCACGGCTATTGACAAACTCCAAAAAATGTGATCTTATCACCCCTATTCTGATGAGTCTCCATTGGTTGCCTATCTATTCTCACATTCAGTATAAATGTTTGACTCTCATTCACAAAACCATTTATGGCAATATCACAGAATGGTTAAATGCATCTCTTCATATTCACACGCCCTCTCGCAACTTAAAATCACTAGGCAAGGCATTGCTTTCAGTTCCATCACCAAAATCAGCACATTTAAATGCAGTAAGGGAAAGGGCTCTCTCCCTAGCCGGGCCAAAACTCTGGAACTCTCTTCCACTTAATATACGATTAGAGGCTAGCATACAACCATTTAAGAAACAGCTAAAAACATTGTTGTTTGAGCAGGCGTTTAACAATGCAGAATAACTTCTTTTTAGCGACTACCCCTGAAAAATTTAGATTAGATAAAGAAGGTTTTAGTACTATAATTATAATTCTTTTAAATGATATTACCAGCAGTTATGATGTTTTTACCAATTTTAATGTATTTTATTATGTCGTAATTTAGAGTAGAGAGCATTATTACGAGTTCTTAACAATTTTTATAGGGTTTATTTGGATATTTAGTTTTAATGTTTTTTAGGGACAATGTATTAATGACTTGTCCCCAAATTCTGCTGTAAACTGAATTGAAGTGCATACAGTATCGGGTGGATTTTAAATGCCCTGCTCGCGTAAATCCGGCTGGATTTACGCGAGCAGGGCCCTTGCGCGCTGGCGCGCACAGAGCCCTGGGACGCGCGTAAGTCCCGGGGCTTTATTAAGGGGGCGTGTCGGGGGCGTCGCCAAATGACACGGCATTTTGGGGGCATGACGCAGCATTTGGGGGGCGGGCCCGGGGGCGTGGTTTCGGCCCGGGGGTGTTCCGGGGGCATGACCGCATCTTCCGGAACAGCCCCTGGGTCGGGTATTGGCGCGCCAGCAGCCCGCTGGTGCGCGAGGATTTACATCTGCCTCCGGCAGGCGTAAATCCATGGATAAAGGTAGGGGGGGTTTAGATAGGGCCGGGGGGGTGGGTTAGGTAGGGGAAGGGAGGGGAAGGTGAGGTGAGGGGAGGGCGAAAGAAAGTTCCCTCCGAGGCCGGTCCGATTTCGGAGCGGCCTCGGAGGGAACGGAGGCAGGCTGCGTGGCTCGGCGCACGCAGGCTGTCCAAAATCGGCAGCCTTGTGCGCGCCGATCCCGGATTTTATAAGATACACGCAGCTACGCGCGTATCTTATAAAATCCAGCGTACTTTTGTTTGTGCCTGGTGCACCAACAAAAGTACGCGATCGCGCTATTTTTTAAAATCTACCCCTATGTTTGGTATATAAAAATGCCTAAATAAATAAATACAGAACATACATAATAAAATATAAAATCTCAAACAATATAGTATAAAAACTAATAACAACAAAAACATATGAAAAAATAAAACTACTAAAAACTAAAAATAACATCAAATCTAGTATTCAAGCACCAAATCGAATAAGTGTATTAAAGTAAAGGAGCTGGGGAGTGAGGGAAGATAAGAGTCGAGGGTATGTTCTGATGCAGGGATCTTAAAGGCTAATTGAAATAAATATGTTTTTAATGATTTCTTGAATTGTTGCGAATTTGAAATTTGTTGAAGAGAGTTTGGTAGAGAATTCCAAATGGATGGACCAGCAACAGAGAAGGCTGTTTTTCGTGTAATGCCCATGCTTGCAAGACGAACTGAAGGAATATCCAATAAGTTTTTAGTTAAAGATCTTAGGTGTCATTTGGTTTATAAATTCGCAGGATGGAGCATAACCAAATTGAAGATGGGTTATATATAAGTGAGTGGATAATGGACAATGTTTTATACTGGATCCTGAATTTAATGGGAAGCCAGTGGAAAGAACAGAGTATTGTAGAAATATGGTTTCTTAAAGAGGTACCGGATAGTATTCGAGCAGCAGCATTCTGAACTAATTGCAGGGGACGAATAGCTGAATCAGGTAAACCCAGATAGAGTGCTTTACAGTAATCGAGTCTGAAAGGGATTGAAGGACTGTGCAAAAATCTTGATAAAAAAGCAGGGGACGATGTAGCTTGAAAAAATGTAACAGATGTAGCTGCTAACAGATGTAGCTTGAAAAAAAAATTTTTTTGTTACAGCAGAGATGTGTTATGTCAGCAAGAGATCAATATTCCTAGGTTGCATGCTTGGTTTAGGATAGGGATGGATATGCCATTTATTGAAAGATGAGCGGGAAGACCAGTTGTGGGGTTAGAGATAGATGTTAGGTAGACAATTTCTGTTTTGGAAGGGTTTCATTTTAGACAGTTGTGCGATAACCAGGCATTGATCGTGTTTATGTTTAGTGTAACCATAGAGAGGGTGGAGGACCATGAAGTGTTATAAGGAACCAGAAACTGAATGTCATCACATATATATTAAATTGAATGTTTAAGGAGGAAAGAATATGACAGAGAGGAAGCAAGTAAATGTTAAAAAGTATTGGGGAAAGAGAAGATCCTTGTGGAACACCAGAAGAAATCATATATCGATCAGATTACCAATATAGATTTGTTGCATGCGGTCTGATAAATAAGATGAAAACCAATTTAGGACTGTCGCAGAGATGCCTATGGAGTGTAAACCTGATACAAGAATATGATGATCAAGAGTGTCGAAAGCGGCAGAAATGTCTAAGAAAACGACTAAAATCAGTATTAGAGTCAAAGGAGGAAAGAAGTAACATTTCCGTTGAATGACCTTTATGGAAACCATGTTGGCCAGGGTGAAGAATGTCATGTTCGGTGAGAAAGTCTGAGAGTTGAGATAACAGTACTGATTCTATGAGTTTGGCTAAAGATGGAAGCAATGCAATAGGTCTAAGCTTGTTAGGGTCTAGGGGATCTTGCATTTTGTTTTTTGTTATTGGGAGAATTGAAGTTTGTTTTAAACTATCTAGAAAGATAAGGCCATCGCTGAAAGATTAAACGATTTCTTTGCTTCGGTGTCTACTGAAGAGGATGTTGGGGACATACCCATTCCGGTGAAGGTTTTCATGGGTAATGATTCAGATGGGTTTTCATGGGTAATGATTCAGATGGACTGAACCAAAAATCACGGTAAACCAAGAGGATGTGGTAGGCCTGATTAACAAATTGAAGAGTAGTAAATCATCTGGACCGGATGGTATACACCCCAGGGTTCTGAAGGAACTAAAAAATGAAATTTCAGATCTATTAGTAAAAATTTGTAACCTAACTTTAAAATCATGGGATAGGTGGCGATGTCCTTTCGTGGACTGCAAACTGGCTAAAAGACAGGAAACAGAGAGTAGGATTAAATGGACAATTTTCTCAGTGGAAGGGAGTGGACAGTGGAATGCCTCAGGGATCTGTATTGGGACCCTTATTTTGCAATATATTTATAAATGATCTGGAAAGAAATACAACGAGTGAGATAATCAAATTTGCAGATGACACAAAATTGTTCAGAGTAGTTAAATCACTAGCAGATTGTGATAAGTTGCAGGAAGACCTTGTGAGACTGGAAAATTGGGCATCCAAATGGCAGATGAAATTTAATGTGGATAAGTGCAAGGTGATGCATATAGGGAAAAATAACCCATGCTATAATTACACAATGTTGGGTTCCATATTAGGTGCTACAACCCAAGAAAGAGATCTAGGCGTCATAGTGGATAACACATTGAAATCGTCGGTTCAGTGTGCTGCGGCAGTCAAAAAAGAAACAGAATGTTGGGAATTATTAGAAATGGAATTGTGAATAAAACGGAAAATATCATAATGCCTCTGTATCGCTCCATGGTAAGACCGCACCTTGAATACTGTGTACAATTCTGGTTGCCGCATGTCAAAAAAGATATAATTGCGATGGAGAAGGTACAGAGAAGGGCTACCAAAATGATAAGGGGAATGGAACAGCTCCCCTATGAGGAAACATTAAAGAGGTTAGGACTTTTCAGCTTGGAGAAGAGACGGCTGAGGGGGGATATGATAGAGATGTTTAAAATTATGAGAGGTCTAGAACGGGTAGATGTGAATCGGTTATTTACTCTTTCGGATAGTAGAAAGACTAGGGGGCACTCCATGAAGTTAGCATGGGGCACATTTAAAACTAATCTGAGAAAGTTATTTTTTACTCAACGCACAATTAAACTCTGGAATTTGTTGCCAGAGGATGTGGTTAGTGCAGTTAGTATAGCTGTGTTTAAAAAAGGATTGGATAAGTTCTTGGAGAAGAAGTCCATTACCTGCTATTAAGTTCACTTAGAGAATAGCCACTGCCATTAGCAATGGTAACATGGAATAGACAGTTTTTGGGTACTTGCCAGGTTTTTATGGCCTGGATTGGCCACTGTTGGAAACAGGATGCTGGGCTTGATGGACCCTTGGTCTGACCCAGTATGGCATTTTCTTATGTTCTTATGTTCATCCATTGTACCTGAAGACTGGAGGGTGGCTTATGTAACCCCAATATTTAAAAAGGGCTCCAGAGGCGTTCCGGGAAACTACAGACCAGTTAGCCTGACTTCAGTGACAGGAAAAATAGTTGAAAGTGTTCTAAATATCAAAATCACAGAACATATAGAAAGACATGGTTTAATGGAACAAAGTCAGCATGGCATTACCCAAGGCAAATCTTGCCTCACAAATCTGCTTCACTTTTTTGAAGGGGTTAATAAACATGTAGATAAAGGTGAACCGGTAGATGTAGTGTATTTGGATTCTCAGAAGGCGTTTGACAAAGTTCCTCATGAGAGGCTTCTAGGAAAAGTAAAAAATCATGGGATAGGTGGCGATGTCCTTTCGTGGACTGCAAACTGGCTAAAAGACAGGAAACAGAGAGTAGGATTAAATGGACAATTTTCTCAGTGGAGGGGGTGGGCTGTGGAGTGCCTCAGGGATCTGTACTGGGACCCGTGCTTTTCAATATATTTATAAATGATCTGGAAAGGAATATGATGAGTGAGATAATCACATTTGCAGATGATACAAAATTATTCAAAGTAGTTAAATCACAAGCAGATTGTGATAAATTGCAGGAAGACCTTGTGAGACTGGAAAATTGGGCATCCAAATGGCAGATGAAATTTAATGTGGATAAGTGCAAGGTGATGCATATAGGGAAAAATAACTCATGCTATAGTTACACGATGTTAGGTTCCATATTAGAGCTACCACCCAAGAAAGAGATCTAGGCGTCATAGTGGATAACACATTGAAATCGTCGGTACAGTGTGCTGCGGCAGTCCAAAAAGCAAACAGATTGTTAGGAATTATTAGGAAAGGAATGGTAAATAAAATGGAAAATGTCATAATGCCTCTGTATCACTCCATGGTGAGACCGCACCTTGAATACTGTGTACAATTCTGGTCGCCGCATCTCAAAAAAGATATAGTTGCGATGGAGAAGGTACAGAGAAGGGTGACCAAAATGATAAAGGGGATGAAATAGCTCCCATATGAGGAAAGAATAAAGAGGTTAGGGCTGTTCAACTTAGAGAAGAGACTGCTGAGGGGGGATATGATAGAGGTGTTTAAAATCATCAGAGGTCTAGAACGGATAAATGTGAATCGGTTATTTACTCTGTCTGTTGCGGTTCTGGCCGCAAGCGCCGCAACCAGACCCTTACCTCCGTGCTCCTGGACCTGTTCCCGCTTCTGGAGGCCTGGTTTGCGCCTCGTTTGGTGGCATACTCGCGGGGGCTGTGCCGCCGGGAAGCTTCCCATGGATGCCCTGCTGCTAGGCGCGCATGTGCGCCACTTGGGCACTTTTCTAGGCCGTTTCCCGCCAGTGGTGACTCCGCCCAGTTCCTGACGTCAGAAGCCGCGGACACTCAGTCTTTGCCTTGCAACGGGTTTACCTCCTGGTTCCCTGTTGTGTCGTGCCCTGGAATGAGCTGCCTTGGTACTCGCTCTGTTCCTGCTTATCTGCTACAGTACCTGCTTGGTTCCTGCTTGCAGGCTACAGTACCTGCTTGGTTCCTGCTTGCTTGCTACAGTTCCTGCCTGGTTCCAGTACCCGAGTCTTGCTACAGTTCCTGCCTGCCTGGTTCCAGTACCCGAGTCCTGTTACAGTACCTGTCTACTGTTCTAGCCTGGTTCCAGTTCTCAGTCCTGATCTACAACCCGCCTAAGTCCCAGCGGCCGGGCCCCTACAAGCTCCTCCCGAGGGGACTTCAGCTTCCAAGGATGAAGCCGCCTAAGTCCCAGCAGCTGGGTTCCTACGGGCTCCTCTCGGGGGAGTACCAGCTTCCAGGGTGAAGAGCACCTCTACATCCTGCCTGAACATCTGCCTCCTGGCCTGCCGCATACTAGAGACATTGAACTCCTTTCCCAGTCTCCTGCAGGTCGGCCCAAGGGTCCACTAAATTGAGACTCCATAACAGATTGCAAGCCATGGACTCGGCGGATGCGCCCGCTCCCTCGGATCTGCCCGGGATGGCACCGGCAGATGCTACAGCACCAGAGCTGCATTGATACTCTGGCAGCCACGGTGGAATGGCTGTCCTCTCGCCTGGAGTCCTTGCCTCCTGCTGGCAGGGTCCCCGAGGGACTCAGCTCTTCTGTGACTCAGCTACCGGCACCCTCCCGCTACGCTGGAGATTTAAGGACCTGCTGCGGCTTTCTGAACCAATGTTTCGTACGGTTCTCTCTGTTGCCTCGACAGTTCCCCTCGGATGTGGTGAAAGTGGCGTATATCCTGTCCCTGCTTGATGGGAAAGCCTTAATATGGGCTTCTCCCCTTTGGGAAAACAATGATCCCTCGCTAACGAACCTACAACAGTTCATCTCGAACTTCCGACAGGCCTTTGATGAGCCCGCCTGAGTAGCTACGGCTACATCTGATCTGCTACACCTCCATAAAGGGGCTCGCTCCTTGGCAGATTATGCTATGGAATTCCGGACTTTAGCCCAAGAAGTAGGTTGGCAGGATGGTAGTCTTAAGGCCATCTTCTTGGAGGGCCTCTCCGGATGCATAAAGGATGAGATTGCTGCCCGAGATCTGCCGGAGGACCTCAATGCCGTGATAGAGATGGCTGCCCACATTGATCGCCGCCTACAACAACGGGCCAAGGAGCAGCGCTCCTCTCACCACAGTCCTGCTTCTGTGTGAGCGAGACCTGTGTCTTCTCCTAAGACTTCTCGTCCAGATGCTCCCATCTGCGAACCCATGCAGCTGGGACGGGCCCCGCTCTCTGCTGAAGAGAGGCAATGTCGCCGTTCATTGAAGTTGTGTTTGTATTGTGGCCAGAAGGGCCATTTCATGGCATGCTGCCAGGAGCGTGCGGAAAACGCCTAAGCCTAGGAGGTCGGGAGGAGCTCCTCCTAGGCTGTGCTACAGCTCCTCAATGTACCGTGCCTGTTACCCTGGAATACCCTGAAGGGTCCGTTGAGACGATTGTGTTCCTGGATTCTGGAGCCGGAGGTAATTTCATCCTGCAGGACTTAGTCTCCCAGTTGCGAATCTCTACGCATAGACGGGAGGTCTCCTAAAATGATAGCAGGTGAGTTAGTGTTGATGTGTTTGGCTATGATTTCGATGAGAGGAGAGGGGTCGGCTTCTAGGAGCCCCGGGGGGGTGTATATAAGGCAGATTTGAAGCTGGGTGGATTTGAATAGTCCGATTTCTAGTTTGGTCGTCGATTTGAAGGCTTGCTGGGATAGTTCTTTTTTTGCAATTAACATTATTCCACCCCCTCTTTTTTTAGGTCTGGGGATAGAGAAGATGTCATATTGTTGTATTGGTAGTTGGTTAATTATGGCAGTATCTGTGTTTTTCAGCCATGTTTCGGTAATGGCACAGATGTCCGGTTGGGTGTCCAGGAGATGGTCGTTGAGCATGTGGGATTTTTTTTAGAGCGACTGCGAGTTGAGAAGGGTTAAGGTGATTAAAGACAGACCTAGGAATTGGGTTAGAGGGGAGATCATGATTGGAATCAGGGATCTCTTTGAGCGTAGATTGAGCATGGGTGGATTAGCTCTGTTGGGGAGTGAGCGAGGGATAATCGGTATGGGGAAGGTTTGTAGCATGTTGTCTTTTTGGAAGAAAATGGATAACGGTTAGGATTTTGGAGAGAAGTATAGCTGATAGAAGAGATGAGTGATGGGGGGCTGATGACGTCAGCGGCTCGAGTGGCAGCCTAGCCTGGAGCTCCTGGCTATGCCGGATAGCATCCAGATAATATCGTAGCCATCCCTCCACCTTTTGACGCGGCTCCAACACCAAGCTCACCCCCGAAGGCTGCTGATGGCGAATCGGGCCCCCAAACCCGACTTTTGCAAGTTTTCCTACCAGAAATCGGCCCGGGAAAATTCTCCTGAAAAAAACAAAATGGCCGCCGTGACGGGAGAAGCGATCTCTGAGGCCTCAGCTGCAGCACCGGCACTCCCCGATTCGGAAATCCCTACTCGGGGTGAGTTTAAGGCTTGGTTTGGGGAGCTCAGCCACGATCTCAATTCTTTTAAATCTGAGATCCGTGAAACGGTGGGTGAAATGAAGGAGGAACTGTGTGAAATGGGGAGGAGGCTTTTTGAGTATGAAACCCTCACTGAATCTCAGGCAGATAAAATGAGCTCGCTGCAGAATAGCCATAAGGAAATGGCTAGTGAAATTCAGCAACTCTCCTCCAAACTGGAAGATTTAGAAAACAGGAATAGGAGGGCTAATCTGCGCTTTCGGGGCATTCCTGAGACCTCTGACTTTGCTAACTGTGTGCAAGTTATTACAGAGCTTTGCACTGATTTATTACAGCAAGATGCAAACCATAATGCTGCAGGCTCTGGAGGGTCTCTAGTGGTCAAGCTGGAACGGGCTCACAGGGTCCAGGGTCAGAGAGCTCCTAATCAACCCAAGGATGTGATCGCTTGCTTCCATGATTTCCCTGTGAAAGAGAAGATCCTGGCCCTGGCGCGCCAGAGGGGGAAGGTGCAGCTGCAGAGACATGATGTGCAAGTCTATGCTGATGTTTCCCCGACTACTATGAAGAAACGCCAGGCTATGAAACCTATTACTGCTGTTTTGATTAAAGAAAACATCCGGTACCGCTGGCTCTTCCCCTTTGGCCTCAGCTTTACTGTGCAAGGTACAACGCACAAGGCACAATCCGTGCATGAAGCGGCGGGCATCTTGAAGGACCTTGGCTATACTGTGACGGATTTGCCGCCATCTTCCTCGCCACGTGCCGACCGCAGGGAGGAACCTCGCTGGCAGCGGATGGGAAAGGGGGGAAAGAGACTGCGACGCACCCCGGATCCAGATATCGCGAACAGAGCCCCTACATGATCTGGCTGCTTTGGCTCTGAAGGCTTTGACACTGTTTCTTGTTAAGCCGCACCGGACGTGGAGGGTTTGGTTACTGGTTATATGTTTGATAATATGCTGATGCTGCCGGGTGGGACGGCACCTGGGAAGCTGTCTTCACTCACCCCTAGATGATGGGGGACCCAAGAGATGATTGTGGTTCCTTTGGGAGGGGGGGAGGGGGGGGGAATGGGGAATAGTGGGGATCTCCTCTCTGGGAGTGCATTGCCTTGTTGTTTACTGCCCGGCTCACTGAGGGCTACGTGCTGCTTGGTACTATGTTTAGTTGTCTCTTGTTTCATGGGGGGACCTCTCCTGCTCTTATCTCTGTCTGCTCTATATACGCTGGGGCACTTGAAATGCACCATCACTTGTCCGGATGGCTACCTTTAAGGTACAGTCCTTTAATGTTAAGGGACTGAATACGCACCGTAAGCGTAAATTACTATATAAAGATCTGCAGCGTGCTGATATTGCGATTGCTTGTCTCCAGGAGACACATTTAAAGCGGCGCTATGAGCATTTAATGAGCTCTGCCCTTTACCCCGCATCAGTATTGGGCGGCTAGCTCTAAAGCTGCTAAATATGCAGGTGTGGTGATTCTATTTCACAAGGACTTTGCTTTTGAATTGCTTGACAGTGTTGCTGACCCTTTGGGTAGATATTTATTGCTGGTCCTTAATGTTGCTGGGGTCTCGTATACATTGCTTAACGTATATGCCCCCAATGTTCACCAAGCCAAATTTTATGATGCGCTGGTGAAGCTGGTCCTCTTGAAAAAAGTGGGTCACTTGATGGTGATGGGAGATTGCAATCTGCCCTTAGACCCTGGTCTTGATTCCTCGGGGGGGCGATGTTCTACTTTGAAAAGAGACCGCAATAGCCTCCTTGCTTTTTTGGACCACTTTCAGCTGGTAGATGTGTGGCGCTTTTTGCATTCCACCCAGAGGGATTATACTTTTTTCTCGAACCCCCATAACCTATACACTAGGATAGACTATGTTTTTGTGGATAGGGGAGTGATCCAAAATGTGCGCAAAGGGGTTATAGAGTCGATCACGTGGTCCGATCATGCTCCGGTGTGGGCTGAGCTGACTTTCCCTAATTATGACAAAGGCCAACGCTTTTGGCGCCTAAACGATAGCTTACTTGACAGTGACTCCTTTGTGGATCAATGTCGGCGGGTACTTACAGATTACAGTTCTCATAACCTTCACCCTGACATCTCGCCCATCACTTACTGGGACTGTTTAAAGGCAGTGCTTAGGGGGACTTTTATAGCTCGGGCCTCTTGGGTTAAAAAGGAGACCCAGCGGGAACGTTCGCTCCTGACTGCCAAATTATTGGACTTAGAACAGCGCCACAAGCAAACCCCCACTGAAGTGCTCCGTTTGGCCTTAGCTGACTACCGATCGCAACTTGGGGCGCTGGATGCGGCCAAAATTGCGCATGAGCTGGAGCAAACGGAACAAGTATACTTTGAAGGGGGCAATAAAGCGGGGAAGTTGCTTGCGCATAAGTTGAGAGCCAAACGCTTACAAAACACTATTACTAAAATTGTAGGTGCTCATGGTGCACCACTTACCTCCAATGATGCGATCCGTGACTGCTTTTTACAATTTTATTCTGCACTGTATTCCCATAACCACTCTATAGAGTTCAGGGACATACAATCCTTTTTACAGGACACTCCCTTATCCCAGTTATCAGAGTCCGCCAGGGATACGCTAGACAAGGATATCTCAGAATCTGAGGTGTTATTTGCCATTAAGCAACTTAAGGCTGGCAAGTCCCCGGGGCTGGATGGGTTTACTGCCCGGTTTTATCAATGCTTTGCCGGTGATTTACTTACCCCACTTACGGCCATGTTTAATGCCTTGCGACACGAGGGGGTTTTGAATCCTAATTCTAATGTGGCGGGTATAACGATCATTGCAAAGCCGGGACGGGACCCTACCAAGTGTGGCTCTTATAGGCCCATCTCATTGCTGAACATAGACCTCAAGCTTCTGGCTAAAATCCTGGCTAACAGGCTTAACGGTTATGTAGCACAACTCATTCACCCGGATCAGGCCGGTTTTATCCCTGGTCGCATGGCGTCCGATAATGTGCGGAAGTTGTTGGATTCCCTCTGGTGGGTTAAGCGCCATCATATCCCCTTTCTTTTTATGGCTTTGGATGCGGAAAAGGCCTTTGATTTGGTTCACTGGCCTTTTTTATTTCAAGTCTTGCATACCATGGGTTTTGGGCCTTTTTTCATTACCTGGATTCAGAAATTATATGATAAACCGAGGGCCTGCATTAAGGTAAATGGGGGCTATTCCCCATTCTTTATTGTTGAGCGGGGCACCCGCCAAGGTTGCCCGCTCTCTCCATTACTATTTGCCCTATTTATAGAACCTTTGGCCCAACGGATCCGGTTGTCGAGGGACGTGATGGGCATTAGTGTGGGGTCATATTCCTCCAAGTTGGCGATGTTTGCTGATGATGTCATTCTGACCCTTGCGGACCCTCAGCAATCGTTGCCAGCCGTGGTAGATTATTAAAACCTTCAGTCAAGTGTCTGGCTACTCCATTAATTGGGACAAAACCGAAATCCTTAATATTACGTTACCGGAGGACCAGGCACGGGATCTGAAAGCCCGTTTTGCTTTTAAATGGGCAAAGGAGAAAATTAAATACCTAGGTATATTTATAGGGGCTCATTCTGATGTTTTTAGGCTTAACTATCCACCTCTTCTCGCTAAATTGTACAGGGAAATGGAGGAGTGGAATAGATACCACATTTCGTGGCTGGGACGAATTGCTACTTTTAAAATGAACATCCTGCCCCGGATTGGATACCTTTTCCAGACCATTCCTTGCGTCATACCAACTGCACTGCTTCTCAAGTGGCAACGCAGGATTATGAAATTCCTGTGGCAGGGGAAGCACCCCAGGGTGGCCCAGAAAGTATTGTTTCAACCTCGGATGCAGGGGGGCCTTGCAGTGCCTAACTTATTACGATACTATGTTGCGGCTCAATTACGAGCTGTTGTTGATTGGCACAGAACCACCGCCCGCAAACCTTGGGCGATTCTGGAGCAGGAACTTATCGGGCCACACCTGCTGACTAATATCCTCTGGCAACCTCCTAGCTCTGGGCCCAAATTGGAAGGCCTACCGGACACGATTCAGTGTACCTTACACCTTTGGTATAAATGGAAGCCTCAGGTGGTGGGGTCCAAGGTGGGGTCGGTCCTTTTTTCCCCCTTTCACTCTGGGTCATTCTTGGGGGGTACAGCTCCGCAGGTCTTTGCAGATTGGTTGGCTAAGGGTCTTTATAATTATAGTCACTTCTGGGAGCACTCCTCGTGGGTGACGTTCTCCACTCTCCAGGCCCGGCATGACTTACCTCAGGGGGATTTCTATCGCTACCTCCAACTAATGAGTTACGCAAGAGCGACCCATATTTCCCGGGATTTACTCCAGCCAATTGGTCTCTTTGAGAATTTCTGCCGAGCGGCTGACAAAGTACAGCACTTAATGTCCAAAATTTATAAGCTGCTCCTTCAGGGTATGGGCACGCGCCCAACATACCTGTCCGCCTGGGAGGCTGATCTGGGGTCCCCGCAGGGTGACGACTTTTGGGACACTATCTTTACAGTGGGGTGTAAGGGTCTTATCTCAGCCTCCTACTTGGAAAATAGTTTCAAACTCCTCTATCGGTGGCATTATACCCCCGCTAAACTCCATAAAATTTATTCCACGGCCTCGGATCGGTGCTGGAGGGGTTGTGGGGAGCGAGGTTCCTTTTATCATATGTGGTGGGAGTGTGCTGCTGTTTCCCAGTTTTGGCAGGGACTGGCTGTGTGGCTTTCAGACATATTGCATGTTTCTATTACTCTAACCCCCATAGTTGCCCTGCTTAACTCAGACTATCCACAGCTCGACACGGCCTTACAGCGTTTTGTTAGATTGGTGGTCACCTCTGCTCGATGTGAGATAGCTTTACACTGGAAGTCTCAGGGTGTACCTACATTATTGCAGGTTCAGTCACGGGTGGCAAAGGTTTGTACCCTTAGTAAGATTACGGCGCACCGTCGGAAACAAATAGGGGCCTTTCAGCGTACCTGGTCTTTATACCTAACATGGCAACAACAACAGAAGAAGATATGATTTCCTTTTATGTTTGATTTTCTCTTATGTTATTTGTTCATACTACCTTTGCAGGAGCTCCCAGGGATGGTAGGGGAGAAGGGTGGGGGGTGAGGGGAACAGAAGGGGGGGGATATGTTTACACAATAACTGAGAAAAGCAGAGAATCTGTTGTAAGTCTTTATTGCATCTATTCTACTGTCAATTTTGTTATTGTACATGCTTCACAGATGCTGTATGGTTTTGTATTGTCGGTATTATCTTTCTCTAATAAACCTTAAATTTCAAAAAAAAAGAAGAGATGAGTGATGTGAGGTTGCAGAGTGCAGGAGACGTTGGGTGCTGGAGTGATTGCTGGCGGAGATGATCGTTGGAGCAGCCGAGTGCTGGATGGTCGCTGTAGGAGACGAGGTGCTTGGAGGTTGCTGGTGGAGGGGATTGGTCGTTTGTTGCTGTAAAAGGTGAATGCTGGCTGGTTGAAATGTATAGATGAGGGTTGGATGGTTGAAGAGGTATAGATGAGAATTGGATGAATGCTGGCTGGTTGAATGGATAATGGTTGAATGCTTGGCTGAATGCTGGCTGGTTGGTTGAATGCTGGCTGTAAAAGGTGGATGCTGGCTGGTTGAATTGTTGTAGGAGAAAGTAGGATGAATACTTTTGTAGAATGAATACTTTTGTAGGAGAATGAATACTTTTTTGTAGAATGAATACTTTTGTAGGAGAGAGTAGGATGAATACTTTTGTAGGAGAATGTTACTAGATACTAGATGAAGGTATGGGAATGTGGATTGCCTGAGCTACTCCGTAATATTAGTGGAGTAAAGTCCAGTATAAGAATTCAGATCTTGAGGCTCGTAAGGGTCGCTCTAAAAAGGCCGGCTCCTCGGAACGCTTTCCTATTGGGGTGCAGGTTAAAGAATTGACGACATAGGAGCTATCAATAGGCCTTGAGCCCCAGGGCGGGGACGGTCAAACTCACCATGGGTGTCCTCCCCTTCCTTGAGTCGATTCTCTCTACCTTGTTCTCCGGCTGCTGGGATGACTGGAAGGTGAGTGTGGAGCTGGTAGCCAGGGAGGGTGAGAGGATGCAAACCTCGTTCAGGTGGGAGCCGGGGAAGAGAATAAGATTTAGGAGGAATTTGAAAATATACTCAGGGGATCAGAGAACCCCTCGGGGCGCACAAAGGGGCAGGCCCCTTTGTCGTGCCCCTTTGGCGCGCGGCGCCTGGGAGCGGGTTGGCTCTTTAAATGCTGTGTAGTCGTGTCAGAGTGATGTCACCGGCGCGACTTAGATGTGCTGAGGCGGCGTTGGTCGGCAGGAAGAGGGCCAGCCCTGGTTAACTCCTCCCCGGTTATCTCGATCGGCAAGAGGAGGGCTGGATCGTGTCGGCGCGGTGCGGAGGGAAGAGGATGGCAGTGAAGAAGGTCCCACGTGGCCGGTGCGGGGGCCCACGGAGGTAGGGCAAGAGTTAATGGCCTTACCCCAATGGACTCAAGCGCCGGCTGCCCGGGCCTCTCTCCCAGCTCCCACGGTGACTCCGGTGTTGCCTCCTTCAGGGACAAGCAGTCCGTTTTGAAAAGCTTGAGCCCATGACTCCCTCACTGGGGGCCATGCTGGCTGTAAAGGGACCTTAGACTTGTTGAACCGATTCTACTGGTGGCCGACGGTGAGACAGGACGTCCAAGCCCTACCTGCGCCGTTCAAAAGCCGCTCATCGGGAGGCCCAGGGGCCTGTTGCAACCATTACCCATTCCAGTGGAGCCTTGGACACACATCTCCACCGACTTTGTCGTGGACCTTCCCGTCTCAGGAGGTAATTCGGTCATTTGGGTGACCGTAGACCGATTCTCCAAGATGGCGCACTTTGTCCCCTTGCCAAAGTTGCCTTCTGCACCTGACCTAGCCAACCTCTTCGCTCAGCATATCTTTAGACTTCACGGTCTTCCGCAGGATATAGTCTCCGATCGAGGACCACAGTTTACTGCTCGATATTGGAAAGCACTTTGCAAACGCTTCAGTGTGCAACTTAGTCTTTCGTCTGCGTTCCATCCCCAGAGTAACGGGCAAATGGAACGGACTAACCGAACCTTAAATACTTTTCTCCGTTCGTTCGTGAATGAACGACAAGATAATTGGGCCAAGCTACTCCCGTGGGCGGAGTTCTCGTATAATAATCACACGCATGCTGCTACTGGAAGTTCGCCTTTCCTCGTTGTTTATGGGAAGCAACTTTGACCGCCCTTGCCTTCGCCTAAACCTAGTGCACCCCAGGCAGTGCAACTTTCAGCCCGCCAGCTTCTTTCCTTATGGACGTCTATCCAGGGAAAGATCCGTAAAGCCGCCCAGTCCGCCAAGAAATGGGCGGATAAGCATCGTCAGCCAGCGCCTATCTTCCTCCCAGGAGACCGCGTCTGGCTTAGTACTAAAAATCTACAGCTACGAATTCCGTCTCAAAGACTAGCTCCGAGATTCTGTGGGCCTTTTCGAGTCGTCGAACGAGTGGGAGCCGTTTCATACCGATTACGCCTACCCTCCTCCATGCACATACATGATGTGTTCCATGTGTCATTGCTGAAGCCTCTTGTTTTATCCAGATACCACTCCCGGGCTCCTGAACCATCGGATCCTTCAGTACCGGACGATGTTACGTATCAAATACGTGAGATCTTGGATTTCCGGTTCCATCAACGACGCTGGGAGTACTTGCTTGCCTGGGAGGGTTGTGGACCCGAGGATAATTCTTGGGAACCGGCCCGTAACATCCTCGACAAGGACTTATTACGGCAGTTCCATCTGGACCACCCAAGTAAACCTGGACCGGCTAAGAGGGGGCGTAAGAGGGGAGGTACTGTTGCGGTTCTGGCCGCGAGCGCCGCGACCAGACCCTTACCTCCATGCTCCTGGACCTGTTCCCGCTTCTGGAGGCCTGGATTGCACCCTGTTTGGTGGCGTCCCCGCGGGGGCTGCACCGCCGGGAAGCTTCCCATGGACGCCCTGCTGCTAAGTGTGCGCGTGCACCACTTGGGCGCTTTTCTAGGCCGTTTCCCGCCAGTGGTGATTCCTCCCAGTTCCTGACGTCAGACGCCGCAGCCTTGATAAGCCGGCTACGGACATTCAGTCTTTGCCTTGCAACGGGTTTAAATCCTGTTTCCCTGTTGCGTCGTGCCCCGGAGTGAGCTGCCTTGGTACTCGCTCCATTCCTGCTTACCTGCTACAGTACCTGCTTGGTTCCTGCTTGCTTGCTACAGTTCCTGCCTGGTTCCAGTACCCGAGTCTTGCTACAGTTCCTGCCTGGTTCCAGTACCCGAGTCTTGCTACAATTTCTGCCTGGTTCCAGTACCCGAATCTTGCTACAGTTCCTGCCTGCCTGGTTCCAGTACCCAAGTCCTGTTACCATACATGTCTACTGTTCTAGTCTGGTTCCAGTTCTCAGTCCTGATCTACAACCCGCCTAAGTCCCAGCGGCCGGGCCCCTACAGGCTCCTCCCGGGGGGGCTTCAGCTTCCAAGGATGAAGCCGCCTAAGTCCCAGCGGCTGGGCTCCTATGGGCTCCTCCCAGGGAAGTACCAGCTTCCAGGGTGAAGAGCACCTCTACATCCTGCCTGAACATCTGCCTCCCGGCCTGCCGCATACTAGAGACATTGAACACCTTTCCCAGTCTCCTGCAGGTCGGCCCAAGGGTCCACTAAATTGAGACTCCATAACGCTTTCGGATAATTGAAGGATTAGAGGGCACTCCATGAAGTTAGCATGTAGCACATTTAAAACTAATCAGAGAAAGTTCTTTTTCACTCAACGCACAATTAAACTCCCAAATTTGTTGCCAGGGGATGTGGTTAGTGCAGTTAGTGTAGCTGGGTTTTAAAAAGGATTGGATAAGTTCTTGGAGGAGAAGTCCATTATCTGCTATTAATCAGGTTGACTTAGAAAATAGCCACTGCTATTACTAGCATGGGAAAAACTTAGTTTTTGGGTACTTTATAGCCTGGATTGGCTCATGTTGGAAACAGGATGCTGGGCTTGATGGACCCTTAGTCTGACCCAGTATGGCATGTTCTTATGTCCAAAACCCTGCTATGTGGATTCAACTATCAATGCCTTAATCGATGGTGTGGCATATTCAGTTAGAGGTTGATAAACAGTTCAGATTGTTCAATTGCCGACTTATTTCTGCATCATATCCTGCTTTACTCAAGACCACAATCCTGCAATTTTGAGTAGTTTGTGAATGCTTACATTTTCATATATATATATTTATTTAACAGTTTTTATATACCGGTATTCATAGATACATCATATCGGTTTACATGTAACAAAACGGAGAAAATACATGGAACAGGGAGGAGGAACTTGGAGGGGGGAGTTAACGGTTATAAAATAATTGCAAGAGCCATATAATACAGTATAGTTATCAAAAACAAAGATCTCTGGCTGAGACGGGGAAAATGTTGACTGTTCATTAGTTTCAAGATTACTCCACAAACATGGCATGTATGGGAGGGTGGCAAGAAGAAAACCACAGGATCTGCCACGTAGTATTTGCACATAAACACTTAGGGGACACTGCGCGCATCCAGAAGATTTTGTGGTGCAGTGCCAGGACCAGCCTTCTCTGCGCCCAGGGCAGATATTCTGAATCATGCAAACCTCCCACCACCTCAAACCCACTTTGACTTACCAGTGGCTGTTCCAGCTCAGTGCTTTCTCCTTTGGCGGAAAAAAGGCGCAACTGTCCCTCTGGTGTGAGCAGTTCCAGCAAGGCACCCCCCCTCTCCTCTTTCTCTCTTTATCTTCCCTCACCCCTTGCCCATCATCCCCTTTTTCTCCCACTCCACTCCTTGCCCTGAATCCCTTCTCTTTTTCTCTCCGACCACTTGCCATGGCACCCCCACCCCCCCAATTTCTTTCCTCCATCAATACTTGTCCAGCATTCCTCATATCTGCTAGCCATCCCTTGCCTAGAAGCTTCCCTCCTCTCCTCCTTGCCCCCTGCTCAGCATCAGCCCCTCTTCCTGTACCCCTTGCCCAGCATCCCCTCTCTGCCAACAACAGGAGCCCCTCTCCCCCAGCCCTCTGTCCAGCAGTAGGAGTCCCAGCCTCCTGCCTAGCAGTTGCAGCCCTCTGTCCTCTAATCCTCTGCCAGCGGCAGCAGCTCCCTCTCCTCCACTGATCTGCCCTCCACAGCCATCCCCCCCCCCCCCCCCCCCCCACCACCACCACTCCCCAGCCTCCTGCCTAGAAACATTTGGCTTCCCCTTTACTTCCCTGCCCAGTGACAGGCCCCGTCCTCCCCATCTCTCCTTTTTTTTTCTCTCTCCTCCCTCCTTTGCTCCTTGGGCTGCAGTGCTGCTGTGACGGCGGCAATAGCTGCAGAAAATTTAAAATCAGCACAGAGCCTATGAGCCATCCTGCACCCGCAGGCCCTGGAACAGCCCTGACCCTTCTTCCACACAAGCTTATTCATTGCGGTATCCTGAAAACCTGACTGACTGAGGGAGAGGTTTAAGAAGCACTTCCTTCGGTCCTCCAGCCTTGTGCCTTCTCCCCAATCCATTTTCAGGCCCACAGCCACTCCCTGAGATTTCAATAACTAAACTCAGCGGTCCTTCCCAAAAGGGTTTCATCTCTCCTTTCCTTCTCTACATTTCCCGAGTTAGTTGGCGAAGCAGTTTCTTCTTACGACACTATACTCTCCTCTGCTTTAGACACTCTTGCCTCTCCCCTTATCTGTCCTGTAAGGTGCAACAAACCCCAGCCTTGGCTCGCCCCTAGAATTTGCTTCCTATGTTCCTGTGCCCAATCTGTCGCTAAACTCCTGTGCCCATGAGGACGTCATACATTTTAAATTCATGCTGACCACCTTCCAGGCTGCTATTGCACTTGCCAAGCAAGACTACGCCACCGATCTGAACAAACTTTCTTGCATCCAGCCCTCGCTGTCTTTTTGCCCTGCTCAATTCCTTTCTCAGACTTCCTTCGCCTCCTATCTCCCTTTCACGCTGTGCCCAGACTATGGTTGACTGCTTCCATGACAAAATTCACATAGAGGCCAATGCAATATCGTGCACTCAGGCTAGCGCACAGGTTGACCCTCGGTTGGACGCGTGCTTTGAACATGCTGGGCTAAAACCCGATGCAAAAAGTTGGATCAGTGCATCCAAAACGGGTGCCCCAGCTCGCGCATAGCTAATAGCGCTCGTCACATGTGAATGCCATGTAGATGAGGCTATTAGCTATTGCCTCCCAATGCAGAAAATCGCTGCTCGGCTAACGCACCCTTTTTAACGCGGCAAATTTAATGCCGGAGCTGGTGTTGTCATACCCTGTGAGTCAAGGGTGCGTTAGCCGAGCGGCAATTCTCTGCTTCCTCCTTGCAAATCACAGCATCTGCAGGATTTTGGGACAAAGCTTTTTTTTTTTTTCACTTTTGCAGGCAGGAAGAGGTTTGCTTGCCTTCCTTTCAGTACAGTCTGAATCAGCTCCACGTTCATTGGTTATGGTCTGGAGAGGCTGCCGCTAGCAGATATGCTGCTGCTGTCTGAAATGAAGCCCGTCAAAATTGCTAGAACAAATTGTGTAACCCGTCTCCTCTCTTTTCCTTTCCCTAAAATCAACAAGTACGCAGTTTCTGTGTCGCCCTTGAACTTCCTTCTTACACTGACTGGGTTAGAGGTAAATCAGATTACAGATGTCGGCATGTTAAACCCCTTTTCTCTGTTTTTTTTGGCTGGTTCAGCCGAAAGGCTGATAACTTGGATGCTCGGATTGAGCATCTGATTTCCTAACCCGAGCACTACTGTCTCCTGGGCGCCCGAAGCAGAGCGCTAGGGACGCACAATTGACCCCAAGCCCTTCCTTTTTAGCAGGCCAGATCATTATAATACCGCATCGGGCACCCAGGAGAGGTGTGTGTACGCAATAGGAAAATGGGCGCCCTTTTTACTGCGCATTATATTTCATCGGCCCATAATTAGTCAAATTCTCAACCAGGTCACCTCTACCTCCCTCTCCTCCACTTCTTTCCTTTACACTTCCCCTGGCCCCTGCCACTCTCTCCTCCTTGTCTGAGGTCACAGTGGAGGAAACTGCCCATCTTCTGTTCACCTCCAAAATCACAACTTATTCCTCTAATTCCATTTCCCACCTAGTTCCTCAGCTCTATTTCTACTTCAATCATCCCTTCCATCTATCACATCTTCAATCTGCATTGTTCCACTACTACTGTTCCTGCTGCCTTCAAACATGCAGTGATCACATCACTCCTCAAAAAATCCTCACTGGACCTTATCTGTCCTGCAAACTATCATCCCAACCCATTCTCCTCCTCCTTTTTGCGCACCCTTGGACACACTGTTCACCACCACTGCCTTGACTTTTATTTTATTTATTTATTTATTTAATATTTTTTATATACCGAGGTTCTGGTAACAATGTTATCAATCACTTTATCTCAAGCTAGTCCGGTATTCACCCTTTACATTCTACAGAAACAACCCTTGCCAACGTCTCCAAAGACTTGTTTATGGCTACAACCAAAAGCCTTTACCCAGTTCTTATTCTCCTTGACCTATCTGCTGCTTTTGACACTGTTGATCACCCTCTATTCCTTGATACTATATCCTCACTTGAATTTCAGGATTCTGTCCTGTTTTGGTTCTCTTTTTACCTTTCTCATTGCACTTATGTAAGCTAATGCAATACAGTGCGCTCAGCTGAGCACACGGCTTTACACACATTTGGATGCACGTTTTGGATGTGCGTCCTGATGCAGTACGGGGATTAGCGTGTCCAAAATGTGCATCCAAACCACTATGAAGCTAATAGCACTCATCACAGGTAAAGTACATGTTGCTGAGGCTATTAGCTAATCCCTGCAATTCAAAACATTTCCCGCGTGGCCAATGTATCCATTGTAATGCAGCAAATTTTACGCCAGCCCAGAGCTGGCATAAAGGACTGTCACACTCAAGGGCTCATTAGAAAACACAAAAAAAATCTCCTCTTAGTATCATCAGAATACTCCATTGCCTCAGGTACAAACTTAGGTCTGGATTCATCATTCATCGCTGAATGATGAATCCAGTGAAAATGGGGGGCGGGCCTGCGAAAGCCCGCAGCCTTCGCACCACCGCGATGTCTTCACTGCCGGCTTTCACACCGAATAGCGCCACCGTGAAAGGTGGTGCTATTCTTGTGCGTGTATATTGTGCCAGTAGCGGGAGAAAACAGCCACCTCTCCTGGGCGCCTGATGTCGCAGAGGCACTAGGGACGTACAGTTTTTCCTAGCGCTTCCTCCTTTTTAGCGCTAGCCCTCATTTAAATATTGGATTGCTTGCCCAGGAGCAGTGGCTGGGCATGTGCCCATATTGCATCGGCCTGATAGTGTTAGAGGTAGCGAGGGTAATGAGATTATTAGCAAGGAGGTGTGCTAGAGGTGCAACTGCTCTCGTTTACAGCAGGAAATTTAACTTCATAGTCACAATAAAACTTCCCGCCTCTCTAGACTATCAGTATTCTGTCCACGGGGAAGAAATGAAACACATGCGCTACCCTCTTAAAAAGGATGATTTTTAGTTTTTATTACCTGATCCAGTTCCTACTGATTATTGGGGCTGCGGTCCTGCTTTGGATTCAGCCCCTGCTGAAATGTATTTATTCTTTTCTGCCATATTTTTCTCATGGGAGCAAGGTAACAAAATGCACGAAATACAAGGCAAAGTCATTGTCTCGTTTTTGGTTTTGGTTTTTTTTTTGTTCTGATTACCCCCTCTTTTCTTGACCCCTGTGAAGCAGCTAACGGTAGGAACCGCACAAACTTGGAAAACAGATCGCCTGAAACACTCAGGCTTGGTGCTTGCGAGCAGGCTGCCTGGTGTTGGAAAGGTGGTCTCTCCGATTGTCTGCAGTTCCTGGATCTAGGCTGGAGTTTTGCAGGGCTCATGGCAGAGGGGGGGTCACCTTCAGCGGGTTTTTCAATGTTAGGTTGCCTGGGAGACCATGCATCTGCCAGTGGTGGGAAATCATCAAACCCTCGTCCCCTCCCAAAAAAAAAAAAAAAAATTTGCACACGGTCTCAGTGATTTTACAAGAGACAAAGGTGGAAGAAATTACATCCTGGCATGGGGGGACATGACTTGGGCCAAGGGTGCACTCTTTTAATAGCTTTCCCCACCTACTTTCCTAGTGCTGCCCCTTAATGACTGGGTAGTGGGGACTGAATTCATCAGTCATTAACCCCTTGTGATCTGGCACGTGGAAATGAAAACAAAGTGCATAGCAGCAACTAGCATGGATTTGCAGTTTAAATGATATGCAAATGTCCCATGAGTAAAAAAAAAGAAAAAAGCGTGCTTTTTTTTTTCACTCATGGGGATTTGCATATCAGCTTATTGCATCCCACAGTTCTGTGGATTTCTACCATGTAAAGTAAAACCCACGCTATAATTTAACTGACTTTAGCATGGATGTTTTTACATTGGCCCCCATGTTAGGACCTGAAGCAGCCGAAGAGAAAGCTGGCTACATTTGATTGTGGCAAGAGACAGAACATACAACCCTTTTGGTCTGCCCATTGCACCAGAACAGCCCTGGTACAGTTCCAGATCTGGGTGAAAGGGGCTAGATTCGGGAGTAACCTTAGGAAATATTTCTTTACAGAGGCTGGTGGATGCATGGAACAGCCTCCCAGTGGAGGTGGTGGAGACAAAATAAGTATCTGAATTCAAGAAGCATGGGATAAATACAGGAGATCGTTAAGAAAGTGATGAGAATTACAAAACATGAGTGATTAGACAAAACACATCTGTTATTTTTTTTTTTTTATATAATGTTTTTTTATTGAGTTTTAGTACAAACATGGAAATCACATAAGTTTTTAATCAAGAAAACCTTCTTAGAAAGGTTTGGATAAGTTCTTGGAGGAGAGTCCATTAACGGCTATTAATCAAGTTTACTTAAGGAATAGCCACTGCTATTAATTGCATCAGTAGCATGGGATCTTCTTAGTGTTTGGTTAATTGCCAGGTTCTTGTGGCCTATTTTGGCCTCTGTTGGAAACAGGATGCTGGGTTTTACGGTCCTTTGGTCTGACCCAGTACGGCAATTTCTTATGTTCTTATAACAATTGTAAACTTTCTTAGAACATTCTTAAACAGTCGCGTTTGTTGGGAGGTACAGAGCTGCGTTTGAAGTGAGTGTGTGGCAGGCACATGGTCTAGGTGGCGGACAGGTATAGGAAGGGGTACCAAAGCCTAGAACAGTTTTACAACCAAATGAGTTTATATTCCAAAACCTATGATTCAAATATTCGGTAATCATTTAGGGGTAGATTTTCAAAGGGGTACGTGCGTATCTTACGCGCGTACCCCCCGAAAACCTACCCCAAACCCCCCCTGCACGTGCCGAGCCTATGGAGGGGCGTGTCGGGGGCGTGTCATGAGTGACGCGGCATTTCGGGGGTGGCGCCGCGGGTGTGGTTTTGTCCTGGGGGCGTGGCTGCAGCCTCCGGACCAGCCCCCGGACCGGAACATGGAGCGCGGCAGCCGGCCCAGCGTGCGACTTTGCCGACAAAGGTAGGGGGGGTTTAGATAGGGCCGGGGGGGTGGGTTAGGTAGGGGAAGGGAAGGTGCGGGGGGGTGGAAGGAAAGTTCCCTCTGAGGCCGCTCCGATTTCGGAGCGGCCTCGGAGGGAACAGAGGCAGGCTGCGTGGCTCGGTGCATGCAGGCTGCCGATTTTGGGCAGCCTTGCGTGCGCCGACCCCGGATTTTAATGGATACGCGCGGCTATCTATTAAAATAGATTAAAATCCCACGTACACTTGTTCACGCCTGGTGCGCGAACAAAAGTACGCATGTGCGCAGATTTATAAAATCTGCCCCTTAGAGTCCAGGCTCTGTTCCATCGTAGGTGACAGATAAGTTAGAAAGACAGACCAGATTTGAAGAATGATAGCAAACCTCTTTGGCGAGTTGCTTCTTGCTATTGTATATTCTAACGAGCATAGGTGAATCATTTTCTGAAACCAATGTTCATAGCTGGGCCCCCGGGAGTCTAGCCAGCAGGTTAAGATAACCTTCCTGCCAAAAAGGCCAGCCCATTGGAGGAAAAGGTGGGTTGTCATGCCTAGATTCAAATGCGAGGAGGCCTCCAAACCAAAAAGCCACAGGTTAGGATCTAATGGTAGTCCCATTTATCTTAGTTGTGCACATGTGGCTTTAATTTTTTTCCCAAAACTGTAAAATGAAAGAACATTCCCAGAGGCAATGGTAAAAAGTGCTTTCTTCGCTTCGGCATTTTGGGCAGAATTTCGAGGTACTGATTTTGATTCGAAATGCTCGTAAGGGAGTAATGTAGATTTGTCAAAGAAATTTGTAATAGGATTCTTTCAATAAAACATTTTCAGAAATAACAGGTAAGGTAGCAAAGATATTTTTAAACTCTTCAAGTGATACAGAAAAGAGAGACCACCCCCTCCATGTCTCATATATACCCTCTAGGTGTTGCAGTTTCCCTGCCATTACTAGTGCCCTATAGATAGAGGAGATGGTGGAAGGTTGCTTTTTGCTCAGTTGTAAAGCCTCTTTTAACTCTTTGGTATGTGTGGACAAAGCAAGTCAAACTTAACTAGGAACTGATCAAAATTGAGATGAAGGCAGCAGTCCAGCAGCAAGAGGGGGGCTTCCCAGTCTTTTGCATCGAGTGTCACATGTACGATTTTTTTACCCACCGGTGAGAAGTTGTACATGTGCATACGATGCAAAGAGCTCCTGGTTCTCAGAGAACGAGTCCGATCTCTGGAGGCTAGAGTGGCAGACCTGGAGGAGCTGAGGCAGACAGAGAGGTATATAGATGAGACATTCAGGGACATAGTAGTCCAGTCCCAACTTCAGACTGGCAGCCCTGGTGCTGCCTTGGAGGAAGAAGGTCTCATGATGGGAGAGCACCAACCAGGTGTAGCAGGAAAGGATCCTGTAGCAAAGACGTGCTCTCTAGGTGATGCATTATCCTTTCGCACTGAGGATATCTCCCAAAGGCCTACTGCCCAGGAGGGAAGGGTTAGGTCGGCCGTCATAGTTGGTGATTCGATTATTAGGAATGTAGATAGCTGGGTGGCTGGTGGGCGTGAGGATCGCCTGGTAACATGCCTACCTGGTGCGAAGGTGGCAGACCTCACGCGTCACCTAGATAGGATTTTAGACAGTGCTGGGGAGGAGCCGGCTGTCGTGGTACATGTGGGCACCAACGACATAGGAAAATGTGGGAGGGAGGTTCTGGAAGCCAAATTTAGGCTCTTAGGTAGAAATATTAATACAGAACCTCCAGGGTAGCATTCTCTGAAATGCTCCCTGTTCCACGTGCAGGTCACCAGAGGCAGGCAGAGCTCCGGAGTCTCAATGCGTGGATGAGACGATGGTGCAAGGAAGAGGGATTCAGTTTTGTTAGGAACTGGGGAACCTTTTGGGGAAGGGGGAGTCTCTTCCGAAGGGATGGGCTCCACCTTAACCAGGGTGGAACCAGACTGCTGGCGCTAACCTTTAAAAAGGAGATAGAGCAGCTTTTAAACTAGAACAAAGGGGAAAGCCGACAGTCGCTCAGCAGCGCATGGTTCGGAGAGAGGTATCTTTAAAGGATACTAATGATGCATTAGAATTAGGGCATCCTGACAGTGAGGTTCCAATAATTAGAAAAGTAGTCCAAGTGCCTGTAACTAAAAACTCACCCAAGCCAAAAAAAATTCTAACTTATCCCTATCAATTAAAAAGCAGAATGAAAATACAAACAAAAAACAAACTTTGAAATGTTTGTATGCTAATGCCAGAAGTCTAAGAAGTAAGATGGGAGAATTAGAATGTATAGCAGTAAATGATGACATAGACTTAATTGGCATCTCAGAGACATGGTAGAAAGAGGATAACCAATGGGACAGTGCTATACCAGGGTACAAATTATATCGCAATGACAGAGAGGAGCACTCGGGAGGAGGTGTGGCACTTTATGTCCAGGATGGCATAGAGTCCAACAGGATAAACATCCTGCATGAGACTAAATACAAAATTGAATCTTTATGGGTAGAAATCCCTTGTGTGTCAGGGAAGACTATAGTGATAGGGGTATACTACCATCCACCTGGTCAAGATGGTGAGATGGACAGTGAAATGCTAAGAGAAATTAGGGAAGCTAACCAAATTGGTAGTGCAGTAATAATGGGAGACTTCAATTATCCAAAAACACCACAGAGCAGGAGAACTGCACTTCAATAATATCCAAACACAAGAGTGCAGAAGAAAGTAAGTCCAAACCACAAGGTAAATCAAACAGCTCTAAAGAGCCTAAAGTTTTTAATTCTTTTTTCAAACGGCAACTCCACTGACTTGCAATCACACCACAGTTTAGACCGCGTCCCCCGACACGGTCCCGTGTTTCGCCAAGGGTTGCATCGGGGGGGAGCAACAAGGTTATCAAGGCACTGTAAATAAACATACAAAGGTTAGGACATAAACTGAACAATGCCGACACATTAATGCTATTTCAGATTCAAATAAATCGCATACCTGAATGCAGAGCAGTTTCAAAAATGGCAGGGAGCGCGTCCATCTTGACTGCAGACAGGTATTTAAACCTACCGGAGTGAGCGCGAAACTCAGGTTGACAGGTCACATGGTCAAAAGGGGCCAATCAACGTGGCCCCCGTTCCTGAGGTGCAACTAGCAGTGCATACAACAAGCCATCTCTGGTGACCCCACATTCTTTATGTGAACAGATGCCATTCCAATTCTCGATTGAGCCCTTTCGGGGCGACTGTGTCAAGGCGGAAAATCCACCTCTGCTCAATTCTACCCAGCTGTTCATTATAGTTACCACCGCGCGGAGAGCAAGGAACAACCTCAATAATGGAAAAGACTAGGTCGGAAAGAGAGTGTGAATGTTGAGCCCAGTGTGTTACTAAGGGTTCATTCTCACGAGAGTTACGTATATTTGAGCAGTGCTCAATAATACGTGTTTTTATCATTCTAGTGGTTTTTCCTACATAAATTAAGGGACAAGGGCAAGTGATGGTATAAATCACCCCTTTTGAAGTGCAGTCCGAAAAAGCCCGAAGAGGAAAAACCTCTTGAGTGAGCGGATTTATAAAAGATGTACAGGTTACAGTGTGTTTACACATAGTACAACGCCCGCAGGGCTGATGTCCAATTGAGGGCGGGGAAACCCTCAATTCCGACTGTAAGTCCGCATGAATCAATCTGTCACGGAGGTTACGGCCCCTCCGATAGGTGAACCCCTCTTCAGTAATAAAGAGAGCCTTTAAACGGGCTCTCTTCGCGAATCGGGATTTTCTATTTCTCCCACGTCCTGAATCATCCGAGAGTATTACCAACTGTATTTTACCATTTTCTATCTTGAGCCGGCAGGTTACGAATATTATTCGTAGACATTGGCAGTCCCTCTCTTTGAATCGACTTTTTCAAGGTCCTTTAAGGTTCACCTATCGGAGGGGCCGTAACCTCCGTGACAGATTGATTCATGCGGACTTACAGTCGGAATTGAGGGTTTCCCCGCCCTCAATTGGACATCAGCCCTGCGGGCGTTGTACTATGTGTAAACACACTGTAACCTGTACATCTTTTATAAATCCGCTCACTCAAGAGGTTTTTCCTCTTCGGGCTTTTTCGGACTGCACTTCAAAAGGGGTGATTTATACCATCACTTGCCCTTGTCCCTTAATTTATGTAGGAAAAACCACTAGAATGATAAAAACACATATTATTGAGCACTGCTCAAATATACGTAACTCTCGTGAGAATGAACCCTTAGTAACACACTGGGCTCAACATTCACACTCTCTTTCCGACCTAGTCTTTTCCATTATTGAGGTTGTTCCTCGCTCTCCGCGCGGTGGTAACTATAATGAACAGCTGGGTAGAATTGAGCAGAGGTGGATTTTCCGCCTTGACACAGTCGCCCCGAAAGGGCTCAATCGAGAATTGGAATGGCATCTGTTCACATAAAGAATGTGGGGTCACCAGAGATGGCTTGTTGTATGCACTGCTAGTTGCTCCTCAGGAACGGGGGCCACGTTGATTGGCCCCTTTTGACCATGTGACCTGTCAACCTGAGTTTCGCGCTCACTCCGGTAGGTTTAAATACCTGTCTGCAGTCAAGATGGACGCGCTCCCTGCCATTTTTGAAACTGCTCTGCATTCAGGTATGCGATTTATTTGAATCTGAAATAGCATTAATGTGTCGGCATTGTTCAGTTTATGTCCTAACCTTTGTATGTTTATTTACAGTGCCTTGATAACCTTGTTGCTCCCCCCCGATGCAGCCCTTGGCGAAACACGGGACCGTGTCAGGGGACGCGGTCTAAACTGTGGTGTGATTGCAAGTCAGTGGAGTTGCCGTTTGAAAAAAGAATTAAAAACTTTAGGCTCTTTAGAGCTGTTTGATTTACCTTGTGGTTTGGACTTACTTTCTTCTGCACTCTTGTGTTTAGACTTCAATTATCCCAATATAGACTGGGTAAATGTATCATCGGGTCACGCTAGAGAGATAACGTTCCTGGATGGAATAAATGATAGCTTTATGGAGCAATTGGTTCAGGAACCGACGAGAGAGGGAGCAATTTTAGATCTAATTCTCAGTGGAGCACAGGACTTGGTGAGAGAGGTAACGGTGGTGGGGCCGCTTGGCAATAGTGATCATAATATGATCAAATTTGATTTAATGACTGGAAAAGGAACAGTGTGCAAATCCAAGGCTCTCGTGCTAAACTTTCAAAAGGGAAACTTGATAAAATGAGGGGCGCGCGTGGCTTTGCCTGGCTTAGCCTGGCGAACCTGGCCCTGGCAAGGAATTTTCTTTATTTATATCTGCAGCCACGAGAAGTGTTGGAGAGGAACGGTCTTTAAACATCAATTTTCAGTCATAAGACTCCTGGTAAGACTGATACTGAGAATATTAAAATTTCTGTTTGTATTGGGTAATTTTGCTATCTCTTTGTAAATGCCACATACAAAGAGAAAAGCAAAACTGAGAGAATTGTCTTCAACCCCTGTGAGGATGAACCAACCTAAAATAGAGGATTGTTTTGTGAAAACTCCTATAGTTACCCCAGAAGGGGGTGTCGCTGGAGGTTTAGACAAGGAGCAGGGTCTTTCCTCCCAGACACATGAAACATCATTGACCCCAGGGGCACCAACAACTCCTGAGCCACCAGCTGCATCTAGAGTGGGGATATCTCTTGCAGGTGATCCCAAACTCAAAATGGATTCTTTAACAACATGTGACCAGAGAGAAGCAGTTGGTTCAACTAGCTTCTCGGAGAGTTCACAGCTGGGCTCTATGGATCAAAGTGGAATTATATCTCCATTGGAGGGTGGGGCTGGTAATATCCAGGAAGGACTCTTGGCTGGGATTTCTGATATTACTCCTAAAAATTTTACTCTTGGAGAAATAGGAAATATGCTAGTTTCCATGCAGAAATCAATAAATAATATAGTAAATACATTACAGGAAGTGTTAAATAAGAATGTGGTTCTTCAATCTAAGATTGAAAAAGTTGAAGAATCAGTGAATTCTGTACAACTCAAGGTAGATGAAATGGATAAAATTCAATTGAATTTAATAAAATCTGAAAAATCCCATTTTGAGAGATTAGAAGTATTAGAAAACCAGTTGAAGAAAAATAATTTGAGGATATTGAATTTCCCTAAGACCGCTTTAATAAACCCAATAGATTTATTCAAAAGTTACCTAGTGAATATCCTGAAATATACAAAGAAAGCAATACCAGCTATTGCAAGAATATACTATATCTCTCAAAATGAGGAAATGAAAAAACAAGATCAAGATAAAGATAAACAGCCTGAATTAGATTTGTCAGAATTGTTAGAAAAATCTTTTGAAACCAGTATAAATACTAGAGCCACCCTTATAGTACAATTCTCTTTTCTATCTGAAAGAGATTCTTTGATGAGAATATATTTTGGACATCAAAATGATAAGTTTTATGGACAGGTTATTAGGATCTTTCCGGACATATCATATGCAACAAGAATTAAGAGAAAAGAAATTTTGGCAATGAGAGGTGAGGCTCAGAATAAGGGGATAAAATTTCTATTAAGGTACCCATGTCAATGTATTATTATTAGTCAGGGGAACAAGTATATTTTTACACAAGCGACCCAGCTAAGACAATACCTGGATACCCAGTCCTAAAGTACTACCAATGCGCTGGTTTTAAAAATGATATATAGGAGGAAATGAAAAATTTCTTGTGTTTTATTTTCCTTTTTCATTATCTGCTTCAAGACTGATTAGACTCCCCAGCACTTCTTTTGCTTGATTTTAGTTACCTGGATGGATATTCACAGTTTGATTTAAGATTATGTTGTTAAATAATTTTCAGATTGTTTTTCTTAAAGAACTGTGTAATGTATTTGATAAGATTTGAAACAATAAACAATAAATTAAAAAAAAAATGAGAAAAATATTTAGAAAAAAACTGAAAGGAGCAGCTACAAAAGTAAAAAATGTCCAAGAGGCGTGGTCATTGTTAAAAAATACCATTCTAGAAGCACAGTCCAGATGTATTCCACACATTAAGAAAGGTGGAAAGAAGGCAAAACAATTACCAGCATGGTTAAAAGGGGAGGTGAAAGAAGCTATTTTAGCCAAAAGATCTTCATTCAAAAATTGGAAGAAGGATCCAACAGAAGAAAATAGGATAAAGCATAAACATTGGCAAGTTAAATGTAAGACATTGATAAGACAGGCTAAGAGAGAATTTGAAAAGAAGTTGGCTGTAGAGGCAAAAACTCACAGTAAAAACTTTCTAAAATATATCCGAAACAGAAAGCCTGTGAGGGAGTCAGTTGGACCGTTAGATGATCGAGGGGTTAAAGGGGCACTTAGAGAAGATAAGGCCATTGCGGAAAGATTAAATGATTTCTTTGCTTCGGTGTTTACTGAAGAGGATGTTGGGGAGGTACCCATAATGGAGAAGGTTTTCATGGGTAATGATTCAGATGGACTGAATCAAATCACGGTGAACCTAGAAGATGTGGTAGGCCTGATTGACAAACTGAAGAGTAGTAAATCACCTGGACCGGATGGTATACACCCCAGAGTTCTGAAGAAACTAAAAAATGAAATTTCAGACCTATTAGTACAAATTTGTAACTTATCATTAAAATCATCCATTGTACCTGAAGACTGGAGGATAGCAAATGTAACCCCAATATTTAAAAAGGGCTCCAGGGGCGATCCGGGAAACTACAGACCAATTAGCCTGACTTCAGTGCCAGGAAAAATAGTGGAAAGTGTTCTAAACATCAAAATCACAGAACATATAGAAAGCCATGGTTTAATGGAACAAAGTCAGCATGGCTTTACCCAGGGCAAGTCTTGCCTCACAAATCTGCTTCACTTTTTTGAAGGAGTTAATAAACATGTGGATAAAGGTGAACCGGTAGATATAGTATACTTGGATTTTCAGAAGGCGTTTGACAAAGTTCCTCATGAGAGGCTTCTAGGAAAAGTAAAAAGTCATGGGATAGGTGGCGATGTCCTTTCGTGGATTGCAAACTGGCTAAAAGACAGGAAACAGAGAGTAGGATTAAATGGGCAATTTTCTCAGTGGAAGAGAGTGGACAGTGGAGTGCCTCAGGGATCTGTATTGGGACCCTTACTTTTCAATATATTTATAAATGATCTGGAAAGAAATACGACGAGTGAGATAATCAAATTTGCAGATGACACAAAATTGTTCAGAGTAGTTAAATCACAAGCAGATTGTGATAAATTGCAGGAAGACCTTGTGAGACTGGAAAATTGGGCATCCAAATGGCAGATAAAATTTAATGTGGATAAGTGCAAGGTGATGCATATAGGGAAAAATAACCCATGCTATAATTACACAATGTTGGGTTCCATATTAGGTGCTACAACCCAAGAAAGAGATCTAGGTGTCATAGTGGATAACACATTGAAATCATCGGTACAGTGTGCTGCGGCAGTCAAAAAAGCAAACAATGTTGGGAATTATTAGAAAGGGAATGGTGAATAAAACGGAAAATGTCATAATGCCTCTGTATCGCTCCATGGTGAGACCGCACCTTGAATACTGTGTACAATTCTGGTCGCCGCATCTCAAAAAAGATATAATTGCAATGGAGAAGGTACAGAGAAGGGCTACCAAAATGATAAGGGGAATGGAACAACTCCCCTATGAGGAAAGACTAAAGAGGTTAGGACTTTTCAGCTTGGAGAAGAGACGACTGAGGGGGGATATGATAGAGGTGTTTAAAATCATGAGAGGTCTAGAACAGGTAGATGTGAATCGGTTATTTACTCTTTCGGATAGTAGAAAGACTAGGGGGCACTCCATGAAGTTAGCATGGGGCACATTTAAAACTAATCGGAGAAAGTTCTTTTTTTACTCCACGCACAATTAGACTCTGGAATTTGTTGCCGGAGAATGTGGTTAGTGCAGTTAATATAGCTGTGTTTAAAAAAGGATTGGATAAGTTCTTGGAGGAGAAGTCCATTACCTGCTATTAAGTTCACTTAGAGAATAGCCACTGCCATTAGCAATAGTTACATGGAATAGACTTAGTTTTTGGGTACTTGCCAGGTTCTTATGGCCTGGATTGGCCACTGTTGGAAACAGGATGCTGGGCTTGATGGACCCTTGGTCTGACCCAGTATGGCATTTTCTTATGTTTCTTATGTTCTTATGTTCTTACTATTTATAAAGTGCCGCACCTGCAGGAATGCAAAGAAATCAGTTTGGGGGAGCTGAAATTGGTGCTGTGGTTTCGCAAAATCAAATAGTCATCCAGATGAGGCTGTAAATAATTGATAGATATAAATAAGGCCTTGTCACTGCCATCTAATAAAAGTCGCTTCTGTTAAACCTGGTGGAAATAAGGGATTGTTGGCAATCGTTATTAGTGACGTCAGTCGATACAGATGTTTATAAGCCATACAAAGAGCTAGCATGCCCTTCTACATGTGTGGAGTAGTTCATGTGACCTTATGTGAGAGGGGATTATTTGGATGGGGACATGTAACAGAGGGTTAAGTGAGGATTCTCCATACCACTCTAAAAGGCTTTGATGCGGAACAAAGGAGGAAGTTGAAAGAAGCCAATCCCTTACATAGCGCAAATTGCACACTAAGTTATACAAAGTTAGATTTGGGCAATCCAAGCCTCCTTCTTTTACAGGTCTTGTGAGTATCTCCATTGATAGTCTGGCTCTTTTCCCCTACCAGATATAAGAGCGCAAAGCCCTAAGTAAGAGTTTATGGTCTGTTTTGGTAATCCAAAGAGGTGTCATTTGTAAGATATAGAGCCATTTGGGGAGGATTACCATTTTAAAGAGTTGAATTCTGCCTACTATGGAAAGAGGTAGTGATTGCCATCTATCTAGTGTCTTTATTGTATATGTAAGTACTGATTGTATATTTGCTTTGTACATATTATCTACATTAAGTGGGATTTTAATGCCTAGGTATTTTAATTCATCCTTCACCCACCATAAAGAGAAAATGCCAGGCCAAACAGGTTGGAAGTTACCAGTTACATCGATAGCTTCCGATTTTCCCTAGTTAATTTTAAGGCCAGCAAACCAACCAAACTCATTCTGTAAATACAACACTGCAGGGAGTGAGCCTTATGGTTCTGTGAGGAAAACTAAGACATCATCCGCAAATGCTGCAACTTTGAATACTTGTGATGGGCCTCCAAAACCCTTAATATGAGGGTCGAGTCCAATCTTTCTCAAGAGGGGGTCTATAGAGAGGATGTACAGCAGGGGTGGCAACAGGCAGCCCTGCCATAACCCTCTGTGAATATGGATATCCCGATAAACATTGTTGGCCATTATATGTGATATAGGTTTGTCAGAGAGGAGTAGAATATATGTCAAAAAATCACCCTGGAACCCAAATCTGCTAAGTATTTTAGATAAGACCATGACACACGATCGAATGCTTTCTCTGAATTGAATCTGATGGCTAAAGCAGGGGTATTTTGAGATTGACAAATTTTCAGGGCTGTCCATAACTTTAGCATATTAGAATTTGCCTTCCTCCCTTTAACAAAACCTGCTTGTTAAGGAGAAATCAAAGAAGGTAGTAATATATTTAATCTTTCAGCCAATACTTTTGCTCGCAACTTCAGGTCACAGTTGAGTAAAGAGATTGGGTGATAAGAGGATGGTATTAATGGGTCTTTGCCAGGTTTTGGGAGTACAGTGATATGAGCTAAATTAAAAGTCGATGGGAAGGTCTGCTTAGTAATATTGTCAGGATAGAAATTGGTCAGTGGTGTAACTAGTTGAGCCCGTAATATTTTATAAAAGTCATATGAGAATCTGTTGGGGCCTGGGGATTTGCCAGATTGTACTGAGTTTATAGCTTTCAAAACTTCGAAGATTTGTATTGGGCGATTTAAAAATTCTAATTGCTGTGTTGAAAGGGTGGATAGTGGTAGATCTGGAAAAAAGAGGTTCTCCACTTCTTTCTCATCGTCTGTATCAGCAGTATCTCATAAACAGTGCAAAAAATCTCGCAGATATCCTGTTTTGAGAAACTAGGTCTCCTTTATGGTTCTTCCTACGCATGATGTAGGTACTTTGTTTAGCCGTGCATACTAGATTGGCCATAAATTTTCCGGCCTTGTTTCCAAGAGGTGTTGCTCTCCTTTCTGTATTGCGTATTGGGCTTGTAGGTTAAGCATCGTATTTAAATGCCCTAGAATACTATAATATTTGCATTCCTATGGGGCCGATGTAATTATGTGCGCTGAAAGTGGGCGCTGACTTTTCAGCACCCACTTTTTAATGCATGCATGGCGCCCGCAAAGGAGGCGCCATGCAATATGGAAATTAGGTGGTTGCGCTAATGCGACATGCCGCGACTGCCGGTTATGAAGACCGATGCCGGTAAACTCAGCCTTGGTTTTCATAACCTGCCTGTCTGCTAGTAATGAAAATGGCCGCCGCCGCCAGTAATGAAAACAGCCGCTGAGTTTATTGGCGGCAGTTTTCATTACTGGCAGACGGCTGGTTATGAAAACCGACGCCGAGTTTACCAGCATCGGTCTTCATAACTCGGCAGTCTGCTGAGTTATTTTATTTTATTTACTTTAAAAAAGAAGTACAGATAAGATGATTTTTTTTCTTTTCTGTACTTCTTTTCAATGCGCTCAGCTATTAACGCCTGCTCCAGGCAGGTGTTAATATCTGAGCGATAAATGTACGTCTGAGACGCACATTTATCTTTTTTCATTCGGAGTGAATGAGTATGTTGCGATTTTTCCCTGTGGGAAGCTTCTTCATCTTCTTCTCTTCCTCCCCCACGGTCCGGAGGCCGCTAAAGCGTTCTTCACGCGGCTGGTGCCATGCTTCTTCACCTCCCACGGCTCAGAGGCTGCTGATGTTCCCCTTCGCAGCAGGAGCCGCATTACGGCAGGCCCAGGCGGTCTGGACCAAGAAAACAAAGAGGTAGGCGATCTATGGTACCGTCAGGTGAACACAAAAAGGAATAGATGCCTTAATCTTTTTCAGTACTTTATTGATGCAGAGACGTTCCAAGTAAGTTGCCCGACTCAGGCCGAGTTTCGCAGCTTCACAGCCGCTGCCTCAGGGGCTACAAATTAAACAATCATCATTGAACAAATAAATATCTCACAACATAACATATTATTAAGATCTTATAAATATTAAAAAGAAATTTATAAAAGTCAATAAACATCCTTTTTAAACATTATAAAGATCTAAAATCAAAACAGCAAATCTTTTAATAAAATGGAATGAAACACCTAAAAAATTATTAAAAACCAATGACCTCAGATAATGACATTAGACAATACTTTACCTCCAAATTTCAAATCATTGATATTGTATGATCCAGTCAGATCAAAAAATGTGCCAGCGATGGTAAAACAACTAAAAAAGAAACAACCACTATTACATCATGTGTGAGTTTCAAAAAATAATCATTCATATATGCAAATTTAGAATGGCATAAGAGTGTAAATTATTTATAAAAAAAATTTTTTAATATAACTAATTTTACACAATTCATACCACAAAAAACTAATACACCACACCAAATCTATTAGTTATGGCACATCGAACAGCATTATGAATTTAAACGTTATTATGCATTACATCTTATTTTTACATCTTTGTTGGTAGCACAACCTCAATTGATTAACAGTACTACCAATAGTGACATTACTTATTCAAGCCTCTGTTGATTTAAATATTACATAGCATACATGATCAACGCTTATTGTTCTACTGTGATTTGAACATCTTTGTTAGTAGCACAACCTCAATTGATTAACAGTACTACCAATAGTGACATTATTTATTCAAGCCTCTGTTGATTTAAATATTACATAGCATACATGATCAACACTTATTGTTCTACTGTGATTTGAACATAGCAAAGAGGGTATTACTAGCAGCTGCAGCGCACACTCGATCTTTTATTAATTACACTTCCACACCTCACTTATAAAGATGCTAACAATATAAAAAGCGAAAAAATTATAATTCTAAAAATGGTAATCAATAGTTCTAAAAATAATTTACTTTCATACCAATTTATCCGAACAGAAATTATGTGCGGCGAACCGCAGTCTCTGCTATGCAACTAGTGCGAGCAGAGTCTCGGTGGCCATTTATAAAGCTCCAGCGAAGGTGCCAAAAAATCAGTAAATGTGAAAAATGTAAAGAATGTAGAAAAAATATGTAAAATCTACTCCAGATTTTAGAATGAAAACTATTTTTGTAGACAATTGGCAAAGTGTTAAATACAGTCACTCAAAAAAATGGGCGTGGTTAATGTTCCGATACCTTCTTATAAAGCGTCCACTGCGGTTCATAGGAATAATGTCTAGTAGAATGCTACCATCAATTATAGGTTTAGAAACATTCTTAATCAATGTCTGTTGTTCAGCTAACAACAGTAGCGCACATTTGATCTTTCATTGACTTCACATCCACACATCACTTTTAAATTAAACTTTTAAATTAAACTTTTCCTTATTATTCCTACTAGTGAAACTATAAGCATTGCTATTCTTCCAAAATCAATATCAACAAGGAAGGGAGCAGAAAAGCACTGAAACATGTTATTGAAAGAACTACCGCTGTAATCAGAGCTGATAATAACTCTGCTAGTCACGATGTATAAAACAAGAACATCAAATGCTGGAAGTAGTATCCATAATTCTAAAATAGATATTTGTTTAGATTTTATATTACCTTTAGGTTCCAAATGCAAGCTTGTGTGGCAAACCGCAGTCTCTGCTATGCAACTAGTGCAAGCCTCCTTACGGTAGCCATTTTTAAAAACCCAATTTTGGCGCCAAAAATCAGTGAATGTAAAATTTTTTTTAAAGAATTGTAAACTATAGCAGTTCAAAGTAATAAGTTGAAAACTGTGTTTATATATAAAAAACGATTATTTGTAATGATTTTAAAAGTATCCAAAAATGTCAATCAAAAAATGGGCGTGGTTAGTGTTCCGGTTTTGACAAATTCATTGATACTTGCACTGCAGTCTATAGGAATACTCTCTAGTAGAGTGCTACCTTCAATTAAAAAATAAAGATGTGAAACTACTACATAATTACTATTGTTCAAATAGTGCCTATCATTAATTAGATCTATAGGTGTGGTGTATATCTTATCAATCAAAAAAATATATTAATGAAAAATGTTTAATAAAATTCTTTAAAAATGTTTAAAAATGCATATATAATAAATATAATATTTACCAAGTTTTCCACACATGTGATTGGTCGTTGTTCTCGATTAGCAGCATACATATATCATAAAAATAAATACAACTGGTATAAAGGCATCAATTATAAAAATACTGACAAATCAGACTCCATATTTAAACCGTGTGGTGTTAAGGTGTTAAATTGAAAAATATATCTTTGCTCAATTCGTAATAGTAATTTATCCAGATCACCACCTCTCCAGCTCAGATGTGGTTGTTGGATCACACAGAATTTAAAATCTTCAAATTTGTGACCGTTTTCAATAGAATGATCAACCAAAGGTTTTGAACTTATCTTTCTTTTAATACTACTTTTGTGTTCTAAGATCCGTTTATTAAATTCTCTAATAGTTTTACCAATGTATAGTTTATTGCATGGGCAGATAGCTATATACACCACTCCTTTGCTTTTGCAATTTGTGAAGGAAAAAAGTTTAAAATCCGTATTACATCCAGGTATCTTTAAGGAATTGGTCTTCATGTTCACTTTGCATACTATGCAATTCCCACACGGAAGATGACCAGGCGGTCTTTTATCGTGGACAATATTCCTAGGTAAAGCAGAAGGTGCCAATATATCTTTAAGATTTTTATCCCTTTTATTGGCTATCATGATTTCCTTATTTTTAAAAAACGGTAATACTTGTACTATCGGCCAAAACTTCCTCAATATGGTACTAATATGATGTGACAAGTGTGTAAACGTGATGGGACAAACAAAACGATCACTAACTCTTTCAGATTTCTTCTTTCCTTTCAAAAGAGCGCGCCTATCTTGTTTTTTTGCCTTGTTTAAACCATTCTGAACAAACTGTAATGGATAATCCTTCTCTAAGAATCTCTGTTTCATCTGTGTTGATCTTTTGTCAAAAATTTCCTCAGTTGTACATAAACGTCTTAATCTCAAAAACTGTGAATAGGGAAGATTTTTCAACAGAGATCTGTTATGACTGCTGGTGTAGTGTAGCAGTTTGTTTGTATCGGTGGGCTTTCTAAATATATCGGTCACAAATTTGCCATTTATTAAAGATATTTGTATATCTAAAAATGAGATAGATGACTTACTGTGATTCATAGTAAACCTAAGATTAAGGTCTAATGAATTAAGCCAATTGAAAAACTCAAGCATAGCAAAAAAACATCATCAATAAATCTTTTCCAAAGAAGTATATTACTAATAAATGTATGTGATCTCAAATTGACTTTTTCAAAATGAGCAACATAAAGGTTCGCTACTGAGGGTGCCATCTTTGCCCCCATTGCGACTCCTTTGATTTGTTGATAGATTTTCCTATCGAAACTGAAATAATTTTTTGTCATTGCCAATATTGCTAATTCATTCAAAAATTCGCTTGGAATGCGCTTATGTGTTGTGCGAGTCTGAAAAAATTGTGTTAAGATTTCTAATGCTGTAGCTTGGGGTATATTAGTATATAGTGACTCAATGTCTAACGTCACCATAATAATATCATTCGAATCATCGGAGATCTCCACTGTTTCTAGTGTGAGAATAAAATCTGAAGAATCTCGGATGTAGCTTGATGCTTCTGAGACATGATTTTTAAGGAAAATATCTAAAAATGAAGAGAGCGGTTCTAATAGGGATCCTATCGCTGAAACTATCGGTCTCCCAGGAGGATCTATTAGAGACTTATGTACCTTGGGTAGAATATACAGAGTGGGCATAATTGGATTGTCAACCTTTAGATAACTTATTTCCTTACTGGTAAGAAAACCTCTGTCACTTGCAATCTTAAGCAGAGTGTCTATTTCTCCTTTTATTATACTTGTTGGATCTTTATCAAGTTTCAGATAAAAAGTCTCATCTGATAATTGACGCTCTCTTTGATATAATTCACAGTATCCATAATGACTATGGAACCTCCCTTATCTGCGGATTTAATCACGATGGAATTATCATTCTTTAATTTGTTCATGGCTTCTCTTTCTTTCTTAGTTATATTGAAAAATCTTTTATTCAATGTCTTATCTTCCATCTTCTCAATCTCTTGTAAAATAAGAGTTTCGAAAGTTTGTATCACAGGATGGGAGGTTCCAGGAGGTATCCAATTGCTCGGTTTCTTGATCACCGAAATATCAGTATATTCTGTTTCTTTATTAGAAAAGAATTCTGCTATCTTAAGTTTGCGAATGAATTTGAATACTTCCACCCTGGTCCGAAACGAGTCATAGGAGGGGGTGGGAATGAAGGATAAGCCTTTATTTAATATCTTGGTCTCTTCTTCATCTAATAATCTGGAGGAAAGATTGATTACTCTATTTTCTTTTAATATTGGTACCTCCGATCTTGATTTGTCTGAAAACGATTGTTGTAACTGCCTCTTCTCCCCCTTCCTCTCCCTCTTCCTCTCCACTCCCCTCGCCCCCTGAAAAAAGAAGTCGAAGGTTTATTTACTAGGGGTGCATCTAATTCTGATTCTTTTCCTTGATCTTTTACTGAGTCTCTCCTCCAAAACTTTCCAATTTCTTTTACTCTATTTGATGGTCCTTCTTTATTGTTAGTAGTGAATAGGGATGCAGATGCATCTAGTTCTGCATCCGTACTGCTCCTTACACGCTTGGCGTTTCTATCTAAATTTGGACTCTCTTGTTGTCTTTTTTCTTTCCTATCTTCTCTATTATATATTCTGTTATTATTACCATAATCTTGTTTATTTTTAATATGGTTTTGTTTATTTGAATAATGCCACGAGTAGACTTTGTTATTATTATAGTCTTCCTCATCTCGTTTAAACTTTTCATATTTCATTATTTTCAGATCTTTAGTAAAATTATCAACATTTCTCTTATAGTCTTCGTGTATAATTTTGAAGCACAAGTCATGTTTCTTTAAATAATCTAATTGTTCATCTAATTCTCCCTTTAGTTTTTCTTCCCTCGCTTTGGAGGTCTTAATAATTAGTATCATTAGGTCTAGGGAGCATTTGTTGAGAATTGCTTCCCAACAGTTCATAAATATAGAGTCATCACGAAACATGCTCGGTGGTTTATTTACCCTTAAACCTCTAGGAATACGTTTGTAACGGCAGTAGTCCAGCAGTGTAGATGCGTGTAATGAACTTCTTATTAAGCCTTTACTGATGCTAATCGTCTGCTCCCACTTCTTGATGAAGTCATCAAAGACATCGTCTTGTTTGAAGAAAGGTTCTGGAGGCAAGAGATCATTCAATTCGCCATCCGTGAAACTTAATACGTCTTTCCATGGCGAAAAAGACATAGTCCTCAACAGGGATGGTCCAAGAAAACAAAGAGGTAGGCGATCTATGGTACCGTCAGGTGAACACAAAAAGGAATAGATGCCTTAATCTTTTTCAGTACTTTATTGATGCAGAGACGTTCCAAGTAAGTTGCCCGACTCAGGCCGAGTTTCGCAGCTTCACAGCCGCTGCCTCAGGGGCTACAAATTAAATATTTCGGTGATCAAGAAACCGAGCAATTGGATACCTCCTGGAACCTCCCATCCTGTGATACAAACTTTCGAAACTCTTATTTTACAAGAGATTGAGAAGATGGAAGATAAGACATTGAATAAAAGATTTTTCAATATAACTAAGAAAGAAAGAGAAGCCATGAACAAATTAAAGAATGATAATTCCATCGTGATTAAATCCGCAGATAAGGGAGGTTCCATAGTCATTATGGATACTGTGAATTATATCAAAGAGATAGAGCGTCAATTATCAGATGAGACTTTTTATCTGAAACTTGATAAAGATCCAACAAGTATAATAAAAGGAGAAATAGACACTCTGCTTAAGATTGCAAGTGACAGAGGTTTTCTTACCAGTAAGGAAATAAGTTATCTAAAGGTTGACAATCCAATTATGCCCACTCTGTATATTCTACCCAAGGTACATAAGTCTCTAATAGATCCTCCTGGGAGACCGATAGTTTCAGCGATAGGATCCCTATTAGAACCGCTCTCTTCATTTTTAGATATTTTCCTTAAAAATCATGTCTCAGAAGCATCAAGCTACATCCGAGATTCTTCAGATTTTATTCTCACACTAGAAACAGTGGAGATCTCCGATGATTCGAATGATATTATTATGGTGACGTTAGACATTGAGTCACTATATACTAATATACCCCAAGCTACAGCATTAGAAATCTTAACACAATTTTTTCAGACTCGCACAACACATAAGCACATTCCAAGCGAATTTTTGAATGAATTAGCAATATTGGCATTGACAAAAAATTATTTCAGTTTCGATAGGAAAATCTATCAACAAATCAAAGGAGTCGCAATGGGGGCAAAGATGGCACCCTCAGTAGCGAACCTTTATGTTGCTCATTTTGAAAAAGTCAATTTGAGATCACATACATTTATTAGTAATATACTTCTTTGGAAAAGATTTATTGATGATGTTTTTTTGCTATGGAAAGGAAGTATGGAGAGATTGCTTGAGTTTTTCAATTGGCTTAATTCATTAGACCTTAATCTTAGGTTTACTATGAATCACAGTAAGTCATCTATCTCATTTTTAGATATACAAATATCTTTAATAAATGGCAAATTTGTGACCGATATATTTAGAAAGCCCACCGATACAAACAAACTGCTACACTACACCAGCAGTCATAACAGATCTCTGTTGAAAAATCTTCCCTATTCACAGTTTTTGAGATTAAGACGTTTATGTACAACTGAGGAAATTTTTGACAAAAGATCAACACAGATGAAACAGAGATTCTTAGAGAAGGATTATCCATTACAGTTTGTTCAGAATGGTTTAAACAAGGCAAAAAAACAAGATAGGCGCGCTCTTTTGAAAGGAAAGAAGAAATCTGAAAGAGTTAGTGATCGTTTTGTTTGTCCCATCACGTTTACACACTTGTCACATCATATTAGTACCATATTGAGGAAGTTTTGGCCGATAGTACAAGTATTACCGTTTTTTAAAAATAAGGAAATCATGATAGCCAATAAAAGGGATAAAAATCTTAAAGATATATTGGCACCTTCTGCTTTACCTAGGAATATTGTCCACGATAAAAGACCGCCTGGTCATCATCCGTGTGGGAATTGCATAGTATGCAAAGTGAACATGAAGACCAATTCCTTAAAGATACCTGGATGTAATACGGATTTTAAACTTTTTTCCTTCACAAATTGCAAAAGCAAAGGAGTGGTGTATATAGCTATCTGCCCATGCAATAAACTATACATTGGTAAAACTATTAGAGAATTTAATAAACGGATCTTAGAACACAAAAGTAGTATTAAAAGAAAGATAAGTTCAAAACCTTTGGTTGATCATTCTATTGAAAACGGTCACAAATTTGAAGATTTTAAATTCTGTGTGATCCAACAACCACACCTGAGCTGGAGAGGTGGTGATCTGGATAAATTACTATTACGAATTGAGCAAAGATATATTTTTCAATTTAACACCTTAACACCACACGGTTTAAATATGGAGTCTGATTTGTCAGTATTTTTATAATTGATGCCTTTATACCAGTTGTATTTATTTTTATGATATATGTATGCTGCTAATCGAGAACAACGACCAATCACATGTGTGGAAAACTTGGTAAATATTATATTTATTATATATGCATTTTTAAACATTTTTTAAGAATTTTATTAAACATTTTTCATTAATATATTTTTTTGATTGATAAGATATACACCACACCTATAGATCTAATTAATGATAGGCACTATTTGAACAATAGTAATTATGTAGTAGTTTCACATCTTTATTTTTTAATTGAAGGTAGCACTCTACTAGAGAGTATTCCTATAGACTGCAGTGCAAGTATCAATGAATTTGTCAAAACCGGAACACTAACCATGCCCATTTTTTGATTGACATTTTTGGATACTTTTAAAATCATTACAAATAATCGTTTTTTATATATAAACACAGTTTTCAACTTATTACTTTGAACTGCTATAGTTTACAATTCTTTTAAAAAAAATTTACATTCACTGATTTTTGGCGCCAAAATTGGGTTTTTAAAAATGGCTACCGTAAGGAGGCTTGCACTAGTTGCATAGCAGAGACTGCGGTTTGCCACACAAGCTTGCATTTGGAACCTAAAGGTAATATAAAATCTAAACAAATATCTATTTTAGAATTATGGATACTACTTCCAGCATTTGATGTTCTTGTTTTATACATCGTGACTAGCAGAGTTATTATCAGCTCTGATTACAGCGGTAGTTCTTTCAATAACATGTTTCAGTGCTTTTCTGCTCCCTTCCTTGTTGATATTGATTTTGGAAGAATAGCAATGCTTATAGTTTCACTAGTAGGAATAATAAGGAAAAGTTTAATTTAAAAGTTTAATTTAAAAGTGATGTGTGGATGTGAAGTCAATGAAAGATCAAATGTGCGCTACTGTTGTTAGCTGAACAACAGACATTGATTAAGAATGTTTCTAAACCTATAATTGATGGTAGCATTCTACTAGACATTATTCCTATGAACCGCAGTGGACGCTTTATAAGAAGGTATCGGAACATTAACCACGCCCATTTTTTTGAGTGACTGTATTTAACACTTTGCCAATTGTCTACAAAAATAGTTTTCATTCTAAAATCTGGAGTAGATTTTACATATTTTTTCTACATTCTTTACATTTTTCACATTTACTGATTTTTTGGCACCTTCGCTGGAGCTTTATAAATGGCCACCGAGACTCTGCTCGCACTAGTTGCATAGCAGAGACTGCGGTTCGCCGCACATAATTTCTGTTCGGATAAATTGGTATGAAAGTAAATTATTTTTAGAACTATTGATTACCATTTTTAGAATTATAATTTTTTCGCTTTTTATATTGTTAGCATCTTTATAAGTGAGGTGTGGAAGTGTAATTAATAAAAGATCGAGTGTGCGCTGCAGCTGCTAGTAATACCCTCTTTGCTATGTTCAAATCACAGTAGAACAATAAGTGTTGATCATGTATGCTATGTAATATTTAAATCAACAGAGGCTTGAATAAATAATGTCACTATTGGTAGTACTGTTAATCAATTGAGGTTGTGCTACTAACAAAGATGTTCAAATCACAGTAGAACAATAAGCGTTGATCATGTATGCTATGTAATATTTAAATCAACAGAGGCTTGAATAAGTAATGTCACTATTGGTAGTACTGTTAATCAATTGAGGTTGTGCTACCAACAAAGATGTAAAAATAAGATGTAATGCATAATAACGTTTAAATTCATAATGCTGTTCGATGTGCCATAACTAATAGATTTGGTGTGGTGTATTAGTTTTTTGTGGTATGAATTGTGTAAAATTAGTTATATTAAAAATTTTTTTTTATAAATAATTTACACTCTTATGCCATTCTAAATTTGCATATATGAATGATTATTTTTTGAAACTCACACATGATGTAATAGTGGTTGTTTCTTTTTTAGTTGTTTTACCATCGCTGGCACATTTTTTGATCTGACTGGATCATACAATATCAATGATTTGAAATTTGGAGGTAAAGTATTGTCTAATGTCATTATCTGAGGTCATTGGTTTTTAATAATTTTTTAGGTGTTTCATTCCATTTTATTAAAAGATTTGCTGTTTTGATTTTAGATCTTTATAATGTTTAAAAAGGATGTTTATTGACTTTTATAAATTTCTTTTTAATATTTATAAGATCTTAATAATATGTTATGTTGTGAGATATTTATTTGTTCAATGATGATTGTTTAATTTGTAGCCCCTGAGGCAGCGGCTGTGAAGCTGCGAAACTCGGCCTGAGTCGGGCAACTTACTTGGAACGTCTCTGCATCAATAAAGTACTGAAAAAGATTAAGGCATCTATTCCTTTTTGTGTTCACCAGGCGGTCTGGAGACCGCCGACACTGCCGCTGCCTTACCCGACAGCAGGGATCCTTCCGGGTGTGTCCCTATGTGGCAGGAAACCGCGCTGCAACACTCTATGTGGCCAGGAGGCCGCTGTCAGCATCACCATGTGGCCCGGAGGCCACATATCTTACCTTGGACCCTCTGAGGCAGAGGGCCTGCATCCCCGGGCTTTCATGCGGTATGGAGCTGCCAGCAGTTCACCTGTCGTGACTAAGGATGCTGCTTCCAATGTCGGGCCTGCTCCTCCTTCTGCAGTCTTCAGCAACGTCGCAGCAGGGCTGCTGTCCAGAGTCCTGCTCTGCTTCCTGTTTCCTCCTAAGGGGCGAGGCCGGCTCTCTCTTCAGTATTTAAAGGAAAAGCGAGGGAGTGGTGACGTCTGACGTCATTATTGGATCTGCCTCTTCTGCAGTATAAAAAGCTTCAGCCTTCATTCCTTCCTTGGCTTCGTAAGGAGCCAGTCCTCCTTAGGACTTCTCGTCATCTGCTTCTCAAGGCACTTCGTTTTATGTAGAACCCTGGGTCTTCGTCCTTCTCAAGGTCTCATCTCGTCAGTTCCTGTCATCCTGATGTCTTCATTCCTCATCTCGGAAGTTCCGCTGATGTCCTATTCTTCGGACCTCCGCTTCAAGATGTCCTCTGGGCAGCATAAGCCTCCAAGAATATCCCAACTTTTATTTCTCCTAGGATCAGTGTCCATACTCCGAAGTCCCTGGACCCTGAGGGCTTCCTAAGCCGGAACCCCGGTTTTAATCTTCTCTTCCCAATCCTCTCCAGATCTTTGGAGCCGCTTGCACCTGCCTCCGCCTTGATATGAACTCTGCTTATCCTGTCCTTGGCAGCCGTGCCTTGTCTTAGCTGGCCGGGCTGGTACGTCTTGATTCAGGCCTTGTTGGAGTCTTCATATCCTCTTCAAGCAACTGTATTGGGAGACCTCTAGCGTGGTCTGCGACCTGCCTCGCTTGGTAGTGTAGGGCGCGTGTATGTGTGGTCCGCAACCTGCCTTGCTTGGTAGTGTAGGGCGCGTAATGTGGGAGTACCACTGCAGATCTACATGTCAGACTTCATATCCTCTGACTCCTTCTTCCTCCGTATATCCAGGCTCACCTTAGCCTACAACTCTGCATCCCTTCGTTGGATTATCCTGAGTGTTGTCTCTTCATGGAACCAGATGTCTCGTCTCACTTCATGTATCCAGAGTGATGTTCCACTTCACGCATCCTGAGTCTTGTGTCACTTCAAGTCTTCGTCTTTGATGCCCTCATCCTCTGACCACTATCCGCCCTGTCGCAGTTGCTGCTCCCGTGCGGCAGGTCCGAAAGGGCTTGGAGTAGTCAGAGGACCACTCATGAGGCCAACATAGCGTTGTTTGGGTCTCTTTCTGCTGCATACAGCTGTGGCTCTGGTTGGGGCCATCATTCTTCCATCTTCAGCCCATGATGGGGCACCTCTCACCTGCTTCGGTGCTTGCCAGAGCTCCTCTGCGGCTATATCGGGGCCCAGGGGCACTCGAAAATCCATGAGATGGGATCGCCTCCTGTGTTCCCACAATAGAGTAATAGGCTCATTCACATGCATTTTCATGTGATGAGCGCTATTTCATTCACTCTGCGTCGGACGCACGTTAAATAGGCGCTAATCCCCCTGTTTAACCCGCGTCCGACAGCGGGTTAAACAGTGCGCTCGGCTGAGCGCACTGTATTGCATCAGCCCCTAAGTATTTGTGTCTTAAATGTTCTCAAACATATATACCTGTGCTTTTTTCCATACAAAGAAAAGGTTGGAGTAATCATAAAACCCCCTCCCACATTTTCCCTCCCCTATCCCAAACCCATAATGCTTAGTTCTTTTCGCACCCCTAGTCCAAAGAAGAGTCCTCGACCATCGAGGGGGTGGAGTCATGCTTCTATGTGTACGAGTCCCTTACTCCTCTGTGTGATTTTTTAGTCCAACTACGGCTCTCTAAGTTAGAGCGTGTGAGAGAGTGTCAAGTTCGTCTAGTGTTGATGTAATTAAGAAACAGGATCGTGTTCCGTCTCATGACCCACCTTTAATTAGCTTAAGCAGGTCTTACCAGTGTCTTTTCAGTAGGGAGCTAAGTACGTGGAGTAGTCCCGGTTTCCCAGAACAGAGAATGCTGACATGGCCCTCACTGACGGACTCTATAATTCCAGAGAAGGTGGCAGCAACAAAAACAGCTTAGTTCCTTGCTTCTAAGAACAATGAACTAGATGTTCTTGAGAGATCGGTTATGTGGCTTTCAGACGCGTCATATTATGGTGATAGTTAGTAAAGTTCTAAACAGTCATTGAAGTGCTGGTTGGTTGGGTCTGTGTATATCAGTATCCAAGGTTACCCTCACAGGTTTGGAAGTTAGTGTCATGTGACCAGATTTAATTTATTTTTTTTTTTAATCATAAACAGTTTTTATTAAGTTTCACCAAACAACCTAAGTGTACAGATTCTAGGAGGGTGGTTACTTAACCCTCACCAGACAGAACCACAGGTAATCATTAACAAATATCGGCGAATTATCCCTTTCCCCCCGAACAACCCCCTCTCTCCCCCCCTTGTTATGCTCCCCCCCTCCCTCCCCATTGTAACCTCCAGAAGTCCGTGGAAACAAAAAGTCAGATACTTAATAGGCTGCATAATGAAACATAAAAGGCAATCTCTCAGATGTAGAAAGTCCGCTCTATGCTTCTTGAAGAGGGTAATCGTTCAAAAGCAAGCTGCGAGCACGATGTGGCAGAGCTTGGATATAAGGATCCCAAATCAGGAGAAATTTCCGGCGTAGAGACGGGGAGCGTCGAGAGCCCAAGGCTTCCATCTGTAGCATACGATGTAAGTGATTGCGCCAGGTCCAAAAGGAGGGACCCTCCGTGGCTCGCCACTGCAATAAAATCACCTTTTTCCCCACTAAACATGCTTTACCAATGAATTGACGCTCACCTCGCCGAAATCGCAATCGGGGGCCAAAATCGAAAAGAAAAAACAAAGGAGTAATGGGGAGAACAACTCCCAGCAGGTCCATAAGATAAACAGAAATGCGTCCCCAGAACCTACGGATAGGCGTACAGGCCCAAAAGGAATGAGACAAGGTGCCCACTCCATGGGTACATTTAGGACAGGAGGCAGAGGTCGCCAATCCCATGCGAAACATAGTCTGGGGAGAGACATATGCCCGTCGAAAAAATTTAAATTGCATTTCACGAAAATACATGTTCATCGTGAGGGTGGCGATCTTGGCAAAGCATGTTCGAAGGACGGGTACAGTGAGAACAAACAAACCATCACTATTCCAACGTTCCACCAATATGTGGTATGGCTCCTGTTTAACCAGCTCCCGAAGTTGTTTATAATAATCAGATAACGAGGGCGGCTTTTGAACATTAAGTTTCAATATCTTATCTAAAGCAATCAAGACCGCCAGGGAACGGGACCCCTCGGGAAGGGACTGAAAATAATGTTTAAGTTGTAGATAACTAAACACCTGGCTCGGGGCCAAATGATATCGAGTCTGTAAATCCAAAAACGATAACAGTTGGCCGTCGTCATCGAGCACATGGCCTACATGGGTGACTCCTTTAGCTTTCCAGTGACGGAAACCCGCTGTGTGGGTGCCAGGGCTAAAATCACTATTACCTTCAAGAGGCAGCAATGGTGCGCACCACCTAGGGATCTTTAACAGTTTTGTGAGTGCCCGCCAAGCTAAGCGCACCGGACGGACAGAGGGGGATTGAACAATCCAAGGGTTAAGGCATGAGCCAGGGGCCTGCAGTACATAAGTTAAGGCAAACGGCATGGTCAATGCTTGCTCAGACTGGATGGGCACATAATGGGAATCACCCACTATCCAATCCCTAATCAAACAGAGGTTCCCAGCCAAATTGTAGAGGCGGAGGTCTGGAACCCCCAGACCCCCTCCTCCCCAGCGTTCCCTCAAAGCCGTCAATGAGACCCTAGAACGACCCCCCCTCCACAGAAAGCGCCCCAACTCCCTGTCCACGACCTGTAGGTCCGCCCTCCGCAAAGTAAGGGGCAGATTCTGTAACACATACAACCACTTGGGAAGCAGGACCATCTTGTAAAGGTTCACTCGTCCACATAACGAAAGAGGTAAATTGGTCCAATTCCTCAAAAGGTCTCGCGTGCGCTTAAGCAAGGGGTCTATATTCAGAGAATAAAACTGTGATGGTACGGTAGAAAGAAAGACCCCCAGGTACCGTATAGATCCCTCAGCCCAATGTAGGGGAAAGTCCCCTATCCAACGCTCCCGTAAGGCGTCAGGGAAAGCCAAAGCCTCCGACTTATCGAGGTTAAGGCGCAAACCAGCAAACCCACCAAAATCAAGTAGCAAATCCATCAAAACGGGCAGCGAGCTTTGGGGATTCGTCAAGAACACCATGATATCATCTGCAAAGGCTGCATATTTAAAAACTTCGGTATGCATGCGAATCCCTCGGATGGCAGGGGTAGCCAAGATAGCTCTAAGCAACGGTTCAAGTTGTATCAAAAAAAGTAAGGGCGACAGTGGGCATCCCTGACGGGTGCCCCGGGCAATAGCAAGAACCTCAGAACCAGACCCATTAGCCACAATTATAGCTGTAGGATCTTTATATAACAAATGGATAGCTGTAAGGAACAGACCGTCAAAGCCCATTCTCTGCATGATATAGAACAAATAACCCCATTCCACCCTATCAAACGCTTTTTCCGCGTCAAAGCTGATCAGGAGAGAGGGGTCTTGCATAGCTTGACTCATTTCCAGGGCGGCCACGATCTTTCGAATATTATTAAGCGCATACCTATGGCGAACAAAACCCACCTGATTGGGACCAATCAGAGATGGAAGGACCACCGCCAGCCGCTCGGCGAGGATCTTTGCCAGCAATTTCTGATCAGCATTGAGAAGTGAGATTGGTCTATACGATGTCACAGATTGTGCATTCCTCCCCGGTTTACCAATAAGTGTGATATGGGCCCGATTAACATGCAAGGGATAGGCCCCTGCAGTAATCAATGCAGAGAACACCTTAGTGAGCACCGGGCTTAGGGGGTCAATGAGACACTTATAAAATTCGGCGGTATAGCCATCGGGGCCTGGAGCTTTAAAGCGCTTTGCGCTTTTAATCGCCAGTTGTACTTCATCTACCTCCAAAGGTCTGTTTAACCATAATTGTTGATCGATAGTAAGACATGGCAAACTAAGCCGCTCACAAAAGCGGTCACAGGCAGCCTGACTCCACCCCTCAGAATCGTAAAGATTCGAGAAAAAGGTATGGAATTGGGATAGAATATCCTTAGTGGTAGTAACTACATGACCCTGAGCTGTTTGGATAGCAGCGACATGATTGGATCTGCGTCGGGTCTTGATTAAGTTATGGAGTAGCTTCCCCGATTTGTTCCCATATTGGTAGAGATGAAATTGATAGTACAACAAACTTTTTTTCGCTCTTTGATGTAGCAAGGAATTGATAGCGCCTTGGAGAGCCCTATATAGGTCTCTATCAGAAGGCCGATTATGGGTGATTAAAGCCCGCCGTATCGCTGTCATCTGAGTAGATAGTAATAGAATGCGCTTATCCAGCGACTTACGTCGGTGGGACAGGTAAGAAATGATGTCTCCCCTAAGAACAGCCTTGGCGGTATACCAAAATAGAATAGGGTCTGACTCATGCTGCGCATTAGAAGTGCAGTAAGCTCGCCATTTTGCCCAGATATACGCCTGGAACTGAGCATCATCTGCTAGGAAATATGGGTATCGCCACAATCTGTGAGCCACCCCACCCGATGAAAGGTGCAGATCCAGCCATATCGGCGCATGATCCGACAAAAATATCCCATCTAGATTAGCATCCCCTACCAGGGAGAAGTGACTGTTACTGAGAAAGAGATAGTCCAATCGGGACCAGGTATCATGAGCCCGAGAAAGGTGTGTAAACGTCCGGTCAGTGGGGTTAAGAACCCTCCATGCGTCCACCAAATGTAACGACCTCTCCAGATCCTGCAATCCCACACTAGCTTTATTGTCCCTAGATACAACCTTGGATTTGTCTAAATGAACATCTCTAATAGCATTGAAGTCCCCTCCCAAGATTATACATTCATCTACATAGGGCATCAGGAGACCTTGAATATTACGAAAGAATTGGGGATGGTATACATTTGGCGCATAGATGTTACAGAAAATTATAGTCCTATTGGAAATCTTTGTAACTAGGAGGAGAAAGCGCCCCATGGGGTCCTTAACCTCCCGTAGCACCTGAAAGGAGAGATGCTTACTTAATAATATAGCCACACCCGCTTTCTTAGTAGCGGCTGATGCAAAGTAAACATCCCCTACCCAACCACGACACAACTTCTGATGTTCGCTATCAGAAAGGTGTGTTTCCTGCAGCATGGCCACATCGACTTGCTTCCTTCGAAGATATGTTAATATCTTATTGCGCTTAATGGGAGAATTGATGCCGCAGACATTCCATGAGAGGACTCTAGTACCAATACTAGGAGCCATGGAATCTCCAGTAAGGAGACGGCAACAACAGGATAAGCAGTAAAACAGCAAGGGTTCTCCCAGCTGGAACCCCCACTGCAAGAGCAAGGAAAGATGATGCAAAAACAGTAACATAAACACACAAAAATAAACACAGCCAAAAATATTTCCGGACTTCTTTCTGTTCCCCCCCACCCCAATCCCCTATCCCAGTAACCCCATCCCAAAACCCCCCAATCAACTGAACCCGAACCATATCGGTTCACGTGGAGTCACTTCCACACATACAGACACCCACCCTCCCCTCCCCCCACAATTCCAACCCCATCCACACTAACAGAGCAACCAGAACTGAAACACAGTTATCAATAAATGGTAGAAAACACTTTGGGAATATCGTAGAGGCAGACCGCAGTCTATTATTTTTTTTTTAATGCTCTCTTAGTGTCTCCGATGGAGCGCCTCAAACATAATAAATCCCTACTGTGCTGCTTAATTGGGTTGACGTAAACTTGCATCCATTCAATCGGTAGCTTCTGGGCTTGCTCCCACAAAAACGGTTGTGATTGTCAGTCACCAAACCAACGGGTACAATCTGTTCTTATTGGGATGACAGCGGCTTGAAAAGTAGAATAGGATAAAATAAATGATACACCAATGTCTCAAGTTTCGTTGATCTAAAAAAAATTAGAACTTATTCTCAATAGTTTGGTGTTGGTCCTGTTGAGTTGCGCAGAACGTTGCAGGTGCCTTGCTCTATTTTATCAATGAAACTGTCGGTGAGCCCGAGAAGTTCTAAACGGATGTTTTCATGAAAAGAAAAAAATTGTTATGTTAATTAGGAAATTAAGATGGATCATCAGTGTGGTCTAAAATTAGTCTGTTAAGCCATCCTGGCTGAGTGTCCAGAAAAGGTTTAGCCTTGCCCGGCAAGTCAAAAGTGTGTGAGCGGTCATTATGCCAAACTCGTAACTTGGCTGGATATTGCAGGGAAAATTGAATCTGTCACTTGTAAAGTAATGAACAGATTTGCGAAAAGCTTTTGCGCAGCTCTGATACTCAAGTCGAGTAGTCCTGAAAAATGCAAATATTGTGAGCATTATAGAAGAGCTCCTGTTTCTTTCGATAAGCTTGCCATAACTCGTGTTTATGGCTGAAGTTTAGAATTTTTGCGATGACAATACGGGGGTCTCTGTGTGGTATCTTTTTTTACCCTGAGTCTATGAGCTCTCTCCATGACAAGCTTTCCCTGCACATCAGACAAATCCAGAGCTGTAGGTAACCTTTCTTCCACTGACTCTGAGAATCCGAGAAATCATAGATTTGAGTGTTGGGCCCTGTTCTCCAAATCATATATTTTTTTGGATAGATCAACTATCTTTTTTTCCTGAGCCGCCATTTTAGTGGTGCATGCTAGCGAGTCATCTTCCAGAACACCAATTCAGCCTTCTGCCTGATCCAGAAGTGGAGTTAATTCGGCAAGTGCAGCATGTACCTTGGTGAGTTGTCCCGCTATCCCGGCTAATTTTTCATCTAATGCGGCACATATGGCCTCCTTAATATCGGCAAGGGTCACTGCCGGGAATGGGCTGTCTCCCGTGGGTTCACTCCCGGTCTCCATTTTAGGGTCTGGGCTACGAGGTTTTTCTTTTTCTTTCCTACCTCCCTTTGAAGTCATCGTAGGTGAAGATCTTTGCATATAATTCACAATGGACATAAGCTCCAACAGATTTGGTGAGCATTGAGCTAATAAACGTGAAATCTGCAAGGATGTAGGCTGATGGTCGGAGCAGGCACTCGGAACTCAGGCAAAACCCTCATTCCTGGCTCACCACAGCTCGTGACTCCCTGTTATTTTTAATGTGTTTCAAATTAAACTTATTCCTCACAGAATAGCACAATTATTAAACAAACCATAGCAATAAGGAAAATAATAAAATGGGCCATATGGTCTTTTTTTGCCATCATGTTTCTATGGCTGAGACCAACTGCCAACCATTGAAATGTGCTGGTCAGTGGAAAGAAATATGACTTTAGTGAATGAAGAAGCACTTTTCATAGAAAAAAGGATAGCAATTCACTATGGGGCTGATACACAGCTTAACATGCGAATAGACGTGCATTTTGGACATGACCAATAATCCCAGCTGCAATACGGGGATTAGCGCATCCAAACCACCGTATAGCTAATAGCGCTCATCATATGAAAATTCCATGTAGATGAGGCTATTACGTCCATTGCAACATGGTACATAAAGGTATGCCGTACTCAAGGGCTCATTGATAATAACAAAAAATCCTGCTTTCTATAAATGCACAAGATACACGGTCCAAGCTGTATATCTCATGCGTGTATCTAGTGCCAGTAGTTTATTTATTTATTTATTTTTTAATTTTTATATACCGGAATTCCTGTATGCAATACAAATCAATCTGGTTTACATGTAACAAAAAGGTTGCCCTGGTCTGGGAGGTTAGACCGGGGTTTTTTACATAGAACGCCGTCCTCTTCGGGCCTTCGCCCCGCCTCCACCGGACCCCGACCAATCGCACGAAGGGACAGCCGGGACAGACGGCCTATCAAGGCAGCCCTCGCTGGGCTTTAAAACGCCCGCGAACACGACGCTGCCTCTTTCCTTCCCGGCGACCGTGAGATAGGAGGGAGGGCCTGCGCGATCGGTGCCGAGGACCCACCGGGGTAAGGCCTAGCAATTTGCACTCCTACCCCAAGCAGGTCCTCTCGCCGACCACGAGGCCAGCCGGGCCTTACGACCTCGCCCGCAGCCAGATCGCCGTCCTCTTCGGGCCTTCGCCCCGCCTCCACCGGACCCCGACCAATCGCACGAAGGGACAGCCGGGACAGACGGCCTATCAAGGCAGCCCTCGCTCGGCTTTAAAAAAACACACCAAGCTAGGCGTCACGCGCCGAGCGTCACGCGCCGAAGGAGCGCGACAAAGGGGCCTGCCCCTTTGTCTCGCCCCTTCGGCTCAGCCCCAAGGAATACACGATCCTTGTCCACAGATGACTCTATAACTAGCCAACGGCTATGGACAAACGGAGTTTCCGGACCGGACAAAGCCATCACGCACCAACCCCTGCCAATCACCTCAACTAATCCATTCCAGCCACAATACAGCACCCTTTACTAACCCCCAGCGTCCATCAAAAACAAATCAGAATTCAATCCAGCCCTCACAGCATCCACTCCAGCAATTCCAGCATCCACTCCAGCAGTTCCAGCATCCACTCCAGCAGTTCCAGCATCCACTCCAGCAGTACCAGCATCCACTCCAGCAGTTCCAGCATCCATCCTAGCAGACTCTGAACGTACCCAGTGTTATCCGGCGACCGGGTACGTACCCAGTTACAGACGTACCCCTATTCATAACCCTAGCAAATCAACATACAATGATACACAGCTACTCCATCCCCATACTCAAAAGAAAACCCAGAAATAACTCTCCACCAGACCCCATTCAGACACCCAGACAACAAAGACTCATCAACATCATGACATCTCCCATTACACAACTTCTAGGCCTCTCATTATTCACTTTAACCTTATTCAATGCACAGTCACTTTCCAAAAAAATGCACCTTCTCAATGATTACCTTATTGACAACAACCCTGACATATGTGCAATAACAGAAACCTGGTTAAAACCCACTGACATATCATTAATAAACCAACTTCCAACACAATCCTTCGACCTTTTCTCAATACCTAGACCGAAAAAGAAAGGAGGAGGAATTCTACTTGCTGCAAAAAAACAATTGGGCATAACCCTACAACTATCATACTCCACTTCAAAACTAGAATGCTCCATATTCAAATCTCAACATCTACAAATATTCCTCATCTACGCCACACCAGGAACTCTAGAGGCTAACCCCTCCCCTCTAATAGAGATGATAGCCAAACACTTAAATTCAGACAAACCAACCATCATATTGGGAGACTTCAACATTCACGTGGACTCCATCCCTCAATCCACTAACTGCGAAACCTTCCTCACCTCCCTCAGTCACCTTGGATTCTCACAAATAATCAATGGGCCCACTCACAAAGCAGGTCATACATTAGACCTCATTTTTATCAACGAGAGCTGGTCCATCCATACCAATCCCACCTGCACGCCAATCCCCTGGTCAGACCACCAGATCATAGACACAACCCTCAAAATGAAAAACACACCACCTACAAACATCTCCAAAACCATCATTCATTTCAGGAAACCATGCTCACTGGAGTTACTCACCGAACAATGCTCTAAAGATCTCAAACAAATAGACCTCTCAGACGCCAACACAGCCACCTCTTCATGGATCAAACTCACGAACAAAATAGCGGACCAACTCTGCCCAACCTCCTCAAAAACAATCCAACCGGCAAGAGACAACAGAAAACCGTGGTTCACCCCGGAACTCAAAGCCCTAAAACAAAAACTACGAAACAAAGAACAAAGCTGGAGAAACAACCCCTCACCCACATCCAGACTGGACTACAAAGACACCCTCAACACCTACAGAAACGCCATACACAAAACAAAAAAGGACTTCTATGCAAAAAGAATTCATAACTTCATCTTCGACTCTAAAGCTTTATTCTCTTACATTTCATCCCTCACCAAACCAACGCCACCTTCCATTCCAGACCAACTAGCACTCAGCAAAGCCAACGAATTAGCCACTTACTTCAAGACAAAAATCTCAAACCTTACTAGCTCACTTACAACCCATCAAACCCTTCCAACACCTCACAGCACATACCCACCCACGCTGAATTCTAGTCTAGAGACATTCGAGCCCACATCAGCCATGGAGATCGAAAATCTACTTAAAAAAATTAAACCATCTTCACATCCCTCGGACCCACTCCCTACTAATCTGCTCACCGCCATCCCTAGCACCGTCGCAAAACCTATTGCGGAAATCATCAATACCTCTCTAGCCATGGGCACAGTTCCTAATCAACTAAAACTTGCAATCCTCAAACCCCTACTGAAAAAACCAACTGCATCACCTACGGACCCAGCCAACTTCAGACCCATTGCAAACCTGCCCCTGATCTCCAAACTCATGGAAAAAGCCGTAAATAAACAACTTTCCGAATATCTCGAGGAGCACAACATTCTTTCCCCTGCACAATACGGTTTTCGGAAATCACTAAGCACAGAGTCCCTTTTGCTTTCTCTCACTGATAATTTACTTTTGAACCTGGAGAAAAAACAGTCATTCTTACTGGTCCTGTTAGACCTATCATCAGCGTTCGACACGGTAAATCACTCACAACTACTAGAACAATTATCAAACATAGGAATCAAAGGCACAGCTCTCAGTTGGTTCAAATCGTTCCTATCAAACAGGTTTTACAAGGTCAGAATTAACAACAAGGAATCTGACCCCATCCTATCAGACCAAGGTGTACCACAAGGTTCATCCCTCTCTCCCACCCTGTTCAACATTTACCTCCTCCCCCTCTGCCATCTCCTATCACAACTCAAGCTTACTCATTACCTCTATGCAGATGACATCCAGATCATCATCCCCATCACAGAATCAATTCAAAAAACCTTCGACTACTGGGAGAATTGTCTTCAACCAATTAAACATCTACTCTCCAGCCTGAACCTGATTCTAAACTCCAGCAAAACAGAGTTGCTACTGATTTCTCACAAACCAAACACCCACGTACCCAGCCTGGCACAAAACATGGAGCTCTCTGCAGACGTCAGGAATCTAGGAGCATGGCTTGACAACCAACTTAACCTAAAAAAATTCATTAACACAACCACCAGGGATTGCTTCTTTAAACTACAGGTCCTAAAGAAACTAAAGCCACTCCTTCACTTCAATGACTTTCGCCTCGTTCTTCAATCCATTATTTTTTCGAAACTTGATTACTGCAACTCAGTCTTACTTGGCCTCCCCTCTAACAGCATCAAACCCCTACAGATGGTACAAAATGCCGCAGCCAGAATCCTAACTAACACTAACAGAAGAAACCATATTACCCCCATCTTGAGCAACCTCCACTGGCTACCCATTAAACAGAGAATCCTATATAAAACCTTAACCAACATTCACAAAGCAATCCATAACGCCGCACCTATATCTCTACAAATTCAACTTCGGCCACACTTATCTTCTAGACCCATCAGAAACGCCTACAAAGGCACATTAGTCGCAGCTCCTGCCAAATCAACACTAAGAAAAAGAGCTCTCTCCACTGCAGGACCACACCAATGGAATGCGCTCCCACCAGACCTACGACTCGAACCCAATCTACCAGAATTCAAAAAAAGGTTAAAAACCTGGCTCTTCAGGCAAGCATTCCAATTCCCAGAGTGTAAATAAGCACCTCCTCCTGACTTTCAGATCCAACCATCGTAGGGCGTCACGAATTGCTTGACACTTAATTTCTTACACGTAATTTCTTACATGTACTTGCTTAGTCGCAATGCCTATTTAACAGTCATTTAATAGAGGACATATTATATAACCATTTACTGCAGTCGATATACGCTACTAAAGTCCATTGTAAAAAGGGGAACACACACATACCATTCAAAACACGAACAAGGTTATTCATTATTTGTTAAATATTATTGATACTCTCATTGTTCCTTGTAATAATGTTAATGTTAATGTTCATTGGTTGATTGTTATTGTTCAATGTTCTATGTAAAAAACATAGTGAGAGAAAACAGATGCTCGTATTGTGTCCATTTCCCAACCCTCACTGACAGCCACCTTTCCTGTGCGCCCAATACCGAGGAGGTGTTAGGGATGCAGAGTTTTCCCTAGCGCCTCCTCTTTTAAATATTGCATTGTGCGCCCAGGAAAGCGCCAGTTTTCTACACACAAATATTGCATCGGCCCCTTTATAATTATAACAAGCCGTAAAGCCCGTTAAAACGGGCTACATCCCTCTGTCTCTCACCTCCCCCTCATTCTCTCTCCCCTCACTCTTCACCACCCCCCTCCCCCACCCACTCCTCTCCACCCTCCCTCTCCTCTCACTCAGTCCCCCCTCTCCCTCACTCCCTCCCACTCAGTCCCCCCACTCCCTCCCTCCCACTCACTCAGTCCCCCTCTCCCTCCCACTCACTCAGTCCCCCTCTCCCTCCCTTCACCCACCTCCATTTCCTCCCGGCGCCGTAAGCGCGACTTCCCGCAACCCTCACCCGGCTCCACTAACTCCTCCCGCTCCTGCCGGCAGATCTCGGGGGGGGGTCACTCCCGCGCGCGCGGCAGTGACCCCCCCGAGATCTGCCGGCAGATCTGGGGAGGAGAAGCAGCGGCGCCGCTGCTTCTCCTCCCGCTCCTGCCGGCAGATCTCGGGGGGGGGGGGGGCGCGGGAGTGACACCCCCCCCCCGAGATCTGCCGGCAGATCTGGGGAGGAGAAGCAGCGGCGCCGCTGCTTCTCCTCCCGCTCCTGCGGCCCCACCGCCATTTTTTTTTTCTGATCGACATCCTTGCCCGCACATGCGCAGTAGAGCTGCGCTCTACTGCGCATTTGCGGGCCGTCGGTCACAGGCCATTTATAAGGTAGATGCCTGGGACAGGCAGAGAGAAACCAGTTCAACTTGACACTAACAAACAGTAAACTGAACTGAGGCACTAGAAGAAAGCGACCCTAACGGCTTTAGCCTAAGGACTGACTTAGGAAACTGTACAATTGCCCAGTTCCCATTTTAAAGCACCACAAGGCTAAGGAACGAGCAAAAAGGAGGCTCTCGCCTCCCATGCTGATAATATATTGGGAAATGCCTCAGCTGGAAAGGGACGCTTGAAGGAATTCTTTATGACGCCGAGCTGGCCGCTGTGCGCGAGGGTCTCTCGAGAAATCCGGCGTCTCGCGCGAAGAGGAGGAGCGGATGATTCCCAGCGTCCATTTCGCCCGCGTAAAGAAACATGACGACGGCCATGTTGGCGTAAGTGAGCGAGAGAGGCGCCGAGCGAGAGCCTGGGTGTGTGCCTGTCCGGTAATCCGCGTCCATCGGGCCGCAGAGCGCTCGCGGAGCCTCTTTCCCCACACCTGCGGAGGTCGCCATGAGCGGGGGGACACCTTATATCGGCAGCAAGATCAGCCTGATCTCCAAGGCGGAGATCCGATATGAGGGGATTTTGTACACCATCGACACGGAGAACTCCACGGTGGCGCTCGCCAAAGGTACGGCGGGGAAGGGGAGGGGGGAGTCCGAGCGACGGGACCGTGAGGGGCGAGATGGCCTGGGAGGTGACTTCGGGCGGGGAGGACGGGTTCTGTTGCTCTTCCTGACCGGGTAATGGAAAAAAAATAGGTATCTCTGTGGGACGAGAGGCAGCGGGGAATGGGGGGTGTCGTCCCCTGGTATTCCCTCACGGCCCCAGCTCGCCTCTCTGTTCCTGTCACAAAATTAAGGCGATTTGTTTTCCTTCTCTGAGGAGGCCGTATCGTTTCCCTCTAGCAGCAGTTAAAGCTCGGTTGGGGGATGCTGTAAATACGGTTCTGTTCTGGATTGGATGGGGGAGGGGAGTATAGTGGGGGCAGAAGGAGCCGGCGCGTTGTAATATGTATATTTGTTTTGTATTTACATTTTAATTCGTTGTGGGTTGTGCTAAACAAAGCTTTGCCGGAAAGCAAACAATCGGTAAGCGTAAAAAGTTGAGCTGATCGATTTTCTCCGAACTGGTACCAAAGCGGTTAAAAAGTTTGTATAAGGAAGCGAAGCCTTTTCTGGATTTTAAGCTGGTGAATGCGGTTCATACGCGAAAAAGATATAATCCGGTTTATCTAGACGTGCTGGCTGGGAAGTGCACTCGCGTTCGTTCCAGTTTTTTTTTCTTTGTATGGAGGCCCTGATGGAGGTTAATATAGATTTAGGTTAATATGGGTTTAGGTCTCTTTGTGTAGTGTTAATCTAATTGACTCGAAATACAGAATCGTGTGTTCTGGCATTTGACCATGATGTACTAGTAAGTTCTTTAAATGAATAGACACATCAGTTATGCCACAAAAAAGGAAGGAAGGTTAACTTATTGACACTTGAATACCTATCGTTTCTATTGACTGATCTCGGTTGGTTTGTTTGTTTTTTCTGTCTGCAGCCTCATCTTTTGCGACTAGTAAGAGGCAGAGCTCTAATTTCTGGGCTTTATGGCTTAGGCTCCAGTTTAATATTAATTTTAGAAAGTCGACTAAATCAATTCGTAGGTTCCGTTCTTGACACTTCATTAAAATTAACTATTATTCGGCCAATGCGTCTCCACAGCTGTGATTATGTAAATGTACCATCAATTTGCCTTTCTTCACACAGTTGTGAAGGAAGGGCTGACAGACTCTGTAAAAATAGCCAACAATTTGTATCATGAATGAGTCTAATTTTACAAAAGGAATTCTATGTTTCTTATCCCTGTGTTCACTAGTATAGAAAATGGCACAACTTTCTTTAAACCTTATGCTCTGGTCCCATCTTTGGGAATGCAGTACACTGGACTTTCCTGTTCTAGAAGTTTTGGCTTTTTTTTTTTTCCATTGTATGTTGGCTTAACTCCATGGAAGAAGATACCAAAGTATGCACACTCCTCCCTATCCCATATGTGAAAATGTTCAATAGTAACTCCTGGGTCACCTACTTTAGTTTAACTTCAATTCACATTGTGGACTTTAATAAGTAAACAATATTTTGCTCTAAGTCTGCTTTTCATCAGCTGTTTACATAAAATAACACTCACAATCAGTAAAATAATAATATAATGCAAATTCATAAGCTAACTGTCAAGTAACCTTTCTAAAAGGAACAAGGAACCATGACACATTGTTACAGGATATCAACTTTAAAATTCAGTTCTATGCACTTGCTCATTAATGAACATCAAATGCCTGCTTGAGTTGCCAAGTCTTTAAGTTTCCTAAATTTGAGAGAGATTCTCTATATGCCTCCGCTGGGAGGGCATTCCAAATTAGTGGGCCCTGGTAGCTAAATGTTGTGCACCATTTATAAGAAGATCTTTCCCAAATATTTTAAGAATTATTTCTAATCATACAAATAATTGTAACACCTTTTCATGGCTGTGCTATTAAATCACCAGGGTTGTGGGTTTTTTTTTTTTTTATTTTAAACAACTTAGAATCGAAGATAATGTGGGATATAAGTTTAAAATAAATTACTGCATTCACTTAACTTAGTATTGTATTTGAAATTAATTCAGAATGGTAGTTAATATACATACGTGAAGACTTTGGCTAGGCAACAGTTTTTCTTTTTAAGACCAAGCAGAAATAGTGCCTTTTGATCTCGCTCTCTTTTTTTTAATGTATGTGTACATATGCACTTTTTAAAGTAAATATTTTAAATTTTATTAGAAATCACTCAAAACAAACTTGCTGCTATAATCTAACCACAACAAAATAAGTAAACAATTTTTAAAAAATAGCGGCAGTTTCAAACAGTCAAAGTAGAGGAATAAAAGGTAGCTGTCATATAGAAAATAGATGAATTGGATAAACAGCTCAGACATACCGTAACTCTAAAATATAATCAGTGGTAAGCCAGCAGTGTTCATATTTTTACAAATGTTTTTTACATATCCAAAGTGCAGCTAAAGATCAAGTCTCAAAAGAATGTAAACTTATATTGGCAATCATGATGAACCACAGTCAATGTCATGTATATCACTATTTCCTCTTCTTTCTCATGCCACTGGGACTCAGAATCTAACACATTTGATGTGTTTTGATGAGCTTCTGCTTCAGAGGTAGTAGTAGCTACTTTGACAGTGGCTCAAAATCTACACAAAGAAACAACTGATTAATAACGCTACTCGGGGGCAACCAACCAAAACTTTTCTTTGAGAAGCCAAAGTCATTGAATTTTTTTTGTGCATTAATGCCAGTCATTGAGCTCTCAACCCTGGCTACTGTAGACACAAAAATGGGTTGAATTAGTGCAAGTTTGAAACAGCCAGGGTTGAAGCTTTGATAATTGGTGCTACTGCTCATAAGTTTCAAACTTGTGCTAATTTAACCTTTTTTTTTTTTTTTTTTTTTACCATGATCTATATGTATGAATGTAGTTTTTTATTTAATGTTTTAAAAATTAAAAAGTATTGATATAGAGGGTACTTGATTTTACTACACCTCACATTTTCATCTTTTGCTTTGTGCTTTATTAAGTCATAATAAATCAATGTACAATTTTCTTACCATCTGAAAGTTTCACAATTTAACAGTTGGGTAAATATCTCCTTATTACGTACAGTAGGGGTGTGCATTCGTTTTGAACTTATATGTAAAACGCTACTTTTTTTTTTTTTAACTTAAAAAAAGTGATGAGGCGAAAACGATCGGATTTCCAACTTATTCAACATAGCTATGTTGAATACGTTGGAAATCGCGATCATTGATCCTAAATAAAAATTTAAACCCCTCACCCTCCTTAATCCCCCCCAAGACTTACCAAAACTCCCTGGTGGTCCAGCGGGGAGTCAGGAAGCCATTCCTCTATTCCTTTGCGAGGACCACATGACGGCCGCGTCACTCCGACGTGACGCGGCCGTCACGTGGTCCACCGCGGTTCCACTCCCGGACCCCTCGTTGGACACAAACGGAACTTTTGGCCAGCTTGGGGGGGCCTCCTGACCTCCCCAAGCTGGCCAAAAGTTCCGTTTGTGTCCAACGAGGGGTCCGGGAGCGGAACCGCGGTGGACCACGTGACGGCTGCGTCACTCCGACGTGACGCGGACGTCACGTGCTCCTCGCAAAGGAATAGAGGAATGGCTTCCTGACTCCCCGCTGGACCACCAGGGAATTTTGGTAAGTCTTGGGGGGGGGGGATTAAGGAGGGTGAGGGGTTTAAATTTTTATTTAGGGAACCGGTGCACGTATGGACATAGACTCAACTTACGGAATTCTCCATATGTCCATATTGACCGAAATTGACCCCCTTTTTCGACTTATGGACTTATGAACATAAACTTTTTGTCTGCACATCCCTAACGTACAGTACTCCAGAATTAAAATAAAGACACTTAAGACAATAGTGACCTGAAATACACTATTAAACAAAAGTCAGTTAACAGAGCAGTGCTGTAGCAAACTTGGAGCCAATTTGATTAAAATTCTTATAGCAAAACAGTAACCGAATATACCCTTTCAAGCAGAAGATAACTTTGGTTACATTTTTTTAGTTCTTGTGCTTTGCTCCCTGCTGCCCTCTGACCTGTTTTTGTGGCCTGTTGGATGGTTTTTGGAGTACATCGCTCTTTTGGTATGCCTAGCAGGAGGTTAGAGTACAACTGGGGAATGAATCAAGTTCCAGTCATCTGCTGGCTTTCAAAGAGAAGATGAGTATGGGAGTTCACTTTTTGCTTTAGTTCCAACTCTCTTCAAATCAAATTTTGCTTGTCTTTTGTAAACACTTTTGCTGTTAGAAGTTCAGCATTGAAAATAAGTTGCATAGTTTTGTTATTACACTTTTTCTGCAATTAAAAGAGAAACACGAAGAAATATCCTCCCAAAAGGCAACATCATATCAGGAAAGATGAGGCTGAGATAAATCAGTGTTTTGCCCAAGTAATTATACAACTAAAAGTATTTTGCAGGTAGGCAGAAATTTGTCTCCAATAGGAACTTAATTTGACCATGAACATATGACATAATGAACTCTTAACTACATTTTGAACACAAATCAGAAACACAAAGCTTTTACCCCATTTTTTTTTAGTAATATAAACAGTGTATAATTTTAAACTGTATTTCCCTCATGGCAGAAAATAAGTAGTGATGTTAGACTAAAAGTTTTAATAATGTCAGATTTATCCAATGGAACCCCCAAGCCTACACTCCAATGGCCAACTAGCGGGGAATCCATATTAAAACTCAACAAATGCCAGGTAGTTATCCTATTGCGTTTAGGGACGATTTCCTCCTCTTCAGTAAAATATTTTATTGATGCTATCTGCAGAAATTGAATGACCAATGATGACCTTGCAAAATTAGTGAAAAAATGTTGAGGAAAATCCTAGTGTTTAAGTTCTTGAAAGGAAAAAAAGTTTTGCTCTGAACCTGTTTGTCCCAAACAAACAGGCCGATTCAGTAAAATGCGCGGGAGAGCCGGTGCTCGGAGGCGAGCGCCCGCTCTCCTGGGCACGCAATTCACTATGCAAATGAGGGCTCTTGCTAATAAGGAGGCGCTAGGGACACTAGCGCGTCCCTATGGCCTCCTTATTGACAGAAACGGTGGTTGTCAGCGGGTTTGACAGCTGATGCTTAATTTTACCGGCGTCGGTTGTCAAACCTGCTGACTGCCATGGGTTCGGAAAACGGATGCCGGCAAAATTGAGTGTCCGTTTTCCAACCCGCGGGCAGATTTGTTTTTAAAGATTTTTTTATTTTTGGGGCCTCCGACTTAATATCGCTATGATATTAAGTGGAGGGTGTACGGAAAAGCAGTTTTTTCTGCTTTTCTATACACTTTCCCGGTGCCGGCCGAAATTAAATTGTGTGGCTTGGCTGCACATTTTACTTTCTGTATCGAGCGGGACTAACTAATAGGCTCATCAACATGCATTTGCATGTTGAGGGCGCTATTAGTTTTGGGGGGGAGGGGGGGTTTGGACGCGCGTTTTCCATGCACCATTACCCCTTACTGTATAAGGGGAAATGCATCAAAAACGCACGTCCAAAGGGGGGCTAACGATGCGCTCGGCCTGAGCGTACCGTACTGAATCGGCCTGAATGAAGGCCCCAAGCTGCCCATTCTTGGAATAAAGATTTACCCAATCCCACAGGAAAATCAACATTGCCCATAAAAGTTAAGAAAGGAGAACTTTTGTAACATTACACTTGGTATGGAGTTGTCACCAGTTCAAAGCATTGAACAATGCCTTCAATCAAGGGTTAGGCTCTATAAAAGTTAGGTATTTTAGATCTCTGCAAATGCAAGATTTTATAGACTTGTAAGGATAAACCCATTTCTCCAGCAAACCCTCCAGTGCCATATTTATTTTGTCAAGAGATCCAATCCTGACTATAACAAATTAAACAGGCTTCCGAAGGGATGGGCTCCACCTTAACCAGGGTGGAACCAGACTGCTGGCGCTAACCTTTAAAAAGGAGTTTCCTAGCATGTAGCCAGATGGACTCAAGACCAATGGGTATTGTGCTCTTCTGCTGGCAGATGGGAGATGGAGTCAGATTTCAAGCTAACGTCATCCTGGGTACATATACCCCTGCACTGACCTCACTTCCTCAGTATCTCTCCGTCTCCTAGCAGATGTGGGCACTATACCACAATCTAGAATAATGTTAACAATTACAGCAAGAAGAAAGAAAATTACCTTTAAGAAGATCGAGCCCCGCTCTCCTGCGGTGAAACCTAAGGGTCCCTCCCCCAGTTGAGAATTCCTGAGGTGATTTACAATATCCCTCAGAGGCGAGCCTTGGTCCGGTAGCCGGTTCCCGGCGTGGACTTAGCCCCCAGGGTGGCTAAAAGGCAGTGGCTGCAGAATTGAGCATGGCGGTGAAGGTATTCTTTTCTCCCCCCGCAGCTGGAGACCACCCGGCACGCGGCCAGTAAGCGCAGAGACCAGGTAAGGTAGAAATCTTTAAATTCATGTCTTCGGTCTCCAGAACTCAGATTGCCGTATCGAAAGTTTTCTTTCGGCGAGGTTTAAAGGGGCACCAATTGGGTTGCGCAGCCCTGCTTGGGCTAGGCCCTGATCCGGTGCAAGGGTCCACACACGTGGAGACCCTCCGGGGGTGCCATCTTGCGAGCGGGGTGATTGGCGCCATATTCCCTCCTCGACCGGTGGTACGCGCGGGGCAGGGTGTGCCTAACTTGCGCGTGCACATAGCTGTGTGCACAGCGGTGCACGCAGACACGTTTTTTAGGTCCGCCACGTGCACAAACTCGTGGAAAAAAATGGCACCGCCGCCCAAGAAGGCCAAGGGACACTCCCTTTGCTCAGCCTGCCACATAAGAGCCGCGCAGCCTGAATTGGAGTCCTGCCTATGCGAGCACTGCGAAGAAGCCCAGGGGGAACCAAAACCTTGGTCCCTACTCTCGGAAGAGGGGTCCAGAACTACTGACAATTGCTCCCCGGACCTATGTATCTCCGGCATGACCGCCCCACAGGAGGGCACCTCTGGGGCTCCTACTCCACCTCTCCCTGGGATTAACATGGACCCAGGGACCTTCTCCTGGGTGGAATTTTTCAAAGGGGTGCAAACCTTCGTTCAGGCGCAACCAGCCCCAGCTGCGCACCAGGCTCAACCCCTACTGGGAACTCTAGATCCTCCCGGTCCGGCTCGATGCGCTCGATGCCTCGAGACATGCCTCACCTAACCAAGAACTTCCCTAACAGAGATCCAGACACCTCAGATGATGAGTGGCTCCCTGGAGGAAGGAGAAATCCCTCCAGGGCTGGAACCATACCGAGCCATGCTTCGTCTTTTCCACAAGGATGAATTACCTGCCCTTCTTTACCAGACCCTAAAGGCGCTGGGTATTCCGGGAACGGACCCTGTGGCGGAACCAAAGAAGAACCCCATCTTGGGGTCCCTAAGGCCTCGTGCTACTTTCCAATGATGGAAGCCATCTAGGAACTGATTGACCTGGAATGCAATGCCCTGGAGGCCAGCTTCAAAGGGGGGGTGGGCATTGGAAGCCCTATGCTCTCTGGAACTTGCGACCAAGGAACGCCTGCATTTCCCGAAAGTGGACGCTATGGTCTGTGCTGTCTCAAAGTGAACAACAATTCCCGTTAAGGGGGGAGTGGCAGTGAAGGACACGCAGGACAGACAATTGGAATCCATCCTTAAGCATGCCAGTGACGCTGCAGATTGCTTCCTGCTGCACACTGGTGGCATGTTCCTGTTTGCTCCTCTCGAGAGAGACTGATACCTCCGGAACTCATACTGGAGAGTCAATGGAGCCTGCAGGGTCCTTTCTCACTGACGCAAGCTCAGATCTAGTGCGCACCTTGGCCAGGGGCATTGCCTCGGTAGTGGCAGCCAGAAGACAACTATGGCTACGAAATTGGTCTGTGGATGCGACATCTAAAGCGAATCTCACGAGATTGCCCTTTAAAGGATCTCTCTTATTCGGAAGCGAATTGGAGAAGTTAGCCAACAAATGGGGCAAATCTCCAGTGCCTAGACTACCTGAAGATAGGAATACAAGATCTCTGCGTCCCTCCCCCAGAAGAGCCAAGGGCAGAGGATCGCAGCGCTTTAGACCATACAGGAACACACAGTTCCAGGCACCTCGCCCCTCTGGAAGGTCCCAGTCCTTTTGGAGCAGACCGACCAAGACTGGAGCAGGACCAGGGGCAGGCTTCAAGCGTGCCCCTCAGTGAGAAGAGGCTGACCCATCCACAGGAAGAAAACGGGGTCAACTAACCCTCTTCTACCAAAGATGTGTCGAGATAACGTCGGACAAATGGGTCCTAAACGTTTGTGAGGGGTACTCTCTGGAATTCCGCAGCATCCTTCGAGACAAATTTATGAGATCACCCTGCCACTGCCACTCCAAGAGACTGGCAGTAGAAACCACACTAACAAGACTACTCAGTCTGAAGGCAATAACTCCGGTGCCCACACCCCAGCAAAATACTGGGTGCTATTCCATCTATTTTATCATTCCCCAAGAAGGAAGGGTCATTCCGGCTCATCCTGGATCTCAAGAACGTCAACTGTTTTCTGTGGGTGCCACATTGCCACATGGAAACGCTGTGCTCCATTATAATGGCAGTACAACTGGGAGAGTTCCTAACATCCCTGAACCTCTCCGAAGCCTACCTTCACATCCCAGTCCATCAGGATCACCAGCGCTTCCTGTGCTTTGTGATACTGGGTCACCATTACCAGTTCTGGGTGCTTCTGTTTGGCCTAGCAACCGCTCCCAGGACCTTCACCAAAATTATGGTGGTTGTGGCGGCAGTACTGAGGAAGCAAGGAATCCTGGTACATCCTTACCTGGATGACTGACTGATCAGGGCGAAATCTCCGGAGGAGAGCTGGTAGGTGACCAGCAGAGTCAAGAGCCTACTGCAGGAGCTTGGGTGGGTAGTGAACACGAGCAGTCTACAGCCCTCTCAGTCGCTAGAGTACCTGGGGGCCCGGTTCGACACCAAATGAAACTGATGGCACAATTGCAATGATTGATGACCAATGCACACCCCCAAGGTATGAGACTATCTTCAAGTCCTCAGCCTCATGGCATCAACCCTGGAGGTTGTTCCGTGGGCAAGGGTCCATATGCGACCACTCCAGCGCTTCCTACTATCACGATGGAACCCACTGTCGCAAGACTACTCAATTCACCTCCAGCTACCAGTAGAGGTTCAGAACCAGCTCCAGTGGTGGCTACAGGAAGACCACCTAAGCAGAGGAGTAAGCCTATCCCCACTGAACTGGATATTGCTCACCACGGATGCGAGCCTGCGAGGGTGGGGAGCTCACTGTCAGGAACTGACTGCCCAGGGACAATCGAACAAGAAAGAGAGGCAGAATGGAACATAAACTGCCTGGAAGCACGAGCAGTCAGCCTAGCGTGCCTGCGATTCAGCCACAGACTCCGTGGCGAGTCAGTCAGGGTAATGTCTGACAACGCGACAACAGTTGCTTACATCAACCACCAGGGAGGAACCAAGAGCCAGCAGGTGTCTCTGGAAATAGACCCCCTCATGGCATGGGCAGAGAGAAACCTACGAGGGATCTCTGCCTCCCACATCGCGGGAAGAGACAACGTCTCAGCAGACTACCTCAGCAGAGAGAGCCTAGACCTAGGGGAATGGATGCTGTCGATCACAGCCTTCCATCTGATAGTAAATCGCTGGGGCTTCCCAGCCTTGGATCTACTGGCCATCCATCTCAGTGCCCGTCCCCAGGTTCTTCAGCCGCAGACGAGAGCCACAATCCCTAGGAATTGATGCCCTCGTCCAGACCTGGCCAGAGGAAAACCTTTTGTTCGCCTTCCCTCCATGGCCACTATTGGGCAGAGTCATCCGCAAGATAGAGCATCACAGATGGCCCCGGACTGGCCAAGACGACCATGGTACGTAGACATGCAAAGTCTCCTTGCGGGGAACCCTCTGTGCCTACCTCCACACAGGGACCTTCTCCGGCAGGGCCCGAAGATCCGTCTCAATTCTCTCTTACAGTCTGGCCCTTGAGAGGACTCGCCTGAAGAAGCACAGTTACTCAAGGCCATGATTGACACCCTGCTCTGAGTATGCAAGCTCTCCACATCCCTGTCTTGCATACGAATCTGGAGAGTGTTCGAAGACTGGTGTGAGAACTGCGGGATTCTCCCGCGGACAACCAAAATCCCCATGATTTTGGAGTTCCTACAGGACAGGATGAAGAAAGGGCTGTCACTCAACTCCCCTCAAGGTCCAAGTTGCCATGCTGACCTGTTTCACAGTCTTAAGTGGACGGCATCAGACTATCAATCCATCCAGATGTCTCCCGCTTCCTGAAAGGGTTAAACAGCTCTGACCACCCCTAAAATGGCTGGTGCCTCTATGGAATCTCAATCTAGTATTAGACTCAATCTAGTATTAGACTTCCTAGCTGGAGCTTCCTTCAGACCAACGCACTCTCTACGCATCTCAACATTGAAGACTGCATTCGTGGTGGCAATATGTTTAGCTCGTTGCATCTCCGAACTAGAGGCACTATCTTGTTGGGAACCTTTCCTTAGGTTCACGCCTGGAACCATACAACTGCGCATGGTCCCCTCCTTCTTACCGAAAGTGGTTTCCCAGTTTCACGTGAATCAAACCATTTCACTACCATCTCTATATGAACAGAGTGACTCAGAAGAGTCATGCCTTCTTCGCCACTTAAACATCGGCAGTCTCCTTTCCAGGTATCGGACTAGATCGGAACCTGTGCGCAAAATGGACCACCTGTTCGTTCTTCACATCAGGAAGAAACAAGGGGAAATGGCCTCACGGGCAACCATAGCCCGCTGGATCAAAGAAGTAATCAAGGCGGCGTACATAGAAGCAGGCAAACCCTTACCCCTACAAGTTAAGGCTCACTCTACGAGAGCCCAGGCAGCCTCCTGGGCGGGAACCAGGCTGTTGTCACCAGCTGAGATCGGTCGGGCGGCGAAGTGGTCCTCCATAAATTTTCCAGGTTCTACCGCCTGGATGTTCAGGCCCGGGAGGACACAGCCTTCGCAAGGGCAGTACTAAGTGGGCCACGGGCAACCTCCCGCCCAGTTGGGTGTAGCTTTTGTACATCCCATTGGTCCTGAGTCCATCTGGCTACATGCTAGGAAATGCAGAAATTACTTTCCTGATAATTTCGTTTTCCTTAGTGTAGACAGATGGACTCAGCATCCCACCCACGGTTGCCCCAGAAAAGGGAGAACCTCGAGACTAAATACGGGACACCCACAGTTGTCCGGTGTCGGCGTTAATCGGTTGAGTGCACTGGCGGTCTCCAGTTTGGAAATCAGTTGAACCCATCAAGTTTTTAATCAAGTTTAAGCAAGTTAGTTAAGCAAAGATATATCCACATTGGCTTTTTGAAGAGGATACTGAGGAAGTGAGGTCAGTGCAGGGGTATATGTACCCAGCATGCTGTGTTAATAATGCATTGATAACAAAAAGGGGCGTGCTTATGGAAATTTTTAAATTACCACTTCGCATCGGTAGTGCGGTAAATTTAGCGCGCCCTGCGATAACCCCTATTTTTCAGAGAGAGTTTCAGTGCGTGGATGAGACGATGGTGCTGGTGTTGCATATAGGGAAAAATAACCCTTGTTGTAGTTACATGATGTTGGGTACCATATTAGGAGCCAGCACCCAGGAAAAAGATCTAGGCATCATAGTGAATAATTCTTTGAAATCGTGAGCTCAGTATGCTGCAGCAGTCAAAAAAAGCAAACAGAATATTAGGAAGGGAATGGTAAACAAAACGGAAAATGTCATAATGCCTCTGTATCACTCCATGGTGAGACTGCACCTTGAATACTGTGTACAATTCTGGTTGCCGCATCTCGGAAAAGATATAGTTGCGAAGGAGAAGGTACAGAGAAGGGCAACCAAAATGTTAAAGGGGATGGAACAGCTCCCCTATGAGGAAAGGCTGAAGAGGTTAGGGCTGTTCAGCTTGGAGAAGAGATGGCTGAGGGGTGGGGGATATGATAGAGATCTTGAACAAGTAGATGTGAATCGGTTATTTACACTTTCGGATAATAGGACTAAGGGGCACTCCATGAAGTTAGCAAGTAGCACATTTAAGACTAATTGGAGAAAATTCTTTTTCATTCAACACACAATTAAACTCTGGAATTTGTTGCCAGAGGATGTGGTTAGTTCAGTTAGTGTAGTTGTGTTTAAAAAAGGATTGGATAAGTTCTTGGAGGAGAAGTCCATTACTTGCTATTAATTAAGTTGACTTAGAAAATAGCCACTGCTATTACTAGCAACAGTAGCATGGAATAGACTTAGTTTTTGGGTACTTGCCAGGTTCTTATGGCCTGGTTTGGCCACTGATGGAAGCAGGATGCTGGGCTTGATGGACCCTTGGTCTGACCCATTATGGCATGTTCTTATAATCGCACAAGACCCCATCCCCACAAAGCCTTATCCCCAAGTTCCATAATAATCTAGAGAGCTGCAGCACTCTCACTTGCTGGCATCAACATTTGTTTCTAGGGAGTTGCAATCTGTCTACCCCTTGATCTGCAGTAACACTGTCATACGTCCTTTCTCTACCTTCTCTTTTAGCTTTCTTGTGTCTCCCCTTGCAGTCCTATTCCTACTACTGTTTTAGACAGAAAAAAACATTAGATCTATATAAGCTACCCAACATCACCCCCCTCCCCCCCAACACACACACACACACCCCACAACAAACTCCAGCCAATCTCTGGCTCTCCCCTCACTTTGCCGCAAGTGATCTTTTTTGTAACCTATCATTAAAATCATCCATTGTACCTGAAGACTGGAGGGTGGCCAATGTAACCCTAATATCCAACCTATTCAAATCAAAACATCTCCAAATACTCCTCCTACATGCCCCACCTGGATGCCTACAACACAACCTTTCCCCCCTGATTGAATCCATCACAACCCACATAAACTTACAAGAGCCAGCCATCATACTAGGAGACTTCAATCTCCATATCGACACCCACCCTCCCTCCCCCACAAGCGAACTACTCCTATCCACCATGTCTGCCATTGGATTCACCCAAATCATCAACACGCCCACTCAAAAATCGGGCCATACCCTGGACTTAATATTCATAAACAACAAAATATCTGCAGCTGGACCACCCTCTACAACCCCCACCCCATGGTCCGACCACAGCCTCATCCAAGCCAAGCTTCAACTCCAATCCAACCCAATACAAACAAACAACCGAATCATCGAATTCACCAAACCATGCTCCAGTGAAGACATCGCTGAAGTGTTACCTGAGGCACTAAAAACAATCAACTTAAATGATGCCAACTCAGCCACAAACTCCTGGATAACCATCAACACAGACATAGCCAATACATTATGTCCCACGATAAGAAAGGAAATCAAGCAATCTACAAAGCAAAGAGCACCATGGTACACCCCAGAACTGAAAACCTCAAAGCGAACACTGAGACAAACTGAAAAACAATGGAGACGAACCCCCACCTCAAACCTGAAAGACAAATTCAGAACACTACTACATAACTATACAACAGACCTCAACACAGCAAAGCGCAATTTCTACACATCAAGAATACATGATTACCAATATAACCCGAGGACCCTCTTCGCCTATGTCAAAGACCTAACCAACCCTATCCAAAATGACAATACGCCAAACTCCAGCAACATCTCAAGTGAAAAACTAGCACAATTCTTCAAGGACAAAGTTAACAACATCATCGCCAAGATTCCCCAAAACTACAACGACCCAGTTGACATCCCCCCCTCCCATCCACACATGGTCACAATTCACACCCGTTGCTTCCACAGAAATCGAACCTATCATCAGAAAAACCAACCCTGCATCCCACCCTCTAGACCCCATCCCCATCAAAACCCTAAAACTCATCAGAGAGATTATTGTCAAACCAATAACCTACATCATTAACTTATCCCTAGAACAAGGAATCTTCCCAGAAAAACTCAAAAACGCCATCATCAAACCAATCATCAAAAAACCTCAACTCGACAAATCCGACCCAGCAAATTACAGACCAGTCTCCAACCTCCCATTCCTAGCAAAAATCATCGAAAAAACAGTCAACAATCAACTCACAGAACACCTTGAAACCTATAATGTTCTACAGCCTGCACAACATGATTTCAGAAAATTCTTCAGCACTGAAACCCTCCTCCTCTCTCTCACTGACACCATCCTTAGAGGCCGCGACAAAGGCAAATCTTTCCTCCTGATACTTCTTGATATATCCGCCGCCTTTGACACCATCAATCACAGAACTCTCCTCACCAGACTTAAAGAAATTGGTCTCCAAGACACCACAATCAAATGGTTCAACTCCTACCTCTCAAACAGATCCTACATCGTCAAGACGAACTCATCTGAATCCTCTCAAGTACCCCTCACTCATGGAGTCCCACAAGGTTCTTCCCTATCCTCAACCCTATTTAACATTTACCTCATCCCACTATGCAAATACCTTTCAGAGGCAAACCTCACCTACTTCATCTATGCAGACGACATACAAATATTACTCCCCATAAACAAGTCCATCCAACTAACCATGGAAAAATGGAACAAACTCAGCTCAAATCTATCCCACTTGCTATCTCAATTATCACTATGCCTCAACCAAGCCAAAACAGAAATCATTCACATCCACGATGACCGTCCCTCCCATCCACTCAAGTGCACCCCCTCCGACCACCCAGGAAGCTCAACCAACCCGGGAGTGCCACAAATCTCACCCACGCCGTCCACAAGAAACCTAGGCGTAACAATCGACAGCCAACTCAACTTTAAACGACACATCTCCAATACAATCAAGGATGGATTCTTCAAACTCCAGACACTAAAAAAAAACTCAAACCCCTTCTCCAAGAGCACGATTTCCGAACAGTCCTTCAATCAATTATCTTCGCAAAACTTGATTACTGCAACTCCCTCCTCCTTGGCCTACCAGAAATCCACATCAAACCCCTCCAAGTGCTACAGAACGCTGCCGCCAGAATCATCTCTAACAACAAAAAATCCTCCCACATCACACCCACTCTCAAAGAACTCCACTGGCTACCCATTACCCAAAGAATCCAGTATAAAACCCTCACCCTCATGCACAAAAAAATAAACAACAACAATATGAACTGGCTAAACAACGGAATACAACCTTACCCTACTCAAAGAACTCTCAGATCCACCAACACTGGCCTCCTAGCCGTACCCAATCTCAAATCTGCACACCTCAACGTCACCCGCAAACGAGCCATAACAATAGCGGGCCCCACCTTATGGAACTCCCTCCCCACCTGTCTCAGAAATGAACCTTCATTGCAAGTCTTCAAAAAACACCTCAAAACATGGCTGTTCCTAAAAGCTTTCCCACCTGACACGTAACCTGCCCAAATGCAACTGTAACACACCACGCCCCCCTACACAAGCATCTCGCATCACCATCTTCCCTCCCTTGCACCGCCTTCCTCCCACCTATCACCCCCATTCCCCCTTTCAACCCTCCCTGCCAACCTTAACCTTAAAATATCCTCATCAACAAGTCATTTATGTACATATGTTATATACTACATCAAATGTTCCATGTAATCCTGTTATTTCTGTTATAATTCGTTATATTTATTACATTGTTATAATTTATTATATTTATTACAATGTTATAATGTAAAATAGGGCTGTTACTACCCTATTCTTTGAGTTATCTGGAAACCGATGTGATATCTCGATCGAACGTCGGTATGTAAAAGAAATAAATAAATAAATATTTAAAAAAGGCTCCAGGGGCGATCGGGTAACTATAGACCAGTGAGCCTGACTTCAGTGCCGGGAAAAATAGTGGCAACTATTCTCAAGATCAAAATCGTAGAGCATATAGAAAGACATGATTTAATGGGACACAGTCAACATGGATTTTTACCCAAGGGAAATCTTGCCTAACAAATCTGCTTCATTTTTTTGAAGGGGTTAATAAACATGTGGATAAAGGTGAACCGGTAGATATAGTGTATTTGGATTTTCAGAAGGCGTTTGACAAAGTCCCTCATGAGAGGCTTCTACGAAAACTAAAAAGTCATGGGATAGGAGGTGATGTCCTTTCATGGATTACAAACTGGTTAAAAGACAGGAAACAGAGAGTAGGATTAAATGGTCAATTTTCTCAGTGGAAAAGGGTAAACAGTGGAGTGCCTCAGGGATCTGTACTTGGACCGGTGCTTTTCTCTCTCTCTCTCTATATATATGTAGATATATAGATATATAGATATATATAGATATATATAAGATCTGGAAAGGAATACGACGAGTGAGGTTATCAAATTTGCGGATGATACAAAATTATTCAGAGTAGTTAAATCACAAGCAGACTGTGATACATTACAGGAGGACCTTGCAAGACTGGAAGATTGAGCATCCAAATGGCAGATGAAATTTAATGTGGACAAGTGCAAGGTGTTGTGTATATAGGGAAAAATAACCCTTGCTGTAGTTACACGATGTTAGGTTCCATATTAGGAGCTACCACCCAGGAAAAAGATCTAGGCATCATAGTGGATAATACTTTAAAATCGTCAGCTCAGTGTGCTGCAGCAGTCAAAAAAGCAGATAGAATGTTAGGAATTATTAGGAAGGGAATGTTTAATAGAATTGAAAATGTCATAATGCCTCTGTATCGCTCCATGGTGAGACCGCACCTTGAATACTGTGTACAATTCTGGTCGCCGCATCTCAAAAAAGATATACCGTATTTTTCGCTCCATAAGACGCACCTGACCATAAGAAGCACCTAGGATTCAGAGGGGGAAAATTAAAAAAAAAAAAAAAAAAAAATTGTGCTAAACCGGCTCTGCGTCTGGGCGTCTTATGGAGCAAATTAGGGGAGTGCATAGCTTTTTTTTTCCTCCCCATTTTGTTTTCGGGTCTGGGGAGGGCCATTTCGGTCCACTCCCCAGATCAGAAAACTTTTTTCTCTGGGAACCCCTCCCCCCCCCCCCCCAAAAAAAAACCCCCATCCCAACCCTTTAAATTAATAACCCCCACCCTCCTGACCCCCCCAAGACCTGCCGACTTAATTTACCGCAACCCCCCACCCTCCTGACCCCCCCAAGACCTGCCGACTTAGTTTACCGCAACCCCCCACCCTCCTGACCCCCCCAAGACCTGCCAAACGTCCCTGGTGGTCCAGCGGGTGTCCAGGAGCGGTCCGGGAACGATCTCCTGAGCGTGGGCCGTCGGCTGCCAGTAATCAAAATGGCGCCGACGGCCCTTTGCCCTTACTATGTCACCGAGACCGACCAATAGCAGCGGTCGGTCCCAGTGACATAGTAAGGGCAAAGGGCCGTCGGCGCCATTTTGATTACTGGCAGCCGACGGCCCACGCCCTGGAGATCGTTCCCGGACCGCTCCTGGACCCCCGCTGGGCCACCAGGGACGTTTGGCAGGTCTTGGGGGAGTCGGGGGGGGGGGTGTGTTAGATTTTTGTTTGTTTTTTTTTATATTCGCTTCATAAGACGCACATACATTTTCCCCCCACTTTTGGGGGAAAGAAAGTGCGTCTTATGGAGCGAAAAATACGGTAGTTGCGATGGAGAAGGTACAGAGAAGGGCAACCAAAATGATAAAGGGGATGGAACAGCTCCCCTATGAGGAAAGGCTGAAGAGGTTAGGGCTGTTCAGCTTGGAGAAGAGACGGCTGAGGGGGGGGGATATGATAGAGGTCTTTAAGATCATGAGAGGTCTTGAACGAGTAGATGTGACTCTGTTATTTACACTTTCGAATAATAGAAGGACTAGGGGGCATTCCATGAAGTTAGCAAGTAGCACATTTAAGACTAATCGGAGAAAATTCTTTTTCACTCAATGCACAATAAAGCTCTGGAATTTGTTGCCAGAGGATGTGGTTAGTGCAGTTAGTGTAGCTGGGTTTAGAAAAGGTTTGGATAAGTTCTTGAAGGAGAAGTCCATTAATGGCTATTAATCAATTATACTTAGGGAATAGCCACTGCTATTAATTTCATCAGTAGCATGGGTTCTTCTTAGTGTTTGGGGTAATTGCCAAGTTCTTGTGGCCTGGTTTTGGCCTCTGTTGGAAACAGGATGCTGGGCTTGATGGACCCTTGGTCTGACCCAGCATGGCAATTTCGTATGTTCTTAATTCTGTTACTGTTTATTTCTACCAATTCTGATAAAAGGAGTGTAGCTCATGAAAAGTAGTAATAAAAAAAATTAGTCCTATATCGCTGTTTACCATTTTTGGGTGGTTCTCCTGGCTTCATCAAGTTACTGTGGCCAGAATACCAAAGAGGAAGTTCCATATTTGGAGACACTATTTTGAGAATTGGGGTAGTGTGAATAGACATAGAGCAGTCTTTGACAAATTTTCCTTGGATCTAGGAGCCAGTCTAAAAACGTAAGTCATAAGTAGCCCCCTCCAACATTGGGTTCCTCTTCTGAAGTTTGTTGCAGCTCCTCTAGGGTTTTCCCATTCTGTGTCTGGGTTTGCAGGGGATGCTTAGTAAATTGGGTCCTTAGTGCTTCATGTATTACCATGGCCTCCAGTAATTTCCCCTCTTATCCCTTTCTATCAGCCATCCCTCTCCTCCTCATTCACCAAGTAAACCATTTACATACCACCATCCCTTGCCGAACAACTCTTCTCTTTGATGGGGCACCATATAGCTCTTAGCAAGTTTGAGCCTTGCAGGTACCCAAACTCTCAAGCTGATCTCAAGGTCTCGTTTTGCAGAAGTTTGGTAACCACGTATCTTAAAATTAAGTTGCACAGTCCCTGACTGAAGAGAAGAGCTTTTCCAGGGGCAATTCGGGACAGGAAAATCCTGGACGCCAAGGCATAATCTCGTGTCACCATAGTGAAGTGATGTGCAGAATTTGTTGAGCACTGGTATATAGTAGTGGTTCCCAGCCTGTGGTCCGTGGACACCTCCCAGACCATAATGGGGGGGAGGGGGCACGGGGGGGGGGGCACGAGGTGTGGAAGAATAAAAGCCTGCGCAAAGAAGAGATTCAACAGGCCGCTGGCAGATCCCATCCTGTAGTGGCCATGAAAGAGGAGGCCTGAAAGGCCGCCGGCAGCTGCAGAGGGAAGATGGCTGTTGGCGTACCCCATCTTGCCGGCGGCTGAAGAGGGAAGGAGGCTGTGGGGCCGCCGGCAGTCTGAGCGAGGAGCAGACTGTGGGACTCTCTCTCCCCCTGTAGACTCCAGGAAAAAGATAGGGAGAGGCCCGATAAGAAAGAGAGCCTAATGGAATGAGAGAGGGAGCTCTTTCCTAGAGTCTGCAGGGGTGCGAGGGTCCCGCAGTCTGCTCCTCACTCAGACTGCCGCAGCCCATGGCCACCTTCCCTTTTCAGCCACCGATGAGAACCAGAAACAAACCTCGTTTCAAGACAGCGAGAGGAAGGCTCAGATTATACTTGTGAAATCTATTTATGATGATAGTTTATAAGACTAATATTGCTACATAGACGCTGTGACAATTTATCTGTTTCAATGTATTCCCCCTGATGAAGCCTCGTGGGGTGAAACAAATGGCCTTTGTTGGGGTCTTCGAACATTGGCATTCTTTCTTGATGAAGCTTTATGCTTCATCAAGAAAGATGTGTTCTGCATGTGTGACTTAGGTGAGGTATTCTGCTAGCATGTGGTTTCTATAAAGGGATCTGTAGTAGCCTGACTTGTTCTGTTTTCCTAATAGGAGGTGTATTGTTGTTTTAGTGCCTGTTGTAATATTTGCGATGTTGCCTTTTCATAAGAGAGGTTCTGGCAGTTGTGTTGTAGTAAAGTAGTTTTTCTATAGGCTCGGCATACTTTTTTTCTTTTAGCCTGAGGGAATTCTGAGCGTCTACGGAATGCAGAATTTCTGCAGATTTCCCCCTTCATGCAGATTTTCATATTTATTTTGCAGAATTTGCTGCTTCCAGGCCCCACTGTCACTCTGACCTCAAAGGCAGGCAGGATCACGGCAATAACTGCTCCGTGAGCCTGGTGGAAAAGGAAGGGCTTTAACTGTAGGACTCCGCAATTCTTGAAGCATGGGCCAGGTTTGCGGGAGGCAGCACAGTACTTGAGCCAAGCTCCGCAAGCTTGCCTTAAGAGTTGGGTCGAGGTCTTTGTGAACACGGCATAACCTGGCAATTTGAAGATTGCTCTCCACTGTTTGTTTCCCAGTCAGAGCATATTATTCCTGCCTTATATGAGAGAGGTAAATAGCTGTAAAGAGGGAGGGGGAAGATTGAGAAGAAAGGAGGAAGAGGGGAGGGGGTTTAGGAGAGAGAAAGAGGGAAGATTATGGAGGGGGAAGGGGTAAGAGCTGGCAACAGGCATTGCACAATCTCTTGCTGCTGTGGGGCCAGTCTTGCATCTCTTATCACAAGACCTGCTCCATGGCGGCAGGAGATGACTTTTGGCTAAATATGACTCCTGCTGTGCTTGCTTCGATCCGGCAGGCCACCACAGCGAAGTAGAGAGAGGACCCAGGCCTGCCAACTGACCTCATCCCACTGGCAGCTGAAGAAGAGGCTCAGGCCCTGGGAGAGGGTGTACTTTCTGTCAGAAGGAAATCACTAAGTACCCGAGTCTCTATGGGTTTTTCCCATAGACACAAAACGGGAGAAAAGCCTTAATGAATTTTGACCCTAACTGAGAAATTTTGAAGGCTTTGTTTTCTGTACTATTTAAATGAAAATACTGGATTGCACTGAAATATAGGAGGATGATTTTCTAAAATAATATACTGTATGTCGTCATTTCTATGTTTCTATGAAACTGACCCTGAAGTGACCACAGAATTTGAATATTTTCTATGGTGAATGGTAAGGGGAAATGTTCTGTTCTGCACTGCACCCTTTGTTGGGAGTTTCTATGAATGCAGAATATTGTAGAACGTGAGGTGCAGATTTTATATTGGGATTCGTCCCACTCCTATATAGAAGAATTTTTGATTGATGCTCTTGAATAATTTTAATGGTAGTTTTACTAGATGGCTGAAACTGGGCAGGTTTTTATTTTGTAAAATAGAAGGCTCTTCTGTCTGGAGAGGCCACTGATATTTACTTCTGCGGGGAATTCTGCGCATAAATACTTAAAATTCTGCAAACTTTATATTGCAAAATTTACATGACAGTCTTTAAGTAGCGCAGAATTCCCCCAGGACTATGATATGCATGCCTAGCATTTTGTGGTGATGGTGCAAAATGTTTGTAGCAGTGCCTCTTGCTTAATGATTGAGGGTGTCTTGATTCTGCATGTATGGAATTTGGTAACAGGAAGCTGTGGCGAGAGCCATTGGACTCCTGCCAAGATCAAACTAACAGGGTGGTTTCCTTGTCACAGGTGATTTTCTTTAAAAATAGTAATTTTCAAAAAATACCATGTTTGGGGGTGGGGGCTGGGAGGGAAATATGTGCACCAAACCTCTCTTAGTGATGTGGGTCTCTCAAATATCCCTCCTTTGTCATTCCCAATCAGTCTGTCACTCTGTCTTTGATCCACAATCCATCCCAACCAGTCCATCCCCGCCAGTCACTTTCTCACCCTCCATCAATCCAGCGCTCTCTTTCCTCCAGTCTATCCCCACCAGTCTCTGTGTATCTCTCTCTCCCACCCTGCAAATCACGCTCTCTATCCTCCTCCTCCTTCAGCCCATCCCCCCCCCCCCAGTCGCTCCAGATCCAGCTCTGTGGGTACTTGTAGTTTCTTCATAAATTACTGAATGAGTCCATTCTTCAACATTTACTGCTGTGTTTCGTATTTGTATGTATTCAGTTTATATCAGTAAGCACTAATCAGTTTTATATATTAATGCCTGGTGTGCATATAATTATTTTTTACATTAGTAATTTTTCTATATAGCACATAACTGTAGGTAAAAATGAAAGAGAAGCATGTGGAGGGTCTGCAAAAAGTTTGGAACTTGACAAGGGGTCCATGCTCCCAAAAAGGTTGAGAACTCCTGGTATATAGGATAAATAAAGGACTGTGGAGTCTGCAATACAGTGTTATACGGCATTTACACAGTAACAATGACTGTCAGTAGTCTTTGACAGAGGCAAAATCTTGGAGAGCCCAGGTAAAGCTGAGACAACTAAATTTCAATATATATAGTTATTTTTAATCTTGAGCATTTAAAACGTGTTCTCTATTTACCTGTTCCACCCCATTCTCTTGTCTTTCATGATGAAGAGCCCTAATTTGTGTAGCCTCTCATTATAGGGGAGCAGTTCCATCCCCTTTACCATTTTTGTTGCCCTTCTCTGCACCTTTTCTAGTTCAATTATTGTTTTTGTTATTTTTTTGAGATGGGGAAGCCAGGACTGCACCTGATACTCAAAATGTGGTCTCAGGTATTCTCTGTTTCTTGTTCTCCAATCCTTTTCATATCATTCTTAACATTGTTTACTTTGTTTACACAGCTGCACATTGAGCTGAGGATTTCAATATGTTGTCCACAAGAGCAAGTCCGTAAACTGTGTTTTCCGTAGATAGCAGATGAATTAGCCATGCTGACTGGGTATGTCCTCAGTGTTACTAGGTGGCCGAACTCTCAGAAATCACCATAGTCTTTTTGTGAGGTGATCCTTCCTGTATCCTTGCTCGTTTCTCCAAGTCTCCTCAGTCCTTATTCAAGCAAGATGAGGAACTGTCCGGGGAGGCAGGCGGGTGGGTCAGCATGGCTAATTCATCTATCTACGGAAAACACCGTTTACGGTAAGCAAACTTGCTCTTTTCCCATAGATAAGCAGCATGAATTAGCCATGCTGTCTGGGAATCCCCAGCTGCAGTATTGAGCATTCTTTGTTTGTGTTGTACTGAGAATAATGCGCTCAATACGGTAAGGAAACATAGGCAGACAGTTCTCAATGGTGGTTGTTATGAGAAGCAGAGGTGCTTTTCTGGAAAATAGTCCGTCCCATGTGTGCATCATCTGCAGTCTGTTTGTCCAAACAGTAGTGGGATGTGAAAGTATGCAGTGAGGACCATGTGGCTGCTTTGCAAATGTCCAAGGTAGGCAATTGAAGCATCCATCGCATGAACCTGATGCGCCCTGGGTGAAGCAGGTAGTGTCTCTGAACATTTTTGGTAACAGATTTGAATGCAGTTGGAGATCCATGACGAAAGTGTTCTCTTGGATACGGGGAGCCCTGGTGCATTTGGGTTAAAGGATAAAAAGAGTTGAGAGGGTCTCTGAGCAGAATGTGTGCGTTTATAATAGGCAAGGGCTCATTTACAGTCTAATGAATGTAGTCGCTTGCTCTCATTTGCATGAGGTCTTGGAAAGAAAGTAGGGAGGCTTGTGGTTTGGTTTAAGTGGAATGCAGAAACCACCTTCGGTAGGAAGTTAGGATGTGTACGCAAAGTAACCTTGTCGTGGTAAAACTGAAGGTAGGGTGGGTAGTGAACTAAGGCTTGTAATTCACTGATGTGTCTCGCAGAGGTCAGGGCAACCAAGAAGATTACCTTCCAGGAAAGGTACCTGGGATGACAAGTTTCTAATGGTTCGAAGGGTGGTAGCATGAGTTGTTCCAGCTCTATGTTTACATCTCTTGGTACTGCAGATTTCTTAGTCGGGGGGCGAAGATGTAGGACACCTTTCATGAATCTGGAGACCAATGCATGACAATAAATGTTCTCCGTTGAGAGGCATGTGGTAAGCCACTATGGTGCTGAAATGTACTCGAAGTAAAGCTGTAGCCAGACCTTCCCTGTAGAGTAGATGGAGATAATTTAGTAGGCGCTCTGGTGGACAGGTGAGTGGATCTGCTCCCTCGGCCTTACACCAGGACACGCAATGTGACCACTTTTGTTGATAACAGAGTTTAGTTGATGGTTACCCCGAGGAGAGTAGAATATCCTGGAGATGAGAAGGGATTGTTTAGGTTTTGGAATACAGCCTTTCAACCTCCATGCAGTGAGATTCAGGGATGAATGCAGTGGGTGTAGTAGAGATCCCCCTTCCTGGGTAAGCAGTTGAGGGCTATTGCCTAGGGGGATCGGTTGGTGTGTGGACATTTTGAATGAGGGAGCTGTACTAGGGTTGATGTGCCCATGCTGGAGCAATGAGAATCAAATCTGTGTTGTTTTCGATGCATCGCTGGACTGTGCGAGAGATGAGAGGTATTGGAGGGAACGCATAGAGCAGGTCTTGGGACCAATCTATGAGAAATGCGTCCTGTGCCAGCCTGTGCGGGCTAGGGTATACCGAGCAAAATAGTATGACTTTCTTGTTTTCTGTTGCAAAGAGATCGATCCAGTGATGACCCCAAGTGGAGAAAATTCAATTGGCTACCTCCTGCTGGAGTTCCCATTTTTTGGGGTGAAAAATCCTGTTTAGCTTGTCTGCTCTAGAGTTGTTGATTCCCAGCAGACATGTGGCATTTAGGGAGATTTCTCTGCTGTGAGTCCATAACAGGATTCTTATAGATTCTTGGCAAAGGTTCCATGAACCTGACCCTTCTTCTTTGTTTATGTAGAACATTGCTACCTGATTGTCTGTGTGGAACATACAAATCTGGTTTTGGAGACTGTGCTCGAAGGTTCGGAGGGCGTGTCGAATGGCCTAGAGCTCTAGAAGGTTTGTCTTGGGTTCGTTCTCGGTTGGACCATCGTCCCTGAGTTTGTAAGTGTGTGAAATGCATCTCCCTCAGGTTGGGGAAGCCCATCTGGGGTGAGTATTGTCTGATGACGAAGGGGGCGTAGATACGAGCCCGTTGTTAGTGCTGGTGGCGTTTATCCACCAGTGAAGATCTCGCTTCATGTTGGTTGTTATGGTGACCTTTGTGGAGAGGGGGCTGCGAAATTAGTCCCGTTGTCTGTTTAGGCCCCATTGTAAACAACGCATATGAAGACGTGTGTGTGGAACTACATAGCTGCCGTCATGTGGCCCAGGATGATGAGGGCTTGACAGGCTGGGGCAACTGTACTGCTCAGACGTTGATGGGCGATCGTGGCAGAGTGATCGCTTGAGGTTCTGGCAGGAACGTTTTTTTGTCTCGAATGGTGTTATATGCACCGATGAATTGGAGGCACTGAGTAGGTTGTAGATTTGATTTCTCGTAGCTGATTAGGGAATGAGGAAGTATTGGGAATAAAATCCTTGTTGGATTTGTGGTGATGGTAATTCTTGGATACAGTCTTGTTGGAGTAGGTGATTTATCTCCTGTAAGAGAGGTGCTTGGAGCATCCTCTGATTTTGGATAACCAGATGTGGGAGAGGAGGATGGGTTTGGAAATTTAGGGAATAACCTTTCTCTATTATATTGCGGACCCAAAAGTTGGATGTAACGGTGCTCCAGGCTGGTAGAAATCGCGATAGTCTACCACCCACTGTGTGGTTCGGTAGCGGTGGTAATGCTATTCTTAAAACTCTTGTTGGTTTTTGGCGGGATGAGCTTCTATTGATGGTTTTTGTTGTCGTGGAGCTCGGGGCTGCTGGCACGGCCCTTGTTGCTGATATGTTTGTTGGCGGCTGGGTTGGTAAGGCGGTGGTCGATATGACAAGTAGGGTCTGTAGCTGCGACGAGGGTAGTTTGATTTCTTGAACGACTGTAAACGATGTCGTGTACCCTTTAGCTACCGTCTCAGCTAGCCTGTCATTGAAGAGGTTGTCTGGATGACATGGGAGATCTGTTAGCTTTTCATGGACGTCATCTCTTATCACACTCGACCTGAGCCAGGACATGCGGCTTGCTGTGATGGTATTTGCAGTGGCTTTCACCGATTGTTTCAAATCCCTCATATATAGAATGAAGGAGGTGGCTAAGGCCCTCCTCCATGTCATAAGAACATAAGAAATTGCCATGCTGGGTCAGACCAAGGGTCCATCAAGCATCCTGTTTCCAACAGAGGCCAAACCAGGCCACAAGAACCTGGCAATTACCCAAACACTAAGAAGAACCCATGCTACGGATGCAATTAATAGCAGTGGCTATTCCCTAAGTAAACTTGATTAATAGCCGTTAATCGACTTCTTCTACAAGAACTTATCCAAACCTTTTTTGAACCCAGCTACTCTAACTGCACTAACCACATCCTCTGGCAACAAAATCCAGAGCTTTATTGTCCGTTGAGTGAAAAAGAATTTTCTCCTATTTGTCTTACATGTGCTACTTGCTAACTTCATGGAATGCCCCCTAGTCCTTCTATTATTCGAAAGTGTAAATAACAGTCACATCTACTCGTTCAAGTCCTCTCATGATCTTAAAGTCCTCTATCATATCCCCCTCAGCCATCTCTTCTCCAAGCTGAACAGCCCTAACCTCTTCAGCCTTTCCTCATAGGGGAGCTGTTCCATCCCCTATATCATTTTGGTTGCCCTTCTCTGTACCTTCTCTATCGCAACAATATCTTTTTTTGAGATGTGGCGACCAGAATTGTACACAGTATTCAAGGTGTGGTCTCACCATGGAGCGATATAGAGGCGTTATGACATTTTCTGTTTTATTCACCATTCCCTTCCTAATAATTCCTAACATTCTGTTTGCTTTTTTGACTGCTGCAGCACACTGAGCAGACAATTTTAAAGTATTATCCACTATGATGCCTAGATCTTTTTCCTGGGTGGTAGCTCCTAACATAGAACCTAACATCGTGTAACTAGAGCAAGGGTTATTTTTCCCTATATTCAACACCTTGCACTTGTCCACATTAAATTTCATCTGCCATTTGGATGCCCAATCTTTTAGTCTTACAAAGTCCTCCTGTAATGTATCACAATCTGCTTGTGATTTAGCTACTCTGAATAATTTTGTATCATCCGCAAATTTGATAACCTCACTCGTATTCCTTTCCAGATCCATTTATTTTTTTATATATATATATTGAAAAGCACCGGTCCAAGTACAGATCCCTGAGGCACTCCACTGTTTACCCTTTTCCACTGAGAAAATTGACCATTTAATCCTACTCTCTGTTTCCTGTCTTTTAACCAGTTTGTAATCCACGAAAGGACATCACCTCCTATCCCATGATTTTTTAGTTTTGGTAGAAGCCTCTCATGAGGGACTTTGTCAAACGCCTTCTGAAATCCAAATACACTACATCTACCGGTTCACCTTTATCCACATGTTTATTAACCCCTTCAAAAAAATGAAGCAGATTTGTTAGGCAAGGCTTCCCTTGGGTAAATCCGTGTTGACTGTGTTCCATTAAATCATGTCTTTCTATATGCGCTCTGATTTTGATCTTGAGAATAGTTTCCACTATTTTTCCCGGCACTGAAGTTAGGCTCGCTGGTCTATAGTTACCCGGATTGCCCCTGGAGCCTTTTTTAAATATTGGGGTTACATTGGCCACCCTCCAATCTTCAGGTACAATGGATGATTTTAATGATAGGTTACAGATTTTAACTAATAGATCAGAAATTTCATTTTTGAGTTCCTTCAGTACCCTAGGATGCATACCATCCGGTCAAGGTGATTTGCTACTCTTTAGTTTGTCTGGCCTACTACATCTTCCAGGTTCACAGGGATTTCGTTCAGTTCGTCTGACTCATCACCCCTGAAAACCATCTCCGGAACTGGTATCTTCCCAACATCCTCATTAGTAAACACGGAAGCAAAGAATTCATTTAGTCTATCTGCAATGGCCTTATCTTCCCTAAGAGCCCCTTTAACCCCTCAGTCATCTAATGGTCCAACAGACTCCCTCACAGGTTTCTTGCTTTGGATATATTAAAAAAAAATTCCTGAGGAAGTCTGGCATCTGAAGAGGCGTCCTGCAAGATGGGTTTAAGGGATTGAAGGCACTCAAATAAGTATTTAGTGACGTAGAATTGATTCTGGATTTTTGCATTTAACATGATTGATAAGATTTCTTTCCGAAATCATCCAAATATCTGTGGTCTCTTCCCGGAGGGGTATTAGCATGGAGCTGTGATTTTTGTGCTCTTTGCATTGCCGATTCCACGACAATGGAATTATGGGGAAGTTGTACCAAATTATAATAGGGTGAATCCCTCATGCGATATTTTAAATCTGTTTTCCTTGAAGTTGGTGGTGAGGTGAAGGGAGATTCCCACGCCCTCTGCATTAGGGAATCAAGAACTGAATGTGCGGGAAGTGCTGTAGGCTATGACGGGGTATCAAAATTGTTTAGAATATCCATCATTTCCTGTCTGGGATCTGGAATCTTTTTGGTTTGTACATTGAGTTGTTGAGCACCTTCTCTAAAAACTGCGAGTAGGTAAGGTCTTCTGGGGAGATACTGGCTCCAGCGGAATCTCCGCTGGATCGGACGGGTAACTTGTAGAAGTGTTGGACGAGATTGATTTTGGAGGAGAAGGAATGCGAGGCCAATGTTTGGGTGTAGGGTCCGGAGTTTGGGGCCTTTGAGGAGGTAATGGAGCCTCAGAAAGCTTGTGCGCTAGTTGATTCTCAAGAATTGGGATAAGATCAGTGATATCTGAGAGATTGTTTGGGAAGCCATCCCCAATGGAGGGGGTAGGCAGGGTTGCGTCAGTCTACCTGCTGGGGGAAGTGCTGCCAGCAGTATGTCTGAATCTGATGTTCTGGGTTGAGCTGGAACTCGTGCGGCATCTGGATGCTATGGAGAGTCCTGAAAATACCTCTGACGAGGTTGAAGCAGTGTCAGAGTGTTGTGGGGAAGATGGATCTCCCTTCGACTCTACATTTAGTAAGGGAGAAGGCTCCCTGGGCCTCTTGTGACCGGAGGAGTGTTTCTTGTACGGTCTGGAAGCGGGCTGTGTCAGCGCAGAAGGAATTGAAGATGGTCCTGTAGAAGGCTGTGTCGGTAAGGTAGCCAATGCGTCAGCATGCGTCGACGTGGGATGCAGAGTCGGTGATGGTGCGTCAATGGAAATGAAATCCGGCACACTGCTCTATGCGTGGGTTGGTGCACGTGTCTGTGCTTCCTTCATGTATTGCCATGCTTTGATGCTTTCGACGCAGTGTTTTGTTTTGGTGCAGCCGGTGCGGCTGCTGCACCATGCGTCTATTTTAGACGGGCCTTTTTTGGCTCTAAATCTGAGGGTCTGCGGGGGATCTGCTGAAGCCGCCCGACGGTGAGAGGGGGCTTTTGAGCGTCTGTGTGGGCCTGGGGAGGCTTTTGTAGAGGCCTCTGATGGGGCATAAGATCCAGATGCTCCACGAAGCTGCTCAGTCCTGGCAGCTCTTTGCCTCTGGGCCTGTGGGGACATTTCTCTGTCGCATGGAAAAAATTGGACTGAGGAGACTTGGAGAAAAGAGGGAGGATACAGGAAGGATCACCTCACAAAAAGACTTTGGTGATCTTTGAGAGCTCCGCCACCTAGTGGCACGGAGGACGTACCCAGACAGCATGGCTAATTCATGCTGCTTATCTACGGGGAAAAGAACTCGAAGGCTCTCTTTCCTGGATGATGACTCCTAATATGGAATCCCTGCATTGTATACCTGTAGTTGCAAATACTGAAAAATAATTCCATCACTGCAACTTTCCATACTAAATTTCATCTACCATTCAGATGCTAATCTCGCAAGATCCTTCTGCAGCTCCCCGCAATCTGCTACTGTTTTAACAACTTTGAATAATTTTATCTGCAAATTTGATCACCTTACTTGTTTCCTTTTTCCACATCACTAAAAATTGTTTAAAAGCACAGGGCATTCCACTATTGACTCTTCTCCATTTGACCATTTAGTCCTCCTTTTTGTAAAGCACCCCTTTTCATGGAAAAGGAAAAGAGGCTAAGCCATATAGATAACTTCAATTCATGGCGCAAAATTTGGTGTAAAGAACAAAGGGGCAAGATGCAATAATTTTCGTGGAAAGCGGGCGCTGACTTTTCAGCGCCCGCTTTCTTAATGCATGCTTGGCGCCCACAAGGGAGACGCCATGCAATAGGCAAATTAAGGGGTCGCGCTAGCAAGGAGGTGCTAGGGCTGCTTGTGCGACCTTAGCGTCTCCTTGCTAACGCGGCCCCGCGGCGGCTGCCGGTTATGAAGACCGATGCCAGTAAACTCGGCATCAGTTTTCATAACCGGCCATCTGTCACTAATAAAAACGGACGCTGAATTTATCGGCGGCTGTTTTCATTACTGGCAGACGGCCGGTTATGAAAACAGATGCCATGTTTACTGCGTCTGTCTTCAATAAATCACCGGTCTGCCGAGGTATATATTTTTTTTTGTTTTGTTTTTTTACTGAAGTACAGAAAAGCAGTTTTTTTCCTGCTTTTCTGTATTTTTTTACATGCGCTCAGCTATTAATGCCTGCTCCAGGCAGGCGTTAATATCTGAGTGATAAATGTGCGTCTGAGACGCACATTTATTTTTTTGAATGCAGAGTGAATGAGTAATATCCTCATTCACATGCATTCGCATGTGATGAGCGCTATCTCATTCACTCCGCATTCAACGAGGGTTAAATAGGCGCTAATCCCCCTATTACATTAGGGGGTGGATTAGCGCCTATTTAATCCGCATCTGACAGCGGGTTAAACAGTGCGCTCCTGTGAGCACACTGTATTGCATCGGCCCCAAGGTTTTGGATGTATTTGTGGCTGGGGCCATGTATGGAACAGTAAAAAGGCTCTATGTCAAACATAAGAAATTGCCATGCTGGGTCAGACCAAGGGTCCATCAAGCCCAGCATCCTGTTTCCAACAGAGGCCAAACCAGGCCACAAGAACCTTGCAATTATCCAAATATTAAGAAGATCCCATGCAATTAATAGCAGTGGCTATTCCCTATGTAAACTCGATTAATAGCAGTTAATGGACTTCTCCTCCTCCTCCAAGAACTTATCCAAACCTTTTTTGAACCCAGCTACACTAACTGCACTAACCACATCCTCTGGCAACAAATTCCAGAGCTTTATTGTGCGTTGAGTTGCGTTGCTTTTTTGACTGCTGCACGTCAGTTGCTACCATAAGCTTGCTGGGCAGACTGGATGGACTATTTGTTCCTTTTCTGCTGTCGTTTCTATGTTTGTTTCCGGTCTTAACCAGTTACTAATCAACAATAGGACCCTGCCTCCTATCCCATGACTCTTTTTTTTTAATTTCTTAATTCGTCTCTCTCGGATACATTCTGAAAATACAAATAATATTTTACAAACTACTTTACCTACATGTTTTAACACCTTCCAAAAAAAATTTAAGGCAAGATTTTCCTTTTTGTTAAACCCACATTCTCTTCCCCATTTAAGGCATGCTTTTCTATATAGCTAGTAATTTTTATTTTTAAGAATAACTTCTCCTGGCACAAATGTCAGGTTCACTGGTCTGCAGTTTCCCAGTTCACCCCTGGAACCCTCTTTAAAAACAAAATTGGTTTTAATTTGACCACTCTCCAGGTTACAGAAACTGTGGCTTTTACTCGTTAGTCAATTTTTATCTATTACATTTATCGTTATCATACAGGCTGATTTAAAAAAAAAAAAAACCTCCAGCGGGAGACACTGTGCTCTGAGCGCCCGCTCTCCCAATGCATGCCCAGGCACCTCTCCTGGGTGTGTGATTCTGTATTTAAATTAGGGCCTGTGCTAATATGGAGGCGCTAGGGACACTAGCGCGTCTCTAGTACCTCCTTTATTAGCGGAAGCGGCGTCTGTCAGCAGGTTCAACAACCGCTTAATTTTACCAGCGTGTTTTCGAACCCGTTGACAGCCTCGGGGTCAGAAAATGGAGCCGACAAAATTGAGTGTCCATTTTTTAACCCGCTGACTGGCGGGCAATGGCTTTTTTTTTTTTACAGTTTTGGGGCCTCTGACTTAATATCGCGATATTAAATCGGGTGTACAGAAAAGCAGTTTTTTCTGCTTTTCTGTCCACTTACCCGGTGCCGTCTATGGTTAGCGCCTTCCTTTGGGCAGGCGTTAATTTCTGAAAGTAAAATGTGCGGCTTGCTCTTTCTCCTCAGCCTTCATTTTTTGCTGCGAACAGCGCAATTCTGCTCTCGGGGGGAGGGGGGGGGGGAGATTCTGCGCTCCGCAGTAGTGCAGAATTCCCACAGGACTAAAATTGGCATTGTGAGACGACTGAGATGAGGTAGATGAGGAAAATGATATTGTTTAACACATTTCTTTTCAGTGTTCTCAGTGAAGGGCCAGGCACAGGACCACATAAAGGGGCCAATGTAATATCGGGCACTAAGCTCAGCACGCCGCTAAATGCGCAGTTGGACGTGCTAGACATATGCCCAGTGCAATATCGAGAATAGCCCATCTGTAATGGCGCATAGGTAATAGTGCTCATCACATGCAAATGCCATGTTGATGAGGCAATTAGCTAGAACCCCGATGTGTAACAAAAAAATATATAAAAGTGTGCCCAATGCGCACATTTTAACCCTCAAAAATTAATGCCAGCCCATAGCTGGTGTTAAGTTTTGAGGCATCCCAAGCCATGCTCAGAAAAGCAAAAAACACATTTTCTGTGGTTCCTCCTAATTAATATCATTGCGATGCTAAGCCAGAAGAACCACAGAATATACTGTCAAGATTTTTTTTTCCATATTGCAGCTGTCAGGCTAGGAAAAGGGAAGTTCAGTTTACTTGTGTCCATTTTCCTAACCTGTGGCTGTGCACGGGTTAGGAAAATGGACACTCGGAAAATTGAGTGTCCGTTTTTCCTTACCCACACACAGCCATTTCTCCTGGATGTTCGATGCCATGGACGCACAACTTATCCATTCTACATTCCTTTTAGTGCATGTTTTTTTGCGTGCATATTCCATCAGCCCCAAAATAAGCAGATAGGATTGGAGCTGAAATAAAGATCAATCGATTTTCAGAAAAGTGTGTTTGTGAGGAGATAACTAAACTTAAAAGTAGACAAAGCAGTGGGGCAGGATGGGATATCTTCTTAGCACAATTGATTTGTTATAAGCATTTTAAATAAGGTTATAAGGGAACTTGCAAAAGTTCCAGCAGCTCCACTCACTGGCTGGCTTTCTGAATGCTTCTTTAGATGCAGACGTCGTTCTGGAGATGGAAAGATGTTCACAAAAGTGGAAGTAAGGAAGAGGTGGGGAACTATAGGCTGCTTAGTCTAGCCTTTTGTGATCAAATTAATGGAATCTCTGCTAAAGGAAAAAATGGTAGTTACTGGTATCCATTTGATTACAAGATCAGAGGTAGGTCTTGTTGGACCAATTTCTTTTATTGGGTGACCAAAGTTGTATTGGGTAGAGTGTGAGATATAGTGTACTTGGATTTCAGTAAGACCTTTGACAGAGTTCAGCATAGGTTTGGGTTTCCGAAATGGGATCACAGAACCTTGAGCTGGGGGTCACAAGTGCCTTAAATAGCAGTGCTTATCAGGCAGCATCAGCATGGGGCCTAGAGCCAGTGTGCACTAGCAGGCCCTCCCCATCCTTGCAAGAGTTTGTTGTAACATGGAAGTCAATATTCAGTGCCACTTAGCCAGATAAGTTCCAACTTAAATGTCAGCATCTGAATATCAGCCATGTTCTGCAGCTGCCATTTAGCTGGTTAACTATTTATCCAGTTAAATAGTTAAGAACATGAGAACATGCCATACTGGGTCAGACCAAGGGTCCATCAAGCCCAGCATCCTGTTTCCAACAGTGGCCAAGAACCCAAAAACTAAGCCTATCTCATGCTACTGATGCTAGTAATAGCAGTGGCTATTTTCTAAGTCAGCTTAATTAATAGCAGGTAATGGACTTCTCCTCCAAGAACTTATCCAAACCTTTTTTTAAACCCAGCTACACTAGTTGACTAAATGGTAGGCAGTGGCATTAAGGGTGAAGAGTGATTGTTGGAGGGGGGGGAACTACACACCCCTGCTTGTTTTGGTTGTCCACTGGGGTCATGTGAATTTTCAAGTGCTAAAATGGGGCCACACTGGTTAAAAATTTGTAAAGCCTTGGCATAGGTGACTTATAAATAAATTGAGCACCCTTGGTATGAACACTAAAGTGATTTGACTGAATTAGAAATTGGTTGAGTGAGAGGTGACAAAGGGTAGTGATAAACAGAATTCACTCTGAAGAGAGGGATATTACTAGCAGTGTGCTGCAGGGATCAGTCCTTGGACCGATTTTTCTTTTCACAGTTTTCGTGAGTGAATTTATGGAAGAATTATTGGGAAGTTTCTTTCTTGCCGATGTTATTAAAATGTGCAACAGAGTAGACAGATGTGGAAAATATGGAACAGGATCTAGTGAAGCTTGAAGAATAGTTTAGGCTCTGGCAGCTAAGTCTTAATGCTTAAAAAATGCAGAGTTATGCATGTAAAATCCCAGGATCTGGGAGTGATCGTATCTGAACTTAAGGTGACCAAACAGGTGGCTAAGGCGACGGCAAAAGCTAGAAAGATGTTTGGGTGCAGAGGAAGAGAAAAGGTGATGATATTCCTGTAAGTCCCTGGTGAGACCTCATTTTGGAGTACTGTGTACAGTTCTGGAGACCACATCTTCAAAAGGATATGAATCTGTCCAGAGGGTGGCTACTTTATAATGGTTAGTGGTCTTGGTTCTAAAGCATATGGGGCAGATGTCTGGGAAGATAAGTCTATATGGGTGTCTAAAGATGATGATTCTCCTCCCAACTCCAGCATAGTGTTCCTCAGTTAGTGAAAGCCTAGCTATTGGAGTTAGTGAAGAATTTCTTAGCCATCTCAAGCCCTGAGGACCAGAGAGTGAAGTTGAAGCTTCTCCTGTCTAGGATAAAGGAGCTTTTCCTGCATAGTGTGGCCCCACAGTTTCAAGGGGCTTGTTCTCACCTTGTGGTCTGCTGGCAGTAGGAGCGATTCCCTTCCCTGAGGTTATAGATTCACCTCTCCCTGGTGGAATCCCTTTGTGGAGCACAAGGGGAGGAAGTGGGATCAGCTCATTCTGAGTTCCTAATTGTTTCCTTCTCAGATCAGCAGAGGTCTCCTCTGTGGTCTCAGAAATCGTCTGGGTCCCAGTTAGGTGTCCTTCCAGAGTCCAGTAAGGAGGATTCTAAGGGGTTTCCTTCACATTCCACATTGAGCTTGACTTAATATATATTTCTTCTGTAGATTCTCAGTTACTTTTGTTTTCTGGATCAGTTAGCAAAGAAATTCATTAATGTGAGGAAGGAGCAGGACTTGAGAACAGACGTTGTCAGTTTGTTAAAATTTTCCCAGCTGCCAGCAGACTCCATAGCCATCCCAAATCATAGCCACCTCATGGATCTCCAAACAAGGATGCAGTAGTCTGATATAGTCATGTCTTCCGGTATCCCGAAAGATTCAAGTATAGCATCCAGGCTGCCTCCAGTTTTGGGGAAGTCTCCACTCTGTTGTGGTGGAGTCAGTGTTAAAATGGATGAAGCGCACATATGACCTTTCTGTGATAGTGATTCAAAAGGGTTAGATACATTTTGGAAGCCAGTCTTCCAACAATCCATACTCAGCTCCCATGTCACAGCTCACCAGTTGCTCGTGGTGCAGTATTTACACAAGTGTGCAAAAGCTGAAGCCTTTAAAAGAATTGTCAATGTATTTTTGTCAGGCTGTGGAAGATGCAGAGGTGTGAGAAGCATCTCATCCACTCCATTTATGAGGCTTTTTATGCTGCAGTCAGGACTGTGGTGGTGAAATGAGTGGCCTCCATGAAGATGACTGACTTAGTAGATGTGCCCTCAACAAGGAATAACTTATTCGGGGCAAGGTGCAGGAGACACTGGCTCTGATCCACCCTGCAGTTGCTAGTATTTACCTACAAGATCCCATTTTTCCCAGATACCTTTTCTGTCAAATTCAGCATCATCAAGCTCCTCCTATTTTGCCACAACTGCCCGCTAGAGGTTTACAGAGGAAGAAGCAGCAGCCTAAACCTGGGACCAATTTTTGACATCTGAGACTTGCCATCTCCAATTGGAAAAGTGTTCAGTCCTTTCTGGAGTGGGCTTGCATCACTAAGGGCAATCAGGTCCTGAAAATTGTGGAGTATGGCTACTGCTTGCACTTTGCTCACTCTCTTCAGTTTGACCCCTCTATTTGTTTAACTGCATCTGGAACTAGCCTTCAGCAGAAGGTGATATTTTGTTACACCAGGAATGTGGCCAGAGATTCAATTCCTGGTTCTCTTTTTATTCCTAAGAAGCCAGGTGAGTTGAGAGATTCTGTATTTATGAAAGCAGGACAAATTGTTGGTCCAGGAGAGGTTCAAGATGAACTTCCCTCCAAGATGATTCTGCCTTCCATTCAGCTGAGGGATTGGATGTGATCTCTGGATTTGAAAGACACTAATGTGCATGTTCCCATTAACCTTACCCATTAGAAATTCTCTGATTCATAGTGAAAAATGATTTCAGAGTACTTCCATTTGGCCTTTCAGTGGCTCAGAGAAGGTTTATGAACTATCATGTTTATGAACAACAGCTTCATTGACAGGGAGTCTGCATATCCCTGTACCTAGATGATTGGTAATGGGCCCATTTTCTGGCAGGAGTGAGTACTCAAGGCCCTGAATATAGCCATTTGGCTTTTCCAACCTCTAGGGTTCCTGGTCAATTAAAGTCCAACTTGGTCTTGTCTTAAAAGGTACAGTTCATAGAATCCTGGGTAGATGTTCTTAGAGAAGACATTTCTTCCTGCTGAAGAACCAGAGTTTAGTTGGCCTAGTGAGGTCCTTTCTGCAGCAGCACAAGATGCCAGCAAACTCTAACCTTGTTCTTGTAGATCGCATGGCTGTTACAGTGCACATGGTTACTTTGACTTGTCCGCATACCTGAGGTCTTCAGTGAGCCCTCAGTCCAGTGAGATCAGATGTCCCAGCCATTATCCCATCAGATCTCTATAATTCCTGAGATGAGAATGTTCCCCCAGTAGCAGATGAACCCAGAGGTTTTGTCAGTGGATTTCTAACTACATGTTCAGGTGCATCAAGTAACCTTATCTATCAGAGGGTGGGGAGTGCACATTTCTGCTCCTTAGATCCAAGGGTTGTGGTCCTTAGCGAGGAGTCATCTTTTAATCAGTCTTTTGAAGCTGAGAGCCATCTGTTAAGCACTAAGACCTTTATCTTATTTGCTATTGAACAAGAGAATCTTGATCCAGACAACCAGGTGGCCATATTTTACAAGCAAGGGAGGTATGGGCTCCTATGTTTTCTGTGAGGAGGGCCTGCAAATCTGCTTATAGGCTGTTTACCATAGTGCACATCTCCCGGTGTCCTTGGATCAGGATGTCATAAGCAGCCTGTTCCATTGTTGAGGAATACCAGTAATCAACAGCTACCGTATTTTTCGCTCCATAAGACGCACCTGACCATAAGACGCACCTAGGATTCAGAGGGGGAAAATTTAAAAAAAAAAAATTGTGCTAAACCGGCTCTGCGTCTGGGCGTCTTATGGAGCAAATTAGGAGAGTGCATAGTTTTTTTTTTTCTCCCCATTTTGTTTTCGGGTCTGGGGAGGGCCATTTCGGTCCACTCCCCAGATCAGAAAATTTTTCTTTCTGTGGGAACCCCCAAACCCCCCCCCCCCCCATCCCAACCCTTTAAATTAACAACCTCCACCCCCCTGACCCCCCCAAGACCTGCCGAATTAATTTCCTGCAACCCCCCACCCTCCTGACCCCCTCAAGACCTGCCGAATTAATTTCCTGCAACCCCCCACCCTCCTGACCCCCTCAAGACCTGCCAAACGTCCCTGGTGGTCCAGCGGGGGTCCAGGAGCGGTCCGGGAACGATCTCCTGGGCGTGAGCCGTCGGCTGCCAGTAAACAAAATGGCGCCGACGGCCCTATGCCCTCACTATGTCACTGAGACCGACCGCTGCTATTGGTCGGTCTCAGTGACATGGTGAGGGCATAGGGCCGTCGGCGCCATTTTGTTTACTGGCAGCCGACGGCCCTATGCCCTCACTATGTCACTGAGACCGACCAATAGCAGCGATCGGTCTCAGTGACATAGTGAGGGCATAGGGCCGTCGGCTGCCAGTAAACAAAATGGCGCCGACGGCCCTATGCCCTCACCATGTCACTGAGACCGACCAATAGCAGCGGTCGGTCTCAGTGACATAGTGAGGGCATAGGGCCGTCGGCGCCATTTTGTTTACTGGCAGCCGACGGCTCACGCCCAGGAGATCGTTCCCGGACCGCTCCTGGACCCCCGCTGGACCACCAGGGACGTTTGGCAGGTCAGGAGGGTGGGGGGTTGCAGGAAATTAATTCGGCAGGTCTTGGGGGGGTCAGGAGGGTGGGGGGTTGCAGGAAATTAATTTGTCAGGTCTTGGGGGGGGGGGGTTGTAGGAAATTAAGTCGGCAGGTCTTGGGGGAGTCGGGGGGGGGGGGTGTTTGTTAGGTTTTTTTTTTATATTCGCTCCATAAGACGCACATACATTTTCCCCCCACCTTTGGGGGAAAAAAAGTGCGTCTTATGGAGCGAAAAATACGGTAATTCATTTTTCTGTGCTTCATCTTTTAGTATTTTTAGCTGTTATCCTTTTAAGAATTTATTGTATTTCTCATGTTAAATATAATTGTACACCGTTGTGAAGGCTACAGCTGATGTGACGTCTAGAAAAAAAAACTATAAACTATTTGCCTTAGAGGATAACAGGAAGGAGGAAGTTCAGCTCCCTGTTTCCGATCAGCTGCAGATGTTTTTGTGCTACACTAGCGCGTCAGTCTAAGTACCTGCTAATTCCTCTCATTGCTAAGATTGGTTTTTAGCACAGTCCTGGCCACAGCAAGTGTGGCATCCATCTCTCATTTGTCTGTCTACTGAGTCTCTGGTTTCCCTTGGGGATGTCAGATTTTCATCACACAGAAAGATGGCAGATTCTGCCATCGCTGGTCCTCATGGTATGGAGGTTGAGAATGCTGATTTGTAGGCAAGGAAGCTTTCAACCAGGAAATCCTTACCATTTCATATGGAAGAGGTTCTTGACTTGGTATGGTACCAGCCAGCTGGATTCCCTCTCTTGTGGCCCTAGGTACTTCTATACCTATTCGTTGTCTGGCCTCAGCACTTCCTTCAGTCAAGGTTCATTTTCATGCCATGGTGGCGCATCACAACAGGTGGAAGGAGCTCAGGTTGTGCTTGCTCTCCACCCTTTTAGTATCCAAGTACATGAGAAGTCTGTGGCATTCTAAGCCTTTGGTTAGTATCCCTCCAGTACCTTGGGAGTTCAGACAGTCCTAGCTCAACTCATGAAACATCCCTCAAATTCAAAACTCTCGAGTCGGTGAACTTGAAGAGTCTCATCTGGAAGTTTCTTGCGTCTTGTCACGTTGGCACAGAGGGAAAGCATATTACAAGATCTGCTTTCATATTTGCCATATCTTGTTTTTTTCATAATAGGGGTGGTTCTACAAACTCCTCAACCTGTTCCTTCTGAAAGTGGTATCTGCATTCCACATTAATCAAACTATTGTGCTGTCAACCTTCTTTCCAAAACCTCAAGCGCACAAAGAACGAGCTCTTCTAAGACTGTTTGTTTTTTTCCACAGGCTATGGAATTTCTTGAAGCTTCACATAAGTCAATGACAGCAGACTTCACAGTGGTTCTATCAGTTTTCACAACCCTCCCAGCCAATAAATCAGCTGGACTTCCTCAAATTCTGGAGTGTCAAACTTCTTTTCATCTTACCCTAGGGCTCATGATCTCAGGGTTCTGGAAGCAGCTTTGATGTATAACCCCCTGACCAAGGGCTGTCGTATTGCTTAAAGAGGGCTTAACCTCACCATTGAGCTGTTCAACTGTTCAAGTTCTTTGATCTGTATAAATTGAGAAGGGTTATTGCCAAATAAACTCTAATTTGGCTAGCAGACTACATAGCAAGTTGTCTTTCTCTGGCATGGGGGTAACTTGCACGGAGTGGCAGTTATTACCCTTAACAGAAAACACCCCATTAACTGCTCACAAGTTATCCAGCTAAAAACATACAGGCCGATACAGTAAGGAGCGGTAGGAAGAGGTGCTTTATGGCCGGGCACACCCGCGTTTGCCACACGCACAGTTCGGATCACCTACCGCTCAATACTGTATTTAAATAGCTTGCAAATGCAAGCCGCATCCAAGAAGCGTCCGTGAAGCGTCAGGCCAGCGCAATCCATTTTTACTGTATAGAGCGCTATACAGCGCCTATACAGTATCCTGGGTGCGTTGGTACCTGTCATTTCAAATGTCATTTCAAATAACGTTTGAAATGACATGTACCAGGGGGGATTGCGAGTCCTCTTCCCCCCCCCCGAAGCAAGGCAGCGTGAAAATTAAAACAAAAGTGAATAAAGTGTGATAAGAGTAATAAAAGTAAACTTACTGCATGTGAATTTTCTTTGAACAGTCCTCTCTCTCTCTCTCTCTCTCTCTCTCTCTCTCTCCCCTCCTCATGGGCGGGCGAAAGCGGCAGGCGAAAGCATACGGGCGAAAGTGAATGAATGCACGCCCGTACGTGGCGGGAGCCGGTGGGAGTGCATTCATTCACTCACCTTCGCCGGCGGGCGTGCATTCATCCAGCGGAGGGAGCCGGCGGCGAAAGCGGCTTCCAGCAGCCCCCGCCGGTGGTGAATGAATGCACGCCTGTGCGTGCAATTTGGGCGCTCAAGGTGTGACGTCACGACGTGTGACGGCGTTCGCTAATGCACTGCCTTGAGCGCCCAAATTGCGCGCACACACAGGCGTGCATTCATTCACCTTCGCCGGTGGGGGCAGGGGAGCCAAAGTGGCTTCCAGCAGCCCCTGCCGGCGAAGGTGAATGAATGCAATTTGGGCGCTCAAGGCAGTGCATTAGCGAACGCCGACGTCACACATCGTGACGTCACGCCTTGAGCATCCTAAAGTTCTATTTTCATGTGGGGCCTTCTTCATTTGAAGCCTCCCCTAAGGCCTCTTGTTGTGTCTTGGGATCTCAGTGTGGTGTTAGCTCAGCTGATGAAAGCTCCTTTTGAACGGCTGCGTACCTGACCTGGAAGGTAATATTTTTGGTGGCGGTCATCTCAGCACGCAGGGTCAGTGAACTCCAAGCCTTAGTATAAGGTGGATAAGTCACCTAAGTTTTATCATGAGAGGATGGTCTTGCATACGCCCCTTTCTTCCTAAGGTGGTGACAGACTTCCATCTTAACCAGTCCATCGTCATGCCAACATTCTTTCCCAGGCCTCATTTGCACAAAGGCGAGCGAGCACTGTTCAATTTGGACTGCAAGCGAACTTTAGCCCTCTATCTGGAATGGACAGAAACTCATAGATAGTCCACCCAACTTTTTTCTTTTGTCAAGAATAGGTTGGGCATAGCTGTTGCCAAACAGACACTATCCAATTGGCTAGCAGATTGCATCTCCTTCTGAATGCCCAGATGGGACTGCATCATGGGGGTCATGTCATGCAGTTTTTTGTAAACCGGGGTGATCTGTATCCCATACAGGAACCTCGGTATATAAAAAAGTTAAATAAATGTCGAGGCTCATTCTGTCTGAGCCATGGCATTGACAGTGGTCCACTTGCAAGCAGTTCCCATGGAGGAGATCTGCAAGGCTTTGAGTTCTCTCCATACATTCACAACTCATTACTGTCTAGATAGGGATGGCAGATGTGACAGGTTCGGCCAGTCTGTCCTTCAGAACCTGTTTGTGGTACAGAATGCAACTCTCCTGCCTAGGACCTGTTTGGGTTCAGGTTGTCTCCCCCTCTGTTACCAACAGTACCGATGCTGTCCCCGTTGGCACCTGGTTGGGTGTCTGTGGGTGTCTGTGGGGGCCTTTTGTGTTGGGGAGTAGCCTGTAGCTAGGGATTCACCCATGTGTGATGATTACCATTCTGCTTGTCCTCCAGAAAAAGCAGAGTTGCTTACAGGTAACAGGTGTTCTCCATGGAAAGCAGGATGGTAGTTCTCATGAAACCCGCTCACCACCTTGCAAAGTTGTTAAGAGACTGGAGAAGGACCCTGCATGGGCGCATGGAATACGGCATGCTGGGCATGCTCAGTGTGCCTAGTCAAAGTTCTAGAAACTTTGACATAAGCCTTTTCCCATTCGGGGCTCCATCTGATGATGTCGCCCATGTGTGAGGATTAATATCCTGCTGTCCTCGGTGAACACGTTACAGGTAAGCAACTTTGGTTTCCTAGCTTTTGAAATGTCATTTTTCTTCATAATTTTGTACAAAGGATGGATATAAAAACCTGAATGAAAACTACAAATGCTACTTTCGGAATTGCCTGAGTGATATAATTTCACTGAACTGTAAATGCCATTCAGTTTTAATGAACTTCATGCATTGGTAGTAGATTATGCCCAAGATTTGCCTTACTGGATCAGACCAAAGGTCCATCAAGCTTAGTATACGGTTTCCAACCGTGGCCATTTCAAGTCACAAGTGCCTAGTAGGATCCCAGAAGGTCCCTAAATTTCATGCTACTTACCCCAGGGATAGGCAATGGATTTCCCCAAGTCCTTCTTAATGGTTTATGGACTGCTTTCTTCCAGGAATTTGTCAAACCTTTTTTAAACCCAGCTCACTAACAACTTTTACCACATTCTCCGGCAGCAAATTCTAGAGTTTATGTATTGAGTAAAAAAAATTTCTCCTGTTTGCCTTAAATATATTTATTACCTTGTAACTTCATTGCATGTCATGATGCTTACTCTTTCAAAAAGTAGAAAAGACAACCGATTCATGTTTACCTATTCCATTGTACTGATTTGTTTTTTGGTATGCTTGTATGCTTCTTAAAACCAGCAGGTTGTCTAGCACAGTAGTTCTCAACCTTTTTCCTATCGTGACATACCTGACAGACCACGATCACATCTGTGACACACTGTTCATTACAATTCATGGCAGAAATAAAAAAAATAAATAAAGGCCCAGTATTATTTTTATTGTTAAAAATGACACAAGGGAAAGATAAGTACTCTGAACAGAAATTGCATCAACATCCCATACCAAAACAGCGCCAATTTCCAGCACTGAAACTTACAAGATAAAACTGAAAATATTACACCAGGCCGTAAAACTCCAAATACTCCTCCTATTAGGAAAACGGACCAAGCCAGGCTGCTATAGAGTCCTACACAGAAACTATACGCCAGCAGAATACCTCACCTCAGTCACACGTTCAGATCCTCACCTAACAAAGAATAAAGAGACCATAAAGTATAAATAGAAACATGCAAATGAAAACTAAACTGGAAACCGCAACAAGCCAGAGATTCTGTGTGCAGTATAACAAAGGAAAAAGGGAAACATCACTAGTGTCATAAAACAAATCAAGAAATATATAAAATCAATAGCAGTAAAACAGCTGATGAATGAAATATTCAATAATTAAAAATTCATACCAAAATTTCTAGTGGCCAATAAAATATTTCCAAATAGCAGGCTCAAAGACCCAATAATGAAAAATAAGGTTAAAAAAAAATGCTTTGCTCTGCATACCTGGGAATATTTGATATCCAGGTGCCCTGTTATTGTTTTGAGTTAGCAGGAGGGAGGGATGGTTTGCTTGCAACTTTCTCCTCTCTGTCACACACAAGCTCTCCCTCACACTGGCTCTCACACACATATACACATGCTCTCTCGCTCTCACTTACATATGCTCTTAATCACACATTTTCACACATGCTGTGTTTTCACACATATACACACAGGCTTTCAATCACACACTTACACATACAGGCTCTCAGTCATACACTTACATTCATGCTGTCACTCTCTCTCTCTCTCACACACTCACACTCTCATACATATGCATGCTTGCTCACTCTCTCCCCCCACCTAACTAGCCGCAGCAGCCTCCTCCACTTCCAGTCCTTGCGGCCTCGAGAAAGGACTCCCATGGGTGGCAGGGGCTGACGTTGCTTCTCTTGTGCTCTGTGCCACGCTGCTCATTCTTAAGGCCGCACCTTTCTTCTTCGGGCCACACTGCTAGTACTAGCATAGTCTCTTCTTCCCGCGCGTGTGGCCACTGCATTCCACTTCCTCTTCCAGACCATGGGGGAGGGGAGAAGAGAAGAGACCATTCTGGTGCTGCTGACTCCAGCTCTCCTGCTGCATTCCGCTATCAGCATTATAAGCCTGGGTGGAGGATGAATTCCTATTTCGCTGGGGCAGGGGGAGCTCTGGGCCAGTGGGAGACCGGGAAAGTATGGTGACACACCTGTGTATGCTTCGGGACGCACTGGTGTGTCACGACACACCGGTTGAGAACCGCTGGTCTAGCACATATCTATATTTTATTTTGGCAAATCTTTTGTACTCTGCAGATAGCTGCTAACCCAAACAACATTGTATAATACTGTAACTTTTTTTTTTTTTTTTTGTCTTCCTTTCTAAATAAACCTAAAGGAATCTTTTACAGCCACACACACGCATGCACACGCATTTGTTAGTAGAAAAGAGAAATTGATTTGCGACCTAAATATTTTCAAGGGCTATTGTCAGGTATTTTTTTTCACTTAGCACAATTTATAAAAAATTTTTTTTTTGACTACAAAGTCTTGCTAGAGAAGAGCAGGGTGTAAGTTTGAATTGTAAATTCAGAGGTCAGCAGAGAGGCTGGGAGAAGGGCTATTAAAGATAAATTGTACTAACAGAAATCCTTATGGTTCCAGCTGTGAAATAGCCTCTCTTGGATTGGTTGGGAGCCTGCTATCTTGACTCGTTTGATGTCAGGAGAGTGGTATATTGTGGCTTTGGTTTCCAGCAGTACTTTGTGAACATTGTAAGGTGCTTCTTTTTAACTAGTTTCTTGTTTTGTGGCCGACTAGACTGTCTTAAAATATGTGTGTTCGTGCCCTTGTTTATATGCTCATGAAGATGTCAGTCAGAAACAGGACAATTTGTAGTTTCTCTTTTGAAGCCTTTCTTTCACAGTATACTACCAGGCTGTTTTCAAGATGTAAAACAAAAGTGTGTGTGTGGGGGGTTGGGCCAGTTGCTTCCTTCTCCTCCTGGCCTTGCAGCTCAGTTGGAACCAGCTTCTCCTAATGGCACCAAGAACTTTTATTCACAACTAAACAGTGTTTTTGGGATGGCTTCTTTCGGTTTGTATATGTGGTTGTGTTTTGTTTTTTGGGGTGGGGGCAGTGTTAAACAGTGTTAGATAGCTAGGGAATTGCTGTGATAGTCCTCTGCCAGAGGCCACACACCATGGCTCCCTCCAAACTGAGCTAATGTGGACCCAGAGTTTAGCCATTCGCTGTAACTGTGAGATGTTGGTGATATGTTCATAACATGTCATTAGTATCCACAGTTAAATCGCCTATAAGGCAGTTTTGGAAGTGGAAAACAAACCTGCACACTATGGGGCAGATTTTCAAAAGGTTACGCGCGCCGGGCCTATTTTCAAAAGGCCTGGTGATGCGCGTAAGTCCTGAGGCTTGCAAAAAGGGGAGGGGCGGGACCAGAGGCTCCCGGCACGGCGGCCATTTGCTGCTGTGCCAGGGATCGTGTGCAACTTACTTCAGCCCCAGGGCTGAAGTAAGTTTTGAAATAAAAGAAAATTCGGCAAAAAGGGAGGGAGGTAGGGGAAGGTGGGGGGTAGGGAATGGGGAAAGGCTGCCCGGCTCGACACGGGCAAGGTGCACAACTGTGCACCCCCTTGTGTGCGCTGACCCCCAATTTTATAACATGCGTGCGCATGTTATAAAATCTGGAGTACATGTGTGCGCACCGGGTAGCGTGCAAACATGTACGCCCACGCGTAGGTCTGAAAATCTACCCCTATGTATGTTAAATTATGACTTAAAAAATATATACCCTTCCCAAGTCTTTAAAATGTGTGTTGTTTTTTTTTTCATTCCTAGTTCGTTCCTTTGGAACAGAAGATCGACCAACAGATAGGCCTATACCACCTCGGGACGAAGTCTTTGAATATATTATATTCCGTGGCAGTGACATCAAAGATTTAACTGTTTGTGAGCCTCCAAAGCCACAATGTTCCCTGCCTCAGGACCCAGCCATTGTTCAAGTAAGTTCATTAGAGAGATTGTTTACTCTTCCTGCATGATACTGATCCCACTTCCACTTTAACAAGAAGGTTTTTGAAATGGAAAATGAGCAAAATCTTTACTATACTTGGTATTTAAAAAAAAAAAAAAAAAAAAAAAAATAATAGAGGAGGCTGTTAAGCTCTCTTAATTGTGAAAATAGAAACAAGTGAATCAGTTTATCCAAGCACTTTAAAAGGAAGCTGTACATAGTGATATGGCAATTAAATTAAAAATGTCTTGCGCTTCCTAATGAGGTCTATGTAAGTATTACAGCATGAATTAGTCCAGTCTGATTTTCAGAATTACTACAAGAAGCAGGTTGGTGTTAAATTTCTTGTCACATGTACCGTAGTTTTCACTCCATAAGATGCACTTTTTTCCTCCAAAAGTGGAGGAAAAATATCTGTACGTCTTATGGAGCGAATGTAGCGTGTCTCCCTCTCGCCCGCTGTCCCCCTCCCCCCCCCTTCCTCCTCCTCCTCCCCCCAACTCGGCCCAGTCAGGTCAAACATCAGCTGTTTGAACCGCGTGCGCTACGGAGGCCTCTCCAGTTCAAACAGCTCTCTGCCGGTCTGCTGTTCCCGGGGTGCTGCCGACCTTTGCAGTAAGATGCACCCGGCGGCACCCCGGGAACAGCAGATTGTTAGGGAGCTGTTTGAACTGGAGAGGCCTCCGTAGCGCACATGGTTCAAACAGCTGATGTTTGACCTGCGCCACGCCAAGCTTCGCAGTAAGATGCACCCTGGGAGCAGCAGACCGACAGGGAGCTGGAGCTTTTCTGGCAGAAGACGATACATGGCATCAAAGTTAGTACAGGCCACTTCTCATTTGTTTAGATATATTAGATGTTTCATGCATTTGACCTGTGCCACCATACTGATTGGGCTGAGTTGGGAGGAGGGGAACGGTGCGCGCGAGAGAGAGACGCTACATTCGCTCCAGGGGGAGCTTTGAACAGAGCCTGTCATGGGGACAGAATTTTTTTTTCTTATTTTCCTCCTCTAAATCCTAGGCGCGTCTTATGGTCGGGGGTGTCTTATGGACCGCAAAATACGGTAAATTAGCATATGGACCAAAGAAAAATACTGAAAGGTTCATCTTGTCTTGCATCCAAGAATTCTCTGCTTGTCTCATGCTTTCCTGAATTCTGTTACTGTGTTGGTCTCTACAGTCTCCAGAAGGGAGACTATTCCATGTATCCACTACTTACTGTAAAGAAGTATTTACTTCTGTGGTGCCACCTTTATAGCCATATATCATGCCTTTCTGTTTATAGCTTTCCTTTTCACTAGAAAATGCATTGTTTATACCTTTTTAGAACTTAAGATATGCCTTGCTGGGTCAGACCAAGCTGTGTCCATTGAGCCCATTATCTTAAATCAGATATTAGCCACACTGGATCTGTGGGAATTAACCAGCAGATCACAAAAAGTAGATTCATTTCATTTTGCACATTCCCAGGGATCAGTAGTGGCTTTTCAAAAGACTTCCTGGTTAGTAATTGTTCATAGATTTGTCCAAACCATTTTTGAACTCGGCTATGCTAGTTACCTTGATCACATCCTCTGCAACAAATTCCATAACTTAATTTTGCATTTGAGTGAATGAAAAAAATATTTTCTCCAGTTTGTTTTAATTATGCTATATGTTTAAATTTCATGGTATTTCCCCATGTCTCTTACTAGTACCTGTCTTTGGTTTTTATGAATGTTCTATTGTATGCCACCTTGAGCTGTCGATTTAAGTAAGAGTTATACACTGTTTATTTATTTATTTATTTAGAAACTTTTATATACCGGCATTAGTGGGTACATCATACCGGTTCACATAATAACTACATTAAATACATTTGAAAGAATAAATAACTGTTCTCTATTTTATTTATTTATTTATTTATTTATTTATTTATTTGAATTTCTTATATACCGGCATTCGCGATGGGAGTCGCATCATGCCGGTTTACAAATAACAGGGTGTGATAAAAGGATAAATACTTAAAAAACTTAGAACATTAACATGTGATAGAAGAATAAAGTAGCAGTTACAATAAAACAGGGATAAAATGCAAACTTGGAATGTAGAGAAGGCGAGAGAAAGATTAACAATGAGATAAAAGATAATAACCAAGGTAAATAAAAACCTGCCAATTTAAATGAGTAAGAACATTACGGAGTTGTCAAAGGTTGTTGATTACCCTGACGGGATGTCTTAATTGCTAGAGTTGAGAGTAGGTTTAGTTGGTATCTGGAAAGGCTTTCATGAATAGCCAGGTTTTAAGTCTTTTTCTGAATGTAGGGAGGCAAGGTTCCTGTCTCAGTTCTGGTGGGATGGAGTTCCACCAGGTAGGTCCTGCTGTAGAGAAAGCCCTGTCTCTTGAGTGTCATATGGTGAAAGGTTTTTGCAGGAGGAACCTGTAATGAGTCTCTGTAGGACTCTCTGATAGGTCTGGCTGAGGAATGCTTTTTAAAAGGGATTTGGAGGTTAAGCGGAGAGAGTTGATGGAATGCTTTGTAGATGGTAGTAATGGACTTATATAAGATTCTGTAGTGCACTGGCAGCCAATGTAAGTCTTTGAGAATTGGAGATATGTGGTCTCTTCTTCTTGTGTTTGTCAAAATTCTGGCCGCCGTGTTCTGAACCATCTGAAGAGGTTTAGTATGAGAAGACGGGAGACCTAATAGAATAGAATTGCAATAATCTAACTTAGAGAAGATTATCGATTGCAAAACTGTATTTTTTTTTCATTTATTTTATTTTTTTATTTATTTTTATTCATGTATTTAGCTGTTCCATTTCACTCGTGATTTTATAAATCTTTTCATATCCCTTCAGTCATTTCTTCAAGCTGAAGAGCCCTTGCCTGTTTAGCTTCCCTTCATAAGGAAGTCATTCTTTTTCTGTAATTAGTATTTTTATTCACAGTGAATAAGGAAGTCATTCTGATGCCTTTTATAATTTTTCCTTTTCTATACCTGTTTATAGTTCTGCTGTATTTTATTTTTCGTAGTAGAAACCAAAACTAGATGCAATATTCAAAATGCATTCGCACCAAGGATCTGTACAGAGGCATTATGTATCCTCAGTTTCTTTCTCCATTCCTTTACAAATACTTCCTAACAGTCTGTTTGCTGCCTAGCGCTGAACTGGAGATTTCAATATAATTTCCACAATGATACCAAGATCTTTTTACTTGGTAGTTACACAACATTGGGTTCTGTATTAGAAGTATCTGTAATTGCAATTAGTTTCCCCCTATGTGCATAACTTTATACTTGTCCACATTAAACTTCATCTGTTATTTAGATGCCCAGTTCCTTAGTCTGGCAGTACTTTAGTTTTGTCATCTGAAAATTTGATCACCTCACTGCCTTTTTCAGGTCATTAATGAAAAAGTTAAACATCAGACCTATTACAGATCCCTAAATTGCTCCACTGTTTTCCTCCTTTTGAAGGGTGTCGCTACACATACAGCTCATGTCTTCCCCCCCCCCCTCCCCCCACACACACACTGAATATCATACAGCTGAAGACAGCTTTCTGTTTTATCTCCTCCAAGCAGCCTCCAGGGGGCTGGAGAAGGGAAAAGAACTGTTGATTTCTTCTCCACAATATCTGCACCAACTTCATTCTCTTGACTGTAAAGGAAGAGGGAGGGTTGAAACTGAAGCAGATGCAGCAGGTAGTAGTGAAGAGAAAAAGGAGAGGCTGGAGAAGAGAGCAGAGTAATTGTTTTCTGGTCTGTGCCGTTTTCTGTCCCATCATCTTTCAACTTGTCCTCTTGTTTTGACAGGCAACACAGGGGGGAGAGGCTGAAGCAGAGACTGACAACTCTTATCCCAGAATAGGGAAATCAGCTGAGGGCAGAGTGGAGGAGGGAAGGCATCCTGGAGCACAAGTCAGGGAGTTGTGATATATAAGAAGGGAGAAGAGGTAAATGCTGAAGAGGGTTTAGATGAAGAAGGGATATGTGTGTGGTGGTATTGCAAAAAAGAAGGGGAATGAACATTGTGGGAAGTTGAGGAGGGATGAATTCTTGAGGTTAATTTTGGGGAAGGCAATTATTTGGCGCACAAGCAGGTGAATGTTGGAGGCGATGTTTGGTTATTGGGGGATGCATGAAGAAGGGAGGTCAATGTGGCTTCCTCCCCTATCTCCCTGAAATCAGCAATGCAAACTTAGACTGAGTGATGTGAGAGCTAGGGTATAGGGGTGCATGAAAACCATGTAAGGGGGTACAAGGGCTCAAGACCTGGGGGGGGGGGGGGGGGGGGGGGGGGGGGTGTGAGCCAGAGCTAGATGGTGGAGATCTGTGTGAAAGAGCCAGAGTGCTATTGGGGTTGGGCAGAGGTGATGGAGAGAGTATGACTGAATCAGGGATGATGACATGGTGGATGGTGACAGAGCTAGAGGTAGACATAGAATTGGGGAAGGTGAGAGAGAGACAGTGATGGAGTGTAGGGAGGTGAAGAAAAAGAATGGTTAGAGAGCTAGTGGTAGTGATGAGGCGAAGGGGTAGTATATGAGAGCCAGAGAGAATATTGTAAGGTAGAGGATAGTATTCAAGGGATAATTGTCAGTGGGGGATGGGAAACTATAGGAGAACTTAGTGAAATGAAATGATACATAACAGAAATGCCATAATGGCTCAGACAAGGGTCCATCAAGCCCAATATCCTGTTTTCAGTAGTGGCCAATCCAAGTAACAAGTATCTGGCAAGTACGCAAACATTAGATGGATCACAAGCACTATTGCTTATTAATTACCGTAATAGCCAGGTTCTTGTGGCCTGGTTTGGCCTCTGTTGGAAACAGGATGCTGGGCTTGATGGTCCCTTGGTCTGACCCAGCATGGAAATTTCTTATGTTCTTATAGATTTATCCTCTAAGAACTTATCCAAACCACATCCTCTGACAATGAATTCCAGAGCTTAACTGTGCACTGAGTGAAAGAATTTTCTTCAATTTTATTTAAGTGAGCTACTTGCTAACTTCATGGAGTGCCCCCTGGTCCTTCTATTATCTGAGAGTAAATAACAGATTTACTTTAACTTGTTGAAGTCCTTTCATGATTTTGTAGACCTCTATCATATCCCTCCTCAGTTGTCTCGTCTCCAAACTTGAACAGTCCTAACTTTAGCCTTTCCTCATAGGGCAGCCCTTCTCTTTACATTCTCCAGTGCAGCTATATCCTTTCTAAGATGCGGTGACCAGAATTGCACACAGTATTCAAGATGTGGTCTCACCATGGAGCGATACAGAAGCATTATGACAACCTCCATTTTATTTTCCATACCCTTCCTAATAATTTCTAATATTCTGTTTGCTTTTTTGATCGCCATAGCACATTGGGCCAGTACTGCCTTTAGCTTTTCATATTTCACTGGTTTAACCAAAGTGCCTTCCTAATCACCTGAGCTACCCTGTGGACTGCATGGATAGCCCTACCCTAGCGTGAGTGAGCTTTAGGCCTAGGTTAACTTCCTGCGGGGGGAAGGGTTGCTAGCGATTCCCATCATGGCTTGCCTTTCATCCCCTGGCGCTCTAAACATCTGTCTGGTACTTTGGCCAGTAAGGTCGGCCACAGACTTGGACGCTTTTTCCGCTTCTTCCAAATGTTGTTTGGGATTTTCTGCCCATTGTGCCTATCAGCCAGTCACTGGGCACTCTTTGGCAAATGCATTTTGTCCTTCAGATATTAGTAAACCACATTTTCTTTCTGGGGGTCTTTCTGGCCCCAGTTAGTCTTGTGACACTGAAGGAAACTGCGCAGTCTTCGTTCAAGAGTTCTTCTCTTGATTAATTCTCTATTGTATACAGTAGGATTTAGACCTACTTTGCTTGTCAGGATTTGCTGATCCAAAACCCTGACTGAAATATTTCCATGACGCAAAGTATGTTTCTCACTGCTCTTCACCTCACACCCCTGCCTTAGGCACCTCTATGTATCGGGGTTTTGTGTCTGTCTGTTCTATGATTTTCTTTTTGAAGGTTAAGCTGACTTCGAAAATAGCCACTGCTATTACTAGCAACGGTAGCATGAAATAGACTTGGTTTTTGGTTACTTGCCAGGTTCTTATGGCCTGGATTGGCCACTGTTGGAGACAGGATGCTGGGCTTGATGGACCCTTGGTCTGACCCAGTATGACATGTTCTTATGAACTGTATTCCTGCCTGGACCCATTTTTTTTTAAATTTTTTTATTTATACTTTATTGATTTTCTTTATCAATTACAATCATGAAAAAATAAAATGTCAAACAAGAAAGAAAAATTTAAATTCAATACATCTTCTATTACCATAACCAATCTTGTTGGCATATACATAAATTGGGGGATTCCAAGAAAAGAAATGCATAAATATTCATTCATGCTATCTAATTATTGAAACCCATTTAACATCTGAGTTTCAATAGTAATCATAAATCTTATGAAGGAGAACAGAATTACTTTAACCTTTATTGGACGCCAACTTCTAAGTTCAATGCTTGATTTTTATCACTTAAAAATGTTTCCAAATGTAATGGATCATTAAACCCAAATTTTTTCCCCCTGATATGTAATAAAACAAGAACAGGGAAATTTAAGAAAAAAAGTCACACCTAATGCCACTACTTGGGTTTTCAAAGACAAGAAATGTTTCCTTCTCACTTGAGTGGCCCGGGCAACATCGGGAAAAATTTGGATTTTATGTCCACAGAAGGGAACATCTTTATTCCTAAAGAATTTTTGAAATATGGCGTCTTTATCTTTCTCTGCAACAAAAGATACAAATAAAGTTGCTCTTTTATCTATTAAATCCACTGACTCTTCCAAAAACGTTGTAATTCCTAAACTAGGCTGATCTTTTAAATTGACATTTTCATTTTTCTTTTCAACATTTTTCACCATTTTCCTTGGAAAATAATATATCTTTGATAAGCTGGGAATATCATTTTCTTCATAACTTAAAATTTCTTTTAAGAATTTCTTAAACATCTCCATAGGAGACAGCAACCGTGTTACAGGAAAATTGATTAATCTCAAATTCTTTGATCTAATTAAATTTTCAGTATACTCAATTTCCCTGTGCATGGTCAAACTGTCTTTCATGAAGACGTTTTCTGTATTTTGAATTAATTGAATTTTTGTATTTAAACCATGCAATTCCTTTTGACAATTATCAATTTTCTTCGTATGTTCAACTAGAGTAGCTCTATTTTCATTTATTACAGAGGATAATGCACCATTCATCATAGAGATATTTCTATCTAGCTTTGAAATCATTTGCCACACATCTAATAAAGTAATATTATCTGGGTTTACTCCCATCTTAATACTACTTTCCAAAACAACCGGGGATATAGTAAATACTTGCTTTACTTGAGAAGATGTATCATCAATCAAAGGAACTTCTGCTTGTTTATTCAAGCTTAAATCCCTTTGAACTGATCCTACCGGTTCGTTTGCCATCTCAGTAGGTGGGGTTCTACTTGGCTGTGGTGGAGACTGTCGTCCATCGCCTGGACTTAGGGAGGCCAAAGAATCTCCTCCCAAGCTGTCCATTACTGGTGCTTCCATCTGCCGAACGACATGATGGTCCATTGGGCCCATTCGCGGTTGTTGTAGCGGTGAAGAAGTAAAAATTTTTGCTTTTCTTTTCTTCCCCATCCGAGATCAGAAAAGTAAAATAAAAAGAAGAGGGATCCGCCCAGACTCCAGACTGCGCCGGACTAAGCCGGACCAAGCTGCGCGCCCCTTCGGCGTGCACGGCTTAGGCGACGCGCCGGCGGCTGCGATGCGCCGCAGTTCGTCCAAGGATAAGGGTCGTAACCCCGCCCCTTTGACGTCACTTGCTGGCGCCGCTGTTGGTAAAACACACCTGCAAGATATTAAGCACAGGGGGTCTCGGTGTTTGTCCTCTCTGGCTCGCGAATACCCTCTCCTTCTCCTTCCCTCGCTCCCCCGCCTGGACCCATTTTTGCATCGGCTGCCTCGCAGGCAAAAGGGAGGAAGGTGGTGCTTTCAGCACTGTAGGGTTTCCCACTTTGTCCTGTTTTTAGCATCCTGTAGCTAGGGGATTTACCCATGTGTGAGGACTGCCATCCAGCTTATCCTCAGAGAAAGCAAAGTTGCTTACCTTTAAACAGGTGTTCTCTGAAGACAGAAGGATATCAGTCCTCACGAAACCCTCCTGCCTCCCCTGGGAGTTGGTTCTCAATATATTAGCTATATCATGTACTGAGGGACTCTGCCTAGGGGGCAGGGTGATAACTACCGCTACACATGCTCAGAGCCTATTTGAAAGCTCTAAAATCTTTGAGTTCAAAGTTCTGGGGCGGGCTCTATCTGATGTTACCCATGAGTGAGGATTGGCATCCTACTGTTCTCAGAGAACACTTGTTACATGTAAGCAACTCTGCTTTGTTAAAGTGCAGGGTGCTGCAGCTAGGAGCTTTGTTCTTTCTAAAATTCCCTGTAAATCAGGGTTGTCCAACGTGCAGCCCGCCAAGCCTGTCTGTCCGTTCCGCGGATCGGGTGCAAAGGAGGGATGCGGAGAGGATCTGTTGCGAGAGAAAATGCTCTCCCATATCTAGCAGCCGTTAAAGCAGTGGTTCCCAAATGGGGTCGTAGAATTCACTGCCTTCCAATGGGGGGGGGAAAAGACTCCTTCGATTTGGAAACCCCACCCATCCACCCCCCGCTCTTCTGGGAAAACAAGCCCGCGCATTCTGAGCCACGTGCTGCAACAGAGGTGGACGGACCACTCAGGTAACATCTTGTCCTCCCATATCCCACACTACCCCTTCATTTCTTGCTCGCCAGTCACGGGTCGAACGCTGCAAAGGCGATTAAAGATTTCCTTCGCCTTCCTCTGTCGGCGTCGGGGCCTTCCTGCTACACTGCATCCCGCTCCCCTCTGCTGCAACTTCCTGTTGTCGCGCGGGCAGGACGCTTTGTAGCAGAAAAGTCCCGAAGCCGGCAGAGGAAGGCAAAGGAGATCTTTACTTGCCTTTGCTGCTGGCGCCGATCGACCTGGGACCCAGCAGGCGGGAGGTGAGGGGGTAGAATCAGGGATCTGAGGGTGGGGAAAGTTGATGTCAAAATACACTTATTAAAAAGTTCATGGACGGATGACTTGAAACAAAGCCTCGTCAGCCAACAGTCTTTTTTGTTTAAAGTAGACAATCTAGAGTTACGATGTAGCAACAAAGGTCAGCTTTTTAATAGCAAAAACCATAGCCAAGAGAGGAAAACTGTTTGCAGATGGAATTTGGTTAAGGAATGCTTGGAACTGTTTATGGATGTGGTTTGCCCAGATGATAGACTGACATTTTGCACCACAGACTTTTCTCTTCAGACTGCTGCTAGAAGAGTTGATGACCTGGCGACAAATATTCAAGAGACTTTGATCAAGAGACTTGATGCTCGCGAGTTTTACAGCTTAGCAGTTGATGAGAGTACAGACATAAGTGACACAGCTCAACTGGCAATATTTGTAAGAGGAGTTACAGAAATGTTTTCAGTCGAGGAACTGCTTGATATGTGTCCTTTGAAGGGCACGATAACAGGAAAAGAGATCTTTGATAAAGTCAAGCAGGTAATGGAGAAGATCAATCTGTGTGAGAACAAGCTGATTGGAATAACAGATGGGAGTGCCAGCCATGGCAGGGAAGCAGAATGGATTTGCAACCTTGTTGGAGAAATCAGTGCCACAGGAAGTAGTCATTCACCAGGAAAACTTGTGCGCCAATACACTGAAAATGAAGAATGTGATGGACGTGAGCTCAGATCATGATGTGATTTACTTCAACCAAGTTCGATACCTCAGCAGGTCAGGCATGCTATCCAGATTCTGGAGTTTACGTGATGAAATAAAGACAATCATGGCCAACCAAAGGGAAGGATATAAGTTTCCTAGATGATGATTTGTGGATGAGTGACTTGGCATTTCTGGTCAACATGACCAAATATATGGCAGACTTGAACTTGAAACGTCAAGAAAAGAATCAGCTAGCACAAATTGTTCGAACATGTTATATTCATTGAGAAAGTGGAGCTTACTCATTCACTGTTGATTCTGAAGAAAGTTGTACAGTCCTTTCCACGAAACCTACTGATACAGTGCAACATGAGAAGTACTCAGAATTAGTTATAATACTAATTGATGACTTCAAACAAAGGTTTGAGGATTTTGGAAAATATACTGATGTCATGAAGCTACTGAATAATCCGTTTCAAACTGATCTGAAAGACTGTGCTGATAAATACCAGATAGAAATCATTGACTAAGAATGACAGTGACTTGAGAGCTTTTAGTGAGCATGATCTTCTGAGATTCTACAGTTCTTATGTTTCACTGCACAGGCTCCCCAATCTGTCACAAGATGCTAAGAAGTTCATTGCTGTGTTTGGTAGCACCTACTGCTGCGAACAGTTGTTTTCAAGATTGAAAAACACAAAAACAAAGTCAGTCTCTGCTTACAGATGAACATTTAACAGCATCATTGCGCATTGCAAGCTCTACAGTTGGAGCTGACGTAGACTACTTGTGTAAAAAGCAGTGTTAGATTTCCCACTGAAAGTGATTAGCTTATGATGTTGCGTCCTTATGACATGAGAGATTTTGGTTAACTTTTTAGAATCTAAATTTTAGAGTAGACAGTTTTTAGACCAGTGTAGTCCAACATTCTCAACTTGTAATTTGTTGTTTTTAATAATAGCAATATTTTAAATCCGGCCAGCGAACTGTTCAACAATTGAACAATTGTTTATGTGGGGCTCTTCCCCCCCCCCCCCCCCCCCAATCAAAAGGTTGGGCAACACTGCTGTAAATGTTATTTCCTATATATTGTTGGAGCCAAATCAGCTTTCCTTCTTTCTGAAAGCTTAATTTGTGCATCTGGGTTCTTTGTTACCTTCTACTCCTGCTCCCATTTAATACTTTCATTAATATAACTTGGATATGGCTATATTAGAAATTTTTCTTTTTAACTTTTGTTTAGTGGATGGTGTTATTCATTTTCAGGATTTTGTGGATTTGATCTGAGTTTGATATTTTATAATTTTTCTGTCATTTGCTTTCTTGAATGTTATATCTATGATTTTCTGTTTCAGGTTAATATTGATATATGTAATATTTGAAGATAGAAAGTTAAACAAAACACAGAATTCCTTAGAAAATGAAGTAGAAATAAAAACATGGAATAGCTTGCTTGGAAAATCCTAAACACTTAAAGCTCTAGTTTAATCAATTGCCTTCCAAAGCGCACACAATTGTGACCCCATTTGTGTTAAATTATATTGATTAATTCTCACACACTTGTGGATTACAGACAGTATACATAAAGCAATATCCTACAGTATAATATAAAACAAAGATAAAATTGGCAAAACATATTTCTAATTTGCAAGAAAGAAATGGGAAATTGGTTCATGCTACTAAAGAAATCAGCCAGATTTTCATCAGTATTACAAAAATGTATATATTGCTGATAATGGGAATCTACCTGAAATGAGTGAATACCTAGAGGCTGCTTCTTTGCCCAAATTGACTGAAGCACAGAATGAAGTATTGGAAGGCAATAAAACAATCTAAACTATTTAAAGCACTGGGTCCAGATGGACTACCTGTGGAATTTTACAAATTATTGTTGGCTGAAATGAGTAAATCCCTGGTACCAGTGTTTAAAGCTTTGTTACTGGTTGAAGAAATATCCTATGGAAAGAATCTGGCTACTATTATAGTTTTTCCTAAACTTGGGTGAGATCCAACTTTACCTGGGGCATATTGACCAATTTCTTCTAAATTTATGATCTGAAATTATTGGCAAAGATTATGGCTGATAGGATGGCACCTTGCTTGATAGATTTGTTGGGTACAGAGCAAGTAGGGTTTGTGAAGGGCAGATCCCCAGTAATGAATGTGCGGAAAGTATTGACCACAATGGATTATGTAGCTTGGAATCACATGCAATCGCTGTTTAGTTTTGATGCCGAAAAGGCGTTTGATCGGATCAACTGGAGGTTTTTATTCTAATCCCTAAAAATGCAAGATTTTGATGGCCCATTCCTACTCTACATTTATCTGCTTTATAAAAATATGAAAGCCAGTGTTTTAGTGAATGAAGAGAGATCTTCAGAGTTTATGCTTGGTTGAAGCACAAGACAAGGTTGTCCACTCTCTCCCTTATTTTAGCAATGGATCCTTTATTATGTCACATACAGAGTAATTTGAATATAAAGGGAATAGAGGACTACCTCAAGCAATTTATTTGCTTTTGCAGATTTATTACACGTGTTAGATCCTAAAATTTCATTGGCAGCATTGTTGAGAAGTTTTGTCATTACGGTCTGTTAGCAGGGTTTCGCTTGAATCTTGATAAGTCACAAGCTCTGGCAGTAGGGAATTGGCCTACACAGAGATGGTCTGGAAGTTTTTCCCTGAAATGGGTGGATGACAAAGTATTTGGAGATTTTTCTGTCCAAGGACCTGACGTTACTCCGAGGTAAACATATACACTTATAGATCTTACCAAATGTACTTTGATGATCTGGACCCCTCTTAATATTTCTTTGATGGGTAGAATATATTTGTTTTAGATGGTACTTCTCCCCAAATGGATGTATATTTTTGGATTAATTCCTCTTTATTTAAAGAAGAATTCCATACATATTTTCTTGAAAGTATTGAGGGTATATATTTGGAAGGTCCGGAAATCTCACATAACACTTAATCAACTTAGAATTCCTTGGGGAAAGGGAGGTTGGGTATCACTGACCTCAAACGCTACAGTATGACTGCAAATGTACGACATTGGGGATTGGCTTCAAGGATCTGCTTACTTATATAGATGAGAAATTTGAAGCGGGATTGGTATTTCCCCTTTCTAAGCAATATGTTAAATCTTAATAGCGACAAACCAGAAAACAACTGCCCCAAACTTTCTAATCACAATCAAATCAAGGACACCCAAAGAAGATAATCAAATATGCTTACTGTAACACGCTAAGAAATTCATTTATTATAAAATCTTTTATAGCTGTTTATCAACAATTTAATGCAATTTAACATTTATATATAGACATCTATTTCTCGTTCCCTTATACATCAAAACCCCAAAAACTCACAACAAAAAACACTAACATATATAATACACATTATCCCAGGACAAGCAGGATGCTAGTCCTCACATATGGGTGACATCAGTAATGGAGCCCTATGTACGGAAAACTTCTTTAAAAGTTTCTATGAAACTTTTGAATGGCACCGGAGTGCCTACTGAGCATGCCCAGCATGCTATGATATTCCCTGCCACAGGGGTCTCTCTTCAGTCTTCTTTTTTCCGCGAAGCGGTTAGCCTCGCGGTTTGATTGGAGTCTGAGGTGATTTTTCATCTCCAAAAAAATCGGAAAATTTCGACAAATTTATATCACAAAAGGGGATTTTTTCCCATTTGTTACCGGCTGGTAACTTTTTTCCTTTTCGATTCCCGGCTGGGAACGATAAAATTCGGGCTTCGCGTCGACGGCCGTCCGGCGCCATGGCCTCCGGGTTTAAAAAGTGCCCGAATTGTAATAGAACAATGTCTATTACCGATCCGCATGGTGAGTGTTCTTTGCCTAGGCAAGGATCACAACATCCAGGCGTGTTCATCCTGTGCTGAAATGACCACAAAGGGTCGGCGCCTAAGGGCAGAAAGGATGGAGCAGCTTTTTTCAGTCCAGCTGCTGCCAAGACAGTCAACTTCGGCCCAGTCTTCGCCATCGGCCTCGATTCGGCAACTACTATTAAAAAAGAAACTTCCGGCTGCGGGGGACGCTTCCACTCCATCCCCGTCGATTTCATCGAAGGCATCCACTTCAGGAAGCGACAAACAGCCTGAGAAGCATCGACGGCGGAGAGAGTCGGTGTCCGGAGACACTACCACAGGTACGGGCTCTCCAGCTAAGAAAACCCGGACGGAAGCAGAGGCTCCAAGGCCTACTGACGGGCGATCCCCACCGATATCGGTGCCGGGTTCCGAACCTCCTCAGGGCCCTGAGGAGGAATCGGCATCGCCAACACCGCCTCCCTCCACAGCTGCTCTGTTTTCACCAGCTGTGCGAGTGGAACTTGATGCGCTCATTCGTCAAGCGGTGCAACAGGCTCTTCGAGACGCAATTCCGCCATCGATGCCGATTCCACAACCATCGATGCCCATCTCCGCACCAACGATTCCGGGGTCATCGACGATGCCGCGGGAACCGACATCGATTCCAACCCCGGTGCATTCACCGTTACCTCGTACGCCTCCTCCGATTCTGTCTTCGGTGCCACCGATGCCCATGCCGGTGCCCTCACCAGGAAGGCCGATGCCAACACCGGTTCCTCGGGAGGATGTCCCCATTTTGCACCCAGTTTTCAGCAAATTGGACACACTACTGGGAATCCTGACAAGGCAAGCACCGCAGGATCCACTTCCAGGCCCTTCAGGGGTGCCAAGGCCCCCTAGGCCACATTCGCCTGTAAGACCGTCGGTTCCTTATCCCAAGCCACAGCAGGAACCGGATGATTCCAATTCAGAATACTCTTCGGAAGAAGATTTATTCTCAGAACCATCTCCAACTGAGGATCACAGAAAGTCTCCACCGGAAGATCTTTCCTTCACAAACTTTGTTAGGGAAATGGCTGATACCATTCCATTCCCTATACAAACAGAGGTGGATCAGAGACAAAAGACTTTGGAAGTCTTACAGTTTGTAGACCCTCCAAAGGAGATGTTGGCAATCCCAGTTCATGAAGTCTTACAGGAACTTCAACACAGAATCTGGGAGCATCCAAGTTCTGTCTCACCGGTTAATAAAAGAGCTGAGGCCACGTACTTAGTACAGCCAACCCCGGGATTCCAAAGACCACAACTACCCCACCAGTCAGTGGTGGTAGAATCCGCCCAAAAGAAGGCGAAGAGACAGAAATCTCATGCTTCAGTGCCGCCTGGGAAGGACAGTAGGTTGTTAGACAACCTAGGCAGAAAAGTTTCCAGGGTTCCATGCTGGTATCAAAAATTACATCTTACCAGCTGTACATGAACCAATACCAAAGGAACCTTTGGAAACAGGTTCAAGAGCTTTCTCTGACCCTACCGGATCAATACCAAGAGGCATTTCAAGCACTGGTACATAAAGGCCTTGACTCGGGGAAACACGAAGTCAGGGCCACTTACGACTGTTTTGAGACAGCATCAAGGTTGTCCGCATCGGCTATAGCTGCACGACGATGGGCATGGCTGAAGGCATCGGATCTTCGCCCAGAAGTCCAAGATCATTTGTCTGATCTACCATGCTTGGGGGATAATCTCTTCGGAGACAAGATAAAGGAAGCGGTAGCGACGCTTAAGGACCACTCAGAGACTTTGAAGCAATTGTCGTCTCAGCCTCAGGAGTCGCAGGCCTCTTCTAGAAAGTTTCCAAGAAGAGATACTCGAAGGCCTTACTATCGCCAACGAAGATACTACCCCCCAGCAGGTAGACAGAGGCCTAGCCGCCCAGCACAGCGCCAGCAGCCTAGGCAAAGGCAGCTGAGGCCTCAGCCGCCTCCACAAACAACGGCCACGTCTGGTTTCTGAACATCCCCAGAGAGCAGCAGCATAAATCCGTTCCCCGAAACACCTGTAGGAGGCCGCATTCAATTGGGCCTCCTCCACCACCGACCAGTGGGTGTTATCCATCACGACTCACGGTTACAGGTTGGATTTCTCAACTACCCCTGTAGAGAAACCACCACTTCACTCTCATTCAATAAATCAACACTCCATAATTCTTCAAACAGAATTATCCACCCTTCTGAGAGCCAGGGCCATAGAACCAGTTCCTGGTCCTCAAAAGGGCAGAGGATTCTACTCCCGATATTTCCTCATTCCAAAGAAAACAGGAGGCCTTCGTTCTATCCTAGACCTCAGGAACCTCAACAAATTTCTCAAGAAAGAAAAATTCAGAATGGTATCCCTAGGCTCCATTCTGCCTCTTCTTCAAAGGGGAGATTGGCTCTGCTCTCTGGATCTTCAAGATGCCTACGCTCACATCCCCATCTATCCTCCTCATCGTCAATACCTGCGATTTCGGGTACTAGATCAACATTTTCAATACAGAGTGCTGCCATTCGGACTCGCATCAGCACCCAGAGTATTCACAAAATGCATGGCTGCAGCAGTGGCACACCTACACAAACAAAAGGTGCACGTGTTTCCTTATCTAGACGATTGGCTCATCAGAAGTCATTCAAAAGAAGGTGCTGTCGCGTCCCTCAAGCTCACCATCCAAGTCCTTCATTCTTTGGGGTTTCTCATCAATTACCAGAAATCCCATCTGTCACCAACTCATCTACTACAGTTTATAGGGGCAGAGCTCAACACTACGCTAGCGACCGCTTTTCTACCAAGAGACCGTGCTCAGACACTTGTCCTCTTAACTCACGTTCTCCGCAACCGATTCAAGGTGACGGCTCACCGGTGCCTCATTCTTCTAGGGCACATGGCTTCCACGGTTCATGTGACTCCCATGGCCAGACTGACCATGCGACTTCTACAATGGACACTCAAAACACAGTGGATACAAGCCACTCAACCAATGTCCACTCCTATTTACATCACACCAGAGCTCAAGGCCGCACTTCTCTGGTGGACGCTAATGCCCAACTTGCTCAAAGGTTTACCTTTTCAGCAACCAGTGCCACAAGTGACATTGACTACAGATGCATCCACCTTAGGATGGGGAGCGCATATTGGTCATCTAAAGACACAGGGCAAGTGGACACGACTCGAAGCCACTTTTCAGATAAACTTCCTAGAGCTTCGAGCTATACGCTATGCGCTGCATGCATTCAAAGACTGCCTATCACACAAGACTGTCTTAATCCAGACGGACAACACAGTAGCAATGTGGTACATCAACAAACAAGGAGGGACAGGTTCGTACCTCCTTTGTCAAGAAGCAGCGCAAATCTGGGACTGGGCCCTGACACATGCAATTCTTCTACGGGCTACCTACCTAGCGGGCATCCACAACACAGTGGCGGATCGCCTCAGTCGTCAGTTCCAACCGCACGAGTGGTCTTTGGATCCAACAATAGCGTCCAAGATCTTCCAGCGCTGGGGGCAACCGACGATAGATCTCTTTGCATCCCAGCTCAACTACAAGATGAACAATTACTGCTCTCTACTCCAACAGCAGAACAGCCTACCAAGGGACGCATTTGCTCGCCATTGGAACTCCGGCCTGTTATACGCGTATCCTCCGATACCACTTATAACCAAAACACTAGTGAAGCTACAACAGGACAAGGGAACTATGATACTCATAGCCCCATATTGGCCTCGACAAGTATGGTTCCCCACACTGCTAGATCTATCAGTCAGGGATCCGATTCGCCTGGGAGTAGCTCCCAATCTCATAACTCAGGAACAGGGTCAGTTGCGCCATCCCAACCTTCAGTCCCTATCCCTGACAGCATGGATGTTGAAAGCTTGATCTTACAGCCTCTCAACCTTCCATCCACTATATCTCAGGTACTTATAGCTGCACGTAAACCTTCCACTAGAAAGAATTATTCCTACAAATGGAAACGGTTTACGCTGTGGTGCACTCAGAAAGATTTAGATCCTTTCACTTGCCCCACTACCTCGCTACTAGATTACCTTTACCATCTCTCAGACTCTGGTCTTAAGACATCGTCTGTAAGGGTACACTTAAGTGCAATCTCAGCTTATCATACCAAGCTGGGAGATGCATCTATCTCCACACAGCCTCTCGTCAGTAAATTCATGAGAGGCCTAACTCACATTAAACCTCCAGTTCATTCCCCAAGCATACAATGGGATCTGAACGTAGTACTCACTAGACTTATGCGTTCTCCTTTTGAACCCATAAATACTTGTGACCTTAAATACCTTACTTGGAAAACGGTTTTCCTTATAGCCATTACATCAGCTAGAAGGATCAGTGAATTACAAGCACTAGTCACATACGAATCTTTTACAAAGTTCCTCCATGACAGGGTAGTCCTCCGGACACATCCAAAATTCCTTCCTAAGGTTGTCACGGAATTTCACTTGAACCAATCGATAGTTTTACCTACATTCTTTCCTAGGCCTCACTCTCACCAAGGAGAAAGAGCCTTACACACTTTGGACTGTAAGCGTGCACTCTCCTTCTATTTAAACCGCACTACAGCCCAAAGAAAATCCAGTCAGCTGTTTGTATCCTATGATCCAAACAAACCAGGTAAAGCAGTGGGTAAGCATACTCTGTCAAAATGGCTAGCAGATTGCATACAATTTTGTTATGAGAAAGCAGGCCTTACTCTTCAAGGGCGAGTAAACGCACACTCAATCAGAGCAATGTCAGCCTCAGTGGCACACCTTCGCTCTGTGCCTATTCTGGACATTTGTAAAGCAGCAACATGGAGTTCTCTTCACACCTTTGCAGCTCACTACTGCTTAGACAAAGAAGGAAGACAAGATTCAGCCTATGGACAATCCGTCTTAAAGAACTTGTTTCCAGTGTAACCCCAACTCCTTCTACATCCAACCTGCTGTGATTTCGGCTGATTCATTTCAATAATAATACCTTACGGTCACTTCAGCACAAAATGACTCAGCCTCTAGCTTGCTAATCACCCATATGTGAGGACTAGCATCCTGCTTGTCCTGGGATAAAGCAAAATTGCTTACCTTGTAATAGGTGTTATCCCAGGACAGCAGGATGTAGTCCTCACGAAACCCACCCGCCACCCCGCGGAGTTGGGTACGATATGTTTATTATTATTTTATTTTTGGCTAACGCTGATTGCTACAAAACAAGACTGAAGAGAGACCCCTGTGGCAGGGAATATCATAGCATGCTGGGCATGCTCAGTAGGCACTCCGGTGCCATTCAAAAGTTTCATAGAAACTTTTAAAGAAGTTTTCCGTACATAGGGCTCCATTACTGATGTCACCCATATGTGAGGACTACATCCTGCTGTCCTGGGATAACACCTATTACAAGGTAAGCAATTTTGCTTACACATATATAGCACACAACATATATATCCCACAAAAAATAAATAAGAAAAGGAAAAAAATAAAAGTTAAACAAATTTAAAAATTCATAAAAAAAAAATCAAAACTTGCTCTCTACCCAATGGTTAAAAATATTTCAGAAAAAAGTCCATATTGCGAAGTCCCATTGGCAAATTGTAGTTCACGCCAAAGAGTTAATCCACTTCACTCTGCCCACACTGTCGCTACCCCATGTTGGGCTACAGATGCAGTTTTATCGGCTGAATAGCGCCCTGTCTTCATTTATCTCCAGAGTCATAAAAAGCCATGAGTTAAAACTAACACCGGCTCTCTCTTGGGCAAAGGTGTGGAAAGGCACAGATTTGGAGATGATATAAAATAATTGTTTATTTATTTAAAATCTTTTCTATACCGTCAAGTTAATTTACCATCACAACGGTTTATAATGAGGCATATAAAGTAATAAAAATTGTTTAAGATAGGTAACACATTATAGATATGCCAATAATGAGCTTTAACAGGGTTCTTTTAATATACAAACTATTTGTTGATATGTTTTTATTAGTTTGATAAGTTTCTATTGCCGTTCAAATATAAGGTTAACAATCTAAAGTGTATTTAGCGGTGGGAAAAAAAGAAAACTAAAAACTACATACTCTGTGCTGAGTTACGATCTTATTCACCATTCTCTTTATAAAAAGCCAAGTTTTTAGGCTTCCTTTGAAAGGTTTGAAGTTTCTCTGCAGTCTTATCTCCAGTGGCATTGAATTCCACAATGTGGGTCCTGCCAAAGAGTGTGCTCGCTCCCTGACTCGTGTGAGTCTGGCTGACTTAACCGATGGGATAATCAGTAGTGCCTTATTGGCCAACCTCAGATTTCTGTGTGGTACATGTACACGTAGTGCTGTGTTCAGCTATTCTGCTTTTTCATCATGAATTAGTTTGTGTATTATACATAGTGCTTTGTATTGTACTCTTTGTTCTATGGGTAACCAGTGTAGTTCTGCAAGTGGTCTCTCTTTCTTTTACCTGTCAATATTCTTGCGGCAGAATTTTGCAATATTTGAAGTGGCCATGTAGTCACCTGTGGTAATCCTAGAAACAGCGCGTTGCAATAGTCAGTGCTTGCGAATATTAGTGCTTGTAAAACTGTTCGGAAATTTGATAGCATTAATAGAGGTTCTAACTTCCTGAGGACCATTAATTTAGCGTATCTTTCCTTTACTTTCAGTGATATGTGTTTTCAGGTTTAGTTCAGAGTATTATTACACCTAGGTTATGCACCTTCTCTGCTAATTCCACTCTTTGTTTATTATTAAGCATTATTGGTGATTGGATTGGTTTTATGTTTTTTTGTTCCAAGTGTATGAATTCAGTTTTTTCAATATTTATCACTAGTTCCATTTGGTTTAATAGCTGTTTGATTATGTCCAAATATATGTAGGCTAATTGTTTTTTCAATTGTCATCAATGGGTAAAATTAGTTGTATGTCATCTGCATATATATAATGTATGATTCCAAGACCAGCAAGTAGGTGGCATAGCAGGAGGTGGTAAATATTAAAATGTGTTTTTTTGACATTGTGTTTTTGATTTGCCCCTGAAAAAATCTGTTGTTTAAATATGACTTGAGCCATGCTATTGTGTTACTGTGTAGCCCTATTTCTTCAAGTCTTTTGATCAGTATTTCATGATTCACTGTGTCGAATGCTCTGAGGAAAGGTCTAATAAAACAAGAATGTAGCGTGTTCCACTGTCAAAGCCTCTTAAAATATTGTCTGACAGGGATAGTAGTAATGTTTCAGTGCTATGTTTGCAGAATCCGTGTTGGGCAGGATATAGGATGTTGTTGTTTTCTAGATGTTCCGATAATTGTTTTTGGACTGTGTTTTCTATTAGCTTTGCTAGGAGTGGTTTAGTCTTTGAATATCCCTTGGAGCATGGTCAAGACTAGTCTTAAGTAAAAGGTCATGACACTGTTGAGACCCTGCCTGGATTAGGCCATCCCTTCAAAATGGATGACTGAGCAAGAAGGAAATTGATCAGTGAGGATGCCAAGAAGCCAGTGAAAATTTTGAACCCCTTATGGGTTTCCATAGCCAAGACTGGTCAGTGTCCCAAGCACACAACAAATCTGGCCCTTCTGATAGGGTGACAAAAAGTAAGCCACTACTTAAAGCCCACCTTGAGTCCTGTTTGAAGTATGCAAAGGGAACACTTGGAGTTGTAACCACGTAATATAATTTTGTGGTTTGACAAAACAAAAATAGAATTTTTTGGCCTGAATGCAAAGCATTACATTTGGTGCAAACCCAGCACAGCACTTCACCTCAAGCATGGTGGTGGAAGCATCATCTGATGGAGACGTTTCTCATCAGTAGGGACTGGGGCGCTTGTCAGGACAGAAGGGACAATTAATGGAGAAAACTACAGAAAAGTCCTTGAGTAAAACTTGCTGTCCTCCTTAAAGGTGAAACTGGGACAGAAGTTAACTTTTCAGCATGATAGTGACCTGAAACGCATAGCTAAAGCTACACTAGAGTGGTCCAGTCAGAGCCCCAAGCTCAAGCCAAATGAAAATCTGTGGCAGAACTTGAACATTTGCTGTCATCAACACATAGGCAAAAAGAATTGCCTCATATCAAGACATCTAGGTGTGCAAAATTGGTGGAGACCTATCCCAACAGACTCGCACCTGTAATTACTGCCGAAAGTGCTTGCACCAAATATTGAATCTGGTGGGGGGTGAAGGCTTATCTAAATGTTGAATTTAAATTTTGTGTGTTTGATATGTATATGCTTTGTCCCCCAGTAAAAGACTTTTGTCCCTAAGAGCTGTGAAATGTGTTGAATGAAAAAACATCAGATGCACTCTCACAATGTGTGAAATTTTCAAAAAGGGGGGTTGTAGCCACTGTACACTATGGCTTCTGCATTTGAGCCCCTTGATAAGAAATGTGCAGTATATCATGTATTGTGTAAGAATCAAATACAGTATATTTAACGATTTTTATATACCAACATTCATTGGTAGTATCACATTGGTTTACAATTAACGATAACTTAGCGTAATATGCTTTACAGAGAGCTGAAAGGGTATGGAACAATGTAGGTATACAGGTTTTTTTGACTATGTACAAATAATAGCATGGAGTAACAATAAAACACTGTAGGAGTACAGGTTTTCTGACTATGTACAGTTAAAAACTTGGAGTAACATGCTTAGAGTAACAAGTTTTACAGAGAACTGAGGGGGTATAAAACAATGTAGGTATACTGGGTTTCTGACTAGACAAAATACAGATTGCAAGGCTTTTTAACTAGGTACAGACAAGATACAGATTAAAGGGCTTTTTGACTATGTACAGAGAAGATACAGATTAAGGGATATCAGACTCTGCGGATACTAAGTAGAGCCTATATTATGTATATAGTACATCCAGTGTAGAAAATGATGCTATGTAGGGTATATACATCCAATGTAGAAAGGAATGCTATGCAGGGTATATACAGAGGGAGAAGGAATTTTAGATTAAGTACAGGCTATAAAAAGTGTAAATGATTATCTAACTTTGCAGGCTAAGGGGGAGGGTTTAGGTATATGCCTGTTTGAACAGCCAGGTCTTCAGGTTCTGCTTGAATTTCTTTGAGAGAGGTTCTAGGCGTAATCCTACTGGCATAGAGTTCCATAGGGCAGGACCGGCTATGGAAAGCGCACGAGCTTTTGTAGTTGCGAGGTTGGTGAGTTTGGGGGAAGGGGTGCGTAGTGTGGCCAGATATTGATTTCTGGTTGGTCTTGATGCAGTGTGGAAGGTTAAGGAGTCATTAAGCCATTTCATGTTGGGGTTATGTAGAGCTTTATGCATGATGGAGAGAGTCTTATACAGGATACGGGATGTGATTGGGAGCCAGTGTAGTTCCTTTAGGATAGGGGATATATGTTCATTTCTACCGGTGTTAGTAAGGACACAGGCGGCAGCATTTTGCAGGATTTGGAGAGGGTGGATAGTGTTATTGGGAAGACCTAGTAAGAGGGCATTGCAGTAATCAATTTTTGAAAAGATAGTTGCATGTAGTACTGTACGAAAGTCTGGGAAGTGTAGCAAGGGCTTTAGTTTTTTAGGGTGTGTAGTTTGAAGAAGCATTCTTTAAGTGTAGAGCTAATTAATTTTTTAAGATTAATTTGGTTGTCTATTGTAACACCTAGGTCTCGAACATGTTGCAAAAATGAAAATGAAGGTGGTGTATGATAATGGAAAGGGATGGCATTAGTGGGATTTTGCAGTGAAATGAGTATGAGTTCTGTTTTTGCGGTGTTGAGGGCAAGGTGGATATCAGTTAGAAGATTGTTAATTGAGAGGAGGGTGGATTCCCAAGTGTTGATGGCCTTGGGTAGGGTGTCAGTAACTGGTATGAGTATCCGAACATCATCCGCATATATGAAGTGCGGAAGACCAAGTTCAGAGAAGAGGTGGCAGAGGGGTCGTAGGTAAATGATGAATAGGGTAGATGACAGGGAAGAACCTTGTGGAACACCATGATTGAGGGGAATTGCTTTAGACTCGCTGTTTCCAATTTTGACTTTATATAGCCTATTGCTAAGGTAAGATTTAAACCAGCTGAGGGCGACACCAGTGATTCCAATTTCATTTTGGCGCTGGAGGAGAATATTATGGCTGGTGTCAAAGGCTGAGGAGATGTCTAGGAGGGCTAAAATATATGAATGGCCTTTGTCTAGGCCTTTAAATGAGGAGGTCTGTTAGTGACAGGAGGGTTTCGGTGCTGTGGTATTTATGGAAGCCGTATTGCGAAGGAGAGAGGAGTTGTTGGTTATCAAAATGCTCGGTTAGTTGACAATTAATTGTTTTTTCAAGGATTTTTGTTATGAAGGGTAAGTTAGAGAGGACAGAAATTGGACAGGTCGGACGGGTCAAGTTTGGGCTTCTTTAATATGGGTTTGACTATTGCTTGTTTAAGGGGGTTGGGGACTGAGCCCGAGGTGATGGAGATGTTTACGATGTTGGCTATAGGTTGAGCTATTATATTGGGGATGGAAAGTAGATATTTTGGAGGGATTGTGTCAGATGGGTGAGAGGATGGTCTAGTTTTCTTTAGGATAGATTTGATTTCAGAAGCAGCAGCGGTTTCAAAAGATTTTAGTTCAGTGAGGGGGATTTTGTGGGGAGCACTGCTAGGAGGGTAGTTTGAGGGAAAGTGTGTCATAAGTTTGTTAAGCTTATCTTGGAAGTATAGTGCGAGATCATTACATTTTGCATTGGCTTCTTTATCAGGTATACTAATAGTAGATGATTTAGTTAGGGTTGCTACGTAATCAAATAGGGCACGGGCATTAAATTGTAGTTGGTGGATTTCGAGGGCGTAGAATTTTCTTTTTTTTTTTTATTTACTGTTTATTGAATTTTTCAAATTATTAACAAATTCAAGGTGCATAAGTAACAGTTCACAAAACTTAACAAAGGAAATTCAGCACAACCTTGGATTATCTTAAACCATTCATAGTGCAAGGTAAAAAAGAGACATACATATTTTATATATGAGCAGAATTAAGGAAATAATATACAATAAACCCAAACTATCTTACTCTTCATCCTTAAATTCAATTTTACCCCCCTCCTACAAGGGTAACTAGGAATGAGAATCCAGATATCCCCTCAATTGCTCTGGTTGGTTAAAAATATACCTAGAATCTTGGTATATGATTAAACAGCGGCAAGGGTATCTTAACATAAACTTTGCCCCTCTCTCCAGGACTTCAGATCTCATATTAATAATTTTCTTTCGACGTATCTGTGTCGAACGGGCGACAGAAAGAGATTCTGTGTTGAAATTATATTTTAGAAATCAAAATCAGATGTTCTATGGTCAGAATTTTCTTTTGGTCTTATTTAATATCTTATAGTAGTTGTGGAGAGATGTTTTGTATTTAGCGAGTAGAATGGGTGTAGGATCTTTACGCCAGCTCTTTTCTAGTTTTCTAAGGATGTTTCATCTTTTTTAATTCATGTGTGTACCAGGGTTTTTTCTTTGTATTTTGAGGGGATTTAATTTCTCTGGTTTGTAGTGGGCAGATTTTATGAATTTTATGAATCTGCCACAGTGTTGGTTAGGTTGTACCATAATGAAAGGGCAGAGTCTGCATCCGACAGATCTAAGTTGTCGAGTGCTAGCGAGGTTCGATTTGAGATCATCTCTGTTACAAGCTTTCCTGAAGTGTGTGATTGAGTTTGAAGGAGTAGGGGGAGCTTTTTATGGAATAAGTGGTTCTAATAAGGTAGTGGTCAGACCAGGGAATAGGTGAGCATGTGTGTGTGTGTGTGGGGGGGGGGGGGGGGGGGTCAGTGTATGAGTAGATTAGTGAAGATTAGGTCAAGGGTATGTCCAGCTCTATGTGTAGGATTGTTAATGATTTGTTTAAAGTCTAATGCTTTTAGTGATTGTAGTTTCACAGGAGGGTGATCGTGGAGTGGTGTCAACATGGAGATTGAAAACCTTAGCTCTTCCAGTATGGTTGGTGTCTATTTTCAGAATTGTTTCTAGAAGGCTAGTGGGATCTTGTTATCAATAGTGTCTGTATTTTTGTAGGATTGTTCTCAGGAGCAGCATCATTGTGTACTTATCAAAATCTCTGGGGGAGACAGGAGGGGCCTGTTCCCTAAGGAACCTAGCAATGCTTCTTTCTCTTTCCATTGGGGAAAACTGATCATTTAGTTATGCCTTTTGAGATAATTGAATGTTTCATATTTTCCATCTCCCTTTTTCTCCTCTTTGGTATACACATTTGGTAACCCTTTTAGACTGGCGCCAAATAGACAATATTGAACCAAAATGAGTCTGAAAAATCATTAAATCTATCAATCAGATGGGAAATAATTCTAGAATCAGCTCTTTTCAAAGTTTAAGAACTTTTAAGAGGGGGGCTACAGTTTTTTTTTGTTTTGTGTTAAAGCTACTGTAAATGAGCACTTGCTACTTAACATGAGGTTTGTAAGTTTGAAAAAATCGGTTTAAAAATTATTTTTAATGTAGTGCTGTTGCACTGGGACCCTGGCTTTTAAAGTTGTGGGCATGACATTCCTGTCTTGACCTTGCTGCAGTTCCATAATAGGCACCTATGGTTCTGAAATGATGACATCAGAAACCAAGTTCTAACTTATCGCAGAATAGGTGGAATTAATTACAAGCCAGGCGTTCAGAAACAATATATACATATACAGTATGATTGTAAGGTTCATTTTACAGTAACATTTTAAAAGTATAGGGTTCGTATCTAACACTGAGTCATGGCATTTCATGAGCATATGCTTAGATTTATTACATTTTCTTGTGTAGGATTTGTCTTGCATCTTTCAGTCTCTCCCAAGAAGTAGAGCTCTGCTATCTCTTGCTTTTCTAATACATACTCCATTTCAGAAGTATTCAGCAAAGCTAGCTTCTTTTGTAGTTTTCTAGCAAGTCTAGCCCACATGCATGGAATAAACCAGTCCTACAAATGAATCCCTTAATGGTTTAATCCTATTGCATATTTCACATAGGCCAATCCTCATGAAATGCTGGTTTCAAGTGTCATTCTTAAGTTTTGAAGTGTACCGGGCACCAGTGGGAACAGTTTGGTACATGTGGGAGTATGAGCTTGCATGCTCAGTTTTTTCGACAGCTCCATCCCTACCTCCCCTGGCGTTTCCTGTAGGAGAAGGGTGCGTGGTTGCTGCAAGGACACTGAGCACACATGCTTGCCGTTCTGTTAGTTGTAATGGGAAGCATCTGGTACACATCTGTAGGGGCATCAGGGTGGAAGAAGGAGAATTAGTGAGTAGGCGCAGAGGTGGAAGAGTATATGGGTTGGGGGGGCAGGGCAGTAGTGCGTACAAGAGTACAAATTTAGGTTTGTGTGGATTTCTGAAGGGCTGCATTACTCTACTTTTTCCAGCATTGTATGGATGAAAAAGAGCATTGCACCGTGACTTCTTAGGGCCCTCATCCAGGCCTAGTTTTCACAGTAACTAGAACATGCAAAATAACCCAGTGCTTAGCCCCAGTACCAACTGATACCACAGTGAATATACACGAGAGATGCTGGCTGAGGGTCTAAAGCAGCGATTCTCAACTGCTGTGTCGCCAAGCACATGCAGGTGTGTCCCCCACACTTCCTGGTCCCCTGCTGGCCCAGCTGCTCCCCCTGCCCCAGCAAAATGGGAACTCTTTCTCCGCCCAGGCTTAACATGCTGATAACCTGGGCAGGAGAGCTGGAGTCAGTGGCAGTAGCATGGTCTCTTCTTCCAGCCCCCCCCCCCCCCCCCCCCCGATTGGAAGAGGAAGTGGTGTGCAGCGGCCATGCGTGAGAGAAGAAGAGACCTTGCTAGGTAAAGTGCATGCAGCATCAGCCTGAAGAGCAGCGTGGCCTGGAGCAAAAAGAGGAACAATGTCTGTCCTGCAGCCGATGGGACTCGTTTCTCGAGGTCGCGAGAGCTGAAAGAGGAGGCTGTTGTGCCACTAGTTGTTCGGTGGTGGGGGAGAGAGCATGAGTGAGTGAGCAAACATATATTTGAGATCCTGTGTGTGTGTGTGTGTGAGTGAGTGACAGCATGTATTTAGGTGAGTGATTGAGAGCCTAAATGTGAGAGAGAGAATGTGTATGTATGATTCAGAGCCTGTGTGTAAGTGAGAGGAGAAAGTTGCAAGCAACCCCCTCCCCCCCCTCCTAATATAAAACAATCTCAGGGCATCTGGAAATCGAACATTTCCAGGTATGGAGAACAGAGCATTTTTCTATCCTTATTTTTAATTGAGTCTTTGTCTGCTGTTTTGAAATATTTTATTGGTGTCTCCACATTTTTTGAGGAGTTAATTGGATATTCCATTCATCAGCAGTTTTGAAATCTGTTCTTTTTGTTAGTATGGTTTTACTGCATTTGATTTTATATTTCTTTATTTTATGAGGACTGGTGATTTCTCTTTTTCCTTTGTTGCACTGCATACAGAGACTCTGGCTTGTTGCGGTTTCCAATTCAGTTTTTGACTGCATGTTTCTATTTATTTATTTATATGTTTTTATATACCGAGGTTTAGTGATGGCCTTCACTCCGGTTTACAGGTATAACAGTTTACATGAAAGATCAACGGTTTACATTAATATCTGTGGGAGGTGGCGCAGGCCTACACTCTGAAATACAAGTAAAAACAGAGGTTTACAAGAACAGACAAACGGATTACATTAGTAACTGTGGGAGGGATTATAACGGGAGAATATATGAACAGTCATACTATGTACATTAATACCAAAGGGGTATGTCATGGTAATTGTCATCTAGTTTTAGTGGTTTCACGGCACAGTGATGTCTCGTATTGAGTATATTTTACAAGTGTATATTTTACATAAAATATAAAAATTTTTATATTTTATGCTCTTTCAGGCCGATACAGTAAAGTGCGGCCGCGGTTACCCTGTTTTTAACCCGCTTCGTACGCACATTTTGGATGCGTATGTCTAACCCGCTATTCAGTATCGGGTTTTACGCGTCCTTACCGCTTACTGAAATCGACGTGTATCCCTTTCCACCAGCCACATGTATATGATATGTTAATGATCGGATTAGCTATTCCCTCCGATACAGTAACGTGCGCCCAGATTATCGCCTTTTTAACCAGCTATTTTGCCGCGTCTTTAACCTGCAAATTTACCGCCTTCCTGACCCTGGCGTTAGTGTGGTGTTAAGTCAGCTTCCTGCTGCCTTGAGCACCGGCTGAAGCCCAGCAGCAGTTCTCTGAATCCGTTCTTTTGTGCTGCAGTTTATGCTACCGCTGGCTCCGGCCGACGAGTCATCACTAACTGCTGGTTGAGTTGCCCGCAGCAAAGAAAAAAAAAAAAAGCACCACATGCCAGCAACAGAGGACTGCTAGAACTTAGCCACCCAATCCCAAACCACCCCAATTCACAGAAAAAAATGCTTCTCGCACAAGGGGGGGGAAAAAGTAACCCAACCTGGCACCACTGCGCTTAATGTCAGAGTACTTTGGTTCCATAGGGAACAACGGACACTGTTTCCGGGGGCTCCTCTGGCCTTCTCGTGGATCTGAGCTCCTTGTCGCCGCTGATTTGCAGTGGGCACGAGCTCCTGTATCAGGCCCTATCTCTACACACCCTACACCGTGACCTTGGATGTCCAGGCGGGCGCTCAAGGCAGGGTAAAATAGCACTGCATGCCTGTCTAAATCCTTACAATTAACTGTCCTTCTTACTTTGGCACAGGGAAGCAGGAGTAACTTTCTGTCCTCCTGTAGCTCTTTACATTTCCTCAGGCACACACTAGTACTGATATTATAATTTCTCACAGGACAAGCAGGATGGTTGTCCTCACAAATGGGTGACATCGAGGATGGAGCCCACCACGGAAAAACTTCTGTCAAAGTTTAACAGAACTTTGACTGGCCCCTACTGGGCATGCCCAGCAAGGCACTGACCCTGCAGCCAGCAGGGGTCTCCTTTCAGTCTTCTTTTTTCCGCGCAGCAGTTGCCACGCGGTGAAAGGAGCTCCCTTACCACGTTCCTGACAGGAATTCGGTACTTTTCTTTCCGAAGAAAATTTGCCCCTCAGGGGTCTCCCTTCAACAAATTTTTGTCACCTTCGCGGAAACCAGGAAGTTTTTTGCCTTTTTTCCTCGACTACCGTCGAATTTGGCCCTCGAGGCCTGTTGGCACTTACCGAGCCCGCGACTAAATTTGGCCTTAAGCCATGGCGACGGGGTTCCGTCGATGTCCGGATTGTACCCGGACTATGTCAATCACAGACCCCCATAGGGTTTGTGTTTTGTGTTTGGGTAGTGAGCATGATGTCCTGACTTGCACCAAATGTGCCCTAATGACACCTAAGGGTCGCAAGGCCAGGATGGAGAAGATGGGGCTCCTCTTCCATGCACCCACCCCAACGCCATCGATAGCATCGACGTCATCGGAACCGGCACCGTCGAAATTGCACCACCATCGTCAACCCTCCGGTGACCGGCCACCATCGATGACTTCTCGGCCGTCGACTCCTGTCCCCTCCCCGGATGGGCGAGGAGACCGGAAGGACAAGCATCGCCATCGACGGCACAAGTCTCGGCCTGTCGAGGATCCACAGTTATCGACCTCTGAACAGGCCGAACCACCGACTAAGAGGCCTCGATCAGACTTGGCACCGTCCACATCTCGTTCGCAGGCATCGAGGAAACCCTCACCCTCTCGGGGTGTGGGAGCCGTGATCCCACCGGTTACGGTGGTCCCTCCGGCTCTGCCTCAGCCTCCCTCTCCCGTCGAGCCGGGTATTGTTACCCCTGGTCTCCGGGCTGAACTGGACCGGCTGGTCCAGGAGGCCATCGAGAAAGCGATGCAAAGATTTCAACCTCCATTGACACCGTCTCCGGCACCGATTCCGGCACCGCCACCAGCATAGACCCCGGCACAGACTCCGCCACCGAGGAAGGAACCGACCACCGAACCTTTGGAAGCGCTGGCACCGCTACTACAACGTATGGAAGCACTTGTACATGCCCTTCCATCGATGATTCCAGTAGCACCGACAGCGCCATCGTCTCCGACTGGATTTTCATCGGCGGGAGAAACACCGTTCCTGATTCCCCCTTCCGGGGTGGTCCCATCGGTGCCTTCTCGTATATCTCCACCGATTTATCCTTCAGCTCCATCGATTCCAAGACCGGCACCGACTCCATCGGCAGCACCGAAACCCTCGATGCCGTTCCCAGTGCCGATTGTACCACCGGTTCCTCCAAGGTTTCCTTCGATGCCTTCGGATCCTCAACCAGGTCCATCGGGGCTTCAACCCCCAAGTGATCCCTATGATACCTGGGGTGATGATACATCTTCTGACACAGATTTACCATCACCGCCTTCTCCTACAGAGAGTAGAAAAAGATCTCCTCCAGAGGATCTCTCCTTTATTAATTTTGTAAAGGAGATGTCCGAAATTGTACCTTTTCAGCTGCAATCTGAGACCAATGACAGACACCAGATGATGGAACTGCTTCAATTTTTGGACGCTCCAAAAATCATCGCTTCCATCCCCATTCACCAGGTGTTTCTCGATCTCTTAAAGAAAAACTGGGAATCTCCTTCATCTGTATCACCAGTTAACAAGAAGGCTAACTCCACATACCTCGTCCAGTCAGTACCAGGCTTTCAAAAGCCTCAACTGGATCATCGCTCTGTTGTGGTTGAGTCCGCACAAAGAAAGGCCAAGCGTCTAAAGCCACACTCCTCCACTCCGCCTGTCAAGGACAATAAATTCCTGGACAGTGTGGGACGGAAAGTGTACCATGGAGCTATGCTGATTTCTCGCATAGCCTCATATCAACTCTACATGACGCAATATAACAGAGCCATCCTTAAACAGATGCAAGATTTTGCTGACACATTACCTGACCAATACCAGCCACAGCTTCAGGCCCTTCTTAACAAAGGGTTTGAAGCGGGGAAGCACGAGATCAGAACGGCTTATGACATCTTCGATGCCTCCACAAAGATTTCAGCTACTGCCATCTCGGCCAGACGTTGGGCTTGGTTAAAGTCATCCAACCTTCGCCCAGAGGTCCAGGATCGTTTAGCGGTTTTACCCTGCTTAGGGGACAATTTGTTTGGAGAACAAATTCAGCAAATTGTAGCTGAATTAAAAGATCACCACGAGACATTAAAACAACTTTCTTCTGTTCCGTCTGAGGTTTCCTCCAAACAACCACTTAAGAAGGACTCTAAGAAGTCGTTCTTTCGGCCACGCCGTTACTACCCTCCATCGGCCAGGCCTCGTCCAGCTCGATCCTCTACTAGGCCTCAGCCGCGTTAGCCTAGGAAACAAAGGCCTACTGTAGCCCCTCCTCCTGGGCCTGCGGCTGGCCTTTGACTCCCCTGTAGGGAACACATGCCAAACCCCTCTTCCAGACATTCCTGTAGGAGGTCGACTGTACCATTTTCTACAACCTTGGTTGCAGATCACCTCAGATCAGTGGGTGCTAACAATTATCGCACAGGGTTACCACCTCAACTTCATAACTCTTCCGGCAGACTCCCCGCCTCTTCAAGCGTGGAGTCTATCCACCCATTTGGCTCAATTACAACAGGAAGTATCTCTTCTTCTGCAATCAAATGCTATAGAACCCGTTCCTCCCTCTCAGCGAGGCAAGGGATTCTATTCCAGATACTTCCTAATACCAAAGAAATCAGGGGGACTACGTCCCATTTTGGACCTTCGAGCCCTCAACAAATACCTTCAAAAAGAGAAGTTCAAAATGGTAACCCTAGGCGCGCTGCTCCCTCTGCTACAAAGAGGGGATTGGCTGTGCTCTCTCGACCTCAAGGACGCTTATACCCACATTGCGATCACACAATCCCATCGCAAATATCTGCGGTTTCTAGTAGGCCACGACCATTATCAATACCGTGTCCTACCTTTCGGTCTGGCTTCTGCCCCACGAGTCTTTACCAAATGTCTCGTAGTGGTAGCAGCATTCCTAAGGAAGGAAGGTGTCCACGTCTACCCCTACCTGGACGATTGGCTAATCAGGGCCTCCACCCAACAGATAGCTCAATCCTCCCTAAGATTGACAATTCAAACACTCCTTTACTTAGGGTTTCTTGTCAATTACGAGAAATCTTGCTTAGTCCCGTCTCAAACCTTATCCTTCATTGGGGCAGACTTGGACACCTTACAGGCAAAGGCTTACCTTCCTCTTCAGAGGGTCCACACCCTAATATCCCTGGCTCGCCAGCTCCAGTCTCAGAACACTGCCACGGCTCGCCAGTTCCTCATTCTCCTAGGACACATGGCATCCTCGGTTCAAGTCACTCCCATGACCCGACTAGCCATGAGAGTAACACAATGGACTCTACGACTCCAATGGATTCAAGCTTTTCAGCCTCTGTCCTCCATAGTCACAGTCACACAAGCGCTGCGCCTATCCTTAACCTGGTGGACGACTCAGGTCAACCTCCTTCAGGGCTTACCTTTTCTTCCACCGGATCCGCAAGTAATCCTAATCACCGACGCTTCTCACATCGGTTGGGGAGCCCATGTGGACGACTTCCAAACCCAAGGGTTATGGTCCAAAGAGGAAGCCGAACACCAGATCAATTTCCTGGAACTTCGAGCAATCCGCTATGCGCTCCGAACTTTCAAAGATCATCTATTTCATCAGATAATCTTAATCCAGACGGACAACCAAGTGGCCATGTGGTACATAAACAAGCAGGGAGGCACAGGCTCCTTCCTTCTGTGTCAGGAAGCTGCGCAGATCTGGGCGGAAGCCCTCTCCCACTCTATGTACCTCAGGGCCACTTACCTGCCGGGAGTAGACAATGTATTGGCAGACCAGCTGAGCCGTGTCTTCCAACCACACGAGTGGTCACTCAACCCTCTCGTAGCGACCTCTCTGTTTCGAAAGTGGGGTTTTCCCCGCATAGACCTCTTTGCGTCCCCTCAGAACCACAAAGTGGACGATTACTGCTCTCTCATTCAGAGCCAGCACTCTCGGCCGAGGGATGCATTCTCCCTCAAGTGGACAACCGGTCTGCTCTATGCATTCCCTCCACTTCCTCTTGTGTCAAAGACTCTCGTGAAGCTACGCCAGGACGGAGGAACCATGATCCTGATAGCACCTTACTGGCCACGCCAAGTATGGTTTCCAATACTCCAGGATCTCTCCATCCACAGGCACATTCCTCTGGGAAAGGACCCGCATCTGCTCACTCAAAACGACGGATGCCTCCTCCATCCCAACCTCCAAGCCTTGTCCCTGACGGCATGGATGTTGAAAGGTTAGTCCTTCAACCATTTAACCTTTCAGATTCCGTTTCTCGGGTCCTGATAGCTTCACGAAAGCCTTCCACAAGAAAGTCTTATTCATACAAATGGAAAAGGTACACATCATGGTGCACTTCTCAGTCCCTTGATCCCCTTTCCTGTCCAATCTCCAAATTCTTGGACTATTTATGGCATCTCTCTGAATCCGGTCTTAAAACCTCTTCTATCAGAATGCATGTCAGTGCGGTAGCCGCCTTCCATAAGGGTATTGGGGGTAATCCTATTTCAGTACAACCCCTGGTAACACGCTTTCTTAAAGGCTTGCTCCATTTGAAGCCACCTTTACGCCCTCCGGCCCCATCCTGGGACCTTAACCTGGTTCTTGGTCGTCTAATGAAACCTCCTTTCGAACCTCTCCACTCCTGTGACTTTAAATATCTCACTTGGAAAGTGTTATTCCTTTTGGCTGTTACTTCAGCTCGCAGGATTAGTGAATTACAGGCCCTAGTTACCTATCCGCCTTACACTAAGCTCCTGCAGGACCGGGCGGTACTCCGCACTCACCCTAAATTTTTACCTAAGGTAGTTTCGGAGTTTCATATCAATCAATCTATCGTACTACCTATCTTTTTTCCCAGGCCCCACTCCAACTCTGGAGAGCAGACCCTGCATACCCTAGACTGTAAACGGGCTCTAGCTTTTTACCTAGACCGTACAGTTTCTCACAGGAAGAGCACTCAATTATTCGTCTCTTTCCATCCTAACAAGTTAGGACAACCTGTGGGTAAGCAGGCTCTTTCTTCCTGGTTGGCGGACTGCATTTCTTTTTGCTATAAGCAAGCTGGCATTCCTTTTCAAGACCGTGTTAAAGCACACTCTGTGAGGGCCATAGCGACGTCAGTGGCACACCTTCGATCGGTGCCGCTTCCTGACATCTGCAAAGCTGCAACCTGGAGTTCTCTCCATACCTTTGCAGCCCATTATTGTTTGGACAAGGCTGGAAGACAGGACTCCATCTTCGGCCAATCTGTCTTGCGTAACCTTTTTCCAACCTGATGTACCAACACCCTTCCACCTGCCCGGTGGGGTGCGGATGCCCTTTCCCAAATTCCACCCCAGTTGTTGTGCCTCTTGCACACCGTTGGGTACATTTGGTGCAAGTCAGGACATCCTCAGCTCGGTACTCACCCATTTGTGAGGACAACCATCCTGCTTGTCCTGTGAGAAAGCAAATGTTGCTTACCTGATGTAACAGGTGTTCTCACAGGACAGCAGGATGTTAGTCCTCACGAAACCCGCCCGCCACCCCGCGGTGTTGGGTTCGTTTCTTTTTACTTTTTAGGCACTGCCTGTAGCTTTGAAAATCAGACTGAAGGGAGACCCCTGCTGGCTGCAGGGTCAGTGCCTTGCTGGGCATGCCCAGTAGGGGCCAGTCAAAGTTCTGTTAAACTTTGACAGAAGTTTTTCCGTGGTGGGCTCCATCCTCGATGTCACCCATTTGTGAGGACTAACATCCTGCTGTCCTGTGAGAACACCTGTTACATCAGGTAAGCAACATTTGCTAATCTCGTTCTTAAATTGGAGGCTGGATGCTCCAAGTTCCCTTTTTCAATCATGGAATCTGGCAGAGCCACTGAGGCTCTCCCACCCTTGTCCAGCCACACCCGTCTTCTCCGTAGTTTTTCTTTTCAAAAACTCTCTGCCCCCAGAGAGCAGATCATTGCTCTGATAATGTCACAAAAACAGTGACACCTTAAAAGTTTTCACAGACCTTATGCCAGAGCTTATCAGCCTTCCCCATTCCATGGCACAGGTATCAGCCAGTTCTAGTAAATCTTTAATATTTTTCAAAGAACGCACGCCACGACCTGAGCGCCTGGCTGGACGTCCGAGGTCACGGCGTGCGTTCACGCGCCTTCCCGCTGCCTTGAGCGCTCACCTGGACGTCCAAGTTGGGCGCTCAAGGCAGCGGGAAGGCGTGTGAACGCATGCCATGCCCTGACCGGCTACGACAGCGGCAGCAAGCCCAGCAGCAACCGGTACAGCGGCATCGGCATGGGCTTCGACCAGCGGCACGTCTGCCCTCGCTCCAGCTACTCGGACTCGTGCTACGGGGCCCCGGGCGACCCTGAGGCTGACGGCGCTGGCCCGCCGCAGGCCAGTCCACGCTCCAGCCTGTGCGGTCAGTCCCTGAAACTGGAGAAGGAGCTGGTGCTGCACATGAAGAAAGAGTGTTTTGGTGAGTAACTAGTGTGTGGTACTTGCTTCAATGCCGACAGACGTTCATGGGCCTTCCCCCTGCCTTGAGCGCCCAGGCTGGACGTCCAACCGGGCGCTCAAGGCAGTGGGGTCTGTAGGTGAACCATCCACTTTCCTGGTGGAATGACATTTGAAATGACAGGTACCAGTGCACCCAGGATACTGTATAGGCGCTGTATACCGTCCTATACAGTAAAATGGATTGCGCATGCCTACCGCTTCATGGATGCGCTTTGGACGCCGCTTGCATTTGCGTCTCATTTGAATACTGTATCGGGCGGTATGTGAACAAAATTGTGCGCGTGGCAAATGAGGGTGTGCCCGGCACTGCCGCACTCTTTCTTTTGCATCCTTACTGTATCGGCCTGTTTATTCTTTGTTAGGTGAGGGTCTGCTCATGTGATTGAAGTGAGATATTCTGCTGCTTGAAGTTTCTGGGTTGGGCTCTATAGCAGCCTGGCTTGTTCCATTTTCCTAATAGAAGTATTGGTGTCTTAAGGCCTGGTGTAATATATCAGTGTTGCCTCTTCTTAGGTAAGATGGTTACTGTTTGACTGCTGGAAGTCGGTGCTATTCTGGTATGAGAGGTACTATTTATATAATTTATGTTCAAAGAGAGTACTCTTATTTTTCCCTTGTCATTCTTAACAATAAAAGTAATATGGGGTCTTTTTTTTTTTATCCGCCATAGATTGTAATGAGCAGTGTGAACACATGTGAGCATTGTCCATAAGGTGTGTCACAATGGGAAAAAGGTTGAGAACTACTGGTCTAAAGGACTATGGGGCCAATGTAATTAGCACTAAAACTGCCCCAGGTTTTTGTGCACAGTTGCACAGGTTTTTTCATGTGTTTTTCCTGCACTAGCCTTATGCGGGCATGTAATAGTGTTCAGCGTGGGAAAAACGCATGCATAAACCTGCTTTAAAACGCAGTTGGTTTAGCGCAAGTGCATGCAAATGAGGCAATTAACTTTTCATGAGCTATGCAGGGAGTCTCACATTGGTTAGGACAGGTTTTTGAATGTGGGTTTTTTTTAGCGCCTGGGTCAGGGCAGGAGTTGTTAAAGCATATGTCTGGAGATCGTTTTACTTTGGGGGTAATCGTGGATTACTTTCCACTTTTTCCAGATGTTTGGAACATTTTTGTGGGTCGGCTGTAGAAATCTCTGCTACATTCCAGCGCCTGCCGGCATCTGCCAGTATAGCTGCCACATGGTCGGAGACGGAACATGCAAGGGGTTAAACATTACTCTATCCACCTCCAGTTCCCCTCCCAGACCACCAGCTGCTTCTCTGTTTTATAAAAAGGGAAGGTTTTTGCCTCGTGAATCACTCGCAGGTCACCACAGTAATGCGGGTTTGTGTGTTTCTGCGCAGTTTTGTTACAGAGGGCCATGAGTGCGCATTTTTACACAGTTTCCACATTTGTGTAGATTTCGGCACACATCTCTTTTGCTTATGGGCCCTTTATTACATCCTGTGAAGGTGCTTGTGGAAATCTTGAAAACCCAAACTGCTGGGATAAGTTTGTAAACCTTTGGTCTAGATACAGCCCTGGGATGGGTTGGCTTAGTGATTGAATAAGATGAATTTGTCTGAACATAAGACTTGCCATGCTGGGTCAGATCAAAGGTCCTTCAAGCTCAATATCCTGTTTATAAGCTGGTTTGGCCACTGTTGGAAACCCCTGGCACCTGGGAACTTTTGAATTGTGATCACCCTGAGATTGCTGTTGATTAGTTTGGGGGGGGGGGGGGGATGGAATAATATAAGACTATAAAAAATTGCCATACTGGGTCAGACCAAGGGTCCATCAAGCCCAGCACCCTGTTTCCAACAGTGGCCAATCCAGGCAAAAGTACCTGGCAAGTATCGGCTTTCTCTCTTTCACCCACCCATCTAATCCATACTTTCTTTTTTTTTTTCCATCCTCCCCCCCCCCCCCCCCCAAGATGACCCAGCATACTTCCCCTTTGTCTCTCCCTCACCCCAGCACTCTCTTTGCTCCCTTCCTCTATAAGTCTCTGCTCCATGACTTAAGCATCCTCACTCTACCCTTAGCTGATTCCCAAGTCCTGAAATCATAGCCGCAGACTGAGTTTTGTGCGTGTTGCAGCCCCTCTCCAGTTTCTCCCCACATGCTGCTTGCAGTGTCTACTCCAGGCTCGCTGTTCTCCACAGGCTTACTGAGGAAGAGGAATGGCTGAGCTGTGTACAGAGAAGGTGCCCTGAGATTTCTAGTGTTTCCCCTGAGATCCTGCAATTGATGCAAATTTCCTCAATCTCAAGGTGAAATTCTGAGTGTTCCCAGGTATGCCTGGCAGGATCCCAGAAGGTCCATAGATTCTATGCTGTTTATCCAAGGATGACAGATTGATTAAATGTTTGTTTCTGGTCGGGAGGGGTTTTTACCATCTCCCTTGCATAGCTGCCTCTTCCTCCAGCTGCCATCTGCTAAATATGATGAATGCAGGGCAGTTTGACACTTCCTGCCAGCAGATGGCACCAGTGGGAGAGTTACGTGGGATGGGCAGCCCTGTGTGTTTGCTTCCCTACTATGATACACAGCAGGAGTAAAGGTACCCTAAGCAGCACTGACCAGGTTTGCTGATATTTTCAGATTCTCCTACTATATTTAAAGTTGTGGTACTAGTTGCTTTATTGTAAATACCAACCTACTTGCATTCTTGGTTGATTTGATTCCTTTCTATAGTCCAGGAGTGGCCAACTCTGGTCCGTGAGAGCCACAGACAAGCCAGGTTTTCAGGATATCACAATGCATATGCATATGAGAGATTTGCATGCAGTGGAAGCAGTGCATGCATATTTATTGTAGGTATCCTGAAACCTGGCCTGTTTGTAGCTCTCAAGGACCAGAGTTGACCACCCCTGTATTAGTAAATATCCTAGGTTTCATCACAGTATGTTTGTTATACTTTTTGGAACAAAAGGTTTGTACTTTTTTGGGGGGGAGGGCCATCCCCTTTTATAAAATTTTCCATGTGCTTTTTGGGTGTTCTTGTTTATGCAGCCATGCCCTACCATGATGCCTGATGGAAAGCAGCATAGCAGCATCACTTGATTTACTGAGAATATGGTGTGGTACAAGTGGGCAAGTAAGACATTTCTGAGAACAAAACTGTCGTCTTCAGTGAAATTGAAATGGATTGGGGACAAGGGATCCTTTTTAAAACCAACAAAATTAGCTGCTGAGTTGCGTGAATTGTTTTGTTCTACTAAATATTACTGTACGTTTTCTAAAATGCCTCTTGAAGAATGATGAACAAAAATATTTTTTTCACATAGATAAGTAGCTGAATTAGCCATGCTGCCTGGGTACGTCTTCCGTGCCACTAGGTGGTGGAGCACTCTAAGTCTAGTAAAGTCTTTCAGCTAGGTGCTCCCTCTTGTATCTTCCCGCTTTGCCTGAGGCTCCTCTATCAGCGGTTTTCCGCACAATTGTTCGCACCAGAACTCTTTTCTCCTGAGAGAATTAATTTCTGTGAGGAAAAAAAAGGAGAAAGTCATCAGCAGGTCATCAATCCAGCGAGATGCCTCAACCAGGATTCAGATTTTGTGCCTGCGGCAAGATAATGTCGGCCACTGATGGCCACATTTCTTGTTATTTATGCTTGGGTCCAAATCATGACCAGGATAATTGTGAGGACTGCGGACGCATGTCCCTGGGAGTGCAGTGTCAGTGTGCTGCCAAGCTCCAAGAGTTAAAACAAGACCATTGGGCTCTTATGCCCCTTCGGAGGCTTCCATCAGATCCTCCCCAGGGCCAAAGAGGAGAGAAAAGGCTCCTTCAAGAAGGGCTTGTTCAGTCGACCCCCCCCCCCCAGTCAGAACACACGCTGTTGTTGGCCCGCCAAAAATCGGCGCACGGAGGATGCATCGGTAGCATCGCGGCCGCATGCTACATCGACACTGACGCACCGGCGCTCCAAATATCAATACGCCGGCTCAGAACCGAGGCATCGCATCGAGGCGCCTTCTAAAAAAGACTCATCGCAAGAATAGCGGTGTGTCGCATCCACGCCCGACCGACGTACCACCGCAGTCGAAGCGCATCGGTGCTCTTGGCTCTCTTGATTCTATTTCCCTTCCACCCCCACCATTAATGTAGAGAGCAGTGTTGGAACTGCATCCAAGTGAAAATCTACCATAGTTAGGGGTAGTAACCACCGCAGTAAGCAAGCTACACCCATGCCTTTGTTTACCCAGACTATGTAACTCATTCCTTGTTGGTTATTGTCTGTATATAGATCCACCATTCTACATTCCCCCTGCCGTTTAAGCAGAGAGCTATGCTGGATATGCATTGAAAGTAAAGTATCTGGCTTATTTGGTTTGGGGTAGTAACCGCCGTAACAAGCAAGCTACTCCCCGCTTTTTGTGAATGCAAATCCTTTTTTTCCACACTTCCTCTTGCCGTTGAAGCTTAGAGCAGTGTTGGAGTCGCATTAACCGTGTGTATGTTTATTGAATAAGGGTATTATCTCCAGGCAGTAGCTGTCATTCCCGCAAGCCACCCACTCTTCATTCACTTCCTCTAGACTTGATGGATCCACAGTGTTTATCCCACGCCCCTTTGAAGTCCTTCACAGTTCTGGTCTTCACCACTTCCTCTAGAAGGGCATTCCAGGCATCCACCACCCTCTCCGTGAAGAAATACTTCCTGACATTGGTTCTGAGTCTTCCTCCTTGGAGCTTTAACTCGTGACCCCTGGTTCTGCTGATTTTATTTTTCCGATGGAAAAGGTTTGTCGTTGTCTTTGGATTGTTAAAACCTTTCAAGTATCTGCAAGTTTGAATCATATCACCCCTGCTCCTCCTTTCTTCCAGAGTGTACATATTTAGATTCTTCAATCTCTCCTCATAAGTCAATAGAACACAAAACAGCAGTTCTGTCACTCACATCCCCTCACCAACTATCCACATCTAGGTGTCAATATTCTTCTTCTACATACAGAAGAACCAATTTCAGAGCTTATAAACCTTACTCATACTACAAGCCTCCAGCCTATCAGCCGTCAAGGCAATAACCATATCAGCACCAACCATCACGCCAATGCCCCAGAGTCCCTCGTCAGCCACGTCAGACTGACCCTCAATCGGCAAAGACCCAACCGTGTTTTTAGGGATCATGCTGCCACAGACACATCTAGTAGGGGGCAGATTGTCCAATTTCCTTCCAGTCTGGAACCACATCACGTCCGATCGATGGGTCCTGACAATAATTGAGCAAGGTTACTCTCTCCATTTCTCATCCCTCCCAATCCTCCCGTACTTGATTCCTCAGAAACAGCAAACAGCGCACCGAGGACATCTCCTACGGGAACTCAAGATTCTCCTCCAGAACAAGTGCTTTCAGAAATTGCCTTACCCGCAATTTCATCTACGGTTCTACTCACAATACTTCCTTATTCCCAAGAAGTCAGGAGGACTGAGTCCCATCTTGGACCTACGTTCACTCAACAAACACCTTCACAAAGAGGAGTTCAAAATGGCTTCTCAAGTCCATTCTTCTGTTCCTACGACCCAAAGATTGGATGTGTTCACTGGATTTGAAGGATGCATATGCTCACATACCAGTGCATCCCAACTCCTGGTGATACCTCTGTTTCCAGGCGGACAACCAGCACTTCCAGTACAAAGTTCTCCCATTTGGCCTTTCCTCTGCCCCCATAGTCTTCACCAAATGTCTGGCAGTAGCGGTGGCACACCTCCGTCATCAGGGGATGCAAATATTTCATTATCTGGACAGTCTGCTTCGAACTATTTCTTGCCTAGACAATCTAGGTCTCTTAATCAACTTCAAAAAGTCAAATCTAGAACCAACTCAAACCTAACAATTCATCGGAACCTACATCGACACAATTCAAGACAAGGCCTTCCTACCACACCCACAAGCATTAGCTCTCTCCACACTATCTTCAGTTCTTCTTCACAGTACGACTGTTCCAGCCCGCCAAATCCTAATCATTCTAGGACACATGGCAGCATCTATCTACGCAGTCCCACATACGTGTCTGTATATGCGTCTCCTGCAATGGGGTCTAAAAAAAACCAATGGACACAATTTCTTCATCCATTGTAGACTCCCATCTCCTTAACCAACAGCATGAAGAAAGACCTGCAATGGTAGCTACTCCCATCGACACTGCTAGCGGGTTCACCTCTACGACCCCTTTGACATCAGATAATACCACAGACGCATTTCCTAAGGGATGGGGAGCCCACCTAGACCAGCTACAAACACACAGGGTCTATGGTCCACATATGAACGTGCATTACACACAAATCTTCTGGAATTCAGAGCGGTCAGAAACGTCCTTCGAGCCTTTGAAAACCCCCTACAAGGAAAAACAGTGATGATTCACACAGACAACCAAGTTACAATGTTCTACATAAACAAAGAAGGAGGTTCCGGTTCTTGGAACCTCTGCAAGGAAGCAGTAGAGAATACTGGAGAGGGCTCACCACAGATCCATCTCTCTCCAAGCAACTTATTTGCCCGGAATCAGCAATTCCAGAGCAGACAAACTCAGCAGGATATTTCATCCCCACAAATGGGAACTACATCAAGAAGTTGCACAGCACCTATTCTCCATTTGGGGCCTTCCATCGACCTCTTTGCGACCGAAAGCAACAGGAAAGTGGAGAGCTTTTGCTCCGTTTACCTAAGATTACTCAGACTAGTTCTAGATGCTTTCCTCATAACTTGGTCTCACAACCTACAGATGCAGTAAAAATTGCGGAAGAGCGGGCAAGTGCCCGCTCTCCCGGCGTATGCACAGGCCACTCTCCTATACATGCGATACAGTAATTTATTTAAATTAGGGTCTGCAGCAAAAAGAGGCGCTAGGGACACTAGTGCGTCCCTAGCGCCTCTTTTTGGACAGGAGCGGTGGCTGTCAGTGGGTTTGACAGCTGACGCTCAATTTTGCCGGCGTCTGTTCTCGAGCCCGCTGACAGCCACGGGTTGTATTGCACGGGAATACCTAATAGGGCCATCAACATGCATTTGCATGTTGCGGGTGCTATTAGGTTCGAAGGGGGGGGGGGGGGTTGGACGTGCGTTTTCGACGGGCTATTACCCCTTACTGAATAAGGGGTAAAGCTAGCGCATCAAACGCGCGGCCAATCGCGGGTTAACAGTGCGCGCCGCTGGAGCGCACTGTACTGTATCAGCCTGTTTATGCACTCCCTCCGATACCACTCATCTCTTGCACGATCCAGAGATGCATTGAAAGCCAGGCGGATCTGATCCTCATCGCGCCAGCATGGCCAAGACAACCATGGTACAGCTTCCTCATAAAGCTATCAATACACAATCCAATTCCCCCTGGGCAACAGCCCTCAACTTCTTAACCTAGGACAGCGGATCACTACTGCATCCTCTTCGCTCCTCCCTATACCTCACGGCATAGAGATTGAAAGTCTCGTGTACCGGATCTTAAACATTTCTCCTTCTCTTCAAGACATACTGTCCTCGAGAAAACCTTCGACCAGACTAAACTACCAAAGAATGTGGTTACTCTACACTTCCTGGTGCTCAGCGACGGGCATGGACCCACTTACATGCCCATCAGAACGCCTTCTGTCCTACCTCCATCTTCTCTACAGTGAAGGCCTCGCAACAGCCTCACTCCGAGTGCACTTAAGTGCTAAAGCAGCTTATCATAAGAACATAAGAAATTGCCATGCTGGGTCAGACCAAGGGTCCATCAAGCCAAGCATCCTGTTTCCAACAGAGGCCAAACCAGGCCACAAGAACCTGGTAATTACCCAAATACTAAGAAGATCCCACGCTACTGATGCAATTAATAACAGTGGCTATTCCCTAAGTAAACTTGATTAATAGCCGATAATGGACTTCTCCTCCAAGAACTTATCCAAACCTTTTTTGAACCCAGCTATCACAGTCCCCTAAACGGAGAACCCATATCATGTCATTCTCTTGTATCCAGATTCATGAAGGGAGTATTACACTTACGTCCACCACTAAAGAAACCACTGGTGCCATGGGATATTAATATAATCCTTGAACTGATGCTACCACCATTTGAACCATTAGATACTTGTCACCTACGATACCTCTCATGGAAGGTACTCTTTCTGACTGCTCTTATATCAGCAAGACGGGTTTGTGAGCTTCAAGCCTTAGTTCACTACCCTCCTTATCTTCAATTTCACCATGAGAAAGTGACATTATGCACTAACCCCAATTTTCTACCAAAGTGATTTCTAGTTTTCATATTAACCAAACCTTCCATCCTAAACCTCATACAAACGACAATGAGTGGAAGCTCCATACTTTAGACTGTAAGCGTGTGCTTGCCTACTACAAAAAGCACACCCATTCACCCAACAGACCCTCACAGCTATTCCTTTCTTTCAACCCGAACGCGCCAGGACGTCCAGTGATAAAAAGAACTTTATCAGCTTGGATATCCAACTGTATACAGTTCTGCTATCAAAAGCGTTCACAGCAGCTATCTGCGACTCCAAAAGCACATCAAGTGCGTGTGATGGCTGCTTCAGTTGCCCACCTCCATGAAGTGCCTCTCATTGACATCTGTAAAGCGGCAACATGGTCATCACTACGTATGTTCACATCCCATTACTGTTTGGACAAACAGACTGCGGATGATGCACTCATGGGGCGGACTATCCTGTAGAAGAGCACATGTTCCTCACATAAAATGCCTTCATAGGAACTGTCCGCCAATACTCCCATATTGAGCAAAATAAACTAACTACGCTCATATCAAAATGCTCAATACGTCAGCTGGGGACTCCCAGACAGCATGGCTAATTCAGCTGCTTATCTACGTGAAAAAAGCAAGTTTGCTTACCATAAACGGTGTTTTCCGTAAATAGCAGATGAATTAGCCATGCTGACCTGCCTGCCTCCCTGGACAGTTCTGACATGGCATACTACTTGCTTTGATACAGACTGAGGAGCCTCAGGCAAAGCGGGAAGATACAAGAGGGAGCACCTAGCTGAAAAACTTTACTAGACTTAGAGAGCTCTGCCACCTAGTGGCACAGACGACATACCCAGTCAGCATGGCTAATTCATCTGCTATCTACGGAAAACACCGTTTATGGTAAGCAAACTTTCTTTTCTCATACTTAGGAATCTTTGGATTTTTTTTTCTAGTCTTCCCTAGGATCCTCTTCTACTTCCTCCTTCCAGTCTGTAAGCTCCTACGGTCCTTTCGGCAGAATACCAGCATACAGCCAGTTCAGTCCCAGCCCGCTAGTGGGACAGCAGTTTGGTGCAGTGGGAGTTGGTATGTATATGTACTTAAATAGCTTTTATGTTCTCTTTAAAGTAATTACTGAAAAAGTTTCCAGAGCTCATCAGCTGGAACTCTTGTAGGAGCCTGCCTTGTTGTGAATCACAGGCTTCCTCTAGTAATAAATACCGGTGATATAGTCTGTATATATATTGTGACATCTAATAATTTGCTTCTGTTAATGAAGATAACATGCTGTGAGGGGCACTGTCTTAATTCACATATCCATTTTGAGCCTTGTTTTCAAAACAGTTTTGCCACTGGAAAAAAAACAGCCCTGTGTATCCTTAAAAGAAAATGTTTACATTGAAAAATTCTTATTCATTATAAGGGTGTACAGCTTTTCATACACCCATAAGAAGGGCGTTTAGCTTTTAACTGACTTTTGAGGTAGCTAGATTCATTTTAGGATGGCACAGTAGTACATAATATTAGAAGGGAAACTTTTATGCATTGATTTTTGACTGACTGAGACACTGGTCATTCATAACATTTTACAGCCTTTTAGTTAGAATAGGTCTTGCATGCCTCAAACCCTTGTTAATTCCACACCCATGCAGAAAAATAGATTGTACAGGGAACTGCTGTGGCTTCAAATGAGTGACCCTTTGTGTGCTTGGGGCTTACCACTAATGAGGAATATTGGTTCATTTCAGAAATCCCTAGATCAGGGGTCGGGAACCCATGGCTCGCGAGCCAGATATGGCTCTTTTGAGGGCTGCATCTGGCTCGCAGACAAGTGTTGCCACACTTTCCCGCTGACCCAGCTGCTCCCCGGTCCTCCTCTGCCCGGGCTTAAAATGCTGTCAGCCCGGGCGGAACGCGGCAGGACAGCTGGAGTCAGCGGCACCGGCGTGCTCTCTCCCCCCCCCCCCCCCCCCCCCCCCCGCGGCCCGGAAGAGGAAGTGGAGAGTATCGGGTGCATGCGCGGCAAGAAGAGACCACGCTAGTGTGATCTCTTCTTCCCGCGGCCCGGTAGAGGAGGTGGAGCGTATCGGGTGCCTGCGCGGCAAGAAGAGGCCACGCTAGTGAGCTCGGCATCGCCCCGAAGAAAAGAAGACTGCAGCGCGGCTCGGAGGAAAATGAAGAGGTTCAATCGCGGCCGATGGGACTCCGCCTCCGCGAGGGCTGAAAATGAAGAGGTTAGCTTTGGGAGGAGGCTGCTGCTGCCGCGAGTTCCCGGGGTGGGGGTGAGAGAGAGTGAATGAGCGAGCAAGTGTGTTTGCTCGCTCATTCACTCTCTCTCTCCCCCACCCCGGGAACTCGCGGCAGCAGCAGCAGCCTCCTCCCAACGCTAACCTCTTCGTTTTCAGCCCTCGCGGAGACGGAGTCCCATCGGCCGCGGTTGAAGCTCTTCATTTTCCTCCGAGCCGCGCTGCAGTCTTCTTTTCTTCGGGGCGATGCCGAGCGCACTAGCGTGGCCTCTTCTTGCCGCACAGGCACCCGATACGCTCCACTTCCTCTACCGGGCCGCGGGGGGGGGGGGGGGGCTGTGTGTGTGTGTGTGTGTGTGTGTGTGAGTGAGAGATTGCATGTATGTGAATGATTGAGAGCCTGTATATGTGAAAGAGAGTATGTCTGTGATTGAGAGCCTGCCTGTGAGTGAGAGAGCATGAATGTAAGTTTACCATTGGGAACCTGTATGTGAAAGTTTGTGATTGAAAACCTGCTTGTGTGAAAGAGTATGTGTGTATGATTGAGATCCTTTGTGTGTGAGAGAAATCATGTGTATGTATGATTAAGAGTCTGTGTGTATAAGTAAGAGAGAGATCACGTGTGTCTGTGTGTGATTGAGAGCTGGTTTAGGTGAGGGAGTATGTGATTGAGAGCCTGTGTTTAAATGAGAGAGAGAGAGACCATGTGTGTCTGTGTGTGATTGAGAGCTGATTTAGGTGAGGGAGCATGTGAGTATGTGATTGAGAGCCTGTGTTTAAATGAGAGAGAGAGACCATGTGTGTCTGTGTGTGACTGAGAGCTGATTTAGGTGAGGGAGCATGTGAGTATGTGATTGAGAGCCTGTGTGTAAATGAGAGAAAGAGAGGACATGTTTGTAAGCATGTGAATGAGAGTCTGTGTGAGAGAAAAAGACAGCATGTATTTATGTGATTGAAAGCCTGTGTGTGTGTAAGCGTGAAAAGATAGATAGCATGTGTGTAAATGTGTAATTAAGAGCCTATATAAGTGAGAGAGAAAAAACGTGTATATGTGAGTACTGACAGCATGTGTGTATAGGTGTGTCATTGAGAGCCAGTGTGAGAGAGCGCTGGTATGTGACTGAGAGAGGAGAAAGTTCCAAGCAAACCACCCCACCTCCTGCTAATTCAGAACAATCTCAGGACACCTGGATATCAAACGTTCCCAGGTATGCAGAGCAAAAACATTTTTGTATCCTTATTATTTTTCATTACTGGGTCTTTGTGTCTGCTATTTTGAAATATTTTGTTGGTATCTGGAAATGTTTTATATGAGTTTTTAATTATTGGATATTCCACTCATCAGCTGTTTCGAAATATGTTCTTTTTGTTAGTACAGTTTTACTGCTGATGATTTTATATTTCTTGATTTGTTATATAAGGATGGGTGATGTTTCTTTTTTCCTTTGTTACACTGCATACAGAGACTCTGGCTTGTTGCAGTTTCCAATTCAGTTTTGTCTGCATGCTTCTTGTTATGCGTTTTGGTCTCTTTATTCTAAGTTAGGTGAGGGACAGCACGTGATTCAGGTGAGGTTTTCTGCTGGCGTGTAGTTTCTGTGTAGGACTCTATAGCAGCCTGACTTGGTCCGTTTTCCTAATAGGAGGTGTATTGGTGTCTTAAGGCCTGGTGTAATATTTTCAGAGACTTTTTGTACTTTAAAAGTGTGATCTTACATAAAATGCACACATTTACTTGTATTTAGTTTTAAACATATTGTATGGCTCTCATGGAATTACATTTTAAAATATGTGGCGTTTATGGCTCTCTCAACCAAAAAGGTTCCTGACCCCTGCCCTAGATAAATTGAGCATCAGTTACATTATCCATTAGTCCGTTCTTCATCCAATAAATTATGGCTTTACAGATGGAGTAGGTTAAATATAGCATTGTGGTGATATTTTTAAAAATCCAGATATGGATAGATATGGATGAGACTCGAAATTTTTTTTTTTTTAATCTAGGTATTTTTAAATGTTTGCTAGCACATTCTTCTGGGCAGCATTTGCAGAGACATGTTACTGTGGAGCAAGCATTTCCAATCTGTCTTTTTTGTATCTTGATGGGAATCAGACTGTTGGAAGTACAAAGCTCCCAGTGTAATGTAGCTCTCCCCCTAGCAAGGCTGTGAAGGCTCAGTTCTCCTGCCGTGCTGCCACAACAGGCCCAATCAATCGTTTTCAGGCTATTCACGGTGAATATTCATGAAAGATTTGCATGCACTGCTGCCATTGTATGCAAATCTCTTGCATATTATGGATATCCTAAAAACCCAACTGGCTGGCTGTGTCCCAAGGATTGGGTTGAGAACACGTCTTTTAAAACATTTTTTTTAAATGATGAAAGTAAACAGATAGTGATATCTCATACATTTATGAGTAGCTTTTGAGAAAGTTGCTCCCTCCATCAGGTCAGTGCAGACTGAGCTAGGGATTATGTTGCCCTAACGGACAAGTAAAGGATGGGTTACATGACAGCATGGTTGCTGTTTTAGTCCACTTGAATGCACAGAAATAAAGGTTAACAAATAACAAAAAATATATGGTGGTACCTGTTTTTTTTGGGGTTTTTTTGGACTAATTTAATATATGACATTAATGGTGGTTGTTTTCAAAGAGTTATAAAGTAAAACCTTTGAGAGCAGACACCAGCATACTAATGCAGCATACTTGAGGGTCTTTGATTCCCCTTGAATTTATGAGAAACATTGTAACCCATCTAATATTCTCTTCTGTGTCAGCTCCTAAATCTTTAGTTCTCCAAGGGGAAACAGAATGGTAGTCCTCACACATGGGTGACATCAGATGGAGCCCCGACATGGAAAACGTGTCAGTTTCTAGAACTTTGACTTGCCACACTGGGCATGCATAGCATGCCCTATACCATGCATCCATGCAGGGGCCCTCTTCAGCCTCTCTTTTTCCACAGAGCTGCAGCATTGCGGTTGATGAGCATTTTTGACCTGTTTTGGAAAACTTCTCTGGTATTCACTCTTTTTGCATGGTTTTTTTTGCCTGCATTCAATGCTGGGTTCCTCTGTCCTTCCTGTAGTGCTCCTAGTCAGGGTTTTTGTCGTTTTATTGGTAAGTTTCCTTTTGTGGTCGATTCCCCTGCAGCGGCAGTGCTTCACCTGCTGCCATATACTTTTGATATTGCTTCCCATTTATTTTGCCCCTTCATGGCCACATCTGGTTTCCAATGATGCCCTCTGTGCCCAAGTACCATGTCAATCACGGACCCCCATGAGATATGTGTTCTCTTCCTGGGATTATTGCAATTGCACACAAAATGACCCCGAAGGAACATTGTCTTCAATTTGACAAGATGGAACAAATCTTCGGGTCAGAGAAGACCAAGCCATTGGCATCAAAGGACTTCGGAGCTGCACCGAGGGACACTGAGCTATCAAAATAGGTAGGTCCATTGGCACCATTGGCGGATAGAGGTGCTGAAGACCAACCACCGTCTGGTTCTTCCAGGCCGTTGATGTTGGGTTCCTCATCATTGGGTTCTGCACTGGGGAAGGACCCTGCTGAGCATCGAGGAAAGGCGACGAAGCATCGGTTCTCGTTGATGCTGGGTGCTGGGCCCGGGGATGTGCCAGCTCATGCTGTGATGCCCCAAAGCGACCCCGCAACAAGAAGCACCAGTCTTCCATTGGCGCCGGGTGTCCATTACAGGCTACCACCAGTCCTGATGCCAGTCGCCGGTCTGCCTCTTTGGATCCGAAGAGGATCTGGCCACCCCTCCTTCTTCCTTTCTCCTCCCAGTCAGTGTTGGCATTGGCAATGTTCAAGAAGGAGCTTGAGCAGAGAGTCCAACTAGCGGGCAATGCGGGGCATCTGTCCTGTGGCACAAAAGGCTCCGGAACTAGTACCATTTGTCTTAGAACTGCTATTGGAGAAGCTCTGTGTACTCATCCGTGAGCTACTGTCCCAGCTGGCGTCTGTGCCCGTAGGGGCACTGCAGCCTCCCCCTACCAATAATGGTAAGAACATAAGAAAATGCCATACTGGGTCAGACCAAGGGTCCATCAAGCCCAGCATCCTGTTTCCAACAGTGGCCCATCCAGGCCATAAGAACCTGGCAAGTACCCAAAAACTAAGTCTATTCCATGTTACCATTGCTAATGGCAGTGGCTATTCTCTAAGTGATAATAGCAGGTAAAGGACTTCTCCTCCAATAACTTATCCAATCCTTTTTTAAACACAGCTATACTAACTGCACTAACCACATCCTCTGGCAACAAATTCCAGAGTTTAATTGTGCGTTGAGTAAAAAAGAATTTTCTCCGATTAGTTTTAAATGTGCCCCATGCTAACTTCATGGAGTGCCCCCTAGTCTTTCTATTATCCGAAAGAGTAAATAACCGATTCACATCTTCCCGCTCTAGACCTCTCATGATTTTAAACACCTCTATCATATCCCCCCTCAGCCGTCTCTTCTCCAAGCTGAAAAGTCCTAACCTCTTTAGTCTTTCCTCATAGGGGAGCTGTTCCATTCCCCTTATCATTTTGGTAGTCCTTCTCTGTACCTTCTCCATCGCAATTATATCTTTTTTTGAGATGCGGCGACCAGAATTGGTGGTCATTGTTTGTTCCTTGGAGGAGAAAGCTCCACCTAGGCTGGCTGAGATACCGAGACGTGCAGACCCCTGTCCAGCTCCACAGGTACCTACACCTCTGGATGAAAGCTGTTGCTTTCAGTGAGGATGAAGGTCCTTGTGACTCCTGGGGAGGATGACACCATGGAATCTCCTCCGATGGCTCAGAGGGTCTCCCCTAAGACCCTTCTCTTCCAGAAGAGCGAAGGAAGTCTTCACCTGAGGAATTAAACTTTGCAGGTTTTATGAAGTTGATGGTGGAGGCCATCCCCTTTCAGTTGCTGATGGAAGATGTGGCTACACTAACTGCCTTAACTACATCCTCTGGCAATGAATTCCAGAGTTTAATTGTGTGTTGAATTGAAAAATAATTTTCTCCAACTTGTTTTAAATGCACTACTTGCTAACTTCATGGAGTGCTCCCTAGTCCTTATTATCTGAAAGAGTAAATAACTGATTCACATTTATCTTGCATAGTAACTTTAATATGGAACATATTGTGCAACTACAGCATGGGTTACTTTTCCTTATATGCATCACCTTGTACTTGTCCACGTTATATTTCATCTGCCATATGGACACCCAATCTTCCAATCTCGCAAGGTCCTCCTGCAATTTATCGCAATTCACTTGTGATGTAATTACTCTGAATAATTTTGTGTTGTCTGAAAATTTGATCACTTCACTTCATTGTACCTCTTTCCAGATCATTTATAACCCTATAATTCCCCAGAGATTAACCCTCTGGATTGTATTTTTTTCTTTTTTAATGCTTTATTTTTATTGATTGACTAATTAAACAAGCATACAACAAGACTAGAAGAGTAAGTCTCCTGACCATAATACAAGCTCGAGGTAGTCCAGGGCACTAAGACCCTATAGATAACAAAACTCAGTACAGCAAACCACAAGCAAATAGGATACATTGGTTGTCAAAAAATGCCTATGAGTTACATAATGCAAAGGCACAATCATACAAGTACATTTAGGTTTTCGTCAAATATTCGAGGTAAGGGTTCCAAACATGAACATATTTAGCATGTTCATTTTTGAAATCGTGATGCAACAGCTCAATGTCAGCAACATTTTTAACTTGTGCTCTCCAATGTCCAATAGTAGGATAAGACTTCCATAAAGTGGCCATGGAGAACCAGGCTGCAAGAAGCAATTGTCCTATCAGTGTTCTATATTTAACTGGTACCCCAGTATTGTGCCAGGAACCCAATAACCCCAGAGCTGGAATGATGTGGAACAGCATCCCTATAATTTATTTAGATTTATATTCTACTTTTTGCACTTTTTTTTTTCAGCGCTTCAAAGTGGATTACCTTCAGGTACTGTAGGAATTTCCCTATAATATCTACAATGTCCTGAGACACTTGCTTCCAGAAGGGTTGATGTTTAGGGCACCACCACCACATGTGAATGTAAGATCCCAATTGACCACACCATTGCCAACAGAGAACCCCTAAAAAGAACTCCATTCTTTTTAGCACATACAGTAATATGGTGTGTTGCGACCCATATAGACCCTCAGGATTGGTATGGTTGAATAAACACTTAGAGCCAGCAGCTGGAGGGGAAAAGTCCTTTTTCCATTGATAAGCAGGGCATTTAGCCATGCATCGTGGGTGACGTCATCCGTGATGTCACGAGGTGGAGCTTACTCTCTTAGCTCGAAGAGCTTTGAAGTGCGCATGACCTCTGCTTCCCGCGCTCCTTGAGCTTCTCCTCAGTTTTAGTTTTCCGCTGTACTTCACGGACGTGTTTACTCTCTCCAGCTCCTCAGAAGACTGAAGCGACAACAACTTTAAAAGAAAAAAGAAAGAAAATGCCAAAGAGCCCAGGCTTTAAGTATTGCTCATGTGGGAAGATCATGTCAGTGACCGATGGACATAATTATTGTTATTTATGTCTCTGTCCTGACCATGACCAGGCCACATGTAAGGACTGCAGCAGGATGTCCCTGCGAGCGAGATGTCAAAGGGCTGAAAAAAATGGAGCGGTTGAGGCACTCATGCCCCCTCTCCGGCTGACAAAAGATCTACCAAGTCCTCCCCGGGCAAGCAAAAGCCCCGGTCCGAGGCTCCACGACACACGCATTCAGCTTCGGAGAGCCTTGTGCTGAAGACTGCGTCGGCGTCCATGCGTTGAGCGCCGCGCCGAGCCAGACGCATGCGTCGTCAAAACCTGCGTTGCTTCCATCTGCTCTGCCTCGCACCACGCAATCGCTTGCGTCGACACCTTTGAAAGCGTCTATCTCTGACATATGACGCACCAGGCTCATAAACACAAAAAAACCTTCTCAATCTCAACCAGAGAAGCCAGTTTCATAAACTGGACAACATGATGCACCACGTAAGTCGTCTTCAAAGACAAAACACGTTATACCTCCATCTGGTGCACCATCTTCTTCCAGATCTACTACTCAGCATCCTACATCTCCACGCAGGAGTCACCACTCCCCCTCGTCAGTATTCTGATATTATAATTGACGAACCAACGGGAAGCTGGGAGTCCTCACCAGAAATGGTCTCTCTTCCTCACCACTCTAAGAAGAGACCAAGATCCCCACAGCCAACACTTCCTAAGACCCCTATCAAGCAGTCCAAAAAATCTGCCACAGTACCTACTCAACCTCAGCGACCAACAGCCCAGGAGACAATGTCTCAAATCACTTCTCTGTTACAAAATGTTTTCCAAGGATTGCCATCAGATCCCAACCCCATACTACCAGCTTCACAAGATCCAGCATCTCCACATGTTTCTCCTTCACCTCAGGGACTGTCTCCACGACATTCAAATTCTCCTGCATCTTCTACCCATATCATCTCCCCGAATCTCTCTCCACTGTCCTTTCTGGGCAGTTCAACTGGCATTTCGTCTGACCCTCCACAGGATCACCCCCAGCCTACTTCACCACCGGAAGATCTCACATATGCTAAATTCCTTGAAATGTTAGGATTAGCTCTTAATATAGAAACTTGAAAAATACCAGACCTGAGATCTGAGGTGATGGGAATCCTTCAAATATTGGATGTTCCGACTAAACCAACTGCTCTTCCTCCTCACCAAGTTTTGGAAGCCCTCATGGACAAAGCTTGGGATGCTCCGCATCTTCTGACTCCCACCTCCAGAAAGCTAGACCTGAAATATAGTATGCAAAAAACTTCCTACTACAATGTCCAGATTCCTCACAATTTGGTAGTGGTGGAATCAGCAGTGAAAAGAGCCAACAAGAATAAATTATATTCTAACACGCCTCCAGGAAAGGACAATAAGCTTTTGGATGATTTCGCTAAGAAAATTTATCAAAACTCAATGCTGAATTCTCGTATTAACAGCACCAATTTTATATCATTCAGTACTTATTCAACTGTACTTAACAGCTTCAACCCTTGCTAACCACTTCACATGGGGATGCTCCACTGCCTCTGCCTTTTCAAGACCTACAAGAAGGCCTACGCTACTTATTGAGAACAGCATACAAAGCGTTTGACACACCTGCTAGGTCATCAGCGACTTCATTCTCCGTTAGGTGTCTGGCGTGGCTCAGTGCCAGCAGCATACGAGACTATGTTCATGACATTGTCCGGTCTACATGGTAAATTTGCCAATCTCTTTGGAGAAAAGCTCAGGAAAACTGTTTCCCAAATAAAAGAGCAAAACATTGCAGTGCAGTCCTTAGCATCTCCTTAGACATACCTTCCACATTCAGGTGCTACTTCAACCAATATAAAAGGGGATACTATTTTAGAAGGCCATACCGGTATTACTAACCGTACCAATCTAATTTTAGACAACAACCTTTCCAACAACAAAGACCTCAGTCTCAAATGCAGGGTCAAAGACAACGTCAGAGATCCCAGAGACAACAAATCCATAATCTTCTCAACAACCACCTAAGCAATCTTTTTAGACGCACTCGCCACAACAACAGAACACGCAGGGGGGAGACTATCCTTGTTTCATCCTCAGTGGTCCATAATAACCATGGGCCAATGATAGTTGAGTATAATCTCGCAAGGCTACAGGCACGATTCAGCTCTTTTCCAACACTCCCCCCATCTCATTCGCCCCAGAACTCCTCAGGTTCAAATTCCCTTTCTAATGAAGGAAATAATACTGCTCCTTCAGCAAAAGGCAATCTGGCAGGTGCCTTTCTCTCAAAGGGAAAATTGTTTCTATTCCCAATACTTCCTCATCCCCAAAAAATCAGGAGGACTGCGCCCCATCCTGGATCTTCGAGCGCTCAAACATCTCGCAAAAGAAAAATTCAAAATGACCTCTCTCAAAACAGTCCTCCCGTTCCTTCAAGCAAAAGACTGCATGTGCTCGCTAGATCTAAAAGACGCTTACACTCACATTCCGATTCACAAGAGTTTCTGGTGTTTCCTCTGTTTTCAAGTTGCAAATCATCACTACCAGCACAAGGTGCTTCCCTTTGGTCTCTCCTCTGCCCCAAGAATCTTCACAAAATGTCTTGCTGCTGTTGTGGCACACTTACGCAAACAGGGGATAAACATATTTCCTTACTTAGGCGATTGACTGATTGTATCTGCCAATGCACAACTCCTACACACACTCCTCTGTCTGGAAACCTTGGGTTGGATAATAAACTACGAAAAATCCCAGCTCCATCCCTCCCAAAACATTCAATTCATTGGGGGGCAATAATTTGAACCCCAATCTCCAGAACTTTTCTACCTCCAGACAGAATCCAAACCTTATGGTTCCTTTCTCAATCTCTCCTACACCCAGAAAGAAGGTGGTTCCTGTTCGTCACATATTGGTGCTATTGGGACATATGGCTGCAGCGATTCATGTGGTTCAAAACACTCATCTCCACATACGACGTCTCCACTGGGGTCTGAAATCTCAATGGAGCCAAGTGATTCAACAAATGTCTAACAAGGTACAGGTTACAAATTCCATGCACAAAGATGTCCTATGGTGGCTTCGCCCTTCCATCTTAACCGAGGGAAATCCACTCCAGCATCCACCTCATCAGCTTATTATCACAACAGTTGCATTAACAAAAAGGGATGGGGAGCCCAACTCCTACATTTAGAAACTCAAGGGATATGGTCCAAAACCGAACAAGGTCTCCAAATCAATTTGCTGGAATTCAGGGCAATAAAAACTCCCTGATAGCATTCCAGTCATGGATACAGGAGAAATCAGTAATGATTCACATAGACAATCAGGTAGCGATGTTCTATATAAACAAACAAGGAGGATCCAGTTCCTTGATACTTTGCAAGGAAGCAGTTCAGATATGGGATTGGGCGGAATACAAGAAGATCTTTCTTCAAGCATCATACCTACCGGGTCTTGCAAATACAAGGGCAGACAAGCTCAGCAGAGTTTTCCACCTCCATGAATGGTCACTAAAACGGAAGCAGACAGGATCTTTGCACACTGGGGTACTCCCAGAGATAGATCTGTTTGCATCAAAAGAAAACCGGAAGGTAGAAAAATTTTGCTCTCCTTCCTGATTCCGTGGGGGAGCGGCCTCCTATATGCCTTCCTCCCATACCTCTAATCTCGCGCACAATACAAAAATGTATTGTGGACAGAGCGGATTTAATGCTCACAGCTCCTGCATGGCCGAGACAACCATGGTACGTATATCTTCTTCTTTCAATCAATCTTCCAATGCGACTGACTAAAGACCCCTTTCTCCTTTCACAGGACGGGAGGGAGTCTGATTCACCCCATGCAGTCCTCCCTTCACTTGACACCGTGGAGGTTGAATGGCAAATATTAAGCTCACTGGATCTCTCCCCAAGCATCACATAGGTTCTTATTGCATCCAGGAAACCTTCCACCAGAAGAAATTATGCATTCAAATGGAAAAGATATTCTAATTGGTGCAGCCTCAGAAGAATCGACCCCTTTTCTTGTCCTCCAAAGACGCTATTAACCTATCTGCACAGCTTGTCCCTTTCAGGACTAGCAATAACATCCATTAGAGTGCACCTCAGTGCTATAGTAGCTTATCATGCCACGGATGACGGCTGCTCCATATCTTCTCATCCTTTAATTTCCAAATTTATGAAAGGCTTGCTTCGCCTGCACCCGCTCATTAAAAAGCCAGTAGTTCCATGGAATATTGATTTAGTCCTCAAAGCATTAATGAATCCTCCATTTGAACCCATGTCCTCCTCTTCGTTGAAGTTCCTAACCTGGAAAGTTCTTTTCTTGGTAGCCATCACTTCAGCGAGAAGAATAAGTGAACTACAGGCACTGGTAGTCAACTTTCCATATCTACAGTTTCACCATGATATGGTCTTACTACGAACTCACCCTTCTTTTCTACCAAAGGTGGTATTGGCCATTCATTTAAACAAAACAATCTCCTTACCAGTCTTTTGCCCAAAACCACATTCTGACGATCGACAAAGGCCTCTTCATATGTTGGACTGTAAGAGAGCTTTAGCCTATTACAAAAACAGAACTGATCTAATCTGGCATTCCTCTCAATTGTTTATTTCCTTCAACCCGGGACAACCAGTTTCTAAAAGAATGCTTTCTAATTGGCTTACGGCTTGCATACAATACTGCTACTCTTAAGAAGTCAATACCTCTTATCACTCCGGTTAAAGCTCACCAAATCAGGGCAACTGCTGCTTCAATAGCACATATCTAGGGAGTGCCTATCCAAGACATTTGCAGGGCAGCAACCTGGTCTTCCATTCATACCTTTACTTCACACTATTGCCTTGACCAACAATCCGCATCGGATTTCTCATTGGGATCCGCAGTTCTTCAAACTGTTTCAAAGCCTTTGATGGCTTTCCACGTTCCATAAGTTGCAAAAAAAAAAAAAATAAAAAAAATTTTTGTCTTCAATTTCATCTCTGCAACCTATGAGCTTGGGACTCCCACGATGCATGGCTAAATGCCCTGCTTATCGACAGAAAAAAGCAAGTTATGCTTACCGTAAACGGTGTTTTCCATAGATAACAGGGTATTTAGCCTAGCATTCCCTCCCGCCTCCCTGGACAGCCATCCTTTCATTTCAACACCTACACTAGCACTTAGTTTGGAAAACCAACTGAGGTGAAGCTCGAGGAGCGCGGGAAGCCGAGGTCATGCGCCCTTCAAAGCTCTTCGATGATGTCACCCACGATGCATGGCTAAATTCCCTGCTATCTACGCAAAACACAGTTTACCGTAATCAAACTTGCTTTTTTATTTTAAAAAAAACAAAAAAAACCCTCTAATATCTTAGAGAGAACAGGTCATCATGCAGTAGAACAATATCAGTTCTCTCAAAAATCATTCACTCATACCTGGCTTTATATAGGGGTAACACCCCTAATTTCTATACCAATGACTGTATTCAAAACAATTTCCTAATAGGTTAGCATTAACACATTATAATTCCATCTCATCTATATTTTAATGAGGCTGGGATTCTTGTAAAGTGTTCTCGGACCCATTACTCAGTGTGCCTGGGAAAGGATCACAGACAGGTGGGTGTTCTTGGGAGAAAGATGTTATAGGGTACCTGCCAGGTACTTGTAGCCTGGATTGGCCACTGTTGGAAATAGGATGCTGGGCTTGATGGACCCTTGGTCTGACCCAATATGGCATGTTCTTATAGGGAGCCATGCTCATTGCCCGCATAGCTTCCTATCAGCTCTACATGAGCCAGTACTTGCAGGACATCTGGAAGCAATGCAGGAGGTGCCTCAGCAGCAGCAGGATGCCCTCATGTTGCTGGTGCATAAGAGCCTGGAATGGGCATGCGATCTATGATTTTGAGATGGCATTGAGTTCTGCAACCATCTCAATCTATCAGAGGATGTCTCTTGGCTCCTGGGCCCTGGTGGCTTATAGAAAGCTTTCCACTAGAAAATCCTATAGACTGAAGTGGAGGAGATTTTCCATATGGTATGAACATAAGGCCTTAAATCTTTTCTCCTGCCCCACAGAAAAACTGCTTGATTACCTTCTATACTTACCGGAGACTGGTTTGAAAACCAATTCCATTAGAGTTCATCTGAGTGTAGTTGGCGCATATCACCATGTTTAGATGGTACTCCCTTCTCTGTACAGCCTATAGTTCTACAGTTCTTGCGGGGCCTGTTTCAATTGAAGCCTCCTGCTGTGTTTTGGGACCTAAACGTGGTGATAGCTCAGCTGTTTTAAAGCACCTTTTGAGCCACTGCACACCTTTGACCTGAAGTACCTGACTTGGAAGGTTATATTTTTGGTTGCAGTCACTTCAGCTCACAGGGTCAGCGAACTTCAGACCTTAGTTACTTATCCAGCTTACACCGTTTTATCATGTCAAGGTGGTCTTGCATATGCACCCTAAGTTCCTACCTAAGTTAGTGACGGGCTTCCATCTTAACCAGTCCATCGTCCTGCTAACATTCTTTCCCAGGCCTCATTCGCACCAAGGTGAATGAACCCTGCACAGTTTGGTCTGCAAGTGAGCCTTAGCCTTCTATCTGGCATGGACAGAAGCTCATAGACCGTCAGCCCAACTTATCATTTCTTTTTATAAGAATAGGTTGAGCATTACAATTTCCAAGCACATTATTGAATTGGCTAGCAGATTGCATCTCCTTCTGTTATGTTCAGGTGAGACTGAATCTTGGGGTCATGTCAAGGCTCATTCTGTCTGAGCCATGGCAGTTTCGATGGCTCGCTTGTGAGCAGTTCCCATGGAGGAGATCTGCAAGGCTGCAATGTGGAGTTTTCTTCAACATTCATATCTCAATATTACCTGGATAGGGATGGCTGACACAACAGTAGGTTTGGCCAATCTGTCCTTCGGAATCAGTTTGAGGTGTAGTACCCAACTGTCACCCACCTGGGACTTGTTTGGGTTCAAGCTGTCTCCCTTCTCTGTTACTGACCATACTGTTGTGCCCTTTGACACCTGGTTGGGTGTCTCTTGGTCCTTTTTTGTGTTGGGGAGCAGCCTGTAGCTAGCGATTCACCCATGTGTGAGGACTACCTTCCTGCTTGCCCTAGGAGAAAGCAGAGTTGCTTACCTGTAACAGGTGTTCTCAGAGGACAGTAGGATGTTAGTCCTCACGAAACCTGCCCACCACCCTGTTGAGTTGGGTTTCTCCTATCTTTTATAACAGAATTATATAAAAACAGACTGAAGAGGGGAGCCTAAGCTGAGGAGAACTGCACCTGAGAGGGAGCGAGGGCGAACGGGACTGTGCCGGTGAGCCAGAGAGCTGTCTCCCGCCCCACCCGACGTCATCATTACCAGACGCCAGCTGACTGCATTTAAATAGCAGAGCCGCCGGCGCGCAGCTGAAGCCGCGTGCCAAAGGGGCGCGCCCCTGGAGAAAAGTTTGAGGAGGAAGAGTCTTTCATTTTAAAATGGGGAAGAAGCGGAAAATGAAGGTTTTAACATCTACACCGGTGGCAAAAGAACAAAGAGGACCGATGGACTCACACTTAATAAGAAGGGTGAGTTATACCTCTAAGGAGGCCCCCCAAAATCTTTCTCTTTCGTCTGGGGCTACAGCGAGTCCCGCCCATGATCAGATATCCATAAGTACCTCAAGTAGTGTAGGGGTAAATCCTTTAGATACCCCTAACACAGGTGGGGTGGTAATAGCTGAAGATAGGGATAAAGATCTTCTGGACCAGGCTGCAGCCAGTATTGAAGGTGTGGAGGAGGGAATGGCTGCACCAGACCCAGAGAACATATCTCTAGTAGACATCTGGAAAGCGATTACAAACATGGAAAGGAGGATATCTCAATCCATGGCCCAAGCTACTGTTTTCTCTAGTGAGATAAAAGGGGAACTGAACGACCACAGGAAAAGAATAGAACAAATTGAAATTGCTAATACTGCTATGAACTCCCAGATAACAGCTCTACAGACTATTGGGACTACTTTCATCAAAGACACTTTGGTTATATATAAAAATTTGGAAGGGTTAGAAAATGATATGCGGAGGAAAAATTTACGTTTTCTAAATTTTCCCGTTACTAGATTATCGGCGCAAGAATTATTCAAAAAAATATCTTAGAGAAATATTGAGTATTACATCAGAAATTCTTATTTCTAAGATAAAAAGAAGCACAACTGAAATAGAAAGTTGGGAGTGCTGTAGTCTGCTTTAACTGTTTCAGCCATTAGTTCAAAGCAGTCCCTTCCCCCTCAGCCTGGGTTTGCAGGGGAGGCAGTAATTGGATTAAGTTGCCAGAGCCTCATGTGCATTGGGAACTGAATTCACTTTGGAGCTGGGATCTACCTGAACCAGAACCTTTCCTGCTAAAGTTAAGTCCATTTTGGTTGTTATCTGTTGTTATCTGTGCTTAGAAGTAGGGCATTATATTTGCCAAACCTAGTGCACTTTCTGTAAAAAGAAGCACAACTGAAATAGAAAGTTGGGAGTGCTGTAGTCTGCTTTAACTGTTTAACACCCACCCACCCCTAGGTTTGTGTTTCTTATATAACCTGCCTATATTCATAAATGGCAACAAGGTAAATTAGTATTTCCATAATTGCTATTCATCAAAAATCAAAACTTACCAAAATGAGGACTATCCAATGTAACTGCTGTGGAGCCTTTATTCTGAGGGAAAGCATCTGGAAACTTAGAGCTTGCCCAATTTGTGCATAACTCTCTTGTCGCAATGAAAACACCTCAGACGGTCTTCAGGGTGAAGCGTGCTCTCCCAGGCTTTTGGGAAGGCTGCTCTTTTATTGTAAATGATCTCATAGTATTTGATATGATACATACGTCACATATTTCCTGCTACAATATTTCCACATAAATGTTTATGCTGACCTTTTACTACGTGGGTGCAAGTGGGCAGTAGGTGCAAGCGGTCAGTCTTCAGGCAGGGAGGGGGGAGGTCATTAGCTGGTCATTTGTTCTAAACTATCTAGGTGTGAAAGGCACATAAATGCAAGTAGGTCATGAGCTGCTGCAAGAGCTTTGCACTAAATATGTTTCCTGCTGACTTCCTGTTAGCTGGGGGCTTTTCATATGCTGCGGTCGGAGCAAACATTTTCTTTATAGGCCTAAGGAGAAAACAGTCAGACGTGGCAATGGAGTTTTTCTTCCATGACGTGGTTTTCCAGCTGCCTGGAAAGCCAAACTCCTCCCCCACACTCTCTTCCTTGAAAAAGGAGCTGACTGAGGTTAAGCTCAATTAGTTTCAATTACAAGAATTACACCCACATTGCATTACTCAGAAAATAATTCCCCAACATCACAGAAAAACCAGAAGTCAAGAAAAAGTGATTCATTAGGCTCAGGTAGGACCCACAGTCACCCATTCTTGACAGATGGACAGCCAACAGATACACCCTCCCACTCAAACAGGTCATTAAGAAATTCTTTAATATCCAGGATTACAGTGGGCTCTGGTAGAATTAGACCTGTGATGAGGAGACACACAATGTACCAAATGCAAAAAGAACAACAAGCCTTCTCTATATTAAAAACTGAAGAAGTTCTTGAGAAAAACCTTTAGTGTTACCAGAAAAGAGAAAACAAACATAATGCATGCAGAATTTCAAGATCCATAAACAAAAGAAAAATCTAATTGAGATGGACAACTCTGTCAACAGTGGCACAACTGCAAAAGGAAAGAGTGAAGTGAATAACAAATCTCAAATAGAGTCTCATAAGGAGTCCAGGAAAAGCAATAACCTTAAAGAGAGTACCTGGAAGGCTATGACCACAAATGCTCATAGTTTGGGAAATAAAATCCCAGATCTGCAGGCCCTAATGACTGAGGCAGAATTGGACATTGTTGCTATCACAGAGACATGGTTCACAGAATCTCATGATTGGGATACAACAATACCAGGCTATAACTTGTTAAGGAAGGACAGAGAGGATAGAAAAGGGGGAGGTGTGGCTCTTTATGTCAGAAACAACATCCAAGCATCTGAGCTGCAAGGAAGTTGGGGCAAGGAAGAAGCACTATGGGTCGACCTAAAAAAAGATGACGGAGCATCCATTTATATTGGAGTGGTTTACAGGCCTCCAAACCAAAAGGAAGAGCTGGACAGAGATCTGGTTGAAGACATCCATAAGATAGGTAAGAAGGGAGAAGTGGTGATCGTGGGTGACTTTAATATGCCAGATGTAGACTGGAAAATCCCATCTGCAGAAACTAAAAATAGTAGAGCGATAGTGGATGCCATGCAAGTATCTTTGTTCAAACAAATGGTGTTGGAACCCACGAGAGAAGGAGCTATACTCGACTTAGTGCTCACTAATGGAGATAATGTCTCCGATGTCCAGGTGGGCACCCACCTCAGCACCAGTGATCATCAAACGGTATGGTTTAATATCACTAAAAGAATAGGGAAAAGAACCACAAAGACCCGAGTTTTACAGTTCAAAAACACAGACTTTGAGGAAATGGGGAAGTACCTGGACGTAGAACTAAAAGGATGGGAGAACGAGAGAGATGTGGAGCAGCAGTGGACCAATCTAAAAGGAGCAATCACCAAGGCAACTACTCTATATGTTAGAAATGTAAAGAAAAGCAAAAGAAAATTGAAACCTATCTGGTTCTCAAAGGAGGTAGCTGACAAAATTAAAGCTAAAAGAACAGCATTCAAGAAATATAAAAGATCCCAAAGGGAGGAACATAAAGAAGAATATTTGATTCAACTGAGGGAGACAAAGAAATTAATCAAGTTGGCAAAAAGTCAAGCGGAAGAGAGGATTGCCAAGGAGATAAAAAATGGTGACAAAACATTTTTCAGATAAATCAGCGAAAAGAGAAAAGTCCATAGTGGTATTGTGAAATTAAAAGGTGGTAATGATCAATGTGTGGAGAGAGACGAAGAATTGGCAGAAATATTAAACGAATACTTCAGTTCTGTGTTCACTAAAGAAGACCCTGGAGAAGGACCATCTCTACACAACAAGGAACTGGAGGGAAGTGGAATAGATGATAATCCTTTTACAGTAGAAAATGTATGGGAAAAGCTAAAGAATCTGAAAGTGGACAAAGCCATGGGGCCTGATGGGATTCATCCAAGGATACTGAGGGAGCTCAGAGATGTTCTGGCGGGTCCGCTGTGTGACCTGTTCAATAGATCCCTAGAAACGGGAGTGGTGCCGAGAGATTGGAGAAGAGCGGTGGTGGTCCCGCTTCACAAGAGTGGGAACAGAGAGGAGGCTGGTAACTACAGACCGGTTAGCCTCACTTCGGTGGTGGGAAAAGTAATGGAATCACTGCTGAAAGAGAGAATAGTGAAATATCTACAGTCCGGAGAATTGATGGACCAGAGGCAACATGGATTCACCAGGGGAAGATCCTGTCAGACAAATCTGATTGACTTCTTTGACTGGGTAACCAAGGAATTGGATCAAGGAAGAGCGCTCGATGTCATCTACTTGGATTTCAGCAAAGCTTTTGATACGGTTCCGCACAGGAGACTGGTGAATAAAACGAGAAGCTTGGGAGTGAGTGCCGAGGTGGTGACCTGGATTGCAAATTGGTTGACGGACAGAAGACAATGTGTGATGGTAAATGGTACTTTCTCTGAAGAGAGAGCAGTTTTAAGTGGTGTACCGCAAGGATCGGTGTTGGGACCGGTCCTGTTCAATATCTTTGTGAGCGACATTGCAGACGGGATAGAAGGTAAGGTTTGTCTTTTTGCGGACGACACTAAGATCTGCAACAGAGTGGACACGCCGGAAGGAGTGGAGAGAATGAGACGGGATTTAAGGAAACTGGAAGAGTGGTCGAAGATATGGCAGCTGAGATTCAATGCCAAGAAGTGCAAAGTCATGCATATGGGGAGTGGAAATCCGAATGAACTGTATTTGATGGGGGGGGGGAAGGCTGATGTGCACGGAGCAGGAGAGGGACCTTGGGGTGATAGTGTCTAATGATATGAAGTCTGCGAAACAATGCGACAAGGCGATAGCAAAAGCCAGAAGAATGCTGGGCTGCATAGAGAGAGGAATATTGAGTAAGAAAAGGGAAGTGATTATCCCCTTGTACAGGTCCTTGGTGAGGCCTCACCTGGAGTACTGTGTTCAGTTCTGGAGACCGTATCTACAAAAAGACAAAGACAAGATGGAAGCAGTACAGAGAAGGGCGACCAGGAAGGTGGAGGATCTTCATCGGATGACGTACGAGGAGAGATTGAAGAATCTAAATATGTACACCCTGGAGGAAAGGAGGAGCAGAGGTGATATTTATTTATTTATTTATTTATTTATTTTAATTTTTTATATACCGGCATTCGCGATGGGAGTCGCATCATGTCGGTTTACAATTAACAGGGTGTGACAAGAGGAGAAAAACTTAGAACATTAACATGTGATATAAGAAGAAATAGCAGTTACAATAAAACAGGGACATAAAGTAACTTGGAAAGTAAGGAAAGCGATAGAAAATTAACAATGTGATAAAAAGAGTAACAAGGTAATATACCGTATATAATAAATTTATATAATATAATAAAATATAATATATAATATATAACATACCGTATATATGATATACCGTATATAATATACCGTAGATAATAAAAGCAACATAAAAAACCTGCTCATTTAATGAGAAATAACATTATGGAGTTGTTAGAGTTTATGTTTACCCTGAGGGGAGGTCTTAGTTGATTTGGTTGAGAGAAAGTTCAATTTGTGTCTGGAAAGGCTTTCATGATATGATACAGACTTTCAGATACTTTCATGATAGGCTTTCATGATATGATACAGACTTTCAGATACTTGAAAGGTTTTAATGATCCAAAGACAACGACAAACCTTTTCCGTAGGAAAAAAATCAGCAGAACCAGGGGTCACGATTTGAAGCTCCAGGGAGGAAGATTCAGAACCAATGTCAGGAAGTATTTCTTCACGGAGAGGGTGGTGGATGCCTGGAATGCCCTTCCGGAGGATGTGGTGAAGACCAGAACTGTGAAGGACTTCAAAGAGGCGTGGGATAAACACTGTGGATCCATAAAGTCAAGAGGCCGCCAATGAAGAGTGGGTGACTCGCCAGAATGATGGCTACTGCCTGGAGACAATACCCTTATTCAATAAACATATACATGCTTACTGTGACTCCAACATCGCTCTAAGCTTCAACAGCAAGAGGAAACGTGGAAAAAAGGATTTGCACTCACAAAGAGGGGAGTAGCTGGCTTGTTACGGCGGTTACTACCCCAAACCAAATAAGCCTGATACTTCACTTTCAATGCATATACAGCATAGTTCTCTGCTTCAACGGCAGGGGAGAAGAAAAAACTGATACTTCACACATCCAGCAGAGCTCTCTGCTTCAACGGCAAGGGAGAAGAAAAAAGGGTTCACACTCACAAAGCGGGGAGTAGCTGGCTTGTTACGGCAGTTACTACCCCAAACCAAATGTGCCTGATACTTCACTTTCGATGCATATCCAGCATGGCTCTCTGCTTCAACTTTCGATGCATATCCAGCATGGCTCTCTGCTTCAACGGCATGGGAGAAAGGCTGATACATCACGCATTTCCAGCATAGCTCTCTGCTTCAACAGCAGGGGAAAAGAAAAACTGATGCTTCACGCATATCCAGCATAGCTCTCTGCTTCAATGGCAGGGGAGAAAAAAAAAAACTGATACTTCACGCATATCCAGCATAGCTCCCTGCTTCAACGGCAGGGGAGAAGAAAAACAACCAATAAGGGCTGTATAACATAGTCTGGGTAAAACAAGCATGGGTGTAGCTTGCTTATTGCGGTGGTTACTACCCCTACTACCCCTAACTAATCAAGCTAGATATTTCACTTGGATGCAGCTCCATCACTGCTCTCTACGTTAATGGTGGAGGTGGAAGGGAAATAGAACCAAGAGCTAAGAGAAACAGATAAGTATGAGAGAACAGATGAGTGAAGCTTGCTGGGCAGACTGGATGGGCCGTTTGGTCTTCTGCCGTCATTTCTATGTTTCTATACCTATCAAATTCCAGGAGAGAAGGTATAGCCCCAGAAGGTGGAATAGATGTGTTAGTTGACAACAGCCCTAATTTAACATCATTTCTTGAGGCTTCTGAAGATAACATCCCAACAAGGGCAACTTTGATAGTTACCTTTGTTGCTGAATAGGACAAAAATCTAGTCCTGCAAAAATTGTTCTGTGGTAAGAGTTCAAGTCTTCCCTGATGTATCGAGAAATACTCAGATGAGAAGGAAACAATTTCTTTTGATGAGACGACGAGTGTTGGCTCTTGGAGCCACCTTTTTCCTCAAATTTCCGTGTAAGTGTATTATAACACTACACAAAAATAAGTTTGTTTTCCTTGATCCTTCTCATCTAGAAATTTTTCTTAAGGATAAAGGTAGTTGAGGGAGTTGTAATCGTTTATATGGATATATTGTATACTGGTCAGAAAAGTGTATACTCTCCTGAGATGTTCATAAATGTATGATTATTTTCCTATGATTATCTATCCCTTTTGTAAGCGCCCCATAATGTGGACTTAATTATTGGAAATGTGGAATTGATATTGTTTTCTTAAATTTGAATGTGATGTATTAGAAGCCAATTTTGCTTATTTTCTTTTCATTGTAAAATGTATGAGAAATCAAAGTATAAATTAAAAAACAAAAACAAAAAAAAACAGACTGAAGAGGGACACTGCATGGACATGAGGTATGGGGCATGCTGGGCTCACAAAGTGTGTGGGAAGTCAGAGTTCATGAAACTTTGACATGTTTTCCACATTGGTGCTCCATCTGATGATGTCACCCATGTGTGAGGACTAACATCCTGCTGTCCTTGAACACCTGTTACAGATAAGCAACTCTGCTTTCTCCGGGTTATTTGGGACTAGCTAGATAGATCACGTTTCCATCCTAATAGACTTGAAATTTGGTTATTTCTTGTTAAGCCTTACACCATAATACTTATTGGTAGAAATAAGTTTGTTTAGGTGTAATTTACTGAGTGATGTACCTAAGAGCAGGGTCATTGTTAATTTGAAAATTCTGAACTGGTCAGTGTATTTTATGTATGTACAAAATGTAGGTGATCTCTCTTAAATTTTACCTCTTGGATTTTTTTTGTGTGTTTTAAAGCAGGTAGTTCCTTGACATCCTTTGGAGCAGAATCAAATAGTGCTTCTGTGTCTCAGACTAGTACAGTTGTTTCCAATTATTCCACAGATGCAAGATCATTAAAAACACAGTTATCTCAAGGTATGTGATGGAAAAACATGTTTTTTTTTGTTTGGTTTTTTTACTGTGAGTACAGATTGCGGGGATGGGTGTTTTTGGGAAATGAAAATCTTTCCCTGTCAGCTTTTTGTTAAACTTCAATTAAACATACCCAGGTTATGAGAAAAGGTAGCAGTAGCCTTTTTCTCTTTTCCTGTTTCTTATGGAGGAGGAGCTTAAGAGGGCAGGGTTTGGAGATGCCCAAAGTTGGCCACCTCCAAGCCCAGTTAATGCATTCAGAAGAACTCAGGGGCGGATAAAATACAGTGTGCTGAGCCCAGCGCACTGTATAACCTGCAGTTGGACGCGGGTTGTAGAGGCGCCAACTAATCCCCTTATGCAATAAGGGGATTAGTTTATTTATTTATTTAGTCTCTTTATTTGCATATTTAAATATGCAAATAAAGAGACTAGAAAAACAGAAACATGGAAGCACATCTCATTGTTAGGGAGATTAGATGAAGCGATCATGATCATAGTATTTAGCAAAAGAATATTTTCTTAAGAGCATCTAAAGCGCCTCTATAACATTTGGATCCATTACGTTGGCTTGCATTCCAGGGTTAAGAATGAAAAATACAGTAGTCTCCTAAACTATGTTTATAGTAGTGTATTCTGGAGACCACACCTTGAAAAGGATATAAACCACCTAACCAGAAGGCAGCTACTAAAATAGTCAACATATAAAGTATATGGGGACAGATTTAAATGTGTATACCCTTAGGAAAAGGGAAGATACAATAGAAACATTTAAATACCTCCAAGGAATAATACACAGGAGCTTGGGCCACTTTTTTTTTAAATTATCTCTTTATTAAATTTTTAACATTTACAAAGTAAACAAATACACTTTGCACTTGAAATACAATAGCATATCATAGCACTTGAGTAGTCTTCAATCAAACATAGAAAATATTTCAGGAGAAAAATTGTTTTCTTATCTCAGCCTATGTCATTGCTAAAACATCATAGAGGCAATACTTGCAAGAAATTTCTGTGTAGATTGATTAGGGGAAATTCAAGAAACATTTTTGAAAAAAATAAAACCTGATGAAGTTGGTTATATAAGAGTCTACCTTTATATTTAATTACCTTATCAAGTAAGCAAATCTCTAATAATGAGAACATAGTGGGAAACCCTATAGATTTTCAAAATCTAACTAAGTTTTTAGAAGAATCCCAAGTGGAGATACTCACACACATCACATTATTGATAACTTTTCAATCTGAACAGGATAAACATTTAGTGATGAAAGCTTATTTTAAAAAAATGGATGATAATTTCCTGGGTAGTAAGGTCAGGATATTTCCAGACCTAGCAAAAAATACTCAGCTACCCGTAAGGCTTTTCTATCTTTAAAACCGGAAGCTGATGCAATAGGAGCAATAATGACAATAAAATATCCATGTAAATGTGTGTTAAAACTTCGAGGGACAACATATTTCCTTTGAAATAAATCAATTAAAAGAACTCTTGAAAGCAAAAAAACAGGTTCTGAGTATTGAAAATGTCAATGGGCCACTTTTATTGGAAAGGAGACTTTAGAACAAGGGGTCATAGGATGAGGGTGAAAGGAGGTAGAGGCTGGTGTAATTTACAAAGAGAGTAGTGGATTCATGGAACAGTCATAACCAAGGGTCTATCAAGCCCAGCATCCTGTTTCCAACAGTGGCCAATCCAGGCCATAAGAACCTGGCAAGTACCCAAAAACTAAGTCTATTCCATGTTACTGTTGCTAGTAATAGCAGTGGCTATTTTCTAAGTCAACTTAATAGCAAGTAATGGACTTCTCCTCCAAGAACTTATCCAATCGTTTTTTAAACACAGCTATACTAACTGCACTAACCACATCCTCTGGCAACAAATTCCAGAGTTTAATTGTGCGTTGAATGAAAAAGAACTTTCTCCGATTAGTTTTAAATGTGCCACATGCTAACTTCATGGAGTGCCCCCTAGTCTTTCTATTATCCGAAAGAGTAAATAACCGATTCACATCTTCCCATTCTAGACCTCTCATGATTTTAAACACCTCTATCATATCCCCCCTCAGCCGTCTCTTCTCCAAGCTGAAAAGTCCTAACCTCTTTAGTCTTTCCTCATAGGGGAGCTGTTCCATTCACCTTATCATTTTGGGTAGCCCTTCTCTGTACCTTCTCCATCGCAATTATATCTTTTTTGAGATGCGGCGACCAGAATTGTACACAGTATTCAAGGTGCGGTCTCACCATGGAGCGATACAGAGGCATTATGACATTTTTCCATTTTATTCACCATTCCCTTTCTAATAATTCCCAACATTCTGTTTGCTTTTTTGACTGCTGCAGCACATTGAACCGACGATTTCAATGTGTTATCCATTATGACGCCTAGATCTTTCTTGGGTAGTAGCACCTCATATGGAATCTAACATTGTGTAACTATAGCATGGGTTATTTTTCCCTATATGCATCACCTTGCACTAATCCACATTAAATTTCATCTGCCATTTTGATGCCCAATTTTCCAGTCTCAAGGTCTTCCTGCAATTTATCACAATCTGCTTGTGATTTAACTACTCTGAACAATTTTGTGTCATCTGCAAATTTGATTATCTCACTTGTCGTATTTCTTTCCAGATCATTTATAAATATATTGAAAAGTAAGGGTCCCAATACAGATCCCTGAGGCACTACACTGTCCACTCCCTTCCACTGAGAAAATTGTCCATTTAATCCTACTCTCTGTTTCCTGTCTTTTAGATGGTTTGTAATGCACAAAAGGACATCACTACCTATCCCATGACTTTTTACTTTTCCTAGAAGCCTCTCATGAGGAACTTTGTCAAATGCCTTCTGAAAATCAAAGTTTACTACATCTACTGGTTCACCTTTATCCACATGTTTATTAACTCCTTCAAAAAAGTGAAGCAGATTTATGTGGCAAGACTTGCCTTGGGTAAAGCCATGCTGACGTTGTTCCATTAAACCATGCCTTTCTATATGTTCTGTGATTTTGATGTTTAGAACACTTCCCACTATTTTTCCTGGCACAGAAGTCAGGCTAACCGGTCTGTATTTTCCCAGATCGCCCCTGGAGCCCTTTTTAATTTTAATGATAGGTTACAAATTTTTACTAATAGGTCTGAAATTTCATTTTTTAGTTCCTTCAGAACTCTGGGGTGTAACCATCTGGTCCAGGTGATTTACTACTTTTCAGTTTGTCAATCAGGTCTACCACATCTTCTAGCTTCACCGTGATTTGGTTCATTCCATCTGAATCATTACCCATGAAAACCTTCTCCATTACGGGTACCTCCCCCACATCATCTTCTGTAAACAAGGAAGCAAAGAAATCATTTAATCTTTCCGTGATGGCCTTATCTTCTCTAAGTGCCCCTTCAACCCCTTGATCATCTAACGGTCCAACTGACTCCCTCACAGGCTTTCTGCTTCCGATATATTTAAAAATTTTACTGTGAGTTTTTGCCTCTACGGCCAACTTATTTTCAAATTCTCTCTTAGCCTTTCTTATCAATGTCTTACATTTAACTTGCCAACGTTTATGCATTATCCTATTTTCTTCTGTTGGATCCTTCTTCCAATTTTTGAATGAACATCTTTTGGCTAAAATAGCTTCTTTCACCTCCCCTTTTAACCATGCCGGTAATCGTTTTGCCTTCTTTCCACCTTTCTTAATGTGTGGAATACATCTGGACTGTGCTTCTAGAATGGTATTTTTTGTAACAATGACCACGCCTCTTGCACACTTTTTACTTTTCTAGCTGCTCCTTTCAGTTTTTTTTCCAACAGTTTTTCTCATTTTATCAGTTTCCCTTTTGAAAATTTAGCACGAGAGCTGTGGATTTGCATACTGTTCCTCTTCCAGTCATTAATTCAAATTTGATCATATTATGATCACTATTGCCAAGTGGCCCCACCACCGTTACCTCTCTCACCAAATTCTGTGCTCCACTGAGAATTAGATCTAAAATTGCTCCCTCGTCGGTTCCTGAACGAATTGCTCCCTAAAGCTATCATTTATTCCATCCAGGAACGTTATCTCTCTAGCATATCCCGATGATACATTTACCCAGTCAATATTGGGGTAATTGAAGTCTCCCATTATTACTGCACTACCAATTTGGTTAGCTTCCCTAATTTCTCTTAGCATTTCACTGTCCCGTCTCACCATCTTGACCAGGTGGACAGTAGTATACTCCTATCACTATAGTCTTCCCCGACAAACAAGGGATTTCTACCCATAAAGATTCAATTTTGCATTTAGTCTCATGCAGGATGTTTATCCCATTGGACTCTATGCCATCCCGGACATAAAGCGCCACACCTCCTCCCGGGTGCTCCTGTCTGTCATTGCGATATAATTTGTACCCCGGTATAGCACTGTCCCATTGATTGTCCTCCTTCCACCATGTCTCTGAGATGCCAATTATGTTTGTCATCATTCACTGCTATACATTCTAATTCTCCCATCTTCTTAGATTTCTGGCATTAGCATACAAATATTTCAAAGTTTGTTTTTTGTTTGTATTTTCATTCTGCTTTTTAATTGATAGGGATAAGTTAGACTTTTTTTTAGCTTGGGTGAGGTTTTTAGTTACAGATACTTGGACTACTTTTCTTATTATTGGAACCTCACTGTTGGGATGCCCTAATTTTAATGCATCATTAGTATCCTTTGAAGATACCTCTCTCCGAACCATGCGCTGCTGAGCGACTGTCGGCTTTCTCCTTTGTTCTAGTTTTTAAAAGCTGCTCTATCTCCTTTTTAAAGGTTAGCACCAGCAGTCTGGTTCCACCCTGGTTAAGGTGGAACCCATCCCTTCGGAAGAGACTCCCCCTTCCCCAAAAGGTTCCCCAGTTCCTAACAAAACTGAATCCCTCTTCCTTGCACCATCGTCTCATCCACACATTGAGACTCCGGAGCTCTGCCTGCTTCTGGTGACCTGCGCATGGAACAGGGAGCATTTCAGAGCATGCTACCCTGGAGGTTCTGGATTTAAGCTTTCTACCTAAGAGCCTAAATTTGGCTTCCAGAACCTCCCTCCCACATTTTCCTATGTCGTTGTTGCCCACATGTACCACGACAGCCGGCTCCTCCCCAGCACTGTCTAAAATCCTATCTAGGTGATGCGTGAGGTCCGCCACTTTCGCACCAGGTAGGCATGTTACCAGGTGATCCTCACGCCCACCAGCCACCCAGCTATCTACATTCCTAATAATCGAATCACCAACTATGACGGCCGACCTAAACCTTCCCTCTTGGGCAGTAGGCCTTGGGGAGATATCCTCGGTGCAAAAGGACAGTGCATCACCTGGAGAGCAGGTCCTTGCTACAGGATCCTTTCCTGCTGCACCCGGTTGATGCCCTCCAATCATGAGACTTTCTTCCTCCAAGGCAGCACCAGGGTTGCCAGTCTGAAGTTGGGACTTGGCTACTATGTCCCTGAAGGTCTCATCTATATACCTCTTTGTCTGCCTCAGCTCCTCCAGGTCTACCACTCTAGCTTCCAGAGATCGGACTCGTTCTCTGAGAGCCAGGAGCTCTTTGCATTGCATGCACATGTACAACTTCTCACCGGCGGGTAGAAAATCATACATGTGACACTTGATGCAAAAGGCTGGGAAGCCCTCCTCTTGCTGCTGCCTTCATCTCAGTTTTGTTCAGTTCTTAAGTTTTAGGTTGCTATGGGAGTAGGAATGTCTCTAATTAACGTCCTTTAAATGTATTAGTGAATTCACTATGTGTCTGGTAGTGGCCTACAAGGGACTGATCAAACTCTCAGTTTTGGGGGATTTTTTTTGTGAAAGCGGCACCTACCTATAAAGGATGAGCTAGGGGTGGGAGGGTTGGGAAATCCAAACAGTCTAACTTCAGTTAGTCAGCCAGAGTGACTCACTGCTCTCTTGATTATCAAATGTTGGTACCTAATCAAACCAAATCACATTACCTCAATAGCTTTCCAAGGTGAGTAACTGAACTGAACTTTTCAACCTTTTTACTTAGGTATACACTGCTCCTAGCTTATTTTTAGCTTCTGGCTGCTTCTTTTTTTTTTTTTTTTTTTAATACAAACACTCAGTTCTGCTTACTAGATGCCTTACTGACTTACCGTTTAAAAATACAGTCTAACTTGTTTATTCGCTGCCTTACTGATTATTGAAAGCACAAACACACTACATAATCCCAAATAGTTAACTTTGCCCCAATACTTTTGAAAAAGACAATGTCCCAAGCAAAAACTTACTGATTCCTTTCAGCCCACCAGCAAGGTGATCCTCTCCTCTGTGCTCCCACTGGAAAGTCTTTGTGGAAGTGGTGGAGACGAGCACAATGTCTGAATTCAAGAACATATGGGACAAGCACAGGGGCTCTTTGAGGGAGAGGCAAGGTTTATAAAACTAGGCAAGAGATGTGGATGGGCCATATAGTCTTTATCTCATCACATTCTGTTTACTCCTTATCTGCTATACCAGTCCAGACTAGTGAATTGTTCTTCCTTAGCAGATGGAGGTAGAGAGCACAGTATTCTCACAGGACAAGCAGGATTGTAGTCCTCACATATGGGTGACATCACAGGATGGAGCCCAATCACAGGAAACTTCTTTCAAAGTTTCCAGAACTTTGACTGGCCCCTACTGGGCATGCCCAGCATGGCACCAACCCTGCAGCCAGCAGGGGTCCCCCTTCAGTCTTCTTTTTTCTGCGCATCAGTAGCCTCGCGGTAAAGGAGCTCTGCAGAGATTCCTGACAGGAATTTTCCTCACAGAATTACTAAAAGTTAATTTGCCCCACAGGGGTCCCTCCTCTAAATTTTTTCAGAGCACGGTACTCCGGTAAGTTTTTACCTGTTTTCCGTTGATTTCCGTTGAGTTTGGCCCTCGTGGCCTACTGGCCGTCAAACGTACTGTGGCTCGATTTTTGCCATGGCGTTGGGGTTCCGTCCGTGCTCGGACTGTACCCGCACCATAAGAACATAAGAACATAAGAAAATGCCATACTGGGTCAGACCAAGGGTCCATCAAGCCCAGCATCCTGTTTTCAACAGTGGCCAATCCAGGCCACAAGAACCTGGCAAGTACCCAAAAACTAAGTCTATTCCATGTAACCATTGCTAATGGCAGTGGCTATTCTCTAAGTGAACTTAATAGCAGGTAATGGACTTCTCCTCCAAGAACTTAACCAATCCTTTTTTAAACACAGCTATACTAACTGCACGAACCACATTCTCTGGCAACAAATTCCAGAGTTTAATTGTGCGTTGAGTAAAAAAGAACTTTCTCCGATTAGTTTTAAATGTGCCCCATGCTAACTTCATGGAGTGCCCCCTAGTCTTTCTACTATCCGAAAGAGTAAATAACCGATTCACATCTACCCGTTCTAGACCTCTCATGATTTTAAACACCTCTATCATATCCCCCCTCAGTCGTCTCTTCTCCAAGCTGAAAAGTCCTAACCTCTTTAGTCTTTCCTCATAGGGGAGTTGTTCCATTCCCTTTATCATTTTGGTAGCCCTTCTCTGTACCTTCTCCATCGCAATTATATCTTTTTTGAGATGCGGCGACCAGAATTGTACACAGTATTCAAGGTGCGGTCTCACCATGGAGCGATACAGAGGCATTATGACATTTTCCGTTTTATTCATCATTCCTTTTCTAATAATTCCCAACATTCTGTTTGCTTTTTTTGACTGCCACAGCACACTGCACCGACTATTTCAATGTGTTATCCACTATGACACCTAGATCTCTTTCTTGGGTTGTAGCACCTAATATGGAACCCAACATTGTGTAATTATAGCATGGGTTATTTTTCCCTATATGCATGTCTATCACAGACCCCCATAAAGTTTGTGTAATGTGTCTAGGATGTGAGCACGATGTCTTGACCTGCACCAAATGCGCCCTAATGACACCAAAAGGTCGCAAGTCCAGAATGGAGAAGATGGCACTTCTCTTCCGTGCTCAAACCCAAACTCCGTCCATTACATCGACATTCTCAGAGCCGGCACCGTCAACTTCATGCCAGCATCGACTACCGGCCGGTGAGCGCTTTGCATCGACGACTTCTCGGCCATCGACACCCTCTTCTCCCTCTCGGGACTGAGGGGATTGCAGGGACAAACATCGCCATCGACACAGTAAGTCTCGGACCATTGAGGGAGCGAAATAATCGACCTTGCCATCGTCCGAGCTGCTGTCGAAGAAACCCCGTCCAGAAAAGGCACCGACCGTTTCTGTGACCGGGTCACCGAGGCAACCCTCACCCGACAGGGGATCGAGAGCTGCGACTCCGCCTTTAATGTGGTCCCTCCGGCTATGCCTCCCCCTCCCTCTTCTGTTCTGGAGCTGGGGTTGCTTGCTCCAGGTCTCCGAGAAGAACTGGACCGGATGGTTCAGGAGGCAATCGACAAGGTGATGCAACGACTTCAGGTTCCTCCGACACCGGTGCCGATTGCGGAACCGACCATCGACCCAATTCCTGCAGCGCTGGCACCGCTGCTCTCCAGGATGGAAGCGCTCCTGACCGCTTTTCCACCGATGGATCACGGGTCTCCGATGGCTCCAGTGCCCTCCCTACTTAGAGTCATCGGGAGGAGAAACACCGTTCCACATCCCTCCATCCGGAGTTTTGCCTCAGCCATCGATGCCGATACATCTCTCGCCACCGATCCAACCATCGGTGCCGATACGTCCATCGGCGCCACCGAGCCATCCATCGATGCCTGCGATGCCTTCATCGGTGCCTTCGATTCCTTCAGAGCCTAGACCAGGACCTTCAGGTATCCCACCTTCCCATCCCCCTCTAGTTCCTAGAGGGACAGGTGCTGATCCTTATGATACCTGGACTGATGATTCCTCTCCAGACACCGATTATTTACCTTCACCCACTGAAAGTAGGAAGCGTTCTCCTCCAGAGTGCCTTTATAAATTTTGTGAAGGAAATGTCTGAATTGGTTCCCTTCCAATTACAGACTGAACAGGATGATAGGCACCAGATGATGGAGTTGCTCCAATTCCTGGATGCCCTTAAAGTAATCACCTCTAATCCCTATCCACCAGGTTCTTCTGGATCTCCTGAAGAAGAACTAGGAACATCTTGGCTCCATTTCTCCAGATCACAGGAAAGCTGACACTACCTATTTGGTGCTGTTAGCTCCAGGCTTTCAGAAATCACAGTTAGATCACCACTCTGTATTGGTGGAGTCTGCACAGAAGAGAGCAAAAAGTTCGAAGCCTCACTCTTCTGTTCCACCTGGCAAGGAACATTAGTTCCTAGATGCCATCGGTCGCCGAGTCTTCCAAGGGTCCATGCTCATCTCCCGGATTGCCGCCTATTAGCTTTATATGACCCAATATAATAGGGTCATTTTTAAGCAGGTACAGGACTTCTCGGACTCCCTGCCTCAGCAATTTCAAGAACAATTACAAACCCTAGTAAACAAGGGTTTTGAGGCAGGCAAACATGAGATCAGAACATCTTATGACATCTCTGATACTTCTACTAGAGTATCTGCAGCTGCTGTTTCAGCGAGAAGGTGGGCCTGGCTCGTCTTCTCACCTTCGCCCGGAAGTACAAGACAGGTTATCCGACCTGCCTTGTGTCGGAGATAATCTGTTTGGCGAACAGATTCAACGGACAGTGGCGGAACTAAAGGAACATCATGAGACCCTAATACAGCTCTCTGATGCCCTTCGACTTCTCTTTAAAACAGCCCTTCAGGAAGGACTCTAAGAAGGCCTTCTTCCGCCCGAAGAAGTCCTACCTGCCAACAACCAGATCCCGTGCCACAAGACCTTATCAAAAGCCGCAGTCTCGTCAAACATGTAAACAAAAGCCAGAAGTAGCTCCTCAATCAGGGCCTGCTTCAGGTTTTTGACTTCCACCTAAAGAGCAGCAGCCAGATTCGACTGCCTCACATACCAGTGGGAGGTTGATTGTGCCACTTCCACAACAAATGGCACTCAATCACCTCAGACCAATGAGTATTGGCAATAATTGCTCAGGATTACCATCTGAACTTTCTCTCCATGCCTCCGGACTCCCCACCTCTACCGATGTGGAGAACATCCGATCACGCCATTCTTCTGGATCAAGAGGTCTCCCTCCTTCTCCAGTCCAAAGCAATAGAACCCATACCATACTCTCAGCACGGCTTAGGGTTCTATTCCCAGTACTTTCTAATCCCCCAAAAATCAGAGATCATATAACACCAATATTGCAAGGCTTGCACTGGCTTCCCGTCAGTGTCCGATTTCAATACAAAATTCTTTCCATCATACACAACTTAATACACTATTCTGGACCTACAGGCCCTCAACAAGTACCTCCAACGAGAAAAGTTCAAGATGGTCACCTTGGGCTCGCTTCTACCTCTTCTACAAAGAGGAGACTGGCTCTGCTCTCTGGACCTCCAGGACGCATATACTCATATTGAGATAACTCCATCTCATCGCAAATACCTGAGGTTTCTAGTAGGCCCCAAGCACTATCAATATCGAGTGCTTCCATTTGGCCTAGCGTCTGCGCCACGAGTCTTTACAAAATGCCTCGTAGTCGTCGCAGCCTTCCTCAGAACCCATGGTGTTCACGTCTACCCCTAGCTGGACGATTGGTTAATTAGGGCTCCCACTCAGCAAGCTGCTCTGTCGTCCCTCAATCTAACCTTACACACTCTAATTTCATTAGGATTTCTCGTCAACTACGACAAATCCTACTTAGTCCCATCTCAAACCTTGTCGTTCATTGGGGCAGACTTGGACACCTTGCAGGCAAGGGCTTTCCTGCTTTGATAACGAGCACTAACTTTTGTGGCTCTTGCTCACCAGTTGCAGTCTCAGCACTCTGTGACTGCACGCCAATTTCTCGTCCTCCTGGGACACATGGCGTCCTCAGTCCATGTCACACCAATGGCCCGCTTGGCCATGAGACTCATGCACTGGACTCTAAGGTCTCAATGGACTCAATCCATTCAGCCCCTGTCGACCGTTGTCCACGTCACCGACTCACTCCGTCTGTCTCTCGCCTGGTGGAAAAATCAGATCAATCTCCTCCAGGGCTTGCCCTTCCAGGCTCCAGACCCTCAAATCACTCTCACCACCAATGCTTCCAACCTCGGATGGGGAGCCCACGTGGCCGATCTGCAGACACAAGGATCTTGGTCTCCAGAGGAAGCCAAACACCAAATAAATTTCCTGGAGCTTCGAGCAATCAGATATGCTCTCAGGGCTTTTCAGGATCGCCTCTCAAATCGTCATCCTGATTCAGACGGACAACCAGGTGGCCATGTGGTAATTCAGCAAGCAGGGAGGCACGGGCTTCTTCCTTCTGTGTCAGGAAGCTGTGCAGATTTGGGCGGAAGCTCTCTCCCATTTGATGAACCTCAGGGCCACCTACTTGCCGGGAGTGGACAATGTGCTGGCAGACAAGCTGAGTCGCGTCTTTCAACCGCACGAGTGGTCTCTCAACCCCTCGGTAGCGAACTCCTTCTTCCAACAATGGGTATATCCTCTGATAGACTTCTTTGCGTCCCCACAAAACCGCAAAGTGGAGAACTACTGCTCTCTCATTCGCAGCAAGCACTCCAACCCAGAGACGCATTCTCCCTCTCATGGGCAACCAGTCTGCTCTATGCATTCCCTCCACTTCCTCTTCTCTCGAAGACTCTTGTGAAGTTACGTCAGGACAAGGGAACCATGATCCTGATAGCACCTCACTGGCCATGCCAAGTGTGGTTTCCAATACTTCAGGATTTCTCCATCTGCAGGCACATTCCCTTGGGAAAGGACCCGCTTCTGATCACTCAAAACGACGGGTGCCTACGCCATCCCAATCTTCAAGCCTTGTCCCTGACAGCATGGATGTTGAAAGGTTAATTCTTCAGCCACTTAACCTTTCTGAACCAGTTTCTCGTGTCTTGATTGCTTCATGGAAGCCTTCCACGAGAAAATCTTACTCTTACAAATGGAAAAGGTTCACGTCATGGTGTTCTTCTCAGTCCCTTGACCCCTTTTCCTGTCCAATCCCGAAGTTTCTGGACTATCTCTCAGTCAGGTCTTAAGACTTCTTCCATCAGAATGCATGTCAGTGCAGTAGCCGCCTTCCAAAAAGGTGTCAGGGATGTCCCTATATTACTACAACCCCTTGTAACACATTTTTTGAAGGGCTTGCTCCACATCAAGCCTCCACTACGTCCTCCGGCCCCTTCTTGGGACCTTAATCTGGTTTTGGGTCGGCTCATGAAACCACCATTCGAGCCTCTTCACTCTTCACCATTCGCGCCAAGAGGAGGGGATTTAAACGGAGCCGGACGCAGAGGCGCCGGCGTCACGCACCAAAGGGGCCACGCCCCTTTGTTCGCCCCTTCGTTCACCCCTGAGAGAACCCTCAATGAACATCACCAATCATGGACAACGAAAGAACAGGACCAGGAATACAGAACATCAAAACTTGCCTAAACAAAGGTAATTATGGAAATGCTTTCTCACATAAAAACAAAAATAGATACAAATCAAACAATACCAAGAAAACCCCATCCACCAACCTCATACAAATAAGAAGGGTCAAAATAGCTAGCACTACCATCACAAACAAACTACTAATGATAACCTTCTTCTTACTAGTAAATGCGCAATCTATTACAAAGAAATTGCCTATAATCACGGACATGTTATGACAAAAAAACCAAGCTTCATAGCAATTATCGAATCATGGTTAAAAAAAATCAGGCACCCCTTATCTAACACATGTCAAACACTAATAGATTTCATGACAGTACTAGGCTTCATCCTAACGACTGATAAACCCACTCACAAAGCAGGACACTCCCTTGAGTTAACGTTTATCAATCATGGCCACTTAGAACAAATCAAATCGGAATATACACAGATACCCTGGTCAGATCACTTCCTAATAGAATCCTCTATCAATCTTACGGTAAAACAAACAATACAAAACAGAGAACCCACTGAATTTAAATACCGTCCTCCATACAACATAAACTCCCTGAAAGACAAACTAGATAAAAAACTAACCGAAATAGACTGCACTGACTGTGGCTCTGCCACAACAGCGTGGACACAAACAACCAAAAACTTAACCAACGAGATAAACCTAATAAAACAGATCAGCATAAAAGAACCTAAAGAAACAAACCCCTGGCATAACGAAAAGATAAAGGTAGTCAAAAAACACCTAAGGAAAAAAGAGAAGGAATGGAAAAATAATAAAACAGACAACCTGACTAAATACAGGAAACAGCTAGCCTACTATAAACAAGTAATTCTCAATGCAAAGAAACAATATTACAGCACTAAGAGAAATTCGCAAATAATCCAAGAGCCCTGTTCACCATAGTAAAAAAAAAAACCTCACAACTGACAAAACTGACAATTCACAGAGCCTACCAGTAACTAAATGTAATGAAATAGCTACCTTCTTTAATGATAAAATCACGAATCTAAAAGCAAAGATTCCTAATATAACTAAACAATAAATCAACATGCAAAAGAGATGTTAAACAATGGGAAACATTCGATGAAATATCAGAAATAGAAGTTGAATTGATGCTAAAAAAAACCCCCAAAAAATAACTAAACCCAGCCCCACATGCACAAGACACAATTCCAACTGTAGACTTAAAAAAAAAAGTAGCCAACATAGTCTCTCCAACTCTAACAAAAATCATTAACTTAGCACTAAAAGAAGGAAACATGCCAGACTCACTAAAAGGAGCAATAGTAAAACCAATTCTAAAGAAAAAAAAACAGCGCACATCTAATTCTGAGCAATTATAGACTAGTATCAAACCTGCCCTTAATTGCAAAATTAATAGAAAAAAACATACAAAAACAATTAGAACACTAAGAGCAGGGGTCGGGAACCCATGGCTCACAAGCCAGATATGGCTCTTTTGAGGGCTGCATCTGGCTCGCAGACAAGTGTCGCCACACTTTCCAGTCCCCCGCTGACCCAGCTGCTCCCCGGTCCTCCTCCGCCCGGGCTTAAAATGCTGTCAGCCTGGGCGGAACGCGGCAGGACAGCTGGAGTCAGCGGCACCGGCGGGCTCTCTTCTTCCCGCCCCCCCCCCCCCCCCGGCCCGGAAGAGGAAGTGGTGAGCATGAGGTGCGTGCGCAGGAAGCAGAGACCACGCTAGTGTGGTCTCTTCTTCCTGCCGCGGCCCGGAAGAGGAAGTGGAGAGCATCGGGTGCCTGCGCGACGAAAAGAAGACTGCAGCGGGGCTCGGAGGAAAATGAAGAGCTTCAACCGCGGCCGATGGGACTCCGCCTCTGCGAGGGCTGAAAATTAAGGAGGTTAGCGTTGGGAGGAGGCTGCTGCTGCCGCGAGTTCCCGGGGTGGGGGAGAGAGAGAGTGAATGAGCGAGCAAGCATGTGTGTTTGAGATCCTGTGTGTGTGTGAGAGATTGCATGTATGTGAATGATTGAGAGCCTGTATGTGTGAAAGAGAGTGTGTGTGTGAGTGAGAGCCTGCCTGTGAGAGAGCATGAATGTAAATTTACCATTGGGAACCTGTATGTGTAAGTTTGTGATTGAAAACCTGTTTGTGTGAAAGAGTATGTGTGTATGATTGAGATCCTTTGTGTGTGAGAGAAATCATGTGTATGTATGATTAAGAGCCTGTGTGTATAAGTAAGAGAGAGACCATGTGTGTCTGTGTGTGATTGAGAGCTGATTTAGGTGAGGGAGCATGTGAGTATGTGATTGAGAGACTGTGTGTAAATGAGAGAAAGAGAGGACATGTTTGTAAGCATGTGAATGAGAGTCTGTGTGTGAGAGAAAGACAGCATGTATTTATGTGATTGAAAGCCTGTGTGTGTGTAAGCGTGAAAAGATAGACAGCATGTGTGTAAATGTGTAATTAAGAGTCTATATAAGTGAGTGAGAAAAAACATGTGTATATGTGAGTACTGAGAGCATGTGTGTATAGGTGTGTCATTGAGAGCCAGTGTGAGAGCGCTGGTATGTGACTGAGAGAGGAGAAAGTTCCAAGCAAACCACCCCGCCTCCTGCTAATTCAGAACAATCTCAGGACACCTGGATATCAAACGTTCCCAGGTATACAGAGCAAAAAAATTTTTGTATCATTTTTCATTACTGGGTCTTTGTGTCTGCTATTTTGAAATATTTTGTTGGTATCTGGAAATGTTTTATATGAGTTTTTAATTATTGGATATTCCACTCAGCTGTTTCGAAATGTTCTTTTTGTTAGTACAGTTTTACTGCTGATGATTTTATATTTCTTGATTTGTTTTATAAGGATGGGTGATGTTTCTTTTTTCCTTTGTTACACTGCATACAGAGACTCTGGCTTCTTGCAGTTTCCAATTTCAGTTTTTTCTGCATGCTTCTTGTTATGCGTTTTGGTCTCTTTAATCTATGTTAAGTGAGGGACAGCACGTGATTCAGGTGATGTTTTCTGCTGGCGTGTAGTTTCTGTGTAGGACTCTATAGCAGCCTGACTTGGTCCGTTTTCCTAATAGGAGATGTATTGATGTCTTAAGGCCTGGTGTAATATTTTCAGAGACTTATTGTACTTTAAAAGTGTGATCTTACATAAAATGCACACATTTACTTGTATTTAGTACATTTTAAAATATGTGGCGTTTATGGCTCTCTCAGCCAAAAAGGTTCCTGACCCCTGACTTAGAGCAATAATATACTGTACCCATCACAACATGGCTTCAGCAAAAACTTCAGCACTGAAACACTACTACTTGCACTAACAGACAACATCATGATAGGGTTTGACAGCGGTAAACAGTACATTTTAGTAATGCTTGACCTATCGGCGGTATTCGACACAGTAAACCATAACATTGATAAATAGATTAGAAGAAATAGGATTAAGCAACATGACAATCAAGTGGTTTAAATCATACCTAAATAACAGATTCTTCGAAGTACAAATCAAAGAAGTAATGTCAGAGAAAATAAACCTTCAAACAGGGCAGATCCCTGTGGAACTCCTATCTGCCACACTATTCAACATATACATGCTGCCTTTGTCACCTGCTAGCAGGTTTAGGAATTTCGCACTATATGTACACCGATGATATTCAGGTAATACTCCCAATCGACGACACAATTGAAAAAACATTAAACTCAGCCAACATGTACCTAGATATAATAAAACAACTTCTAAACCAAATGGGAACTAGTGATCAATATAGAGAAAACTGATTTCTTACACCTTTAGAATTTGAGGCCGAGATCTTTCTGATCTCGGCCTCAAATTCTACATATACGCAGATGATGTCCAAAACATCATCTCCATCCAGGACTCTCTAACTGCCTCCTTAAATTTCTGGGAAAAATGCCTCTCCTCCATCAACATCTATCTGTCCTCCCTTCAGCTTTCCCTTAACACTGCTAAAACTGAGCTCCTCCTCATCCATAACCAACAAACCTTCAAGCTTGCTCCCTCAGACGACCCTGCAATCGCCACCTTCTTTTTCCAACCTTCTGTACGAAACCGTGGCGTCCTAGTTGACGCACATCTTAACATGAAAAGCCATATCTCCTCCGTCATTAAAGGAAGTTTTTAAAATCTCATGGTTATTAAAAAAGCTCAAGCCTCTACTCCACACACACGATCTTAAAACTGTCATCCAAGCCTCTTTATCTTCTAAGCTTGATTACTGCAATTCGCTCTATCTTGGCCTCCCACTCTCCACTATCAGACCTCTACAGATCTTACAAAACGCTACAGCAAGGATAATTAGCAATGTCCGCAAATCAGATCATATAACCCCCATCCTCAAAGATCTACATTGGCTCCCCATTTCACACCGCATACTTTTTAAAATCCTTACCATCATACACAAGGCCATCCACAAAGATAAATCCTCATGGCTAACTGAACCACTGAAACTTACTCATTCCTCCCGCCCCACCAGAATGAATCGCAAAGGCACTTTACAAGTCCCCCCTATTAAGAAAGCCCGACTTACAGCCACTAGAGATCGTGTATTGTCGATTGCTGGCCCTACTCAATGGAACTCTCTACCCCTTAGTCTCCGCCTAGAGCCATGCCCGTTCAAATTCCGAAAAATGCTGAAGGATATGGCTCTTCCGCCAGGCTTTCCACGACTGATTCCGTGCTGACCCCGTGTCTTCCTCTTTTTCCAATGTACCCTGCTGAATTCCTCTAATTATTGCATCCCACTGCACCCTTGTAAATTCTCGTTCCCATTATTAGTTTATCGCTCGTTTCTGGTTTCTTTTATTAATTTTGTTTCTTTCCTGCTTCCTATTTATCAATTGTTATGTTCTCCCCTGCCCCTGTTTATTGTAATTTCCAACCTTTTGTTAAAATGTAAACTGATATGATGTGTATTTTAATGTCGGTATAGAAAAGCTATTAAATAAATAAATAGAACGAAAAAACATAGCGATCATTCAGAACCCAATTACACTCAACAACAACCAAAAAATACAACTAGCAGAGAAAGTACGAAACCTGGGAGTGATAATCGATTCAGAACTAAGTATGAAACAACATATATCTCAAAATGTAAGAGAAGGATATGCCAAACGTATGACTCTGAGAAGACTAAAACCACTACTAACGCCCACCAACTTCCGCTCAGTCTTACAAGCCTTAATTTTTTCCAGTACTGACTACTGTAATGCCCTCCTACTGGGCCTACCATACACCACAATAAGACAACTACAGATACTACAAAACAGCGGCAAGAATTTTAACTGGAAAAAGTAAAAGAGATCATATCACCGAAACCTTAATAGAACTACACTGGTTACCCATTGAACAAAGAATACAATACAAACTTTATGCACCATACATAAATTAATACACGACGAAAAAGCAGAGTGGCTGAACACAGCCCTCTGCGTACATACACCCCACAGAAATCTGAGATCAGCAAACACAAAGCACTGCTAACTATTCCCTCAGTCAAGACGGCCAGACTAACACAAGAATTTCTTATAAGGTATACATGAAGCGGGCGACACGGGATGATGCCATTCCTCCACTGAAGTTAGGGTGAGGATGGGTGCCTCACTGGTGAATGTTGGGGTGGGGGGGAGGGGAAGGGAATTTGTGTGAAAGGGGATTTAGGGCAAAGGAATGTGTTTTGTACATATACATGGGCATATAAGATTATAACACAATGGGGTGGCTTAATTATTGGCGATCTCTTTATTTTTTTCAATGGCTGATTTACATATTGTACCCCTTAATGTAAAGGGTTTTAACCACCCTAGGAAATGCCAGCTGCTCTTTAATGATGCTCGAGCTCACAAGGCGTCGGTCTATTTTATCCAAGAAACGCATTTACTAAAAAAGGATGAACGTTTATTAGGGGATCGGGACTACCCGCAAATCTATTTAGCCTCTAATTGTGAGGAGAAAAAGAAAAGCGGAGTGGGCATTATGTTTGCTAAAAATTTGAGAGTGGAAGTTCTAGATAGTAGAAAGGACAGAAGAGGTCGATACATAGCACTGGTGATTAAAATAGACAATGTCCTTACCACCTTTCTTAATATTTATGCGCCTAATAATAATCAGGGTGAATATTTCACCCAGTTGGATCAATCTCTAAGTGACTTTATACAAGGACCTCTTTTAATGGGGGGCGATTATAACACCATATTGAACCCTCAGCTAGATCATAGTACCCAGACAGGAGGGGGGGGGCGAAAAGGTCATCGGGAACGCTTGAAAATTCTTATGGATAATTGGGGCTTCCATGATATCTGGCGCTTTCAACATCCTAAAGGCAGGGGCTTCTGTTTTTACTCCCGGATGCATGATTCCTATTCCCGCATCGATATGTGGTTAGGCAGCAAAACTTGGTATATGGGGTGTAAAGATACGTGGTTTGGCTCCTTTTGTATACAAGCTGAAGACCAGGGTGTTACGTATTGGAGATTGAACAACACCTTACTTTCTGACTCTCGGGTTTGTGACTCCATCCGGGATGAAATTACAGAATATTTTTCACTTAATGACAATGGAGCGGTTACCCCGGGCATGCTAATGGGATTGCTTTAAAGCAGTCAGGGGTAAGCTGATCGCCAAAACGTCGGCACTCAAAAGAGCAGCACTTCAAACCCGCTTAGATTTAACAGGGGAGATCCGTAAGTTGGAGGAGCAACATCAGACCAAAGGGGGTGGGCGGATACTCCAGAAACTAGATAAAAAGAGGAATGAGCTTCGCACAATTCTTGATGGTGAAATCCTTGATAAGTTGGATAAATCTAGGGGCACTTATTTTGTGGAGGGCAATAAGCTGGGTAAGCTGTTGGCGAGGCAATTACAACAGCAGATATGAGTACTATCCTAAAAGTTGAGGACAAATCGGGCCATTATATAATGGATAATAAAAACATTAGAGCCTGATTTGTGCAATTTTACAAGGAATTATATACAAATGACTATCCTATCTCAGACAGTGATATTGATACATATTTAAATGGGGCACATTTGCCATCCCTAACTGAAGAACAATCCAAATTACTGGATGGGCCCATAACTCAAGGAGAGATTTTTCATGCTATACACACACTTAAGCCTCATAAAGCCCCAGGTTTGGACGGGTTTACAGGCCTCTTTTATAAAAAGTTCCGGGATCTTCTAATACCTTATCTACAATTGGTATATAATGACCTATTACATACCTCCGCGCTGCCCACCTCGATGGACTTAGCAGGTATTACCATACTACCTAAGCCGAGCAAGGACAAAACACTCTGGGGCTCGTATAGATCCATATCCCTTCTCAATTTAGATTTAAAAATACTGGCGAACATTTTGGCTAGTAGACTAAACAAAGTGCTGCCGATGTTAATACATCTTGATCAATCAGGATTTATCAAGGTAGGCAAGCATGGGACAACCTACGAAAAGTCATTAACCTGATGTGGAAGGCCCGAAAACAACAGATCCCTGCGGTGCTAATGGCAGTGGACGCGGAGAAAGCGTTCAGTAGGGTCCACCCAGGGTTTCTGTTTCATGTATTGAGAGAGGTTGGGTTAGGGGCCAATTTTCAGACCTGGCTAGTGGCCATCTATTCCTCTCCTAAGGCCTGTATAAAGGTGAATGGCTCTTATTCTCCTACATTTGAGCTGGGTAGAGGCACCAGACAGGGGTTCCCCCCTTCCCCACTTTTGTTCACCCCTAGCAGTCACAATTAGGCAGAGTGAGGACATTAAAGGGATTGTGGTAGGAGATGCCCAATATAAAATTTCGTTGTTCGCCAATGACATTCTTTTCTCTATTGCGCACCCACAACTTACATTACCTATCCTGGTATGAGAATTGGATAGATTTAGTTCCATATCGGGCTTTAAAGTTAATATGACAAAAACTGAGATTCTGAATGTCTTGCTAACAAAATGGTCTTCAAGCCCATTTTCCTTTTAAATGGACATTTCATAGTATAAAGTATCTGGGAATACACCTGGGGGCAGATTGGCAGCAGCTCTTTGCCTTAAATTATGTTCCCCTGATGGCGAAAATGACTAAGGATCTAGAGATCTGGTGTCCCTACGCACTTTCCTGGTTAGGGAGAGTGGCTGTCATAAAAATGAATGTGCTACCAAGGTGGTTATACGTATTCCAGACGCTTCGCATAGAACTTCCCACCAAATTCCTGAAGGTGTTACATACCAAGGTTTTTCACTTTATATGGCATAGGCGGCCCCCGTGCATTGCACGCCAAGTCCTCTATCGTCCTAAAGACAAAGGTGGTCTGGCAGTCCCCATTTTTTAAAAGTATTATCAGGCAGCCCAACTTCAAGTGATACCAGAATGGTCTGCAGATAGGATCCAAAAACAATGGGTATATATAGAGCAAACAGAAGGAGGAGAGACCTCCTTGTATCAAAGAGTATGGGGGCTACCATTGAAGGATAGGGAGAGGGGGGTCGGAAATCCCTTCACTATGGTAACTTTAAAAATATGGAATAAGTGTCGGTCCGTACTAACGGGCCATGGGCTAATTTCCCCATTATTGCCTATAGGTATCTATAAAGATGGATACTCAGTTGATCATATGGGTGGCTTATCCTCTTGCTGGCATAAATGGGGGATATGGTGCTATGGGCAACTGATAGTGGACTCGAAAATAAGCTAATTTGCGGACTTGCGACGATATGAGCTACCTGATACTGAACATTATCATTACCTTCAAATGCATCACTGTTTTCAGGCGAGGACTGATTTTGAAACCCTTTGCTATACCGCTACGGACTCTAGAGGGGCCATTTCAAATATTTATGCTTGGTTAGGACAACAATCTACTACCCTTACCCGCCATCAATCTGCATGGGTACACGACTTGGGCCTTCAATGGACTAATCAACAATGGATGCAATGCTATGCTAATCTCACCAAGCGTTCTATCTCAACTAATATCGTGGAAATAAATTACAAATTGATGACTCGGTGGTATCTCATGCCACTAAAATTGCATAAAATATACCCCACTCAGGAGTCTAAATGCTGGAGTAATTGCAACCAAGATGGGTCCTTCCTACATATTTGGTGGGAGTGTCCCAAGATAATACCCTGTTGGAGATGGATAGCAAACATAGTCCTACAAATGCTGGGTGTCAGTCTCCTTTCAACCCGAGGTATACTTGCTATCTGCGTACCCGGTGTCTTGGACTTCTACTACAAGGACCTTAGTTCATCAAGTGGTATCTGCTGCTCATCAGATGCTGGCAGCACATTGGCGTAAGGAGCTACCACCTACAGCAAAATCGGTAATTAAGAGACTATGGACAGTGCACTATTGGTATTACCGGAGGGCTGTACAGATGGATAAATTCGCCCTTCATATGAAAATTTGGGAACCATTTTTACGGTGGTACAAGGAGTACTGAGGTTTCCTCATTCATGCAATATGGTTTAACCCAAGGCGATGATGTCTGCTGAACACGTCGACGATGAAGAGGGATACAACAGAGGTGGACTGTCATGGGCGACATCCCATGTTATATGGACCCTTTTTTCTTTTTTTGGCCTTTTTGTACTAGTGTAAACCACAATCTGATGCACGGGGGAGGGCAGATCGGGGGGGATAACGGGGGGAGGGCAGATCGGGGGGGGATAACGGGGGGGGGGGGGAGAAATACCCATAGGCAATTTCTGTATGGTATGATCGGTTTATTGATGACAGACACTGTTTGACAATGTTATGATTTATGTTATGGTTTTCAATGTTATTGCCAATAAATATTTAAATTACAAAAAAAAAAAAAAAAGAAAATCCCTAGGGTCCAAATAAAGGCTCATAATGCTGTAACCTCTAAAGTCAGTTCTGATTGACCTTTCAACCTAAAGGCGCAGGAGGAAAGTATTAGGTCAGATAGAAACATAAACATAGAAAATGATGGCAGAAAAGGACCAAACAGTCCATCCAGCAAGCCTATGGTAGCATCTGCCACGCCATACAAGTCACCCCCTTACTTAGTTTCCCAAACAGTCAAACTCAGGGCCCTTGTTGGTTGCTGTCTGAGTTCAATTCCCTGTTACCTCTTGCTGTTGAAGCAGAGAGCAATGTTGGAGTTGCATCCAAAGTATCAGGCATGTTGGTTAAGGGTAGTAACCGCCACACCAGTAAGTTACCCCCATGCTTATTTGTTCCCCCCCCCCCATGCTTATTTGTTTTCCCAGACCGTAAAATCCAATGTCCTTGTTGGTTGCTGTCTGAATCTAATTCCCCTTTTCCTCTTTCCCTCCTGCCATAAAAGAGAGTAATAATGGAGTTGCATCAACAATATGAAAGCTTATTGGTTAAGGGTAGTAACCACCACACCAGCAAGTTGCCCCCATACACTTTTTTTTTTTTTTCTCATTTTCATCCTCTAGCCTTTAGGGATCCACAGTGTTTTATACCTTGCCCCTTTGAAATCCTTCACCATTTTTGTCTTCACCACTTCCTCCGGAAGGGCATTCTAGGCATCCACCACACTGGCCATGAAGAAATATTTCCTGATGGTTCTGAGTCGTCCTCCCTGGATTAATGATCGTGAAGGTCATAATTTTATACACTTCTATGGTTCTTTTCCAGATAGCAATTTCAAAATTGGATAGTTTAACTATGCCTTCTCAATGGAATAAGTAAATTAGGATGCCATTTCCTCATTGCAGAGATTGAAGATCTTGTTCTTGTAAGAATGCTTATCTTTCTGTCCTCCTCTCTAAAACTGAAAGCCCTTTGTTGTCTTTGTTTTTAAAACTATCATGATCCAGGAAATTCTTAAAATCAAGATAAGCTAGTCTTACTAAAAGATTTTTTGAACATTACAAATCTGAGCATTGACTGCTTGTCTGTAAGAGTAGCATGTTGATCAGTAAGAACTAATAGGCACTGAATTTTTTTTAAGGTAAAAATAAAAGCTATTAATTTAACTTTTAGGTCGCTCAAGTCCACAGCTGGATCCCTTGAGAAAGAGTCCAACAATGGAGCAAGCAGTACAGACCACCTCAGCATCCCATGTATCAGCTTCAGTATCTGTGGGGAGGAGAAGTCCTGGCCCAGTTAGATCTTTACCAGCCACTAACCAAAAGAACATGGAAAACCAGGAGCAAAGGAGAGGTAGAGTTTTGGCACGTACTCTTCATCCTCTGATTTTGCTATTCTTTTGGTTTGCTTCTTCAAAGCCTTCAATAGTTGGTACTTTTTTTAGATTCTGGCTTTGTCATAAAAGTACAAATAGGCTATATTTACTGCGTTAATTATATCAAACTTTGAAATGATTGAATCTGTACGAAAGGTAATGTGAAACTTGCTAATCTAACCCACATCTTCCTTCAGGTGACACGCACAAGATTTCCAGAACAGAAGCCGATCAAGTCAGAAATGAAAACAGAGATTCAAGTAAGAGGCAAGCAGGTAAGTGAAGCTTTGATTACAAATATATTGGAAAAGAGCTGTAAAATAGATGCGATTATACCTAAACACTGATTAATTTAGATACAGAAAGCAACATTAGATAGGTCAAGTGCAAGTGACATATTGTTACTGTAGATGAGGAATTAAACTAAACAAATCCTCTTGATATCCTTGATGTACCATGTTGAGAGGAGTGAAGGGGGTGCAGTTTACACCGGTGTTGCATTTGAGATTAGACATTCAGACTATAGAACAAATATAGTGCAATCTCAAAAAGGAGTGTGTTGGTTTCATTTAGCTAAAAAGGTTCATTCAGTCTCAAGATATAAAAGTCAGCTAGTCCAACAATAACAGTGTGTCTCTGTACCGAGCATCTTTCACACCTTCAGCATCTTCATAGTCCTTTTCCTTTGGGTTAAGCTAGGATTACATTCTCCTGTGACTGGTCTCACTTTGTATTCAGCAGACCAGATACTGCTGCAGTCTAGTAATTCTGGCTAACGCTTTCAATACTGCAGGTGGACCCTCATTAAGAAGAGGCCGTGGTGGGCATCGTGGAGGTAGAGGAAGGTTTGGTGTCAGGAGGGATGGACCAATGAAGTTTGAAAAGGACTTTGACTTTGAAAGTGCTAATGCACAGTTCAACAAGGAGGAAATTGACCGAGAATTTCACAGTAAACTTAAATTGAAAGGTAAGGGGTTTCTTTTCCTAATGCTGGAAGCAAACCACACTTCAGTGTAGGAAAATGAAGATCTAACCTTGTTCAGATACAGCAATGCAGAAGTGTGTTTTTTATTGTATCCACACCTGTGAAAGGGAAAAGGTACATTTAGGGGCACTGAAATATTAGTGCCCCTAAATTGCTCAGCTTTTAAATCTTTTTATTGAAAGATTAACAAGTACCATGCTTACAACAAAATCTAAAGTTATGATCTTTTTACTTTTTGTATAACCCCTTGCGAAAACAGAATTCCCAAAACTACTCCCTCCCCCACTGAGATAAATAAGACAGTGAAGTTCCCTTGGCTTGTTCCAGAGGTTTTGATCTTAACTAGTTTATAATCATTTAGCACCAACTCTGGATTTGTGTGGTAATGATTGAAAGTCCCACATATGTCAATTTTTTTTGTGGTTTGGGTCATATTTCCCTGACAGACTTTTCCATGACTGTGTATGAAATTCTTCTATTGCATTAAAGATGGTTGCTTCCTTGAATTGTAGCATAAAAGTATGGATTTATTTTCAGGTAGCAAAAGAGCACCACATCCTTTTTGTGTTTTTTGCTAGGAAAAATTGGCATGACCTATAAAACTCCACCGTCTATTATACAAAGGCCTGAAACAAACATCAGATATCTAGGGACTTTTATCCATAAGCACCTAATTACACCAAATGACTTTCTAGGTTATATTTATTGTGTGTCTGAAACATATTTGCCTCAAAATCGTGTCTCTGTGAAAAATAAAATTTTGTAAGAAATGTATATTCCTTAACATTCGGATAGGTCAGATGGAGATGGAGCAAAAGCTGTTCCCAGTACGTACCAGGATCAGTCCAGACAGCTGGGTTATGCCTCCCCTCCAGCAGATGGAGTCAGAGAGAAAACTGAAAGCACCCCCTATATACACTGGTGTGCCCCCTGCGATCCTTCAGTATAATCTCTGACTCCAGCAGATTGAGAGGCATAACCTGCGGTCCTGCTCCGGTCGTTCTATCTATCGGTCGGGGTAAAATTAAAACAATAAAATACACTATAAAAAGTAAGGTAGGACAGGGGGCAAGATCATTGGATGCTTCCTTTTCTCTCCTCTGTCTGCCTGTCGGTTTGTGTGAATGTCTGTGTGAGTGTATTGCGCTGCGTAGCTAGGCATTAGTGTGAGGCAGGCTCGGAGGGTAGTACCCTTCTGATATTCCCGGGTTAGTGTGTCCGCAGCCTGGGGGAGAGCTTACCGGTGGGCCGGTCACCCTCCCCCCCCAAATTCCAGGCCTTAGTCCTGAAGGGGGTTTAAAAAAAAAAAAAAAAAAAAAAAGTTTTTACTTGCAGAGCAGTTTAAGTCCTGTTGGTGACAGGCAGTGTGCTCGTTTTTTTTCTACTGCCCCGGCCTGCCCGTGCCTGCTCGGACCCCGGAGGGGGTGGCTAGCTCACCCGGCGCGCGTTTTCTGTGAGGCTTTCCTCTCGGAGATTTTTTTGGCGCCATTTGGTCGTGCTGCTCCGTTCGCGGTGCTGATGCCGCGCTCTTCGGTCTGCCTGACCTGTGGAGAGGCGGGGGCGCGACTCTCCCGCGGGGGTCTCTGCCCCCGATGTGTTCCCGGGGGCGAGGGACCCTCGGGGGGGCCGAGCGCTGCCCGCAGCCGATCGTCTCGCCCTTCTCCGGAGCGGCACAGCAGCGCCTCAGGCAGTCGTCCTTCGGCCCCTCCTCCACCGGGGAGGAGTGCGGCGGCCATTTTGAACACGCGGCAGGCTGCCTGTTCAGCGTCGGAGGAGGAGATCTCCCCTCCTCCCTCTCCCGAGGCACAGAGCCCGGGCTCCCAGGCCGATTCGGGGTCTCCTCGGGGCCCCCCTGCATCGGGTGGTCAGAAGAAGAGTCTGAAACGGTCAGTGCCATTTTCTTCTGATTTTGTGCTGTTAATGCACAAAGCCTTTTTACAGGCAGAATCCGGCTGGGAGGCGGAGGCTCCCGCTCCCCCGAAGGTTCCCAAGACCGCCCCCGTCTCGGGGGGGAGTCCACCGGACGTGGGGTCCTCCGGGATCAAAGGTCCCCGCCCGAGGGGGGGTGGGGCTGAGGACCTGGGAGACACAGGAGCCGCTCCGGAATCCCCGGGGGCTCCGGACTTGCTGATGGCCGACGATCCGGGGGCTGTAGCTGGGGATGACCCCCAGGTACTCCGCTTGTTTGGGAAAGAAGAATTAAGCTCCCTTATCCTCCACGTGTTGCAGGAGCTAGAGTTGACGACTCCGCCTCAGGACGCGGACACGTCTACAGGGGATATCGCAATGGCAGGGATTCGAGCTCCTCCGCAGACCTTTCCTTTTCACCACAAGGTCTTACAGATCGTTTCAAAGGAATGGGAGCTCCCAGAGGCTTCTCTGCGGGTAAATCGAGCCATGGAAAGGCTATATCCCTTACCCAAGGATTCCCTGGAGCTTTTGAAGACACCCGCGGTAGATTCGGCTGTCACGGCGGTGGTAAAGCATACAACTATCCCAGTGACGGGGGGTATAGCGTTAAAGGACCTCCAAGACCGCAAGCTTGAGGTTTTATTAAAACGCATTTTTGACGTGGCGGCACTGGGGGTCCGAGCGGCGGCTTGCAGCAGCCTTGTACAGAGGGCCAACCTCCGCTGGGTTCAGCAGCTGCTGACCATGCAGGAGCTCCCTCCGGGCGAGGCTGAGCAGGCGAATTGTGTTGAAGCGGCGGTCGCTTATACAGCGGATGCCTTGTATGACTTGTTGCGCACATCGGCTCGTATTATGTCCTCGGCGGTCTCGGCCAGGAGGTTGCTCTGGCTCCGTCGTTGGTCGGCGGATGCCAACTCTAAAGCGAGGTTAGGTTCCTTCCCCTTTAAGGGCAAGCTGCTGTTTGGCGAGGAGCTGGACCAGCTCATTAAGGACCTGGGTGACAACAAGGTTTACAAGTTGCCCGAGGATAAGCCTCGGCAGCCTCGGTCGTTTGGTAACGCTAGGGCTCGCTTTCGGGGGCAACGGCGTTTCCGTGGGGGAAGAGGGGGTTCCCTTCCCCAGCGGCAGCAGGTGACGAGATCCCAGGCCTGGTCTTCTTCTTCTTCCTTTCGCGGCAGGAGGCCTATACGCGGGGGATCTTCCCAAGGTTTTCCTGCCATCAAGCCCGCACAATGAAGGTGCGCGGGCCCACTCCTCCGTGCCCGTTATCGGAGGTCGGTTGTCCCGGTTCTGGGAGGAGTGGGCCGCAATTACTTCGGATCAATGGGTCCTCGATGTGGTTCGGTACGGCTACGAGTTGGATTTTGTACGTCCCCTCCGGGATCTCTTCCTGATATCGCCGTGCGGCCCCGTAGAAAAACAAGTAGCTATAGCCCAAACGGTCGCCCATCTACAGGCTCTGGGGGCGGTAGTTCCGGTTCCCCGGGACCAGCTCAGGACGGGTCGGTATTCCATATACTTCCTGGTGCCCAAGAAGGAGGGCACCTTCCGACCAATTCTGGATCTCAAAGGAGTAAACAAGGCGTTGCGTGTGCCCCGCTTCCGGATGGAGACCCTCCGGTCTGTTATTGCGGCCGTCCACAAGGGAGAATTTTTGGCTTCTTTGGACCTGACAGAGGCCTATCTGCACATCGGAATAAGAGAACGGCATCAAAGGTTCTTGAGGTTCATGGTGATGGGGGACCACTACCAGTTTTGCGCCCTCCCCTTCGGGTTGGCCACCGCGCCGCGGGTATTCACCAAAGTTCTCGTGGTGGTAGCGGCTTCCCTCCGCCGGCAAGGCGTCCTGGTACATCCCTATCTCGACGATTGGCTCATTCGGGCAAAGTCGCACGCGGCATGCAACCGGGCGGTCTCCTTAGTAGTGCGCCAGCTGCAGCGGTTGGGTTGGGTAGTCAACTTCGCGAAGAGCAGACTCGAACCGACCCAACAGCTAGAGTTCCTGGGAGCCCGGTTCGACACCTTGGTGGGCAAGGTTTTTCTTTCGCAGCAACGCATGCTCAATCTCATGACTCAGGTACGGCGCCTGTTAGAGCTCGAGATTCCCACGGTCTGGGATTATTTACAAGTCATTGGTCATATGGTGTCTACTATGGAAATGGTACAATGGGCTTTTGCGCATATGCGTCCGTTACAAAGAGCACTTCTATCTCGTTGGGATCCCCGCTCGGAGGAGTACGGGATGGAATTGCCCTTGCTGGAACCGGCTCGCTCCAGTCTCTCTTGGTGGTTGACCCCAGCCAATCTCCTACAGGGGGTGGACCTAGAACCCCCGTCTTGGTTGGTGGTAACGACGGATGCCAGCCTGTCGGGCTGGGGTGCGGTCTGCCAGTCCCGTGCGGTCCAGGGCAACTGGTCGGCACTCCAAGCGACTTGGTCCATCAACCGATTGGAGACCAGAGCGGTCCGCCTGGCCCTGCGTTGTCTCCTTCCACTGGTACGTGGTCGAGCAGTAAGAGTTCTGTCGGACAATGCGACCACAGTGGCGTACATAAATCGACAAGGAGGCACAAAAAGCCAAGCAGTAGCGATCGAGGCGGCGCTGTTGATGTCCTGGGCGGAAAGGCACTTAGAGCGTCTCGCGGCCACCCACATTGCCGGCGTGGACAATGTTCAGGCGGATTACCTCAGCCGGCAGCACCTAGATCCAGGAGAATGGGAGATCTCGTTGGAGGCGATGGCTCTCATCGCGCAGCGTTGGGGAACTCCGCGCTTGGACCTCATGGCGACTCGCCAAAATGCAAAGGCGGTACGCTTCTTCAGTCGGAGAAGAGAGCACGCGTCGGAAGGGGTGGACGCGCTAGCCCTTCAGTGGCCTCGGCACATTCTTCTTTATGTGTTCCCTCCGTGGCCGCTGGTGGGGAAGGTGTTAAGGCGCATAGAGTCCCATTACGGTCCAGTGATCCTCGTGGCTCCGGAATGGCCGCGGCGCCCGTGGTTCGCGGATCTGGTCAACCTGGCAGTCGACGGCCCACTACGTCTCGGTCATCTTCCCAATCTTCTTCGGCAGGGTCCAGTATTTTTCGATCGGGCGGATCGTTTTTGTCTGGCGGCTTGGCTTTTGAGAGGAAGCGGTTGAAGAAGAGAGGTTATTCGGACGCGGTAGTGTCTACTCTCCTCCGGGCGCGTCGGTCTTCCACTACGCTCGCCTACACGAGGGTTTGGAAGGTTTTCCATGATTGGTGTGACACGGCAGGGACTTCGGCCGGACGTTCGTCAGTGGCGGATATCCTTATGTTCTTACAGGATGGCTTAAAGAAGGGGTTGGCATATAATTCACTCCGAGTTCAGGTGGCGGCTTTGGGCTGCCTGAGGGGCAAGGTCGAAGGCTCTTCCCTTGCGAGTCATCCAGACGTGGCTCGGTTTTTGCGAGGGGTTAGAAACTTGCGTCCTCCCGTCAGGCTTCCCTGTCCGTCTTGGAACTTGAACTTGGTTCTCCGTGGATTGTGTGCGGCTCCGTTTGAACCTCTTAAGGCGGCTTCTTTGAAGGATCTCACGCTCAAGACTGTTTTCCTTGTCGCCATTTCCTCGGCTCGTCGGGTGTCGGAACTTCAGGCTCTCTCTTGCAGGGAACCGTTTTTGCGCATTTCGGCGTCAGGAGTTTCCCTCCGAACTGTTCCTTCCTTTCTACCTAAGGTGGTCTCCCCGTTTCATGTCAACCAAACGGTGGAATTACCTTCCTTTTCGGACGAGGAGCTACAGTCGGTTCAGGGCCGGGACTTGAGGCGTTTGGATGTCCGTCGGATTATCTTACGCTATTTGGAGGTTACGAATGACTTTAGAAAGTCGGATCACCTTTTCGTCTTGTGGAATGGACCCAGGAAGGGTCTTCAAGCGTCCAAAGCTACGATTGCACGCTGGTTAAAAGATGCTATTGCGGCCACGTATGTTGGCTGTGGTAAGCCTGTTCCCCCTGGGCTCAAGGCTCATTCTCTGCGTTCTCAAGCGACTTCATGGGCAGAGAATCACTTGGTTTCTTGCCAAGAGATATGCCGGGCGGCCACATGGAAATCATGGCATACTTTTTCCAGGCATTATCGCCTGGATGTCCGGGGACCTCCTGCAGAGTCCTTTGGGAGCAGTGTGATTCGAGCGGGACTTTCAGGGTCCCACCCCAGTTAAGGCGGCTTGGGTACATCCCAGCTGTCTGGACTGATCCTGGTACGTACTGGGAAAGGAAAATTAGGTTCTTACCTTTGCTAATTTTCATTCCAGTAGTACCATGGATCAGTCCAGACGCCCGCCCACAGAGTTCTAGGTTTCCGCTCGTATTCTCTGCAATTTTTTCCGTTTCAGTGGTTTTATGACGGTTTCCGCACGATTGTGGTTTCTGGACAGTTATACCAGTGTATCGTGTGTGGTTGTACATTTTTTCCTGTTCTATTTGTTGTGTCAGGTTGTTTTATCTGTTTTTTCAAGGATGTTTCTCCGTGATCTGGTCACTTGTTAAAAAAAAAAAAAAAAAAAAATCAAGGGGGATTCTTGAGGGCGGTGTTGAAAAGGCTTAAGTCAATTACTTCTGCTTTGATATCACATATACTGAAGGATCGCAGGGGGCACACCAGTGTATATAGGGGGTGCTTTCAGTTTTCTCTCTGACTCCATCTGCTGGAGGGGAGGCATAACCCAGCTGTCTGGACTGATCCATGGTACTACTGGAATGAAAATTAGCAAAGGTAAGAACCTAATTTTCCTATGTCACGGCTATATAGAACCTTGGGGATTGCCTGTAAGCTTAAAAGGAAAAGAAAAGACCAGAGGCAGCATGGATTCACCAGGGGAAGATCCTGTCAGACAAATTTGATTGACTTTTTTGACTGGGTAACCAAGGAATTGGATCAAGGAAGAGCACTAGATGTCATCTACTTGGATTTCAGCAAAGCTTTTGATACGGTTCCGCACAGGAGACTGGTGAATAAAACGAGAAGCTTGGGAGTGAGTGCCGAGGTGGTGACCTGGATTGCAAATTGGTTGACGGACAGAAGACAATGTGTGATGGTAAATGGAGCCTTCTCTGAAGAGAGAGCGGTTTTAAGTGGTGTACCGCAAGGATCGGTGTTGGGACCGGTCCTGTTCAATATCTTTGTGAGCGACATTGCGGACGGGATACAAGGTAAGGTTTGTCTTTTTGCGGATGACACTAAGATCTGCAACAGAGTGGACACGCCAGAAGGAGTGGAGAGAATGAGACGGGATCTAAGGAAACTGGAAGAGTGGTCGAAGATATGGCAGCTGAGATTCAATGCCAAGAAGTGCAAAGTCATGCATATGGGGAGTGGAAATCCGAATGAACTGTACTCGATGGGGGGGGGAAAGGCTGATGTGCACGGAGCAGGAGAGGGACCTTGGGGTGATAGTGTCTAATGATGTGAAGACAGCGAAACAATGCGACAAGGCGATAGCAAAAGCCAGAAGAATGCTGGGCTGCATAGAGAGAGGAATATCGAGTAAGAAAAGGGAAGTGATTATTCCCTTGTACAGGTCCTTGGTGAGGCCTCACCTGGAGTACTGTGTTCAGTTCTGGAGACCGTATCTACAAAAAGACAAAGACAAGATGGAGGCGGTACAGAGAAGGGCGACCAGGAAGGTGGAGGATCTTCATCGGATGACGTACGAGGAGAGATTGAAGAATCTAAATATGTACACCCTGGAGGAAAGGAGGAGCAGAGGTGATATGATACAGACTTTCAGATACTTGAAAGGTTTTAATGATCCAAAAACAACGACAAACCTCTTCCGTAGGAAAATAATCAGCAGAACCAGGGGTCACGATTTGAGGCTCCAGGGAGGAAGATTCAGAACCAATGTCAGGAAGTATTTCTTCACGGAGAGGGTGGTGGATGCCTGGAATGCCCTTCCGGAGGAAGTGGTGAAGACCAGAACTGTGAAAGACTTCAAAGGGGCGTGGGATAAACACTGCGGATCCATAAAGTCAAGAGGCCGCCAATGAAGAGTGGGTGACTCGCCAGAATGATGGCTATTGACACAATACCCTTATTAAATAAACATACACATGCTTACTGTGACTCCTACATCGCTCAAAGCTTCAACAGCAAGAGGTAATGGAAAAAAGGATTTGCACTCACAAAGAGGGGAGTAGCTGGCTTGTTACGGCGGTTACTACCCCAAACCAAATATGCCTGATACTTCACTTCCAATGCATATACAGCATAGCTCTCTGCTTCAATGACAGGGGAGAAGAATAACTGATACTTCACACATCCAGCAGAGCTCTCTGCTACAACGGCAAGGGAGAAGAAAAAGGGTTCGCACTCAAAAAGCGGGGAGTAGCTGGCTTGTTACGGCGGTTACTACCCCAAACCAAATATGCCTGATACTTCACTTCCAATGCATATACAGCATAGCTCTCTGCTTCAATGACAGGGGAGAAGAATAACTGATACTTCACACATCCAGCAGAGCTCTCTGCTACAACGGCAAGGGAGAAGAAAAAGGGTTCGCACTCAAAAAGCGGGGAGTAGCTGGCTTGTTACGGCGGTTACTACCCCAAACCAAATGTGCCTGATACTTCACTTTCCATGCATATCCAGCATGGTTCTCTGCTTCATCAGCATGGGAGAAAGACTGATACATCACGCATTTCCAGCATAGCTCTCTGCTTCAACGGCAGGGGAAAAAAACAAACAAAACAAAAACAAAAAACTGATGCTTCACGCATATCCTGCATAGCTTCAACGACAGGGGTGAAGAAAAAAAGGATTCACAATCACAAAGCGAGGAGTAGCTGGCTTGTTACGGCGGTTACTACCCCAAACCAAATGTGCCTGATACTTCACTTTCAATGCATATCCAGCATGGCTCTCTGCTTCAACGGCAGGGGAGAAGAAAAAAAAAAACCCAACAAGGACTGTACAACATAGTCTAGGTAAAACGAATAAGCATGGGTGTAGCTTGCTTATCGCGGCGGTTACTGCCCCTACTACCCCTAACTAATCAAGCTAGATATTTCACTTGGATGCAGCTCCATCACTGCTCTCTACATTAATGGTGGGGGTGGAAGGGGAATAGAACAAGGAGCTAAGAGAAACAGATAAGAATGAGAGAAAAAATGTGTGAGGCTTGCTGGGCAGACTGGATGGGCCATTCGGTCTTCTTCTGCCGTCATTTCTATGTTTCTATGTAAAAGAAAAGTTGGAAAGGAGATATCAGAAAGACAAGCTGTCAGTATGTAGCACTGCTTGCCTCCTGAGTAGAATGCCTTCAGCCCAGTAGCCTTGACTACCATGGACATAAATTCCAATTAGCTGTTGCAAGCTGAGAGAGACTTGGCGGTGAAGCTTTAGCCCTCTCCCCCATTAGCCAGGACCTATTCCTGCTCTCAGCCAGGGAGGGCTGAGCTCAGGTAAAAGTTTTTTTAAGTAAGAAAAAAGGAAGACAGCAGGAGAAGGTCTGTTTCCTTGGTGTTTGACTGTCCCACTCACGTCTCTGGGGAGTTCTGTGAGGAGACAGTCCAGGCTCAGCGGGTTGAGTACCCGTTCAGCTAGACCCCGCTTCCAGGCTTCTCCCATTTTGGCATGTGGTAGGCCATTTGCTGTAGGCAAAGTTTAGGCGTCAGAACTGGGTATCCAGTTGGACAAACAGCCTAGGCGTGTGGGCTTGGACGCACATTTTTTGTGCGTCAGTTTTGGGTACTCTTGTATGCATGGTTAAGCTAGGCGTGAGCCTTCATCGGTCTGCACGCTTACAGCATGGCACCTGCGGTGAAGAAACTTAAGCACCTGTCTATGCTGCATGCCACATTAGGGCCATTCAGCCAGAGCTTTCTTTAAGCCTGTGTCAGTGCTGTTTGGATGCTCGGGGAGATTTTCCGCCTCCTGATTTTGCTGGGAATGGTCCATCTTCTCGGTCTGAGAGGTGTCCTCTCCCTTGATTGATCTATGGGTTGAGTCCTCAGGGGACACTGGCTCGCAGGATGACAGGTTCAGGCCTATGGGGCCTGGAACGGACCCATCCTCCTGGGCAGAATTCTTCCAGAGATTGCAGACATTTCTACATGGCCGGTCTTCTGAAGCAGCAGTACCTATTAAGGTAGTTCCGTGTGCACCAAGCACTCCTCTGCCTGTCTCAACGGTCAAGCACCATGGTGCAGTGCGGTCTGACAGAGCTCAAATACAGACTGATTGGGATGATACCGATGATGAATGGGAGTGGCTCTCCTGGTAAGGAAGGGGGACATTCTTCCAGATTTGTAGCTATATCAACCTCTTCTGTTTCTTTGAGAGATGAGTTGCTGGGTTTGATATCCCAGACCCTGAAGACCCTCTGAGTAGCTGGTCCTGACTCCTTGGGGACACAGAAGAAGAATCCTATTTTAGTCACCCTGTGCAAGACTTCTTGTTGCCTTCCCCTCTTGGATGCAATTCAGGAGTTGATTGATCTGGAATGGAGTGCGCCAGAGGTGTCTTTTAAAGTGGGACATATCTTAGACCACACGAAGTTCCTCAGGGATCGAACTTGCAGCATCAATGTATGGATACGAGACCAGCAAAAACACTCTATTCTGCCTTATATCAAATCAAACCCTGGCATACTCCAGGGTCCAAGACGGCTGCAAATTACTCTTGGCCAGATTCACACCCAGCCTAGTTCCTGTAGCAAGGAAGCCACCCTGCGAGAAGCATGAAGACTCTCCTCCGATGACTTTGTTCGAATGAACCAGTCATCCAGATAGGTGTGAACTAAAATGCCTTCCGCTACTAACACACTGATCTTGAAAAAGATCCTGGGCGTTAGACCAAAAGGCAAGGCCTAATGCTGGTAATGACGATCCAAGACAGCAAACTGGAAGAACCACTGATGTTCCTGCTGGATGGGAATTTGCAGATTCACCTCTGTCAGATCCAGAGATGTGAGGTACTCCCCTGCTTGGATAGCCATTATGACAGGGCGCATTGCTTTCATCCTGAAATGCGTGACTTGTAGAGGATAGTTGATGCCTTTGAGATCCAGTATTGTTCGAATCGAATCTGCCATGCTGTAAGCGTGCAGACAGATGAAGGCTCATGCCTAGCTTAACCATGCATACAAGAGTGCGGATCCAAAAAGGGTAGAAGTTCCCTGAGGAACTTCATGTGGTCTATCTAAAGGGGTTGATGGTTGTCTCATTAGAAGTGGTTCTCTGGGTGAGTGCACATATGCACCCTCTTCATCATGCCTTGCTCTGCTGATGGATTCAGCAGTCACAGAACAATGCGATGCGGCTGCTCCATTAGTTAGAGGCGAGATCCCTGTTAGACTTGTGGTTACATGCAGACCATCTCAGGAAGGGGATTTCCCTGATGCCGGATAGGTTGATACTCTCGACAAATGTGAACCTCTGGGACTGAGAGAGAGGGCTCACTGTCAGGAGTTGGTAGTGCAAGGGTACTGTTATGCAGCAGAGTGGCAAGACTGTGTTGTAGAGTTCTCTCCACACATTCACTTCCCATTACTGGCTGGATAGGGAAGGTTGATGCAGCAGTGGATTCGGCCAATCTGTCGTTCGGAACCTATTTGAAGTATAGAACCCATCTCTCCCAACCTAGGACCTATTGTTTGGATTCAAGCTGTCTCCCCCTCTGTTAACAGCACTGGTGGTGGTGTGCCCGTTGACTCCTGGTTAGGTGTCTGTTGGGGAGCAGCCTGTAGCTACGGATTCACCCATGTGTGAGGACTACCATCCTGCTTGTCCTCTGAGAAAGCATAGTTGTTTACCTGTAACAGGTGTTCTCTGAGGACAGCAGGATGGTAGTCCTCACAAAATCTGCCAGTCTCCCCGCGGAGTTGGGTTTCTCCTGTTACAAGATTTGAAGAGGACCCCATGTGGATGCGTTGTATAGGGCATGCTCAGTATACCTAGTCAAAGTTCTAGAACGATTTACATGTTTTCTGCTACGGGGCTCCATCTGATGTCACCCATATTTGGGAACTAACATCCTGCTGTCCTTGGAGAACACCTGTTACAAGTAAGCAACTCTTTCTCCTTTCCCTTAACAGTACATTGTTTTAATGCAGTTAAAGCATGCTGTAAATTGTTCAGTTGTTAGTTGAATATCTATATCTCTCTCTGCTTTCCATTATTTTAATAAAGCTTTAGTCGTGTTTTGTCTGCTTTTATTAATGCCAAGTGGAGGGAAGAAATGATGAACTTTTTTAAAATCCAAGTCTGTTCTTCCAACACCCTTCTTCTCTCCTTCTTTAACCCAGCCCTGTTGAATGATTGTAGTGCCTGACTTGTAGGCAAATATAAAATTTAAGACTGAAGCCTTGTCTTGCATAATTTCTTGAACATTTTAACTTATCCTGCCTTAGTTAGTTATTAGGAAATCCATTATAAACCCTTATTTCCCCATAATTCAAACATTTTGCAATAATGCCTTAGTGGCAGAGCATTAAAGGTTAAATATATGTACACAGTGATACCTTTTTTATTGGACTAATGTAATATATTTCTTGACTTGCTTTGAGTGCTAATACTCATCAGATCAGAATAAAATGAGCAAAAGATGACATGACAACCATATTACTTTACCTTAATTGGTAGTAAGGGTGTTGGCTGTGTAATACATTAAAAGGTAATTCCTTATTGTCCCTGAGGTCAGACCAGATGCATGGTGTTTTCTCCCCTACCAGCAGATGGAAACAGAGGATGAGCTTTATTGTACCTATGGTACACAAGACAGTATTCTCTGTTTTCAGGAGATGGTAGTGGTGCAAACCTACAGTTGGATTTTGGAGTTGGAGATTTACTCCCAGGGTATTAGGTCTTGGGTTGGGACCATCTGCCTGGTCAAGTTGGGTTGAGCAGTGGGTCAGGGGTCCTTGGTTGCATTGTACACGTGCAGTAAGGAGGGTCTGATAGTCAGTGGTGCTGGCTCCCTGTTCTTTCCTTCCTCAAGAAAGGCTCCCTTTCTGGCCTCCCATTGAAACCTGCAACAAGAGAAGTATTTTTTCTTTATACATTGTTTTGCTTTGGGGGTTATCCCTTTAAGAAGCTGAAAAAAAAATACCAAGAGAATCTGCAAAGGACTGAGGCTGTAGGAGGGGAATTTCACTGACTGCCTGGCCTCTGTGTGGGTTCCAAGTGACAATATGCAGTGATTGGGGAGAGGAGAATTAACAAAGAGCAGGTCCGCAGTGTGTGGAAAACAATGCATTGCGTGTGGAAACCGGTTGGGGGTTTTGGCCTCTGACTGGCTTGGGAGGTGGGGTGTCTACAGTCGGCAGTAAGGGGTGCTCAAGAGTTTCTCTCCCCACTGCTGAAGCTCTGGAGGCTTCTTTTATTTCACTCCTGCCTTCAGTTTGTGAAGGAAGCTGGCACGGTGGGAACTATGGCCATATTTTTTTTATTTTTATTTTTTTTTAAAGGTCATCTATATTTTAGTCAAGTTTGAGGAAGGGCTGCTCTTATTCTCCAGATGTGTCCCTAATGGCTAGGGGAGCCAGCATTCATCAGACCAATGCAGGGAGAGACTCTGGACTGCACAATTAAAAGCAAAAGGGTAATGGGGAGCCTTTTTTTCTCACTGGATCGGTCAGTTCATGCTTGCAGCATTTTTTTTTTATTATTATTTTTTTTTTTTTTAAGTAAAACAAGTGCTGGTTCAAGTAAGGATCTCTTTGGGGTCATTCCTGGCCATCAAAATAGGGGAAGGCTGAGCCTTCAAATGAAAACTTTCCTAGGAAACTTCCTACAGAGCTTCCAGAAGACAGGAAGAGATCCCTATTGCTGATGGAATTACCCCTAAGGGGTATGCCTATTTAGAGAGACTAATAATTGTTCTCTTTGAATTTGCTGCTCTGGTGGAGCTGTAAATCAAGGAGGCTAGAAAACAGGAGGATCTCATTTTAGAGGTGCCCATGGGCCCTGAAAGTCTTCTCCTTTTATCAAATAGCTAAGGTTTTGAAGGTTAGCAGGGCTTTGGCATAATTGTATCCTTTTCCGGAAGAGGTCTTGGAATTATTAAAAGTACCTAGGGGGGATTACTTTGGTCTCAGCAGGGCCTATGATGATAACTGTTGTGGCTGCACTGCTCTCAGAGATTCTCAGGATAGAGAGAGAGAGAGATCCATCTCCAGTGAAGTTTTAAGGTTTTGGCTTTGGTGCTGAGTGGCAGTTTACAGTAGTGTTTTGATATGTGTTGACATTTTGTATTCAGCGGGTTCCAGTAGCATACCCTTTTTACTGCAGATAAGCAGGCTGAATTAGCTATGCTGTGTAGGAGCTTGAGACGGGACCTTCTCTTAGAATGTGCGCCTGCGCAGTACCTTCCCGCGCAGCTAACGTAGTGGGTTCTTCTCACTCCCGCCTCTTTGAATTTTTCTTTTCTGCTGTTCTCACCCTTCTTGGTGAGCCCCAAACAGCACTTTTCAGTGCTATCATGGCCCCTAAGACTCCAGGCTTTAAGTTCTGCCAATGTGGAAAAATTGTCAATCTATCAAACAATTCTCTATACCTCACGAACAAAATTAATGGCATAGGTTGAGGAAGGTTTCATACATCTTCTGTAACATGCCTCCTTGGCCTTGTACACAGAATGCTATATATTATAATCCTGAACCAACCTCCTTCCTACCCTTCATTTTTTTTTAGGTTTTTTTGTGAAAAGTTTTTTGTGAAAAGTTCTGTGCATTGAGCACTTTAAAAATCGGCTTACAGCTCAATCTTCACTTGAAACTTAAACGTTAAACGCTATCAGCATCTTTTTATCATACCCAATTCCATGCCTCTATATACACCGTTATTTTAGAACAAGTTCCCGATCAACTTAGCTTGTTAATTCCTCCCGACATGGCCATGTTTCGACAAAACAAACTTTCTTCATCGGGGGAGTCTCTGTTCCTTCTCACCGTCTGGTCATCTTATTTCATACGGATGGCGTCTTTTGCTGGTATCCTCTCCTTTTCTCATTCTCCTTTTAAACTAGTCAACTGATCAAAAATGTACCAATGGAGAGAAACACAACTTACGTCGACACGTGTACATCCAATGACATGTCTTACTTCTAAATGCCTTGAAAGTGGCTTCCTTCCGCTACTCCTTTGGAACAGCTGGGAGATACTTCATTGTTTTAGATTAATGATGCCCATTCTATATCTTCAGGATGTCAGTCTTCACAAAACCCTCCTGCCTCCTCTTGAAATTGGTTTCTTCAAGTCTTGGCTTTATGATGGAATGGTTTTTTTGGTGGTGGGGGGGGGGGGGGGGGGGTTAGGGTTGCTAGGATTGCATATGCTTAGTGGAGAATGCTCAAAGCTGCTGCTTCAGAGTTCTTTGCCAGGCTCCATTTGATGTCTCTTACGTATGAGGACTGTCTGCCTACTGTCCCCTGAGAAGCCCTGTTACAGGTAAGTAACTCCACTTTCTCAGTATGTATGGGCACCCTTTGAGACATCTTGTAAATGGGCTGGAAAATCTACTTCTGTTTTTTAGATGATAAACCTGAGAAACAAGAGAAACCAGTTAATGGAGAAGATAAAGGTGATTCTGGGATTGATACCCAGAACAGTGAAGGTAATGCTGACGAAGAGGATCCACTTGGACCCAACTGCTATTACGATAAAACCAAATCCTTTTTTGACAACATCTCCTGTGACGATAATAGGTAAAAATGTAACCTATTAAGTACCCTTTTCCAGATTTGTGTGTGTGATTTTTAAAACTGGTGTACCGCTCAGTATGGAATGGTAGCTGTGGCTAATGTTCATGAAATGCTAATCTCATGGGACTTAACTGTTCATTAGAAATGCTGAAGAGCTGTGTTGCCCCCTCCCAAGTTGAGCAAAGTAACTTTATCCTTCTGCCTCCCTATAGAACAAGATCAGAAGTTTAATGCTGCTACAAAGCTCGTATCCTCTTCCTTCAGATTTTTATAAGTGTATCCCTTTCCCCATGCTCTCAGCTCATCACTTCAGTTTTTTCACGTTGAGCCTACACATCATTGGTTTAAATTTAAATTCAAACATGACAAAAGCACACAAACAGCCCAACTGTATTTTATTAGTGAAAGCTGGCATTTTTCCAAGCCTGTGTAGAAAAGAATTTAGTGCTATGTTCAAAACGTATGGTTTTAATTTGTCCTCATTCTCAAAAAGATTGCTTTTCTTTTAGTTGGGACTAGTAAAATATGCATTGGTAGAGCTTGTGTTATCCAGCCATGATTTCTCTGTGGGCTTGTGTTTCAGAAGCTTGTATGTGGCTAGCTGGGGGGTGGAAGGGCTGGTTTCTAATGTTAGAATGTCTGTGACCAGCACACTCTCTTACAGAGAGCGTGTTCTCTCTCGAGAGGATGCTTCACCCTTTTATTTAATTCATGTATTTTGGGGATTGCATCCCATACCAGGCTCACAATGTGTTCTAATGTAGAAAGCATCTATGGCCTAGCAGTGTTGGAGGCTGTGCTGTCTCTTAACTGGAGCTCAATTCAGGTACTGTAGAATGAGGGCATATACTTAGTATCAAACGTAGTGAATTCAAGTGTTTAAATAGTGTACCTCTGTAATATATTAATTGCAGCCTGTATTAAAACCATTCTTTTACATGATAGAGAGCGGAGACAGACCTGGGCCGAAGAAAGGAGACTAAATGCAGAGACGTTTGGACTTCCACTGCGTTCCAGCCGAGGCCGTGGTGGCTACAGGGGCCGAGGTGGCATGGGTTTCCGTGGCAGCCGAGGACGTGGAGGTGGAAGAGGTGGCTTCCCTGCTCCACGAGGTTTCCGTGGAGGTTTCAGAGGAGGTCGTGGAGGCAGGGAGTTTGCAGACTTTGAGTACAGGGTAAATTTTGGAACTTTTTTTTTGGGGGGGGGGGGGGGAGGGGGAGACATCTCAGATTTAATTGCACTTTTCCAAATACAAGCTTAAGGTGGGTACAGTAGATATTTTCTTCTCAACATCACAAGGATCATTAGAGGGAGAAGCAGGATTTGAATCCTGCCTTCCTTGGTTCACAGCCTAGTGCTCACAATAGAAGGCAGTGCATGTACTGCCTGTCTCATGCATATTCATTGTGAATATCCTGATTCTCACAGGACAAGCAGGATGGTTGTCCTCACAAATGGGTGACATCGAGGATGGAGCCCACCACGGAAAACTTCTGTCAAAGTTTAACAGAACTTTGACTGGCCCCTACTGGGCATGCCCAGCACGGCACTGACCCTGCAGCCAGCAGGGGTCTCCCCTCAGTCTTCTTTTTTCCGCGCAGCAGTTGCCACGCGGCGAAAGGAGCTCTTAACCACGTTCCTGACAGGAATTCAGAATTTTATTTCTGAAGAAAATTTGCCCCTCAGGGGTCTCCCTTCAACAAATTTTTACACCTCGCGGAACTCCGGTAAGTTTTTTGCCGTTTTTGGTCGACTTACGTCGAGTTTGGCCCTTGAGGCCTGTCGACAGTCACCAATCCCGCGACTAAATTTTTGGCCCAAGGCCATGGCGACGGGGTTTCGTCGATGTCCGGATTGCACCCGGACTATGTCAATCACAGACCCCCATAGGGTCTGTGTTTTGTGTTTAGGCAGCGAGCATGATGTCCTGACTTGCACCAAATGTGCCTTAATGACACCCAAAGGTCGCAAAGCCAGGATGGAGAAGATGGGGCTCCTCTTCCATGCTCGCACCCCAACGCCATCGATAGCATCGACGTCATCGGAACCGGCACCGTCGAAGTTGCACCATCATCGTCAACCCTCCGGTGACCGTCCACCATCGATGACTTCCCGGCCGTCGACTCTCGTTCCTTCCCCGGATGGGCGAGGGGATCGGAAAGATAAACATCGCCATCGACGGCACAAGTCTCGGCCCGTCGAGGATCCAGAACCATCGACCTCTGTACAGACCGAGCCACCGACTAAAAAGCCTCGATCAGACCTGGCACCGTCCACGTCTCGTTCGCAGGCACCGAGGAAACCCTCACCCCCTCGGGGTGTGGGAGCCGTGATCCCACCGGTTACGGTGGTCCCTCCGGCTCAGCCTCAGCCTCCCTCTCCCGTCGAGCCGGGTATTGTTACCCCTGGTCTCCGGGCAGAACTGGACCGGCTGGTCCAGGAGGCCATCGAAAAAGCGATGCAGAAGTTCTAACCTCCACCGGCTCCGGCACCGATTCCGGCACCGACTCCGCCACCGAGGAAGGAACCGACCACCGAGCCACTGGTGGAAGCTCTAGCACCGCTACTGCACCGCATGGAGGCGCTTATAACGGCCCTTCCATCGGTGATTTCAGTAGCACCGACAACACCACCGTCTCCGACAGGATTATCATCGGGAGGGGAAACCCCGTTCGTAATTTCCCCTTCAGGGGTGGTCCCATCGGTGCCTTCTCATCCCTCGCCACCGATATATCCTTCGGCTCCATCGATTCCAAGGCCGGCACCGATTCCATCGACAGCACCAAAGCCCTCGATGCCGTTTCCAGCTCCGCCTTCAGCACCGATGCCATCGAGATTTTACTCGATACCCTCGGTGGTTCCTCCTATTATCCCGGACCCTCAACCAGGACCTTCAGGGCTTCAAGCCCCGCATGATCCCTATGATACCTGGGGTGGTGATACATCTTCTGACACGGATTTACCTTCACCGCCGTCTCCTACAGAGAGTAGAAAGCGTTCTCCTCCTGAGGATCTCTCGTTCATTAATTTTGTGAAGGAGATGTCAGAATTAGTCCCTTTTCAGCTACAATCTGAAAAAGATGACAGGCACCAGATGATGGAACTGCTCCAATTTCTGGATGCTCCCAAAATCATCGCTTCCATCCCTATTCACCAGGTGTTTCTGGATCTTCTAAAGAAAAACTGGGAATCTCCTTCATCTGTTTCCCCAGTCAATAAGAAAGCTGACTCCACATATCTTGTCCAGTCAGCACCGGGATTTCAGAAGCCTCAACTGGATCATCGCTCTGTCATTGTTGAGTCAGCGCAAAAGAAAGCTAAGCTTCTAAAGCCACACTCTTCAACGCCACCTACCAAGGACAACAAATTCCTGGATAGTGTAGGAAGGAAGGTGTATCACGGAGCTATGTTAATTTCACGCATAGCTTCGTATCAGCTTTACATGACTCAATATAACAGAGCCATCCTAAAACAGATGCAAGAATATGCGGACACCTTGCCTGAGCAATATCAACCACAGCTTCAAGCCCTCCTTAACAAAGGGTTTGAGGCCGGGAAGCATGAAATTAGGACTGCATATGACATCTTCGATGCTTCCACAAAAGTTTCAGCCACAGCCATCTCAGCCAGACGTTGGGCTTGGTTAAAATCATCCGACCTTCGCCCAGAGGTCCAGGATCGGTTATCTGATTTACCCTGCCTAGGGGGCAACTTGTTTGGAGAACAAATTCAGCAAATAGTAGCCGAATTAAAAGATCACCACGAGACGTTGAAACAACTCTCATCCACTCCATCTGATGTGACCTCCAAACAACCATCTAAGAAAGACTCTAAAAAGTCGTTCTTTAGGCCACGTCGGTATTACCCTCCATCGGCTAAGCCTCGACCTGCACGGTCTTCCAACAGAGCTCAGCCACGCCAGCCTTGGAAGTAAAGACCTACTGTAGCCCCACCCCCTGGGCCTGCGGCAGGCCTTTGACTTCCCTGTAGAGAGCACGTGCTAAACCCCTCTTCCAGCCATCCCTGTGGGAGGTCGACTGTGCCACTTTTTAGACCGCTGGCTACAGATCACCTCAGATCAGTGGGTACTAGCAATTATAGCACAGGGTTACCACCTCAACTTCACTACTCTTCCTGCAGACTCCCCGCCTCTACAAGCATGGAGTCTGACCAGCCACTTGGCTCACTTACAACAAGAAGTATTCCTTCTTCTGCAATCAAATGCTATAGAACCCGTCCCTCCCTCTCAGCAAGGAAAGGGATTCTACTCCAGGTACTTCCTGATACCAAAGAAATCAGGGGGGCTTCGTCCCATCTTAGACCTTCGAGCCCTCAACAAGTACCTTCAAAAAGAGAAGTTCAAAATGGTAACCCTGGGCTCGCTTCTCCCTCTGCTGCAAAGAGGGGATTGGCTATGCTCTCTCGACCTCAAAGACGCTTATACCCACATTGCGATAACACAATCCCATCGCAAGTACCTGCGTTTTCTGGTGGGCCGAAACCATTACCAATATCGAGTACTACCTTTCGGCCTGGCATCTGCACCACGGGTCTTTACCAAATGTCTCGTCGTGGTAGCAGCATTCCTCAGGAAGGAAGGTGTCCACGTCTACCCCTACCTGGACGATTGGTTAATCAGGGCCTCCACCCAACAGATTGCTCAATCCTCCCTAAAAACTGACAATTCAAACACTCCTTTTCTTAGGGTTTCTTGTCAATTACGAGAAATCTTGCTTAGTCCCATCTCAAACCTTATCCTTCATTGGGGCAGACTTGGACACCTTACAGGCAAAGGCCTACCTTCCTCATCACAGGGTCCAGACTCTAATATCCCTAGCTCGCCAGCTCCAGTCTCAAAACACTGCCACGGCTCGCCAATTCCTCGTTCTCCTAGGACACATGGCATCCTCGGTTCAAGTCACTCCCATGACCCGACTGGCCATGAGAGTTACCCAATGGACTCTGCGACACCAATGGATTCAAGCTCTTCAGCCTCTGTCCACCATTGTCACAATTACACAAGCGCTACACCTGTCTTTAACCTGGTGGACGACTCAAGTCAACCTCCTTCAGGGCTTACCTTTTCTTCTACCAGATCCCCAAGTAATCCTAACCACCGATGCTTCCCACATCGGTTGGGGGGCCCATGTGGACGATTTACAAACTCAAGGACTCTGGTCTCGAGAGGAAGCCGAACACCAGATAAATTTCTTGGAACTGCGAGCAATCCGCTACGCGCTCAGAACTTTCCAAGCTCACCTATCGAATCAGATAATCTTGATCCAGACAGACAACCAGGTGGCCATGTGGTACATAAACAAGCAGGGAGGCACAGGCTCCTTCCTTCTGTGTCAGGAAGCTGCGCAGATTTGGGCAGAAGCCCTCTCCCACTCCATGTACCTCAGGGCCACCTACCTGCCGGGAGTAGACAATGTATTGGCAGACCAGCTGAGCCATGTCTTCCAACCACACGAGTGGTCACTCAATCTTCTGGTAGCGACCTCTCTGTTTCACAAGTGGGGTTATCCCCACATAGCCCTCTTTGCGTCTCCTCAGAACCACAAAGTGGACAATTACTGCTCTCTCATTCGGAGCCAGCACTCTTGGCCGAGGGATGCCTTCTCCCTCAAGTGGACAACCGGTCTGCTCTATGCATTCCCTCCACTTCCTCTTCTGTCGAGGACTCTCGTGAAGCTACGCCAGGACAGAGGAACCATGATCCTGATAGCACCGCACTGGCCACGCCAGGTGTGGTTTCCCATACTTCAGGATCTCTCCATCTGCAGGCACATTCCCTTGGGAAAGGACCCGCATCTACTCACTCAAAACGACGGATGCCTCCTCCATCCCAACCTCCAGGCCTTGTCCCTGACGGCATGGATGTTGAAAGGTTAGTCCTTCAGCCTTTTAACCTTTCGGATTCAGTTTCTCGTGTCCTGATAGCTTCGCGAAAGCCCTCCACCAGAAGATCCTATTCATATAAATGGAAAAGGTACACATCATGGTGCACTTCTCAGTCCCTTGATCCCCTTTCCTGTCCAATCTCTAAATTCTTGGACTATTTATGGCATCTATCAGAATCAGGTCTTAAAACCTCTTTCATAAGGATGCATGTCAGTGCGGTAGCCGCCTTCCATAAAGGTATCGAGGGTGTCCCTATTTCAGTACAACCCCTGGTAACGCGCTTTCTTAAAGGCTTGCTCCATCTGAAGCCACCCTTACGTCCTCCGGCCCCATCTTGGGACCTAAATCTGGTTCTTGGTCGTCTAATGAAACCATCTTTCGAACCTCTGCACTCCTGTGACTTGAAATATCTCACTTGGAAAGTGTTATTCCTTTTGGCTATCACTTCAGCTCGCAGGGTTAGTGAATTACAGGCCCTAGTTACCTATCCGCCTTACACTAAGCTCCTGCAGGACCGGGCGGTACTCCGCACTCACCCTAAATTTTTACCTAAGGTAGTTTCGGAGTTTCATATCAATCAATCCATCATACTACCTATCTTTTTTCCCAGGCCCCACTCCAACTCAGGGGAACAGACCCTGCATACCCTAGACTGTAAACGGGCTCTAGCTTTTTAACTAGACCGTACAGTTTCTCACAGAAAGAGCACTCAATTATTCGTCTCTTTCCATCCTAACAAGTTAGGACACCCTGTGGGTAAGCAAGCTCTTTCCTCCTGGTTGGCGGACTGCATTTCTTTTTGCTATCAGCAAGCTGGCATTCCTTTCCAAGACCGTGTTAAAGCACACTCTGTGAGGGCCATGGCGACTTCAGTGGCACACCTTCGATCGGTGCCGCTTCTTGCAAAGCTGCAACCTGGAGTTCTCTCCATACCTTTGCAGCCCACTATTGTTTGGACAAAGCTGGAAGACAGGACTCCATCTTCGGCCAATCTGTCTTGAGTAACCTTTTTCCAACTTGATGTACCAACACCCTTCCACCTTCCCGGTAGGGTGCGGATGCCCGTTCCCAAATTACACCCCAGTTGTTGTGCCTGTTGCACGCCGTTGGGTGCCTTTGGTGCAAGTCAGGACATCCTCAGCTCGGTACTCACCCATTTGTGAGGACAACCATCCTGCTTGTCCTGTGAGAAAGCAAATGTTGCTTACCTGATGTAACAGGTGTTCTCACAGGACAGCAGGATGTTAGTCCTCACGAAACCCGCCCACCACCCCGCAGTGTTGGGTTCGTTTTATTTTTACTTTTTCGGCACTGCCTGTAGCTTTGAAAATCAGACTGAGGGGAGACCCCTGCTGGCTGCAGGGTCAGTGCCGTGCTGGGCATGCCCAGTAGGGGCCAGTCAAAGTTCTGTTAAACTTTGACAGAAGTTTTCCGTGGTGGGCTCCATCCTCGATGTCACCCATTTGTGAGGACTAACATCCTGCTGTCCTGTGAGAACACCTGTTACATCAGGTAAGCAACATTTGCTATATCTGGGTATGTCCTGAGGATTGAATTGTGAACCTCTGCACTAGACTGCTGCTTCAAATCTTCTGAATATTTTAAATATAAGCACTCCATATTTCTCCTTTTTATATTCTTGAAAGCAATATTTTATGCAGCTGATTCAGCTGAAATGCAGTCACAGGGGTGTTTACGGCATAGCCTCTTATAAAAAGTAGCTTAAAATATTTGAGTGTTTATTTCTATGTACTGTAAGCAGAATCCACCTGGAATTCATTCTCCAATCCAACATTTCTATAATCATCACTGAGCTCCAAAGAGTAGACCACCAGCACATTAGTGTAATTACATTTGTAACAAAATGTTCTTGATTTGAAGGGGGTGTCATGCTAGGCATTCATTGAGAAGCATTTCAAGTGTGCCAGCTCTGTTAGTTTGAAATGCCATTTTCAGTAAAATCTACTGGTTTTAGAACTTTAATTTCTTGGGTAAAGAGGTACTTCAGTATGTTATGGTGTACAAAACAAAACTGGACAGGTTATTGGTGAATACTCGGAGAGTGCATGCTGCATTTCTCATTTAGTTTTTATATCGTGTCTGTTCTAGGTTTTGGGGGTTTTTTAGTGCATGCTATTTGTAAATAGCACAGACCAAAAGCTGGCCGCCAGTCTTGCCCCTTTGCCATTTCAAATTCAGCTTCTAAACAGTTTTACTTTGGGGGGGGTGTTAGCTATTAGTGCACTATGTATAAATATTGCATACTAAAACAGTGTGTGCTATTTACGCACAGTATGGGTTAAGAACATAAGGCTTGCCATACTGAGTCAGACCAAGGGTCCATCAAGCCCAATATCCTGTGGCCAACCAAGTCGCAGATACCTGGCAAGTACCCAAACATTAAATGAATAGATCCCAAGCTACTAAGCCTTATTGATTAATAGCAGTTTAAGGACTTCTGCTCTATGAACTTATCCAAACCTTTTTTAAACCCAGTTACACGAACTGCCATAACCACATCCTCTGACAATGAATTCCAGGGCTTAATTATGCGTTGAATGAAAAAGAATTTTTTCCAATTTGTTTTAAATAAGCTACTTGCTAACTTCATGGAGTGCCCCTTAATCCTTGTATTATCCAAAAGAGTAAATAACAGATTCATATTTACCCGCTCGAATCCTTTCATGATTTTGTAGACCTTTATCATATTCCCCCTCAGCCATCTCGTCTCCAGACTGAACAGCCCTAACGTCTTTAGCCTTTTCTCATAGAGGAGCTGTTCCATCCCCTTTATCATTTTGGTTGCCTTTCTCTGTACATTCTCCAGTGCAACTATATCTTTTTTGAGATGCAGCAACCAGAATTGCACACAGTATTCAAGGTTCAGTCTCATCATGAAGCAGTGCAGAAACATTTGACATCCACCATTTTATTCACCATTCCCCTCCTAATAATTCCTAACATTGTTTGCTTTTTTGACTACCTATGTACTCTCCAACAGAAAAACAAAATCTTGGTGTTACTGTTATAATAACAAAACAAAGCCACAGCAGTTGTCACCATTTCCTGTTTCAAACAGCAGCACACACCCCCTGTTGGGTATTGTTGGGCTACGCAACATGGAAAAAGTTCTAATCCAGCAGTTCTAAATCTGTTGCCATATTTATGGGCTACAGAATTAGCTACAGATCATATGTTGCCTTCCTGTAAATTACCATTCATAGAGTAACATAGTATTGACGGCAGAAAAAGATGAAATGATCCATCCAGTCTGCCCAGCAAGTTTTTTATGGTAATAACTGCCACTTGTAGTTACTGTTAAGGGTTGTAATTGCCGCTCCATGCAGGTACCCCAAAGCTTTATATATTAACAAAGAAACATTTATACTGGGTGAGGAGCCTTCTTGAAAATTTAGACAATGTTGCTTGAAGCAGTCCTATGCTTTTTCCCTTATGTCTGCATATCTAATCCAGACCATAAAAATTGGGGCCTGAGTTGGTTGTTCTCTGAATCAAATTTCCCTTTTCCCTCCACGTTGTCAAAGCAGAGAGCGAGAGCAGTTGAGTAAAAAACATCAAGACTTATTGGTTAAGGATAGTAATCCCCATGCATATTAAGGGTAGTAACTGCCACCGAGCAGGTTGCCCCCATGCACCCTCTTCATTTCCTTCCTTCAGCCTTTAGGGATGCGCAGTGTTTATCCCATGCCACGTTGAATTCTTTGACTGTTTTTGTCTTCACTTCCTCTGGAAAGGCATTCCAGGCACCCACCACCCTTTCTGTGACAAAATATTTCCTGACATTGGTTCTTAGTTGTCATCCTCTTCCCCCCGCCCGAGTTTCATTTCGTGATCCTTAGTTCTATTGTTTCCTTTCCAGCGGAAAAGGTTCGTAGTATGTGCTTCATTAAAACCTTTCAGGTATCTGAAGATGTGTATCATATATTCACTATGTCTGCTATCTTCCAGGGTGTACATATGCAGATCTTTCAGCCTCTCCTTATAAGTCTTCCAAAACAGACCCCATATTATTTTGGTCACTCTTCTTTGGACTCCCTCCATTCTGTGTCTATCCTTTTTGAGAAATGGGCTCCAGTACTGAATGCAGTACTCCCAGGTGAGGCCTTACCAAGGAGTTATACAAGGATATCACCATCTCCTCCTTTTTCTTACTGGTTATTCCTCTATGCAGCCCAGCATTCTTCTAGCTTTAGCTGTCGCCTTGTCCATTGCTTTGCCACATTCAGATCGCCAGACGCTGTCACTCCAAGGTCCCTCTTCCAGACCATGCACATTAGATATTCACCACCCATCATATACAGCTGTTTTGGATTACCGCATGCCAGATGTATGACACTGCACATCTTGATATTGAATCCCAGCTGCAAAATCCTCAACCAATCTTCAAGCTTTCTTAAATCACTTTTGATTTTCTCTGCTCCTTCAGGCGTGTCCACTCTGTTGCAGATCTTAGTATCATTCTCAGAGACAAAATTTACTTTCTCTCCTTTCAACAATGTCGCTCACAAAGATACAGAACAGAACTGCTCCCTGTGGCACTCCACTTAACACCATTCTTTCTTCAGAGTAGGTTCCATTTATCAATTCTTAGCATTCAGATTAATCCACACTAGCGGGTTATGCACCTTTACCAGGAGATGGAGCAAAGCTGACGTCACAGTATAAATACTCCTGCACTGACAAGCCTGCCAGTATTCTCAGTCTACAATATATAGTGGACGTGCATTTCCCTACAAGGAATTGTCCAAAAAAAAAAAAAGAAGAGAGAGAGGAGATTTTTCCTAGGTCAGGCAGGATAGTAGTCCTCACAGATGGGTGACATCAGATGGAGCCCGGAATGGAAAGCTTTTGTCAAATTTTCTAGAACTTTGACTGGCACACTGAGCATGACCAGCATGTCACTATCTGCGCATCCAAGCAAGGTCCCCCTTCAGTCTTTTTTTTTCCACGGTGATAGTTGCCTCATGGTTTTGGAGCTCTGTTCTACAAGTATATATTTTTTTTTTATTTTAAATTTTTATTAATTTTCATCAGTTACACATCATGAAACAGGAAAATAAATGATGTCATACAATAAATAAAAAGGAAATACAACTCTATTTATTTTATTTATTTAATTTTATATACCGGCAACCGTTTGCACATCGTGCCGGTTTACAAGTAACTTACAACAAAAGAAATATAGGCGTAGCCTTTACAGAGAACGGTGTATAACATAAACGCAGTAACAGATAAATAACTAAATAACTAAAGGGAGGGATGGAGGGGGGTAGTCGAGACAAATGGGGGGGCAGGGGGAGGGTGCAAACAGACACAGGGGGATAAGATATGAATTGGGATTCGAGGGAGAAATATGTACACTTGTTATATACAAAATTGTATGAATCATTAGAAGGGGAGGGTATTGGGTGTAGGACCTGAACGGGGGATGTTGGAGAGAGATGAGGGTTGGGCTAGCATGTTAGTTGGTGGAGCTGATGAGGAAAGGGGGTAAGCTTGGAGGAAAAGCCAGGTTTTGAGTTTCTTTTTGAAAGTAGGTGTGGAGGTTTCGGTACGTAGGTCAAGAGGCATAGAGTTCCAGAGGGAGGGGCCTGCAAGGGAAAGGGCTCTATTGGTGGTGGAGATGAGTCTAGTGGATTTTATGGAGGGAGGGATAAGGGTTCCACGGAGGGAAGCACGGGTGGGTCTTGTGGAGGTACGAGGGAGGAAGGGTGGGTTTAGCCAGTTGTAGTGTTCGTTAGTAATACTTTTGTGGATGAGGGTGAGGGAGATATACTACTATTATTTATTTGTATGTCTCTTTATAACCCATAATAGGGGGGAGAACACTAGAAACATAAAGATTATCCAGATATTAACATTCTGAATATAATATAGGAGGAGGAGTTATCATTATCTTTTTTAGGCTTCAGTCTCTGATCTTGATACTTGATTTTTATCTAAAAGAAAAGTTTCTAACTGTAAAGGATCAATAAAACCAAATTTTTTTCCTTGGTAATTAATCAGACAGAGACAAGGGAACTTCAAGAAAAAGGTTGCACCCATTGCTAAAACTTTACTTTTCAGGGACAAAAAGCTTCTCCTCCTTACCTGAGTGGACCTAGCCACATCAGGAAAGATTTGTACTTTGTGTCCACAAAATAGTAAATCCTTAACAGCAAAGAACTTCTTAAACAATTTCTCTTTATCCTGTTCTGAAATACAAGAAATAATTAAAGTTGCTCTATTATTAATCTGGTCCATCGACTCTTCTAAGAAGGTCGATATACCAGGAGAGGAAGGATTTTCCTGATCATTTAGATTCCCAACTATTCTAGAGGGTTTTTTAGATAAATAATATATCTTAGAAAGATTAGGTATGTCTTCCTCTCCATATGATAAATTTTCCTTCAAAAATTTCTTAAATAACTCCCAGGGTGAGAGAAGTCGAGTTTGAGGAAAATTTATAATTCTCAAGTTCCTTGCCCTAAACAAGTTCTCAATATATTCCATATCTTTATGTATACCCAAACTATCTCGAATAAATGCATTTTCTGAATTTTGTACTAAATGTACTCTATTAGTCACGGCAATTAAATCTTTTTCACATTTCTCGATTTTTTTCCCCTGCTCTTCAATCATATTTCTATTTGACTTAATAACTGTTAACAGTGATTCATTCATTTTTAATATATTACTATCCAGTTTCAAAATCATTTTCCCAAGATCACTTAAGGTGAAGTCGGGCTGTATTGCTACAGAACTACATGCACCTTTATCCCCTAGTGGTTGTATATCCTCCAAAATTGAAATATAAGGTTTCTCAGTCCATTGAGATTCAGTCTGTATTTGCAGATCTAAGTCTCCATGGACTTCTCCTACCAGGTTCCTTGCCGCGTCTGGCGTTGTAAATCCAGTCGGCTGTTGGGGAGACTTTGGGCCGTTGCCAGGACTAATGGAGGCAAAAGATGTAGCCCCCAAACTGTCCTCCTTTGGCTCTTCCATCACTCTAATAACGTGATGATCCATCGGTCCTAGATGTTGTTGTTGCGAGGGTGATGATGTAAATATCCTCGCCTTCCTTTTCCTGCCCATAGAGAAGTTTTTCAAAACACAAACTCAAAATATCCTGCCGGCCAACGGCCTAACCGGTCTAAGCCGGTCCAAGCCGTGCGCCCCTTCGGCGTGCGCGGCTTAGGCATGGCGCCGGCGGCAGCGGGGCGCCACCCCACCGCGGATTTTGTAGTCAGTGGGGGAGGGGTTTCCGTGATGTCACAGCTCTGCGACAGAGCTACTCACGAGTCCCAGGTGTTCCTCAAACCGGCAAGCAGCGAAACGGCAGGGTGAGTGGACCTCCTCCTCTCTCCTTCCTCACTCCCCGTTCTGCTTCAGTCCCACCGCGGATTTTGTAGTCAGTGGGGGAGGGGTTTCCTTGATGTCACAGCTCTGCGACAGAGCTACTCACGAGTCCCAGGTGTTCCTCAAACCGGCAAGCAGCGAAACGGCAGGGTGAGTGGACCTCCTCCTCTCTCCTTCCTCACTCCCCCTACAAGTATATTTTGTGCTTAACAGCATTTTTTGCCCGTCCTACGTTGGGTCCCCCTTCTCCGGTCAGTGCTTTTTCCTGGCAAGGTAGGTATTTTTACTACCTCTACCTTCTTTCCTGTTGATTCCCAGCATGTTGCTCCCAGGTGGCCACCGGCCATGGACCATTCGCCTGCTTACTTTTATGGCGTCATACAGTTTTCTTCGGTGCCCCCAGTGCCCGCGGACCATGTCCATCATGGATCCGCCAGCACAGAGAAGCCACCGGCAAAGAAGTCCCTGGGAGAAGGGGCCCCATCCCCCTCTGGACCTGGGACACTGAGGCGTTCCCCACCGGCACCAGTGCTGGGAGCAGAGACTCCACTGATACAGATGGACCCTCCTGCAACTCCCATGGAGTCTCCAACCCCAGCAACTATGTTACCAACACCAGCCTTCCGGGAGGAATTGGACCAGATGGTCCAAGAGGCAGTAGTTCAGGCGCTTCGGGGATTCCAATCACCGGCACCGGCTCCCATGCAGACTCCCGATCCGATGCCTACCATGCTGGCTTCTTCAAGCGCCTGGATACACTAATCAGTGCATCACCATCGGTGCCTGTTCCTTCCATGCCATCGGCATCTCCAAGACCACAGACACCGATGCCTATTCCATTGTCTTCGGATGAGGAACAGATTTTACTGATGCCGGAGCCGGTTCCAGAACCATCGGGTCTATTGCCACGTCTACCAAAAGCACAAATTCCATCGATGCCATCACCGTCCTCTGACCTGCTTCGGTACCTCTATCCTACCCATCTGTGCCACCTCCAGATCCGACTGGATTTGGACCCTTACCTCCATCTGAAGGCCCGCATGGTGTTGGAGATACACCATATGATCCCTGAGGTGATGATTCCTTTGACACTCAGGACTCTGAGGAACTCCTGTCAGAGCCTTCACCCCCAGAAGAACGCCACCGCTCCCCTCCTGAAGACCTCACGTTTTCCATCTTCATTAAAGAGATGTCTGAAACCATCCCTTTTAAGCTACAAACTGAGGAGGATGCCAGACACAAGATACTTGAGGTATTGCAGTTTGTGGATGCCCCTAAAGAAGTGATGGCAGTTCCAGTACATAAAGTGCTCCTTGATTTGTTACAACGCACCTGGGAGCACCCTGGCACAGTTCCACCAGTGAACAGAAAAACTGATGCCACTTTTCTGGTTCAGTCAGCTCTGGGGTTCCACAAAAGCCAACTGCTCTATCAATCCGTAGTCGTTGAGTCTGTCCTGAAGAAAGCCAAGAGATCCTGACCTCATTCTTCTGTCCCTCCAGGTAAAGAACAAAAATCTTTAGATGCCTTTGGACAAAGAGTGTTCCACAGTTCTGTGCTAATGGCACGTATAGCAGCCTACCAGCTATAAATGTCTCAGTACTCAAGAAATCTTTGGAAGAAAGTCCAAGAATTCTCCGAGACACTACCGGAGGAATATCAAGAAGGGCTCAACAAAATCCTCCAAAAAGGACTCAATGCTGGAAAGCATGAAGTTAGGGCAGCATACGACATATTTGAAACTGCCTTGAGTATCAGCAGCAGGCATAAGCACCAGACGCTGGGCAAGGCTCAAGTCTTCTGACCTGTGCCAGGAAGTCCAAGAAAGGTTGGCAGACCTCCCATGTACAGGGGACAGTTTGTTTGGCAACAAAATTCAAGAAACAGTGGCGCAACCAAAAGATCACCATGACACCTTGCGTCAGCTGTCCACTCTCCCCTTGAACTTTCCATCTACCACCACAAGAGGTCTTTTTGACAGGATCCTAGGAGGCTATCCTATAAGCCATGTAGGTATTACCCGCCTTCATCCCGTACTTGACAGCCTAGACCCTCTCAAAAAAGTCAACCTCAACACAGGGCCGCAAAAGCCCAACCAGCCCCGCAGACTAGTCCAGCATCAGGGTTTTGACTCCTTCCTAGAGGGTAGAAATCAACTCCCGCCTACCACACCCATTCCTGTGGGAGGCCCCTTATGCCATTTTGCCAGCATATAGCACAACAGAAAGGACTTCTGTGGTTGCCCACGGTTACCATCTGAACGTCCTCACCCTACCACTGAGCACTTCACTATGTCCGGCGTGGGATCTGATCAACTGCTCTCCACTTTTCAAGGAAGGAGCTCTCTACCCTCCTGCAATCCAGTGCCATGGAACTGGTACTTCGACTGCATTGGGGTCAAGGGTTCTACACTCGGTATTTTCTAATTCCAAAAAAGAAAGCATTCATCCTATTTTTGACATACGCGCCCTAAACAAACATCTCCGCAAAGTTCAGATTGATAACCTGGGGGGGGGGGGGAGTGATGTCACTAGGTCACTAGATGCAGGAGGACACTTAACTTCGCACTCTTCCTAAATTCCTTGGCCAACGGCGCTAATTCAGGGCAAAGACCCGATTTTTGAGTACGAGCACTTAGTGGAATCCTTGGGGAATGACTAGCAAGAAAAAAACAGTCAAAGGTTTTTTTTCCCTATGATGCGAGTGGATCTCGGTTTGCGGCCTTAGGCGATGCGCCAGACCTTGGTAATTCCAACATGGCTGGCCCGAGTACCGAAAGTGATGAGGTTGATTTGGCCACGAAAGCAACGGAGTTAACTATAGAAGATTTCTGCTGCTGGTTTCATGAAATTCAGGGAGATGTTAAGGCCCTGTAAGCTGATGTGAATGAAGCCCTACAAGACTTTCGCACGGACTTGACCGAGTTTGGGCGGAGAATTGATGAAGTTGAATCGGGGGTGGAAGACCAAGGCTCTGAGATCTCCCTACTGCGCACAGAAATTTCCAACTTGCAGCATATGAATACCGAGATGGCCCTGAAGTTAGAAGACCTGGAAAACCGTTCGAAAAGATCGAACATTCTCATCCCCAGAGCGCCGGAAACAGAGGATTTTGAAAATGCAGGCTTGGTGGTTCAGAAAATATGTCTTGCCATTCTCAATACCTGGGTTAATGATGAGGCCTTATGTGATTTGGACATAGTTTTGCACCGTGCGCATTGGGCCCTTGGACGTCCTCTGAAGAATGTTCCTCAAGACATTATTGCCTGTGTTCCTAGCTTTAGCGTAAAAGAACAGATCATGCAACAGGCAAGGTCTATGGAGAACATCTCCTGGGAGGGCCATGATATCGCTTTGTTCAGTGACCTTTCTCCCATCACACTTAAAAAAAAAAAAAAAAAAAAAAAAAAAAAAAAAAGACCTCCGTGCTGTAGCCACTTTTTTTACAGCGTGAAAATGTGCAGTTTCGGCTTTTTCCGTGTGGTCATTCACGATTAGTGGGGTCACCTCGAAGGTTATGATGGAAGAAGAGACTGCTCCAATCCTGGCGCCCCTCGGTTTTACAGTAGCCCCAGCGGCTGAAGGCCCCCGATCAAAGGTGACTGGTCGTAACCCTAAGTGGCAAAGGGTTGTAAAGAATGGATCCCGACTCCAACACCAGTTACAAGATGCGATACCAGACGATGTCGCGACCTCATCATGATCTAATTTACGTTTGCTAGAGGTTTCGCTATATGGACCCTCCTCACCAGTCGATGGTCCAGATGCCAGGAGGGTGTTCATCTTTTTATATAATGGAAGCAGTTTAATTTTTTGTGGAACACGGAACTTTTCAGTGTGAAGATATTCTGAGGTTTTGATACCTTGTCTTTGGTTTTCTTTGGATATATTATAAACATATCCCTCTCTACTATGGGATCATAGTGTCCCCTGGCTACTGGGTCAAGAACTTGCTCTCACCTACCTGTAGAGACTACCTCTTTCTGCTTTTTTATGGCTATTTGCCTTCCTCTTGGACATGGGATTTTATTTTTGTTTAATGATCTGGACCTTTGACCATGCTCTGCCGAGTGCTGGCATACCTTGGTTATTATTATTAGTGTTTTTATTGGACATTTTACTTTATTTTGGATGATGGGGGACATCCTGTTGCTTACTTTAGCGTGGAAAGGTGGTTTGGGGAACATTTCTGCTTGTTCTTTTTCTTTATGTAACCTTACTGATACGCTCTTTGTATAGTATTTGCCTACTATTGGTATTGTGGGTCTGTGTGTTTATGTATGGGATTGGCGCCATTTGGCTGGGATGGGAGGAGAGACGCACTTCCTCACTTCTGCTTCATTTGAAGGTGACGTGCGTAGTTCTAAATAGGGGTTGGGGGGGGGGGGGGGTTGAGGAGAGCTCTGGGAATATAACTCGTTGTCCAAGGCCTTTTTGTTTTTTTGCTGTTCCAGTGTGCTTCATCTTGGGTTTCTAGGGGGCTTTCATTGTTTCATAGGTTTTTGCAACTGTTGTACCGACATTAAATTTGTCTCTCTTAATGTTACAGGCCTCAATTTGCCGTATAAAAGATCTATTCTGTTTAAAGATTTCATTTACATGCAAGCCTCTGTGGTGTTTGTTCAGGAGACACATTTGCGCAAGTGTGATGAGCATTTGTTGCGCTCCCAGCAGTTTGCAACTATCTTCTTGGCTGCTAATACGCCACGGCATAAGTATTATGGGGTTGGCATTTTTATATACCGTACACTGCCGATTGTTCCATTGAGGAGCAGGATATCGACAGGTATTTAGCCACCATACAACTGCCAAGGTTGGATAATAACGTCGCATTGTGTTTGGGGGATCTCATAACTCTGGCGGAGGTATTAGAGGCTATTTCAGAATTGAAATCTGGGAAAGCACCTGGTTTAGATGGGTTTACCCCACTTTTAATAAAAAAAAGTTAAAGATTTGCTGGTCACCCCACTGACCGCAATGGGGGGGGGGGGGGGGGGGGGGGGGGGGGATTGCTTCCCTTCTCTAACATAGCAGGAATTACAGTTATTCCTAAACCGGGGAAAGACCCCCCCCATGTGGCTCTTATAGGCCAATTTCCCTTTTGAATGTGAATCTTAAAATCCTGGCTCAGATCTTGGTGAAACGGTTGAATTTAATTATACACTTGCTGATACATGCAGACCAGGGAGGCTTTATCCCAGGGCATACGACTGGCGATAATGTCCGGCAAATAGTTAATCTCATTTATATTACTAAAAGGATGAAGCGCCCCTCTGTTCTCTTTGGAGTAGATGCTGAGAAGGCGTTTGATCGCGTACGCTGGCCCTTTTCAAAGTAATGTCTAAAATGGGGATTGATACTCGCTTTCTCAGTTGGGTGCGAGCTCTGGATACAGACCCTACCACATGTACTAAGGTGAATGGGGGTTATTCCCCTTTCTTCTCTGTGCAAAGGGGCATGCGTCAGGGTTGCCCCTTATCCCCGTTGCTATATGTGTGGAGCCTCTTGCGGAGCAGATCAGACAGAATAAGGCGGTTCGGGGAGTTTGTATCGGGGGGGGGGGGGGGGGTAGCACCACAAGATTGCCCTATATGCAGATGATATATTATTTACCCTTACTAAACCTGAGGTTTCACTCAAAGCGGTGGTGGATGACATTGTGGCATACGGAGCAGTGTCTGGTTTTAAGATCAACCCTGATAAGTCGGAAATCCTACCAATATTCCTCCCTGAAGACCTTTTGCGTACACTTAAAGGGCTTTTCCCATTTCGCTGGGCTAACTATGCGGTAAAATATCTGGGGGTTCTGATTAGCCCCAATTATGGTGATTTATTTCAGCTGAATTACCCCTCTGCTTAAACGGCTGGAGGATGACCTGGCTAAGTGGGATCGTTTTACTATCTCCTGGTTAGTGCGAATAGCGGCCAAAAATGACTTTACTACCCAAAGTTGGCTATTTTTTTTCAAACTTTATCCTGTGCAGTTCCCACCAGTTACCTTAAAGTACTACAACGTAAAGCTTTTTTCTTTTATTTGGAAGAGACGTCCACCCCGGGTAGCTCGGTCTGTTCTCTAACTGCCTAAGAGGAATGGTGGGCTGGGGGTTCCAAATTTTCAGAAGTATTTTGCAGCTGCCCAGTTGAAAGCAGTGGTTGATTTTCACGACACCACTCGAAGTAAGCAGTGGGTTTCTGTAGAACAGGGAATGATGGTTGATGAGCACTTGAGCGAGCGGTTTTGGGATTCTGATAAACCACAAGCTGGATAGCGGGTGATCTCCCTCTGATCTGCCTGTACGATGTCACTGTAATTGAAATGGAGATCACACTTTCTGGGGAGCAGACGTTATGTCTTTTCCACATCTATCCGATGGTGCAGCGGTTTCCCGGGGGGTGTTAGAGTAAAGCATTTGGCGTATGGGCGAAGAAAGGATTAACCACTCTTGGCCAGGTTTGGAGGGGGACCACCATGACTGACTTCGTGGATCTTCAGCAGTCGCACTCCCTATCCCTACAGGATCATTTTGCCTACCTGTAACTTCGCCACTTTCTTACTAAACCTGAGGTGAAGGATGATTTGATCAAGGGGCAATCTTTATTTGAGGGGTTTTGCGATTCTGCCCATAGGACTAAGCGGATGGTCTCCAAATTGTATGCTATGTTAACTATACAAAGGGATCCTGAGACTAAATTTATGAAGGCCTGGGAGGAGGACCTAACGGGGCCATTATCCCCCGAAGAGTGGGATGCCTGCTTCCATGCCACCAGCTGCAGTTCTGTATCTGCCTGGACTCTGGAACTCAATTATAAAATACTTTTCGTTGGCATTATACCCCGGTAAAACTAAATAAAATGTTCCCCACTCGCAGCATGCTTTGTTGGCGTAAGTGTGGCCAACGGGATTACTATCTGCATATGTGGTGGTAATGCCCTATCCTTACCGCTCTCTGGCATACTGTTGAAGATTGGCTTAAGCAGCTGTGGGGACCCACCATTGCACTCACAGCTCGCACAGCACTTTTGAATTTTACTCTCCTCGAGATCCCTAAGCCTCAGTGTTTATTTGTGCGAGCTGTTTGCAGGCGGTGCGGGGCGCAATAGTATGTGAATGGAGGTCGCCCCTGTCCTCTACTTTTGAATGTGTTTTGCGTCGACTTCACTGGCTGTACTTAATGGAAAAACTGATGGCGCTTCGGTTGGATAGGATGGGACATTTCGAAGCAGTTTGGAGACCTTACTGGCAGTGGAAATCCTTACCAGCACCTGGATCTCTCTAGGAAGGTTGCAGGATATGCCATAGGAACTCCTTGCCTTGGATTATCTTTGGCCTTGCACTTTAACTTTATGATTTTATTTTTTGGGGTTTTATTTCCTGGAGCTCTCTTGTTTCGTGGGGTGGGAGGGGGTAAGAACAATAAGAACATGCCATACTGGGTCAGACCAAGGGTCCATCAAGCCCAGCATCCTGTTTCCAACAGTGGCCAATCCAGGCCATAAGAACCTGGCAAGTACCCAAAAACTAAGTCTATTCCATGTTACTGTTGCTAGTAATAGCTGTGGCTATTTTCTAAGTCAACTTAATAGCAGGTAATGATCTTCTTCTCCAAGAACTTATCCAGTCCTTTTTTTTTTTTTTTTTTTTAACACAGCTATACTAACTGCACTAACCACATCCTCTGGCAACAAATTCCAGAGTTTAATTGTGCGTTGAGTACAAAAACTTTCTCCGATTAGTTTTAAATGTGCCACATGCTAACTTCATGGAGTGCCCCCTAGTCTTTCTATTATCCGAAAGAGTAAATAACTGATTCACATCTACCCGTTCTAGACCTCATGATTTTAAACACTTCTGTCATATCCCCCCTCAGCCGTCTCTTCTCCAAGCTGAAAAGTCCAACCTCTTTAGTCTTTCCTCATAGGGGAGCTGTTCCATCCCCTTTATCATTTTGGTAGCCCTTCTCTGTACCTTCTCCATCGCAATAATATCTTTTTTTGAGATGCGGCGACCAGAATTGTAGACAGTATTCAAGGTGCGGTCTCACCATGGAGCGATACAGAGGCATTATGACATTTTCCGTTTTATTCACCATTCCCTTTCTAATAATTCCCAACATTCTGTTTGCTTTTTTGACTGCCGCAGCACACTGAACCGACGATTTCAATGTGTTATCCACTGTGACGCCTAGATCTTTCTTGGGTTGTAGCACCTAATATGGAACCTAACTTTGTGTAACTACAAGAACATAAGAATATGCCATACTGGGTCAGACCAAGGGTCCGTCCAAGCCCAGCATCCTGTTTCCAACAGTGGCCAATCCAGGCCACTGTTGGGTTATTTTTCCCTATATGCATCACCTTGCACTTATCCACATTAAATTTCATCTGCCATTTTGATGCCCAATTTTCCAGTCTCACAAGGTCTTCCTGCAATTTATCACAATCTGCTTGTGATTTAACTACTCTGAACAATTTTGTATCATCTGCAAATTTGATTCTCACTCGTCTTATTTCTTTCCAGATCATTTATAAATATATTGAAAAGTAAGGGTAAGGGGAGGGGACGGGATTGGGTATTATTGTAAAAGTTTTTTCATTCAGGTGTTCACTGTTTCTCAGGGTTGTGACCTTTCTATATTGATGTGTATTCCTTGATTGATGTCCGGCTGTGACCTGTAAATATCAGTTGTATTTGCTATCCCTGAATAAAATTGTTATTAAAAAAAAAAAAAAAAGAATGATAACCTTGGCACCATGCTCCCTCTCCTGCAATGGGGAGATTGGCTCTGCTCTCTAGATCCTTCAGCAGGCTTATGCCCACATTGCCATGTACCCTCCTCATCGAAAATACCTCAGGTTTATAGTAGGCCACAATCATTTCCAATACAGAGTGCTGCCATTTGGCCTAGCATCAGCACCCTGTGTATTTACGAAATGCCTCGCAGTAGTCGCAGCTCACTTGCGACAGTGCAACATCCACGTCTATCCTTATCTAGACAATTGGCTCCTCAGAGGTCCATCCCAAGAGGTTAGTACTCCACTCCCTCCATTTCACCATCAGCATACTACAATCCTTGGGGTTTCTAATAAACTATGACAAGTCACATCTGAGTTCATCTCGCACCCTCTCATTCCCTCTCAGTCATCGGAGCAGATCTAAACACTGTCCAGGCCAAAGCATTTCTCCCAAAGTTCCGAGCATGCACATTGTCAACCTTGATAAAAGCAGTGCAGACTCGCCGAACCACTACAGCTAGTCATTTACTAACCTTACTAGGTCACATGGTGTCAACGGTTCATGTAATCCCAATGGCTCGACTACCCATAAGAACATAAGAAATTGCCATGCTGGGTCAGACCAAGGGTCCATCAAGCCCAGCATCCTGTTTCCAACAGAGGCCAAACCAGGCCACAAGAACCTGGCAATTACCCAAACACTAAGAAGATCCCATGCTACTGATGCAATTAATAGCAGTGGCTATTCCCTAAGTAAACTTGATTAATAGCCGTTAATGGACTTTTCCTCCAAGAACTTATCCAAACCTTTTTTGAACCCAGCTACACTAACTGCAGTAACCACATCCTCTGGCAACAAATTCCAGAGCTTTATTGTGCGTTGAGTGAAAAAGAATTTTCTCCGATTAGTCTTAAATGTGCTACTTGCTAACTTCATGGAATGCCCCCTAGTCCTTCTATTATTTGAAAGTGTAAATAACTGATTCACATCTACTCATTCAAGACCTCTCATGATCTTAAAGACCTCTATCATATCCCCCCTCAGCCATCTCTTCTCCAAGCTGAACAGCCATAACCTCTTCAGCCTTTCCTCATAAGGGAGCTGTTCCATCAATGGACTTTAAAGACCCAGTGGTCCCAATTAAATCAACACATGTCCCACATTGTCCACGTCACCAGCCAGCTTCGTCTCTCACTTGCTTAGTGGATACAGGAGTCCAACCTTCAGATAGGACTACCCTTCCAACCTCCGCAACCTTAAATTACTCTGACAAACAGATACATGCAACCTGAGTTGGGGGGCCCATCTTGTCAACCTCAACCCAGGGAACTTGGACCACACAGGAAGCAAAGCACCAGATAAATTTTCTGGAGCTCTGGGCAATTTGATATGCCCTCTTTGCTTTTCGGGATTGCCTCTCCAACAAGGTAATCCTAATCCAAACAGACAACCAGGTAGCAATGTGGTACCTCAAGCAAGGGGGCACAGGCTCTTACCTGTTATGCCAGGAAGCGGTACAGATCTAGGCCTGGGCTCTCTCCCATTCCATGCTACTGAGAGCGACCCACCTGGCAGGCATGGACAATGTGATGGCGGACAACCTCAGCCGGACCTTTCATCCCCACGAATGATCCCTAGATCCCACTGTAGCAAACCAGATATTTCACCAGTGGGGCCACCCACCCACAGACCTCTTTGCGTCAATTCACAACCGCAAAGTGGACAATTTCTGCTCTCTACACCGCAGGCACAACACACCGCCACGAGATGCCTTCACCCACTCGTGGGCAACGGGTCTTCTATATGCCTACCCTCCACTTCCACTCATCAGTAAGACTCTCGTGAAGTTAAAGCAGGACGGGGGCACAATGATCCTCATAGCCCCTCACTGGCCGCGTCAGGCTTGGTTTCCCATCCTACGCGACCTCTCAGTCCAGTAACCAATTCGCCTGGGCACAGATCCAACTCTGATAACGCAGAACAATGGGCTGTTGCGTTATCCGACCCTTCACTCCCTGTCTCTGATAGCATGGATGTTTAAGGGATTGTAATATTAACCTTTCATCTCTCTAAAGGTGTCTCCCAGGTCCTCGTAGCTTCACAAAAGCCTTCTACTAGGAGATCTTATCGTTCCAAATGGAAAAGATTCTCCTTGTGGTGCGCCATAGACTATTAACATAAAGGTGTAGGAGATGCCCCGATCTCGGCGCAACCCCTGGTAGGGCACTTTGAGAGGCCTGCTCCAGCTCAAACCTCCACTGCATCCTTCGGTTTTAGCATGGGATCTTAATGCTCTGCTAGCACGGCTCTTGCTGGCATCTGCAGAGCTGCCACATGGAGCTCTCTCCATACATTTGCAGCTCATTGTCTCAACAAGGCTTGCTGGCAGGATTCAATCTTAGGCAGTCAGTCATGTGTAATTTATTTCCAATTTAATAACCCAACTTCCTGTCTACGACCCACTGGGAAACTCAGGCTGCCCTCATACCCAAAACCACCCCAGTTGTTGTGCCTCTGTTGCACATCGTTGGGTGTTTTTGATTCATTCTATTCGGTTATCCTGTAGCTCTCTATTCACCCACATGTGAGGACTACCATCCTGCTTGTCCTGGGAGAAAACAGAGTTGCTTACCTGTAACAGATGTTCTCTCAGGACAACAGGATGTTAGTCCTCATGAAACCTGCCTGCCACCCCGCGGAGTTGGGTTCACTTATGTTTTATTTTATTTTTCGCTTGTACTTTTTACTACAAACGAGACTGAAGGGGGACCCCTGCTTGATGCAGGGTTGGTGGCATGCTGGGCATGCTCAGTGTGCCAGTCAAAGTTCTAGAAACTTTGACAAAAGTGTTCCGTGATAGGGCTTCATCCGATGATGTCACCCACATGTGAGGACTGACATCCAGCTGTCCTGGGAGAACACCTGTTACAGGTAAGCAACTCTGCTTTTTCTATATTACGAGACTGAAGGGGGACCTCAGTGGATGTGCAGATAGTGGCATACTGGGCATGCTCAGTGTGCCAGTCAAAGTTCTAGTAACTTTGACAAAAGTTTTCTGTGCCGGGCTCCATCTGATGTCACCCATCTGTGAGAACGAACATCCTGCTGTCCTAGAACATATGTTACAGGTAAGCAATTGTGCTTTACATACCATTTCTCCTGAGGTGATAGCTCATGATCCTTCCCTCCCTTGGTCTGGAAGCCAGTTTTCCAGCATGAACTTAACTGCCAGGAGAGAACAGCTGAAAGACTAGCAGGTGCAGGAAGCAGAGCGTGGTGGTGAAGGCATTCGCCCTCCTCCTGCAGCCGAAGTCTGACCATGTACTCAGCTGTGACGGACTGAGTTCAGGTAAGGAGTTACAAAAAAAAAAAAAAAGTTGAAGGAAATGAGAGAGAGAATGTTAGGGATTCCTTTCACCCTCTTCTATTCTGGTCTCCGACCCTCAGCGGGCTGAACAGATGCTTGCCTCTGCCTCCGTGACGGGATGGGGAGTTGCGATAGTTTTGGCAGGATGAGCGGTCTTTTGGGCTAGGCCCCGCTTTCAAGCTTTGAGTTGCCGTGTGATTGGCCGTGGTGGCATTTACGTGCTTTTTTTTTTTCTGCACAGGGCTGCCATGGAATTGTGCCTGATTGTCTGTTCATGCTTGCACGTCGAGGCTGGGCATCCATCTGGGCCATGCGTTGGGCGTACAAGTTTTGAGCAACCATCGTATGCGCTTATACATGTAGGTAGTGTGTAGTTGTGCAGCCTAAAAATTTGGATATCCGAAATTTGGGTGTACTTGTACGGGTTCATCTTGTATAGTCGCACAGTTGTCAGTTGCTTGTTGTAAACGTGCTGGTAGTGAACATTTTTATCCATGGCGTTGGTGGTAAAGAAGCCTAAGCGCTTCGTGATTTACAATGCTGATATATATGTATATATGATATATATGTTTATATCAGTGCTACATTACAGCCTGGGTTTCTCCCTGATCTTGTCAGCGCTGTTCAGGGAGAGTTGTCTCTCACTAGTTTTTGCTGAGCCCAGTTCTTCTAGCAGGATGCGGGAATGGATCCGAAAGGAGATCTCTCAGAGTTCTCGCTTGGTTTTGAGACCTCCCTAACTAGTTTTCAGCAGGGGAGGGCAACCCAGTGGGCACCAGTAGACACCCCCTGGTGTGGATCCTTCCACCCTTCCTTGGGTGGAATCATTTAAAGGGCAGCAGTTCTTTCTACAGATATGTTCGGCGGAGCCTGCCAACTTAATTAAAGACTTTAGGATCGCAAACTGCGGAATCCCACAAGTATGGTGCTACGGGTAAGCATCTGAGTAAGCCTCTGCCATTTGAGGGTCACTTTGGGGGCACAGATCAGGTGGCACAGATGACGTTATCTATCCTTACAAGAGTGTTCCATCATAGGGATAAATTGCCGGCTCTTCTCATCCCGACACAAATGTTGGGAGTACAAGGTATTGATTCCATTTCTGAGCCAAAGAAGTTACTTCCCCGTTATGGGTGCCATTCAATGCTTAATCTGGGATATGATGCTCCAGAAGCTAATTTTAAAGGGGTATGAACCTTAGTAAGGCTGTACCCTGTGGATCTAGTAGTGAGAGAGAGCGCAGTTGCATTTTCTGGAATGGGAATGCGCTTACATTCTGTCACCAAGCGGACAATCATTCCTCTGGAAGGAGGAGCGACATTGAAGGATGCAGATAGCTTCTTGCTGCTCCCTGGTGGCTCATACTTGTCTGATCTGATCACGGGAATTGATGAGTCTGGTTTGAATACCAGGGCAGTGATGGAACCGGCCGCTGCCATTTTGGGCAGATGCATGCTGGACCTGGTTCGTATCTCTGCGATATGAATGGCTTATGGGATAGCAGCCAGGCAGTAGCTGTGGCTGAGCTGCTGTTCGGCTGACACAATTTCAAAGTTTAATCTTACAGAATTGCCTCTTAAAGGATCATTCTTGTTTGGGAACGAGTTTTAAAAAAGAAAAAGATGGCCAATAAGCAAGTCCAGGTTCTTCTGTTGCTAAAAGGGCAGCTTTCCTAGCCAGGCTGAAGGGTAGCGCCCGGAACTGGTAATGGTGGCCCAGTACCGCAAAATGTAGAAAACTCTGGTGGTCTAGATGGACTGGGATGTGAAGATAGGCTTCGGAGAGGTCCAGGGAGGGAGGTTAGGAATTCTCCCGGTCGTACTGCCATTATTACGGAGCGGAGAGTCTCAATGCGGAAGTGTAGTATCCGCAGATGACGGTTGATGTTCTTGAGGTCCAGGGTGGGTCGGAATGACTCCTCTTTCTTGGGAACGATAAAATAGATGGAATAACGCCCTGAATTTTGCTGGGGTGTAGGTACCGGACTGAGTAGTCTTATCAGTGGATTCCACTGCCAGTCTCTTGAGGTGAGAGTGGCAGGGTGATATCATAAATTTGGCCCAAGGGATGCTGTGAAACTCCAAAGAGTAACTTTTTCAAATGTTTAGTACCCATTTGTCTGATGTGATCTCTACCATTGTTGGTAGAAGAGGGAGTGTCGACCCCCTGTTTCCTCTTCCTGTGGATGGGTCGGCCCATCCTAATTGGGAAACTTGGATTGAGCCTGGCCCTGGACCTGTTCATCTTTTCGGTTGTCTGTTCCGAAAGGACTGGGACCTCCCGGAGGGTCGAAGTGCCTGGAACAACAAATTTCTGTAGGGTCGAAAGCGTTGGGAGCCTCTGCCCCTAGCTCTTCTGGGAGAAGGACGCTGGGATCTTTTTCTTCTATCTTCCGGTAGCCAAAGCACTGGAGATTCACCCCACTTGCTGGTTAGTTTCTCCAATTCGCTTCCGAATAGGAGAGATCTCTTAAAAGGCATTCTTGTGAGATTCACCTTAGAAGTCGCATCTGCAGACCAGTTCCGCAACCATAACTGCCTTCTGGCCGCCACTACCGGGGCTTCTCCTCTGGCTGAGGTATGCACCAAGTCTGAGCTTGCGTCCGTCAGGAAGGCTGCGGCAGGTTCAATCGCTTCTCCGGCATACGCTCCGGAATTATCTGCCTCGCTCGAGAGGAACAAGCAGGAGCGTGCCACCAGCGCGCAGCAGGAAGCGATCTGCAGTGTCATTGTTGCGTCGAAGGCTTTCTTAAGGATGGATTCTAATATGTCTTGAGCATCCTTTAATGCCTCCCCCTCCTCAACGGGAATGGTTCGCTTTGAGAAGGCACAGACCACGGCGTCCACTTTCGGAAAACGCAGGCATTCCTTGGTCACTGGTTCCAGATGGTACAAGGCTTCCAAGGCCTGACCTCCTTTAAAGTTCGCCTCTGGGGCATCCCATTCCAGGTCAATCAGTTCCTGGATGGTTTCCAGCATTGGCAAATAGCATGAGGCCTTACGAAGGGACACAAAGATGGGGTTCTTCTTTGGTTCCTCAATAGGGTCTGTGCCTGGGAGCCCCAGAGTCTAGGAGACCGGGGCTGGCAATTCGTCCCTGTGGAAGAAACGAAGCATGGTTCTGTATAGTTCCAGGCTTGGAGGGATTTCCCTTTCCTCTAGTGAGCCACCATAGTCATCTGTGGTGCCTGGGTCCCTGTCAGGGAAATTCTTGGTGAGGCGAGGCATGTCTCGAAGCACCCGAGCAGGGTCAGGTACTCCCAGCTGGGGTTCTACCCAGGTTGTGGCCGGGGCTGCCTGTGCCTGAACGAAGGCTTGCAGTCCCTGGAAAAATTCCAACCAGAAGAAGGCCCCTGGATCCATATTAGCTCCAGGGGGAGTCTGAGTAGGGGCCACTGAAATGCTCTCTCGTGGGGAGGAAACCATTTTGGAATTGCTTAGGTCCAGGGTGCTGTCGGATGAGCTAGTTCCCGACCCATCCTCCGACTGTGAAGGACCAGGCTTGGAACACTTCTGAGAATCTAGTCTTCCCTGGGCTTCCTCTCAGTGTTGACACAGGCAGCACTCCAGTTCAGGCTGTGCAGCTCTGATGTGGCAGGCTGTGCAAAGGGAGTGTCGTCTGAGCTTCTTTGTTGCCGGTGCCAAAGCCTCTGTGTATAATCGCACTAGAAATGCACCTTGATATGCACGCGTACAGTTATGTGTGTGGCCGTGTTATAGATGCGCAAGTTGGGCGCACACAGTCCGGCCTGCCCCACGCATACCGACAGTCAAGGAGGGGAAGATTGTACAGAAGCCTCCCACGCACAAGATGGAGCTGCCGAGGGTCTCCACGTGTTTGGACCACCGTGACGAAACGGGGCCTAGCCCAACCAAGGCTGCTCAACCCAATCGGTGCTCCCTTATTTACCTCACTGGATGGAAAACAGAGTTGGTACGGCGTGCCAACCCGGAGACCTTAGGTTAAAGATTCCTGCTTTCCAACCGCGTGCAGGGACTGTCTCCAGCTGCGGGGGGAGAGGGCTTTAGTTTGGCTATGCACCCGCTGCCTTTCAGCCACTTTAGTGGCTAAATCTACGCCGGGAGCCGGCTACCAGATCAAGGCACACCTCTGAGGGATCTCGAACATCACCTCAGGAATTCTCAACTAGGGGAGGGACCCTTGGGTATCACTGCAGGACTCTATCCTCTTTAACGTGAAGGTAAGAATTTCTTCTTTGTGCTGCAATTTTGCTTACACCGTGCTAATGTGGGGATAACGTCTGCATCTGCTAGGAAACAGAGAGATACTGAGGAGCTGAGATCACCGCTTTGAAATCTGACTGCCTCCCACCTGCTAGCAGAAGAGCACATAACCCACTGGTCCTGAGTCCATCTGGCTACACGCTAGGAAAACAAAATTATCAGATAAGTAATTTCTCCATTCTCAGAGGACGGCCTCTGAGTAGGTCTCTGTTCTTTCGGTCCAGGAAGCCCAAACAGGGCGCAAGCTCGGGTGGAGGTGCCTCCTGACCCTCCTCGGCGAAGGTCTGTGACCCATCTCGCAGAGCAGGAGATAAGGGGTCGCCTATCTCCTTTTAATCAGAAGGGGGTCAAGTTCCTGTCAGAGTGATAAGGGAAGGCTATGCTCTACAGCCTTCTCTCCATCCCTAGAGATGTTTTCATGGCATATCTCTTCTTCTCTCCTCAGAAGAGTCAGGCACTAGAGTTTGTTGTCAAGGCTTCTGAACTGATGGGCCATGATTTCAGTGCCCAACTCACGTGAAGCTACGGGCTGTTCTATTTATTTCATTATTCCCAAGAAGGAAGGTTCCTCTTGCCTCATACTGGACCAAAAAGGAGGTCAATCATCATTGGAGAGTCAATTCTGTATGGAAACTAAGCTTGGTGATGATGGCAGTTGCAGTCAAGGGAATTCTATGTTTTTGAATCGGTCAGAGGCATATCTCCATATGCCCTTTCGCTGGAGCATCAGTGGTTTTCCGCAGTTCGCCATTTTTTGCAGTCTATAGCCGTCTCAAATGTTGAACTATCGTGTTGTCCATTTCGACATGAAGCAAGGCAGAACGTTCCTGCAGGAAGGCCCCATTCAGAAACTGCTAGCGCAGGTGTGGCTATTGACCGAGGTATTCTGGAGTGGTCTTACAACTGATAGTTTTGGTGGCATCCACCCTGGAGGTGGTTCCATTGGCAAGAACACATATGCATTGTCCTCAGCGCATACTGTATGCACAAAGTCTTAGGACTACTCGATGCAGCTTCAGTTACCATTGTAGGTCAGCATCTAACTGCAATAGTGGTTGAAAGCAAGATATTCTGAGGAAGGGCGTTCCCTACAGACCCTAGTCTGGCTGATACACAGGGTGGATGCAAGCCTCCGGAGTTAAGGGGCTCACTGTTTGGAATTGATAGTGAGGGGCTCTGCAGTGCAAAGGACTCTCTGGGGCATCACTTGGCAGGAAGCATGGGCCTTTCAGCTGGCATGCTTGCGGTTAGTCAACAGCTTGCAGGGTTAAGTGGACCGAGTAAGATCAGACTATACGACAGTGGTTTGTCAATTGCCAAGGAAGCGCTAAAGGCAAGCAAGTGTCGCAGGACATAGCCCAGCTCAGGGACTGGGCGGAGGTATATCATCAGGAGATCTCCACCTTTCACATGGCAGGAAAGGGCAATGTAAGAGCCGATTTTCTCAGCAGGCAGTCTGGATCAGGAGTCTGGGAGATGTCAGATAAGGCATACCAGCTCATTGCAGCCTTCTCGTCTACTTTTTTTTTTTTTTTTTTTTAAGACTTCTGATGATATCACACAGTGCAAAGGCAAGGGTGGCCGGAAGGCAAGCTTCTGTATGTCTTTTCCCTGTGGCCCATGTTGGGCAGAGTGATTCAAAAGATCAAAAGACACTTGGAATTGGTGCTTCTAGTGGCTCCAGGTTGGCCCAGGAGGTTTTGCTATACACAGTTGTGGAGGCTCCTGATGAGCTCTCCTCTTGGGTTGCGATCCACAGGGACTTGTTCTCTACAAGATCCAGCTTGATTTTGTCTTGACTTTTGAAAAGGGTTGGTTGCTGAAGCGGGGATTTTCCACTGCTGTGTTTTCCACCTTTTTTCAAGTGTGGAAGTTTTCCACTTTTTTAGCTTACACTAGAGTTTAGAGTGTTTGAGGCTTGGTGTAAGGAACGAGGCATGCTTCCTCGTATGATGAAGATTCTGCTCATTTTTCAATTCTTACAGGATGGGTTCCTTAAGGGCTTGGCTCTTAACTCCTTGAAGGTGCAGGTGGCAGATCTTGTCCAATTCCAGGGCCAGGTGAGTGGTAGACCCTTGTCATCCTATTTGAATGTGGTCCGGTTTTTGAAAGAAGTGAAGCATCTTCATTCTCCCTTATGGTTGCCAGTTCTCTTATGGAACCTTAATCTGGTTCTAGAACATTTGGGCAAGTTTCACTTTTTGGCCACTATGTGGCCTCTCCTTGAGGTTACTGACTTTTGAGGACAGTATTATCATGGAAATTTGTTCTGCGCGTGGAGTTTTGTGCTGCAGGTTCTTCGGACAGGGACCATTCCTGTGGGGGTGTTTGGGGACAGTCCAGCTTTGGTCTATTTTTTTTTGCCAAAAATGGTCTCAGACTTTCATTTGGATCATTCAATTTTCTTGCCAGTGCTGGACAGTGAGAGCAAGAGATATGAACGAATATCCTCTATTGCGGACCTTGGATGTCAAAAGGCATCTGATGAGGTAGTTGGAAGTCCTAAATCTCTCAAGAAAACTGACCACCATTTGTTCTCCATAGTGACAGTAAACAGGGTGAGTTGGCGTCGCAGGCTACGATAGCTCACTGGATTTAAGGAAGTTATCACAGTTGTGTATGTGAATACTGAGCAGCCGTTACCTAGATGGGTTAGCGCTCATTCTACTAGGGCTTGAGCAGTGTCATGGGCAGAGTTTCGATTGTTGTATCCCATCGAGTTTTTTCAAGCCTGTGACATGATCTTCCATTATATTCCTTCCAGGTATTGCTTCCTGAATGTGCAGACCTGGGAGGACACAGCCTTTGCCACATGCAAGGTGGGGTGGACTGAGGGCAGCCTCCTGCTGTATTCGGGAGTAGCTTGGGTACATCCCACTGGTGTGAATTAACCTGTCTGAATGCTAAGAAATGAGAAATTACTACTTAGCTGATTTCCTTTTCCTTAGTGAAGACAGGTTAATCCACCTTCCTGCCCTTGGCTGCCAGTCTGTGGTCCTATTGTCCTGAGTGGCTGAGTTTCTGGGGATGACTGGCAAGTATCAGTTTTCAATCCCTAGATTAGTGATATTACACTTTCTGAGCTCAGTGTTCCCCGTTATCTGACTGCTTGAGTGGTTGATGTTGATAGTCATAATCAAATATCGTTAGTTTGTCCACAGTTGGCTTTTGCAGAGAACACTGGCCGGCTGATGTCAGTGCTGGGGTATATATACCATGATGTCAGCTTTGCTTTGTATCCATCTGCTGGTAGAGGTGCATAACCCTCTGGCATGGATTAAACTTTCTTCATTAGGAATAGCCTAGTGGTTAGAGCACTGGACTATGGACCAGGACACCAAGGTTCAAGTCCCGCTATTGCTCCTTGTGACCTTGGGCAAGTCACTTTACCCTACATTGCCTCAGGTACAAAAACTTAGATTGTAAGCCCTCTGGGGATAGAGAAATACCTACAGTACCTGAATGTAAACCAGTGTGATATCTCAATTGAGATCGAATGTCGGTATATAAAAATAATAAATATAAATAAATAAATAAAAGGAATTTATCAGGTAATTAATAGCATGTAAAGAGAAATTATCTCCTGTCAGTCAACTAGTTTGCAATTCATGCCACTGCCTTGGCACCCAGACCAAGTTTCTCATTTTGTTCGAGTCTCCTGTGAGGGGCCGTATCAGAAGCTTTACTAAAATCCAAATAAATCACATCGAGCGTTCTTCCAAGATCCAGTTCTCTAGTCACCCAAACAAAAAAAAAATCAATCTGATTTGTCTGACAGGACCTTCCCCTGGTGAATCCATGCTGCTTTGGGTCGAGCAACCCACCAGTTTGTAGATGGTTCACTATCCTTTCCTTCAGTAGTCTCCATTATTTTTCCCACCACCAAAGTGAGGCCAACCAACCTGTAATTTCCAGCCTCCTCTCTGCTCCCACGCTTAGGAAGCAGGAGCACCACCACTCTTCTCCAATCTTGTGGCACCACTCCCGTTTCCAAGGATCTATTAAATAAGTCTTGCAACAGACTCACCAGCACATCTGAGTTCCTTCAGTATCCTGGAATAAATCTCATCAGGTCCCATGGCCTTCTCTACTTTCAGTTGTCCTAGCTCTTCCCATACATTCTCTTCTGTAAATGGAGTTTCGTCTACTCCACCCCTATCTTTGGTCTTGTCAGCTAGTGACTGTCCTTCTCTAGGGTCGTCTTTAGCTTGCACTGAAATGAAGTATTTAATATTTCTGCCATTTCTTCGTGTCTCCACACACTTTGATCATTGTCACCTTTCAATTTCACTATACCACTTCGAACCTTTCTCTTTTATATCTGAAAAATGTCGTCACCTCACTTTATCTTTGGCAATCCTTTCTGCCACCTTACCGTTTGCTTTCTTGATTTCTTTTTTTTGTCTCCCTCAGTTTCACCAGATGCTCTTTCCTGTATTCTCCTTTTTGGGATCCTTTATATTTCTTGAACACTCTTGTTTGCCTTTTCTTCAGCCAACTCCTTTCAGACCCGTTAGGCAAGCAGAAGAAAGTTGGACTTGATATTTGATTGTTTTTGAACCTAAGCAACTAGACTGCAGTAATTTTTTAAATAGAACAGATACTGGCTCAGGACCAGTGGCAGCCTTCACGTTCCACTTTTTTTCCAGTGGAGTAAAAGAAAAAAGGTCAAAAAAATTAGTGACCATTGAAACAAGGTATCTATAAAAACTGACATTGAGTTGAAAATCCCTGTGCATATGATTTGGTACGCTTATTTGTTTTGTAAGTTAAAGGTAGTGGGGGAAAAAGCTGTTGACAGGTTCAGGACCAGTGTTTCTAAACCTCTTGCATGCCAGGGTCTTGCTAGCTAGCTCTTAAATTATGTAAACCAGTTGCAGCATTGATTGGGGCGGGAGGATATACTTCTTACCCAGCCTAGTCTTTAATCTCATGGGTCCACCCTGCAGCTGACCTATCATTTTAAGAAGGTACCCAGCCAGTTTGACACTTTTTTCTTAAAAAAAAAAAAAAAAAAAAAAAAAATTTGCTCTTAAAAATTAAAAAAAAAAAAGACCTCTTCCCCTCCCCTCACCTAACCAACAGTATTGTCCTCAGAAAAGGAAAACAATTACCTTTCCCTCCCGATCAGCCAGAAGTTGATCATTGGAAAAAAAAAATCCTTCCCTCCCCCCCCCCCCCCTCAGTCAACTGCCAGCTTATTTAAAAATAAATAAATCCCTGCCAGCCAGCAATACTACCACAAACAATACTCCCTCCTCATGAACCTGCCCACTCAAGCTGTGGCTGGTCTTAGAGGCTCAGCCTTTGGGAGGAGAACTGCAGCCAAATGTTAGTGAGCCTGCATGAGACTGAGTTGGCCTCTGCTCTGATCTCTGGCCCCGTGCCCATTTGGCTTCTGTATGGGCGGTAGGGTCTGAGTGGAGCGGATACTGGCTCAGTCTCTCGCTGGCTTGTTAGCCTTCAGCTTCAGCTGCTCCCTTCCCAGAGATGATGGGGCCTTGGGACCTGACCTAACTGGAAAAATCTAAAGGTCTGTGGTGAGGGGGGGGAGAAAGTTAGGAAAAGTCTCTGCTGGCTGTGGTTCAGGGTGAAGAGCCCCTATAGTGCAGGTCCTGCTTCCTCCTCATCCTCCTGCAATCATTGTTGCTCTGCGTTCCGGCAGGAATACTTGTGGGACCAGTGCCAGTTCACGGGACCAATGGTTGAGAATCGCTCTTCTAAAACTATTACAGGTATATGATTGCTACCTTCTAAAAGGCAAATAACTTTTTTTTTCCTTTTTTCCCCACTAGAAAGACAACAAGGTAGCTGCATAGTCTACAAGGAAGCTGTTACTAGGCAAAAACTTTCAGCCTTCATGGACAATCCAGAGAATTTGTTTGCAAAGAATGAAGAAGTTTCGATTTTACTCTCTACTCGTCACCAGCACTGGGGTTTTAGCTGCTTAACTTTAAAGGGTGTAAGGCAGTTAAGTGTGTTTCAAAAACAAAATGGCCATCTTTGACGATGTTGAGCATTAAATATATTTGAAATAGAAGGATAAGTAATTTTTCTTATGTATAGTTAAAATTAAAAAAAAAAAAATTGAAGCAGTACTTCAGTGGAGCTTAAGAGTATTTTTCCATAACTGAGGATTTTTTTCTTATTAATAAATTGTATTTGATAATTGCTCCAAGTTACAGACAGTTGTATGCAGAAAGCCGTCAATACTGTGAGTTTGATCTGCTGAAGGTTGTTTGGGGAAATCCTATAATATTCCTTTTGAGAGTCTTGTCTTTTTTGTCAACTAGTTTGGATGCCAGATAGTAGAAAAACTGTTTTGTGAGTCAACGATACATACAGTAAATACTTTCTTAGGCAAAGGAACGCTTTTTTTATATAGCTGTAAAATTGCATTGTATCCCATTGCCAAAGAAACACATTGAGAACTTTGTATAGCTGTATAAAAAGCAACTAATTTTTTAACAGAGAATTTTTAGTCTGCAGATGTACTGTTATGCAGGAGTTGAGATGCTAAAGAACATGAAGCAAGTTGGGACATTTTTCTCTCCCCCCTCCCCAGCCTGTAAATTTGTTGCATGGGGTGAGTGGTGAAAATTTGAAGTGTTCAATTTATACCAAACTGGGTTTCATCCTTCACAGCAAGAACTTCAGTCTGCATTTTCTGACATATCCCTGGATTTGTCTAAATTGAGAATAACTTCCAAAAAGGAACAGAAGGTTCAGTTTTTTTGTTGTCTCATAGAAAGTTAGCTCTATTTAGTGTTGAGTTAATCTTAATGGGATCGGGCATATGAATTTAGGTGTTCCTTCTGACATGCCTGGAATAAAACCAAGTAGCATTGTCTCCATGTGTCATTTCTTGCAGTTTTACTTTTGTCATAATACCTATTGGTGTATTACATTTAATATACAAGTGTCTTAATGTTTGAAGTTGCTTGTGTTTTGGTAGACATGAGGTTGGAGAAGTAAGCATGCTGGTTCTCAAAATGGCAACAGACCATAAGTAACTTGGTTATGGAGTTTGTTGCCAACTTTAAATTTACTAGAACTGGATAAGCTTAAGTCATAAGAGGTAGTAATCTTGCTCATTCATGGAGGTATGAAGGCCGTAGAACAAAAAAAGGGGATCCAAAGATAAAATGTATTAATTTTCCGACTTTTGTTAAACTCCGACCTCAAAAGTGTTCAGGAAATAAGCTGTGGAGGGCTGTGCTGTTGGAAAATTGGAATATTTAAGAGATTTTTTTTTTTTTTTTAATCTTTGCATAGCACTACCAGAATTGATCTGATTTTCTGTAATTGGTTTCCTTTAGAAAAGGTAGTGTAGTAAGTTGGCAGCCATAGCAATTATTTCTTATAAATGGCGTTTTATTTGCATGTTAACAACTGCGCCTGGTGAGGATCTGTAAATCATGATACCGATGAACTCTCCTGAGGTTTCTGAACACAAAGGCACGTATCGTTTGTGATGTATGTACACAGTCAGTGAAATGTCCTAGGCCTATTTAAACCAGAGAAAACCTGTAAATACCACTGATATATGCTGCAAAGGTAGGAGTTGATAACGTCCCTAAATTTTTAGGTAACAAATTGGGGTGTTTTGTACCTGAACCTTGAACAGCACGGTGTACCTTACTATGTGAAAGTGAGGTTTTTATTCTAAGGCAGAATAAAACAGTTAAATAAAATGTAGTCTTTTGTGACAGTCTTTTGTAGCTGTGATAGTATTCCATGATTTTTTTTTTCCTGCTTTGTTTTGCTTGCACATATATACAGCTAGTGTTGATCTTTTTCTCTAATGGAAAAATTGCTTTGGGAGATGTCTACCCTAATGCCAGGGGTGCCTTTCCATCTTGAAATTATGGAAGGTGAACTTCACTGTTGCCAGAAAAAAAAAAAAAACAGGGAAAAGCAAAAAGGCTAAATGAAGACGCTACACAGGATTAAAGCAAACTTTTACTTTTGTCTCCCGACTTTTTCCACCTTGTTTCATTTCTTGATTTTTCTTCAGACAGTGAATCTCCATATGACGACAAATATGTAAAGGATGAGGGGGACACAACTGTCACATCCTCTTACAGAAAAGCAATTTTATGGGTTAGGTACATTCTTAATGTTTTTGAGGGAAACTTAAATGCATATAACAAATTATAACAAAGCACCATAAAAAATGTGAGTAGTACTATCTGATGCTGTGGTTGAATTTTTAGATTCAAGTAGTGGCTTGACTGTTAGCACTATATTATGATAGAACTACCTTTTTAGTAACATATGTTTCACCATATCAGACATGTCTCTCTGATATGGTGAAACACTTTCACCATATCAGACAGACATTGGTGTTTGCCATTAGGAGCTATGGGCACTGTACACCTAAAGGTTAGTTTTAGCAGTATATATCTAACTAAATGCCATTGTCTTAGATATTCTACCTGGGATAACCCAGACCCTATGGGTTATAGTCCTGCTACGAGTAGAGGCTCCATAGTATAATAAGGTATGAGTTTAAAAAAAAAAAAAGTGCATTGAACTTCAGCTTGGGAATTTAAAAAAGCATGCAAATCTAAAAATATACACATAAAACACAATTTATTTACATTTTTGGCACATAAAATGTGTTATGTGCACAAATTGTGAGTACAGGATCTCTATGCCACATATCCCAAGTTCAGTCTCAGACTATACCTGTGACCAGGAATTAAATTTCCAGAGTTAAGAAAACATGAGTTAAGCCACTGCTTTCCATTGGGACTAATAGGATGTGATTTGTATGAAGGAATACAAATTTGTGAAAGCTTTGTTTTCTTTTTGTGCTGAACTCCTTGATATGTTGGAGTAAAGGTGCATGCTTGAAAATTTGCGCACGGCCAAATGCATATTTGGGGCCTAGGAAGGGAGACAGGTTAGATGGCAGTACATATTGAGAGAAGGGGCCCATCTTTTTGTCCTCTCCAGCAGAGGTGTGGGACCTTTGTGAAGAGCAGAGCTTTCATTTTGCTGTGTTTTTTTTGTTTTGTGTTTTTTTGCACTGTTGCCAATAATAGAAGCAAATGTCAATTTTTTTAGGACAATGACATTTTTGCTGTTGTACTAAGTGGACACGTCAAATCAGTTTTCTACATTGTGGGTACTACAAAAATGCTTGTATATAAATTGTTACACAAACATGTAATTTAAGGATAAATTAATTTTAAGAATCTTTTAGTGTATAACAATTCATATCTAGGATTTTGATCACTGCCACAGAACATGCGCTGGTATAGAAATTTTTTAAACCATGCTCATGTTAAAAATGTTTTTGTTTACATGAATGAAACTTATCTTCAGCCCTTATTTTGGTATTTTGCTCTTTTTTTTTTCTATTTCTAATTCAGACTAATTTTAGCAATATAAAGCAGATTTTGTATAGATAAAATGTACACTGAGCAAGCAGATCAATCATGATCATCTTAATGAGGTGCAAAAATTAATGTTTGTGGAAGAAATAGACCAAGGAGAAGTGCACAGGCCTAGAGAGTAGTAGACAAAGGGAACATGCTTAAAGTTAAGCATTATTTAATCCAGTTTTGTTGGTGAGGTCTATTTGAAAATAACCCAAAAATCAAGAGAATAAATAGGACAGTCCCTGATTTGTAGTGTAAACTGTCATTTCTATTCCCTGACTTTTTGGACTCTTGCTCTTACAATCCATAACTGCAAACATTGCCTGAGAGCAAGCACCTACTTTACTGATAGGGCTTGCATTCAAAATGTGATTTTTAGTCCTTTCTAGTATTAAAAGCACATGCTTCATCTTTTATTGAATGTGGCGAGACCAAGACAATTTGGGAGGAGTTTGCACTTGAAACAGTGTTGAACATTGTCTGACAGATTATTATTGAGATGCACCGTGATAAGTTTTTAGTATTTAATTGGTAAGATTTCATTATCCCCAACTTTCACTGTTAAATGGTAAAATATGGATATATTTTGCACTTCAGAATTCTGTCTTTCCTTGGACTGGCTGCCAAACAAAAGGGCATGAATCTGACTAGCACTGTACTAAAAGTATGTGGCATCTTGTATTATCTGCTGATATTCCTTTGCACTCCTCTGATACCGGGCATAGAACAGTGTAGCAGAAAAGGCAAAACCTCAAACTTACTGTGATCTCTATTGGTAAGGGAAAGGGAACCAGCTGCAAAAGATATTCCTTATTTGGATGTCTTGTGCTCTGTTCATTATGGTTTTTCTCACATGTGCAAATTTATTTCCACTCATGATACATGAAGCAGTAAATTGTGTGATGTCGGACAAATGGAAACCAGACATAAGGGAAAATGTTTTTACTGGGCCATCTCCATCAACAGACCAGGTGTGTGAACCTAGTATGTGAATTAGGCCACTAGTTGTCAAAAAAACAGCTTTTATCTGAAAACTCCCATTCACCATTGACAATAGATGAGAATTAACCATTTCGCTTGGCTGACATCACATGGCATCAATAGACCCTGCTTTCTGATGGAAAGGAAGTTGTAGAACTAAGTATCATGATATGAAGCTCTGAGGGGATACTCAGTAAAGACTTTATTGAGAATGCACAGGGTTTCCTGTGCACGTTGCCTCATGAGCTTCTCTGTCTTCCTTTGTTTGAGCTACCACATGGACATGTTCCAGGCTATCAAATTACTGCCTCATTTTTTCAAACATGTTTTGCTGCTGCCTTGGCAACCCATTGAACAAAACTTTTTAAATTCTTTAAAAAAAAAAAAAAAAAAAAAAAAATATATATATATATATATATATATATATATATATATATATATATATATATATATACACATACATACAGAAAATCAAAAGGAAATGTTAGAGCATGGCATCTGATGGCACAAGATGTCTATCATGGATACACTCTCTGCTATTAATACTTGAGTCCGGACCATGGCCCTTCAGCTACTATAGTTATGGCTGTATATTTCCCAGGGTTCCTTGAAGAAGGAAACCTTAAGGAAGGTGCTGGAAGCTAAGAGCCCCAAGCCTCTGCATAAGGCCAAGCAGTGAAGCTGCTCCTGATCAAAGTGAAGCATTGTCAGGCTCCCAACACAGGAAGTCAAAGTGAGAAGTTTCCCCCTCTGATAAAATATTAAAAAAAAAAAAAAAAAAGGTTTCCCCCTCTGAGTACTGCAAGCATGGGAAGCTCTCCCTCCCATGGTGTCAGCCTCTGGATCTACCTTAGGTCAGGAGTTGTGTGGCACAGAAGCTTATGCACTGGGAGAGGCACCAAAAAATGTACCTATATAGTATGGGGGATTCCCTTCAGAGCTAAAGAGAAGATTAACACAATCGATGCAGAGCTCTGCCAGACCAAACCTCCTCTTGATGCTGAGGCAGGACATAGTCTTATCGGCATAGGTACCCTCTACATACATGGCATGGAAGATCCCCACACTGTTGAGCTTTCTACTTTCTCACAGGACAAGCAGGATGATAGTCCTCACATATGGGTGACATCATCAGGATGGAGCCCAATCACGAAACACTTTTGTCAAAGTTTCTAGAACTTTGACTGGCACTACTGGGGACCCCTGCAACCAGCAGGGGTCCCCCTTCAGTCTTTTTTTTCATCGCGGGTTAAGGAGCTCTTTAGAAATTCCTGACAGGAATTTTCCTTACGGAACTTCTTTCAAAATTTTCTACCCCATCCGGGGTCCCCCCCATCATTTCCAAGACCGCGGTCGTGAAGCGAGGCTTTACCCTCATTTGCGGTCGATTCCTGTCTAGTTTTCCCTTCGGGGCCTACCGGCCATTGACCGCACCGCGGCTAAGGTTTTGACGAAGCAATGGCATCTGGTTTTCGACGGTGCCCTGATTGTCCTCAGACAGTGTCCATCACAGACCCGCATAGGATTTGTGTGTTGTATTTGGGGTCGGACCATGATGTTTTAACTTGCACCAAATGTGCCCAAATGATGCCGAAGGGCCGGAAGGGCTCAGAAAAGATGGAGTTTCTTTTTCAGATGAAACCACAGACTCCATTGAGTGCTTCAACATCATCTGAACCGGTGCCATCGACCTCTCGTCAGCAGCGGGATACCGGTGCTGCCCACCCGACAGACTGCTACGAAGACATCTCATTCTCTGTCCTCGGCTCCGGAGAAGGACCGAGGTGAACATAGATAAAAGTGCTGGCTCCGCCATCATAAGGCTCAGTCCACCGATCCAGGCAATTCCTTGGCATCGGTGTCAATAGAGCCTCCCAATAAGAAATCCCTTCCAGAGAAGCCGCTATCCTCTTCTGCAACTGGATCACAGAGGCGTTCCTCACCTTCATTGGTGCCAGGAGCTGCAACTCCACTTTCATCAGTGGACCCTCTGGCTACGCCAGCGCTGCCTCCTACTCCGGAGCTGGGTTTACACGCCCCAGGCGTCAGTGAGGAATTGGATCAGATGATCCAAGAGACCCATCGTAAAGGCACTACAGGGCTTCCAGCCTCCATTGGCACAGATTCCAGTTGCCGATCCGATACCCATGGTGCTCGCAACTCTGCTGGGCAGGCTGGACACATTCATCAGTGTCCTTCCACCGGTGGATCCGAAGACACCAGTTTGTCCCACGCTGTCCATTCAGATTCCTTTATCACCGGAGGACGAAGACACACAGAGGGCAGAGCCTATCCCCGGACCGTCGGGAGTCCCGCCACCGACTCGCCCACTGGTTCCATCAGTGCCGATTCCATCATCAATGCCACAACGTCCTCGGTCGGTGCCTCGGCCTGTTCCCACAGGAATTGCACCATTCCTTCCATCTGAAGATCCCATGGGAGCTGGAGACCAGCCTTACCAGCCTTGGTCCGATGATTCTTCCCAGGATTCGGAGGACATGCCTTCAGAACCATCTCCCCCTGAGAAGACAACCAGGTGGCGATGTGGTACATCAACAAGCAAGGAGGAATGGGCACCTACCTTCTGTGTCAGGAAGCTGCGCAGATATGGGCGTGGGCTCTTTCCCACTTGAGGTGCCTCAGAGCGATCTACTTGGGCGTGGATAGTGTTCTGGCGGACAAGTTGAGTCTGTCCTTTCATCCACACAAATGGTCTCTCAACCCCACGGTGGTGGACACAATCTTCCAACATTGGGGTTATCCCCATATAAACCTCTTTACGTACATCCACAACCGCAAAGTAGAAAACGTCTGCTTGCTTACTCGCAGCCGCCACTCACCGCCGAGGGATGCTGAGGGACGCTTTCGCCCTCTCGTGGTCCAGCGGTCTCTTCTACGCATACGCTCCACTTCCAATCCATATCCAAGACTCTCGTGAAGTTACGGAAGGACAAGGGTTTAATGATTCTTATAGCCCCTCACTGGCCACGCCAAGTCTGGTTTCCAATCCTCCAGGACCTATCAGTATGCCGGTGCATTCTTCTGGGGTCAGATCCACTACTAATATCCCAGAGCCGAAGGGTGCCTATGACACCCCAACCTCCCAGCTGTGTCCCTGATGGCCTGGATGTTGAAAGATTAATACTCCAACCCCTTAACCTTTCAGAGTCGGTATCCCGAGTCCTGGTAGCTTCACGAAAGCCTTCCACGAGACTATCTTCTCGTTCTAAATGGAAGAGGTTTATGATCTGGTGCACGTCCATGTCCATAGACCCACTGCGAAGTTTCTGGACTATCTCTGGCACCTGTCAGAGTCTGGCCTGCAAACTTCCTCTATAAGAGTGCATGTCAGTGCGGTAGCTGCTTTCCACAGTGGAGTAGGAGATGTTTCTCTTTTCACTCAACCTTTAGTGACGTGCTTTATGAGAGGTTTACTCCACCTTAAACCTCCTTTGCGCCCTCCATCCCCCGCTTGGGACCTTAATGTTTTAGGACGGCTCATGAAACCTCCATTTGAGCCTCTCCACTCCTGCGATCTCTGCTATCTCTCGTGGAAAGTACTATTTCTCCTCGCTATAACATCTGCTCGCAGAGTTAGTGAATTACAGGCTTTGGTCACCTACCCGCCTTACACTAAAATTCTGCATGACAGGGTACTGCTCCACACCCACCCTAGGTTTTTACCAAAGATAGTATCGGAATTTCACCTCAATCCATCATATTACCTGCTTTCTTTCCCAGGCCCCACTTGCATCCAGGAGAATAGGCTCTGCATTCCTTGGACTGCAAACATGCCCTAGCCTTCTATCTAGAGCGCACGACAGCCCACAGGAAATCCACTCAACTATTTGTCTCTTTCGATAAAAACAAATTGGGTAATCCGGTGGGCAAGCAGACCCTTTCTTCCTGGCTAGTGGACAGTATTGCTTTTTGCTACCAGCAAGCAGGCCTTCCGCTACCAGAATGTGTAAAAGCACATTCTATCAGGGCCATGGCGACCTCAGTGGTGCACCTCCATTCGGTGCCGCTTACTGACATCTGTAAGGCTGCTACTTGGAGTTCTCTCCATACATTCGCAGCCCATTATTGCCTAGATAAGGCTGGCAGGCAAGATTCCATTTTTGGCCTGTCTGTTCTATGTAACTTATACTCAGCTTAACTTCCCAACATCCTTCCAGCGGCCCGTTCAGGGTTTTCAGGATGCCCTCCTACCCAAATCCACCCCTGTTGTTGTGCCTGTTGCACATCTTTGGGTGCATTTGGTGCATTACTCGGGCATCCTCAGCTCGCTATTCACCCATATGTGAGGACTACCATCCTGCTTGTCCTGTGAGAAAGCAGACTTGCTTACCTGTAACAGATGTTCTCACAGGACAGCAGGATGTTAGTCCTCACGACACCCACCTGCCATCCCGCGGAGTTGGGTTCGCTTCCGATTTATTTTATTTTTCGCACGTACTTCTTGCTGTATACTAGACTGAAGGATTGGTGCTATGCTGGGCATGCCCAGTAGTGCCAGTCAAAGTTCTAGAAACTTTTGACAAAAGTGTTCTGTGATCGGGCTCCATCCTGATGATGTCACCCATATGTGAGGACTAACTTCCTGCTGTCCTGTGAGAACACTTGTTACAGGTAAGCAACTCTGCTTTATCCAAAGCTGACCAAGGTGCCGCCATGTCATTGGTGCAGAGCCAACAATCCAAGGTGCTGTGAACACTGCACAGCTGTTTCATAGGAAACAGAGAATTGATGGCAGAAAGGGACCTAATGCCTATCCAGTCTGCCCAGCAAGCTCCCATAGTTATCAGTTTCCCATACTTATCAGTTACTCTGACTGCCGTTGAAGCAGAGAGCAATTTTGGAGTTGCATCAGAAGTGTAGTATCAGGCTTTTTGGTTAAGGGTTAGCAGTACATCAGTAATACCTATGTAGATCACCTTGGTACATATATCCAACAATTCTACAGTGGATGTCATGGCACGGAAGAAGCTACTGCTGCCATATGGAGTTTAGGGTACTGATTAAAAGGAGGTGTCAATGTAATCAGTGCAGAGCACCTTGGAGCTGGCCAACATTATAACAGGAATAATAGTAATGCCAGATTCCACTTTAGTTTTACCCACAACTGTGGTGGAGACAAGCTTTCTGGATTTGTGAAGAGGATGTCTTGTCAGAGGGTCCTTCAATCAGTGGGATCCTCATTTATTGGAGCTAGTGAATAATTTATTTGCTTTCTTAAGCTCTGTGAAGACTGAAGAGGGAAATGAGAAAATCTTATCCAAAATGGAGGAAATTTTCCCACATGAGGTTGCTCCATGCTGGTGTATTATTCACCACAAGAGCTTCACCATGGAAGTGTCTTCATTATGATATAGTGGATTCTCCTACTCAAAGGCATCCCTTCACAAATTGATGGGTGAATAGTTGGACTCTGCTGAGTTCCTCCTGAACGTTTCCCCTCTAGACCAGCGGAGGTCTGCACCTCTGCAACCTTCTATCATTGGTGTCGTGGCTTACTTGTTCCCCTGTGGTCAGGAGACTAGAGGGCTTTCATCTAATCACCCTTTCAGACTTGCTGCAGCACTTCCCTTCTGGAGGATCTCTGCTACTCCAGGTTCTTGGATCAATTGGTAGAGAAAATTCGTGTCAAGAATGAAAAGGACCTGAGCAACATAGCCAATATTCAAAAGAAGATAAGCTTATAAATTAGGTGTCTATTTTTAGTAGAATTTAAGAGCCTAAGTTTTTTTTTTTTCCAGCTGAAAATGTATATAGATTTAGACCTACTATTCATTTTCCTAGATTTAGGAACCTAAGTTAGGCACCTAGTTCTGAAAATCAGTGCAAAGATCGTAACTATTCCCCCGCCCTAACTCCTAACTCCTATAGCCAGACATTTTTTAGGCTCCTAACTTTAGGAGTTGTAACTCCTAAAATTAGGAATCCAAACCCTTTGACAATCAGCCCCATACTAAATAATAACAGATAAAGAATATAAAGGTCCATCTAGTCTGTCCAGTAAGGTGATTAGAGTCGTAACTGCTTTGTGCAGGTTACCTCCATGTAGAAATATTACATCAAATTTACCTTATCTCTGTTCATTTCCTTTCCCCATCCACTATGGATCCTTTGTTTAGCCTGTGTGCCCCTGTGAATTCTGCTACTGATCTTGCCTCATCATATGTTCCAAGAGGGCATTCCAGGCATCCCCCACAGTTTCTGTGGAAAAAAAAAAGTACTTCCTTAGTCTGTTCCCTCAGAGCTTCATATCATGGCCCTTAGTTCTGAAGCTTCCTTTCCATCAGAAAAGGTTTGATTCCTATGCATTAATACCTTTCATGTATTTAAAAGACTGTATCATCTCACTCTTACCTTTCCTTTCCTCTAGAAGTATGCATATGTATGTCCTTAAGTCTCATGTATTTTTTGGTGCAGACACCACACCATTTTGGTTACTGCCTTCAGGTCTACTACTAACCTTTTGCTATCCTTTGTAATATGGCCTCCAAAACTAAACACAGTACTCCAAATGATCACTCACCAATGAACTGTGCAGATGTCTTAAGATTCCTTCAGTTTCTTCAACCTCCAGTGGACTCTAACTATAGTTTTCAAACTTCTCCAGGACCTTCATTAGAATGTGGCAGATTGCCTATTTTGTGCCATCCAATGGCTCGGAAACTGGACTTAAAATTTAGTGTGCAGGCTACCCCAGGTTTTGGATTGGGCCAGCTATCCCACCACTTCGTAGTTTTGGAATCTGCATTGAAGTATATTGTATACTCATCACTATAAACATCTCCAGTGAAGGACCCATAGGGGTTTGTATTTAGGAAGATGATCTTCCAGGATTCCATGTTGAATGCCTGGATTGTGGCTCATTGGTTCTACGTAGTGTAGTATTTGCATGAATATATTCAGAAGCTAAAATGCTTGATGGACTTGTTGGACCCAGAACAGGCGGACTTCTGTCAAGCAGTAAAGACATGGGAGAATGAGAGCACCTTTTACAGTCTATGTGAAGCTTTTGATACTGTGGCCAGAACTTTGGCTGTTTGTATAGAGGCCCAAAGTCTTGTGTGGTTAGAGACAGTGGCTCTGATTAAGGAGGCAATCTATTCTACAATAGTTATCAGTTGCGGCAGCTCTTGCCTCACGGAGAGGGTGGTGGATGCCTGGAATGCCCTTCTGGAGGAGGTGATGAAGACTAAAGCAGTGAAAGATTTCAAAGGGGCATGGGATAAACACTGTGGATCCCTAAAGGTTAGAGGATGGAAATGAAGAAAAAGAGTGCATGGGGGTAACTTGCTGGTGTGGCAGCTACTACTCTTAACCAATAAGCTTGATACTGATGCAACGCCACCATTGCGCTCTGCTTAAACGGCAAGAGGTAACAGGAAACTGGACTCAAGACAGCAACCAACAAGAGCCCTGACTTTGACAGTTTGGTAAACTGAGTATGTGACCTGCATTGTGCGGCAGATGCTACCATAAGCTTGCTGGGCAGACTGGATGGACCATTTGGTCCTTTTCTGACATCAGTTTCTATGGCTCTTGCTCCCTTTACATCATCATCATGTTGCTCATACTCCTCCAGCAGGTGCCCACTCAAGGTTGATGGAGGGAAAAATGTCAGCCTATAGCTCAGGAGAAGACACAACCTCAGCCAGTCACCAGTTTTTTATATTGATCTCACTCTTTCAGAAGGCAGTCAAAACCTGTTCCTAGGAGTGTGGCTATTCTATTACCAATACTTCTTAACTCTCAAGAAGTGAAGGAGATTGAGGCCTATACTAGACTTGCAAAAACTGATCAAATCTCTGGTTCAGGAGAGGTTCATAATGAACTTAATAGCAGATGATTCTTTTTTTTTTTTTTTTTTTTTTAATTCAACCAAGGCATTGGGTTGTGTGTGCTAGATCTGAAAGACACTTACTTGCACATATTCCCATTCATTTTGCCCACTGGAAATTCCTCAAGCTTATGAGGAAGAATGCACACTACGAATACATGGTGTTCCCCTTTTGACCTCTCAGCAGTTCTGGGGTTGTTTATGAAATATTGTATAGTAGTGTTGGCATAGTGTTGGGAAAAATTCTGTGTATTCCCATACCTGAATGATTGGTGATGGGTTCATCTCCAGCAGAAGTTTTGGAGTCCCTCAAAGTCCATACAACTCCTCCAATCCCTGGGCTTCCTGATCAACTTTGCCATGTCATACCTGGTTCTGTCTTGAATACAGTTCATAGGAGCTGGAAAAAGCATTTCTCACAGGACAAGTAGGATGGTAGTCCTCACATATGGGTGACATCATCAGGATGGAGCCCAATCACGGAAAACTTATGTCAAAGTTTCCACGACTTTGACTGGCCCCTACTGGGCATGCCCAGCATGGCACTAACCCTGCAGCCAGCAGGGGTCCCCCTTCAGTCTTCTTGTTTCCGCGCAGCAGTAGCCTCGCGGTAAAGGAGCTCTGAAGAGATTCCTGACAGGAATTTTCCTCACGGTACTCCGGTACGTTTTTACCCGTTTTCCATCGATTACCATTGAGCTTGGCCCTTGCGGCCTACTGGCCGTCAACCGTACTGCGGCTCGATTTTTTTCAATGGCCATGGAGTCTGAGTTCAGTCAGTGCCCGGACTGTACTCGCACCATGTCTATCACAGACCCCCCATGGAGTCTGTGTAATGTGTTTTGGCCGTGTGCACGATGTCCTGACTTGCACCAAATGTGCCCTTATGACACCAAAAGGTCGCAAGGCCAGAATGGAGAAGATGGAATTCCTCTTCCGTGCTCAAACCCCGACTCTGTCCATCGCATCGACGTCATCGGAACCGGCACCGTCGACTTCGCGCCAGCATCGACCACCAACTGGTGACAGACAGCCATTGACGTCTTCACGGCCATCGACACCCTCTACTCCCCCTCAAGATCGAGGGGATCGCAGGGAGAAACATCACTATCAACATCGCAAGACTCGGACCATCAAGGGAGCAAAATCATCGACCTCGCCACTGTCCGAGCCGCAGTCGAAGAAGCCCCGTCCAGGAAAGGAACAGACCATTCCTGCGACCGGGTCACCGAGGCAACCCTTACCCGATCGGGGTTTGGAAGTCGCGATTCCGCCTGTAAAGGTGGTCCCTCCGGCTATGCCTCTGCCTCCCTCTTCTGTTCCGGAGCTGGGGCTGCTTGCTCCAGGTCTCCGAGAAGAACTGGACCGGCTGGTTCAGGAGGCCATCGACAAGGCGATGCAACGTTTCCAGGTTCCACCGGCACCGATTGTGGAACCTGTCATCGACCCGATTCCAGCAGAGCTAGCTCTGCTGCTATCCAGAATGGAAGCGCTGATGGCCGCCCTTCCACCGATGGAACCCGGGTCTCCAATGCCTCTGATGCCCTCCCTGATGACAGCTTCATTGGGAGGAGAAACACCGTTCCGCATCCCTCCATCAGGAGTTTTGCCTCAGCCATTGATGCAGATACGTCCCTCGCCACCGATTCATCCGTTAGTGCCGATACGTCCATCGGCACCGAGTCATCCATCGATGCTTTTGATGCCATCATCGGTGCCTCCGGCGATTCCTTCGATGTTTTCGGAGACTGCACCGGAACCCTCAGGGATCCAACCCCCTTCACTTCCTAAAGGACAGATCCTTATGACACTTGGGGTGATGATATTTCAACAGACACCGATGACTTACCTTCACCACCTTCTCCCACTGAAAGTAGAAAGCGTTCTCCTCCAGAGGACCTCTCATTCATAAATTTTGTAAAGGAAATGTCTGAGTTGGTTCCTTTTCAACTGCAGAGGGAACAGGATGATAGGCACCAGATGATGGAGTTACTCCAATTCCTGGATGCCCCCAAGGTGATCACCTCTATTGCCATCCATCAGGTCCTTCTTGATCTCCTCAAAAAGAACTGGGAAAATCCTGGATCAATTGCTCCAGTACACAGAAAGGCGGACATTACTTATTTAGTTCAGTCAGCCCCAGGCTTTCAAAAATCCCAGCTTGACCACCACTCAGTTGTGGTAGAGTCTTCACAAAAGAAGGCAAAAAGGTCAAAACCTCACTCGTCTTCCCCGCCTGCTAAGGAACAAAAATTCCTAGACAACATTGGTCGACGAGTATTCCAAGGGGCCATGCTCATCTCCTGAATTGCTGCCTATCAGCTTTATATGACCCAATATAATAGGGTCATCTTTAAACAGATACAGGTCTTCTCAGAGTCCCTACCTGAACAATTCCAAGACCAGCTACAAACCCTTGTAAACAAAGGATTTGAGGCAGGCAAACATGAGATTCGAACATCTTATGACATTTTTGACACCTCTACTAGAGTGTCTGCAGTGGCTATTTCGGCAAGACAGTGGGCCTGGCTCAAGTCTTCTGACCTTCGCCCAGAAGTGCAAGACCGGTTGTCCAACCTATCATGTATCGGAGATAATCTGTTTGGAGAACAGATCCAACGAATGGTGGCTGAATTAAAAGACCATCACGAGACCCTCAAACAGCTCTCTTCGATGTCTTCCGACTTCTCCTCAAGACAGCCCTTCAGGAAGGACTCTAAGAAGTCGTTCTACCGTCCAAGGAAGGCCTGTCCGCCACCAGCAAGGTCCCGGACTACGAGACCTTATCAAAAGCCTCAGCCTCGCCAAGCCCGAAAACAAAAACCACAAGCAGCTCCCCAGCCAGGACCTGCTTCAGGTTTTTGACTTCCGTTTGGAAAGCAGCAACCAGATTCCTCTGTCACACATACCAGTGGGAGGTCGATTGTGCCACTTTCACAACATGTGGCAGTCAATCACAACCGACCAATGGGTATTGGCAATCATTGCTCAGGGTACCATCTGAACTTTCTCGCCCTGCCACCGGACTCCCCACCTCTGCAGACGTGGAGAACATCCGACCACTCCATGATTCTGGATCCAAGAGGTCTCCCTCCTCCAGCCAAAAGCAATAGAACCCGTTCCGCACTCTCAGCAAGGCCTAGGGTTCTATTCCCGGTACTTTCTAATCCCCAAAAAATCAGGGGGTGTTCGTCTAATTTTGGACCTACGGGCTCTCAACAAGTACCTTCAGCGGGAAAAGTTCAAGATGGTAACCTTGGGATCGCTTCTACCTCTTCTACAAAGAGGAGACTGGCTCTGCTCTCTGGACCTCCAGAACGCATACACCCACATTGCGATAACTCCAGCTCATCGCAAGTACCTGAGGTTTTTAGTAGGCTCGAAGCACTATCAATACCAAGTACTTCCGTTCGGCCTAGCGTCTGCACCACGAGTCTTTACCAAATGTCTCATAGTTGTCGCAGCTTTCCTCAGAACCCAAGGTGTTCACATCTACCCCTATCTGGATGACTGGTTAATCAGGGCTCCAACTCAGCAAACTGCTCGGCCGTCCCTCGATTTAACTCTACACACTCTAATTTCGCTAGGATTTCTAGTCATTTACGCGAAATCTTGTTTAGTCCCATCTCAAAACTTGTCGTTCATTGGAGCAGACTTGGACATCTTGCAGGCAAAAGCCTTTCTGCCTCAACAATGAGCGTTAACTCTCGTGTCTCTCACTCACCAGTTGCAGTCTCAACATGCTTCAACAGCTCGCCAATTCCTCATCCTTCTGGGACACATGGCGTCCTGAGTCCATGTCACATCGATGGCCCGCTTGGCCATGAGACTCATGCACTGGACTCAGGTCATAATGGATTCAAGCTATTCAGCCTCTGTCGACCATTGTTCACATCACCGACTCACTCCGTCTGTCTCTCGCCTGGTGGGAAAATCAAAGCAATCTCCTCCAGGGATTGCCATTTCAAGTTCCAAATCCTCAAGCCATTCTCACCACAGACGCTTCCAACCTTGGGTGGGGAGCCCACGTGGCCGATCTGCAGTCACAAGGGTCTTAGTCTCCAGAGGAAGCCAAACACCAAATAAATTTCCTGGAGCTTCGAACAATGCGATACGCTCTCAGGGCTTTTCAGTCATCCTGATTCAGACTGACAACCAGGTGGCCATGTGATACATCAACAAACAGGGAGGCACAGGCTCTTTCCTTCTGTGGCAGGAAGCTGCGCAGATATGGGCAGAAGCCCTCTCCCACTCGATGTACCTCAGGGCCACCTACTTGCCGGTAGTGGACAATGTGTTGGCAGACAAGCTGAGTCGTGTCTTCTAACCGCACGAGCGGTCTCTCAACCCCTCGTAGCGAACTCAATCTTTCAACAATGGGGATATCCTCAGACGGACCTCTTTTCATCCCCTCAGAACCACAAAGTGGACAATTACTGCTCCCCCATTCGCAGCAAACACTCTCAGCCCAGAGATGCATTCTCCCTCTCTGCTTTACTCATTCCCTCCACTTCCTCTTTTTCGAAGACTCTCTCATGAAGCTACGTCAGGACAAGGGAACCATGATCCTGATAGCACCTCACTGGCCACGCCAAGTGTGGTTTCCAATACTTCAGGATCTCTCCATCCGCAGGTACATTCCCTTGGGAAAGGACCCATTTCTGATCATTCAAAACAATGGGAGCCTACACCATCCCAATCTTTAAGCCTTGTCCCTGACGGCATGGATGTTGAAAGGTTAATCCTTCAACCTCTTAACCTTTCAGACCCAGTTTCCCGTGTCTTGATTGCCTCACGGAAGCCTTCCATGAGAAAATTTTACTCCTATAAATGGAAAAGGTTCACATCATGGTGCGCTTCTCAGTCCCTTGATCCCTTTTCCTGTCCAATCCCAAAGTTCTTGGACTATCTCTGGCATCTGTCAGTCAGATCTCAAGATCTCTTCCATCAGAATGCATGTCAGTGCGGTTGCCGCCTTCCATAAAGGTGTCGGGGATGTCCCTATATCAGAACAACCCCTCGTAACACGCTTTTTGTAGTGCTTGCTCCACATCAAGCCACCTTTACGTCCTCTGGCCCCTTCTTGGGACCTTAACCTCGGTCGGCTCATGAAACCACCATTCGAGCCTCTTCACTCCTGTGACCTAAAATATCTCACATGGAAAGTGATTTTCCTTTTGGCTATCACTTCAGCTCGCAGGGTTAGTGAGTTACAGGCCCTAGTTACCTATCCGCCTTACACTAAACTCCTGCAGGACTAGGTGGTACTCCGCACCCACCCTAAATTTTTACCTAAGGTAGTCTCGGAGTTTCACATTAATCAATCCATCATACTACCTACCTTCTTTCCCAGGCCCCATTCCAATCCAGGTGAACAGGCTCTGCATACCCTTGACTGTAAACGAGCTCTAGCTTTTTATCTAGACCGTACAGTTGCCCACAGGAAGAGCACTGTTATTCGTCTCTTTCCACCCCCAACAAATGTGGGTAAGCAGACTCTCTCCTCCTGGTTGGCGGACTGCATATTTTTTTGCTATCAGCAAGAAGGCATTCCTTTTCAAGACCGTGTTAAAGCACACTCTGTGAGGGCCATGGCGACTTCAGTAGCACACCTACGATCGGTGCCACTTCCTGACATTTGCAGGGCTGCCACCTGGAGTTCTCTCCATACCTTTGCAGCCCACTATTGCTTGGACAAAGCCGGAAGACAAGATTCCATCATCGGCCAGTCTGTCCTGCGTAACCTGTTTCCAACATGACGTACCCACACCCTTCCGCCTGCCCGGTGGGGTTCAGGATGCCCTCTACCAAATTCCTCCCCAGTTGTTGTGCCTGTTGCACGCCGTTGTGTATATTTGGTTCATGTTTGGACATCCTCAGCTCGGTACTCACCCATATGTGAGGACTGCCATCCTGCTTGTCCTGTGAGAAAGCAAATGTTGCTTACCTGTAACAGGTGTTCTCACAGGACAGCAGGATGTTAGTCCTCACGAAACCCGCCCGCCGCCTCGCGGTGTTGGGTTGGTAACGTTTTATTTTTCGGCACTGCCTGTAGCTTTCAAATAAGACTGAAGGGGGACCCCTGCTGGCTGCAGGGTTAGTGCCATGCTGGGCATGCCCAGTAGGGGCCAGTCAAAGTTCTGGAAACTTTGACAAGTTTTCCGTGATTGGGCTCCATCCTGACAGCAGGATGTTAGTCCTCACCCATATGTGAGGACTAACATCCTGCTGTCCTGTGAGAACACCTGTTACAGGTAAGCAACATTTGCTTTCTCCCCATAAAGAGTTGTATTGCTGATGAACCTATTAAGAGACTTCCTTGAACAGGACAGAGTGTAAGCAAGGTCAGTCTACTTACTCTGTCACATGGCAAGCTGTAGTGCACGTACCTTTGACTTGTCTGCACATGCAGGGCCTTCAGTTAGAACTGATCCCATTATCTTAGGAAACCTTTAACCATTATTGCACGCAATATCTGTGACATCTGGGATGAGATTTTTCAGTGGTAGATGAATTTGGAAGTTGTAAAGATGGATCTCTCTCTGAGTCCCACTTCATCAAGTGACTCTCTCTACCTAATCCTTTGGGGGGGACACATACCAGTGTGATGTGGTCTCAAGAATTGTGATCCCCAGTGGAGAGTCATTTACAAATTGCCTGTAGCTGCAAGCCCCTGCTGTGCTCTGAGAGCTTTCTCCCATCTCCTCTCAGGAAAGAGAATATTAATCCAGATGGACAACCAAGAAGACCATGTTCTGTATAAAAAAGCAGGGCGGTACAGGCTCTTGTGCTTTCTTCCAGGAGGCATTCCAAATCTGGTCATGGGCAGGATATCACAATGCCCATCTATAAGCAACCTATCTTTCAGAAATCCAGAATAATTGGATTAACTGCCTCAGCAGAATATTACAACCAAACAAATGGTCCTATGATAAAAAAAACTGCAGATAACTTAAATCAGGGGTTCTCAATCCAGTCCTTGGGGAAGACCTAATCAGTCAGGTTTTCAGGATATCCACAATGAATATGCATGAAATAGATTTGCATATGAGGCAGTACATGCACATTTCTCATCCATATTCATTGTAGATATCCTGAAAAGCTGACTGACTAGATCTGCACCGAGGACTGGGTTAAGAACTACTGTTTGTTTCAGAAGTCGTTTATAGCTCTGCTCCATGTGTACGATCAACAGATCAGTTTCCAGTGCTTATCTGCTAAACTGCAATGTCTGTGCATCCTTACCAATTCTTTTAAGTGCCAGGACTGCCCAGAAAGTCCTTTGGGACAAGGCAAGGATAATTCTCATTGACCAGCCACAGTAAGAGTAGTTTTTATATCTCATCAGTCTTGTCTTAGTCCTGTTTCTGCTTCTGTTGGGAATATTTCCCATTTGCAGCACACAGTAAGACAGTGGGATGTGCCTTCCCAACCTTCCATTCCTGGCCATCCCAGCAAGGATGTTGAGTATGCAGTAGTTTCTTCCTTATTCCTTCTGAAGGAAATGACTTGTTGATTTGGACTATAGAAAGCCCTCAACCAGAAGATACTTAATTTTCAAGTGGAAAAGGATGTAGAACCAGCCACCTGGATCTCTTCTTCTGTGGTCCAAGGGCTTGCTCCAGTATCTGTTCTTTCTCTTGTTTTCAGTGTAGTCTTAGATTTTATCCCATGAAACCTTTTGAACTGCTCGAGTCAGTGGACTTGAAGTTTCTCACATGAAAAACTGTTTTCTCTTTGCCATTGCTTTGGCACAAAGAGTGAGTGAACTATAGGCTCTGGTTTATAATTGCCATATCTTTTTAGTTTTATCACAATAGGGTGGTCTTATGGAATTGCCCCAAATTCCTTGAGAAAGTGGGATTTGCATTCCACATTAATCAGGCTATCCTGCAAGCTACATACTTTCCCAAGACCACATACCCAGAAAGGAAAGGACTCGTTGCTCCTTGAACTGTAAGAGGCCTGGCATATTACCTAAAGAGAATACTCACTGTCAAGGTTCTTAACTTTTCATATCCTTTGATATCAATAGATTGGGAAGGTCCATGGCCAAATCAGCTTTTTCCAGTTGGCTAGTGGACTGTTTTATGCCAGCTGGTTTACAGATTACAGACTCTGTCAAGGCACATCAAGTGAGAGCCATGCCAACTTGAATGACATTTCTTAAGGACACTTCCATTGAAGACATAGGTAAAACTATTACTTGATCATCAATTCACACCTTCATGTACCTCACTACTGTTTAAATGTCAGGATGAATTAGCCATTCTTAACTGCTCACCTCCCTGGAGAGTCAATTACCTTCGTGCAAGTTTAAGCTTTGGAAGAGACTAAGGAATTTATAAGGCAACATATGCATGTGGGAACTCTCATGCATGATTGGTAAAGGCTTTACTGAGCTCTGAGAACTTGGTCCATGTCTGTGCTATCTCATGACATTACTCATGGCGTGTAGTGGCTAATTCATCCTGTCTACAGAGAACTCTGTTTACAAGTAAGCAAACTTGCTTTATCGTCTGGAAAAATGTCTATCTGAAAATTGGTTAGCTTCATATATTCTATTTAGTAGAAAACTCCCATTATCAGCACAATCCATTCTCCAGAACAAGCTTGATCCCCCAACTGCTCCAAATAAAAAGGTGCTCTACTTTAGCTGGGGTGCCCTCTCCTTAGAGCCTGTGAACAACCTAAGGAGCAGGGACCCAGTTCACAAAAATCAAAATTCTTTCCACCTATTATCTATCTTCTGTTATACTTTGTTCATGCATTAAGTATTGCACACTGGAATAGACTTTTTTTTTTTTTTTTAAAGTGTTGTGTGCGCTAGAATGTCCACATGTGTGTATTGGCCATACGTGAGCAAAAAACTTTAAAAGCCATGATTTGTGTGCATGTGCGAGAGCAAAAAGTAAGGGGTGGAAAAGGGGCAGTGCATGGACAGAGCAAACTGTTATGTGCATAACTCTGTATTTTAAATCTCAGGCTACGGTGTGTAGTGGCTTGTTGGGTATGTAACTTTACTACTGCTCCTGTTGAGAAAGTTTGCAGATCTTGTGTTTTTAAGTCGGTGAAGAGTCCGGGTCAGTTGCGCATGCAAGATGAAGAACCAGAGGGGTCTGGATGACCTAGAGATTGACTGGGCAAACTGATGGTCTAATTGGAAAAACCAGTAATGTCCCTCGCATAAGCATGTTTTAAAATCCACTTATATGCGTTAAAGCCAGCAAAGTAGGTTTGTTCAGGTCACCTCTTAAAATTAGGAGCATACTTAAGTGCGATAGAGGTATTCTAAATCATACGCGTGCAATTGCACATATGATTTAAAAATCAACCATATCTCCGCTCATGTGCCGATGGGTGCAGGTGCACTCATTTTAAAATTAGCCTGTGCTTTCTCACTGCATTAACTTTGTTAGGTACAAGCAGCAAATCTTCAAGTATCCTTAATTTGGAAAGTTTTTTTTTCTAATTCTAGAAAATTATTTTGAGTGGCTTAATTTATACCATGGACTATGCAGAGCAATGATTCAGAAGTATTTAAAGGACTAAGTGGGTCCAAATGAAAGGATAAATTAGATGACCTCTACTAAATTCTGTCCCCAGATATGTAATAAATATGAAAAGAAACATTTCACCAGCTAATTTCCATCCATTACTCTTCTTGTAAGGGACTGAATGGAAAAAAAATCAAAGTAATCTTTCAGATTACGGTCATCATCCTACTCCTAAGAATGCTTAAAGTATAGTGTTATCTATGTAAATTCTTACCACATTTGATTATTTTTATCATTTTTAGGGGTTATAGCTTGCTTATAAAAATTCAGACTTGAAATTCTGAACACGTGTTCTCACCCTACGGACATATTTTCTCTAGTACATTTGGCAAGTAATAAAATGCGCACAATTATTTCAAATGGTAAAAATTCTGAAATTTTCTGTCAAGGTTAGTCTATGTAGATAGGTGTATTAAGCAGTACATCTTCCCCAGAACAGAGTTGTACAGTAAACAAAGGACCAAATGTATTAAGGGTTTTATCTAGCCCTAGGGAAAGCAAGCTCAGATTGTATCGGGATGGAATGGTAAGAGGGCAGTTTGCAAAGAAATCTGTCAAGCAATAATTTTATATTGGAGTGAGATTCTTTCTAAAGTTAGATTTTTTTTGGGAGGGGGATAGATAGGGAGTTTGGGGGAAGGGGCTGTTTTACTATGAGCACAGAAGCAGTGCAGAAATAAAATGCAGCACACAATGTAACATTTTGCTTGTTTTCAGGTACTGCTTAAAGATTCTGGTGTGCATGCCAGGAATTTAAAGTGAACTTTGTTTTTACAAATCCTTTTTATAAATTAAGGATTTTCAGGTTAATAGTGTACCAAACCCATCTTGTGTACCATACTGAAATGTGCAGTCCAGGAATCAAAACAAAGTAGCTTCAACTATACAACTGACTGGGAAATAAAACTAGAAACTACTGTGTGTAAAGGAGATTTTGATAGATCCTGCTTATAAAACTTTGGAGTTAGTATGTAGTAACCTATAATGTACTTGCTCTAGTGAATCTTTTAATTGTTAAAGTTTAAGGGAAATACTTATGCTTATTTCTGCTCCCTTGTCATTGGAAATAATTTTAATCTTTTTATTAGCTTTCTCAATATTAATGTTCCACTAAGACCATTTTAATTTTGACATCTGTAAGTTCTTAAGTACTTTTTGCGCTTTTATAATGTATTCTGTAAAACAAGGTTTTTGTAGAAGAAAGGAATTTGGACTGAAGTGCTGTGTTGAATTGGATTATTTATAAAAGTTACTTTTATTCTACATGCCATTTCCTGTTATTTTTATTGTTAATTTATAATGACTATGATTAAATATAGGAGGCCTGCCTGATGTGGTCTACTCTATTTTGTAAAGCCACTGGAAAAAAAATAAAATGCACATTCAAAAAAACTAGATATTTCTTAGTGCTATTTCCCTTTATTATTAGTGTCTGTATTATAAAGAAGAAACAAATTATAAAAAAATAAATTTGTAGTTTATAGTAATCCCCTTGACATATGCAGCTTCTGTTATCTTAATGCCCTGAACCTGTGCTGCCCTCTTATGGCAAGCAAGTGAGCAGATAAAGCACAGATCTGAAATCAGAGACTTCTCTACAATGAAACATTCACTCCTAGTAGGATTGCTCTCTGGCTCCTAATTCTTAGGACAGGTTAATTCAGTTCTGGTTATAGCCCAGACCCTGTGAGATTTGTAGTTGTGGTGTGCCTATTGATTTCCCTGGCCTAGGAGAAGCAAGAAGAGAAGTCCATGTAGGGAGTAGCTAACAGGTTTGGGGGGAAAAGCTCAGCTTGTGGTTTTTTTCATCATGTCATCCTTCATCTATCTTTGTGTATATACACGTGTTGCTATACGTTTCTATACAAAACAAATTGCATCACCTAGGGAGGACATTTTTCCTTATAATTTTCACAAGAGAGAATTCCTTTACTATACTGGCTTAATTTATATTTCAGCCTACTAAGTAGTACATTTACATTTATTAAAATGTGTTAATCACTTACAGTAACATTCAGTTGAAGTTTTCTCGTCTGTAACGAGCTCCCTGCGCACAATTCGGACGCGTAAGGCAAATCAGCGATACAGTCTCCAGTTTCGCGCGTCTGTAGCGCTTCTTAAAACAGACGCGTAACCCTTCCCGCACCAGGCATGTAAATGAACGAATTAGCTGTATAATGAAGGAATTAGCTATTCCCCTCCCATACCGTAACGGGCGCTCAGGTTATCTCATTAGTAACGCACTGTTTTGCCGTGGCCCTAACGTGTTAGTTTACCGCCTCCCCCTAGTAGGAGTTAGGACTGTGAGTCTAGTAACAAATCCATCGACACCGCTTAAGATACTCAAAAACAATAAAACACAATTTAAAAAAAAAGCGATACAGAGATGATCGAGAAAATGTAATGATGTGGGACACATAAAACCTGTCAGAAGAAAAAAAAAATTTTTAAATACCTGTCGGAGGGCCGCGTCGGTCCAGGCGGCCGGCGGCCGGCGGGATCCGGGGGGCCGGTGGTCGCGTGTTAAATCTAGGCCGCGGGCGGGTGGGCGCCTGTTCCAGGCGGCAGCGGGGGGACACGCGTTAGTTCGAGACGGCCGGCGGGCGGCGGGTGGTCGCGTGTTAAATCTAGGCCGGGTCCGCACAGGCGCGCATTCATTCACTGCCGGTGGGGGCTGCCTCTCCGGCAGACCCCACCGGCAGTGAATGAATGCGCGCCTGTGCGACCCCTGCGTTTCGGCGCTCAAGGCAGTCACATGCCGTGACGTCACGCCTTGAGCGCCGAAACGCAGGGGTCGCACAGGCGCGCATTCATTCATCCAGGCGGAGGAACCGGTGGCGAAAGCAGCCGGCTCCTCCGCCTGGATGAATGAATTCATTCACTGCCGGTGGGGGTTGCCTCTCCGGCAGCCCCCACCGGCAGTGAATGAATGAATGGGCGCCTGTGCGACCCCTGCGTTTCGGCGCTCAAGGCGTGACGTCACGGCATGTGACTGCCTTGAGCGCCGAAACGCAGGGGTCGCACAGGCGCGCATTCATTCATCCAGGCGGAGGAGCCGGTGGCGAAAGCAGCCGGCTCCTCCGCCTGGATGAATGAATTCATTCACTGCCGGTGGGGGTTGCCTCTCCGGCAGCCCCCACCGGCAGTGAATGAATGAATGGGCGCCTGTGCGACCCCTGCGTTTCGGCGCTCAAGGCGTGACGTCACGGCATGTGACTGCCTTGAGCGCCGAAACGCAGGGGTCGCACAGGCGCGCATTCATTCATCCAGGCGGAGGAGCCGGTGGCGAAAGCAGCCGGCTCCTCCGCCTGGATGAATGAATTCATTCACTGCCGGTGGGGGTTGCCTCTCTGGCAGCCCCCACCGGCAGTGAATGAATGAATGTGCGCCTGTGCGGACCCGGCCTAGATTTAACACGCGACCACCCGCCGGCCGTCTCGAACTAACGCGTGTCCCCCCGCTGCCGCCGCGCCCACCCGCCCGCGGCCTAGATTTAACACGCGACCACCGGCCCCCCGGATCCCGCCGGCCGCCTGGACCCACGCGGCCCTCCGACAGGTATTTAAAAATTTTGATTTTTACACTTCCTGGTGCCTGTCATTTCAAATGTCATTTGAAATGACAGGTACCAGCGCACCCAGGTTACTGTATAGGCGCTGTTACAGCGCCTATACAGTAAAATGGGTTACGCGGGCATAACCCTTCCCTACCGCTTTAAAGCCGCGGCATGCATTTGCATGCGATTAGAGGAGAGTATCGCGGAGTTAGTGAAGAGAACTGTGCGTGCGGGGAGGAAGGGTGCGCCTGACACTACCTCACTGTTTCTACCGCGGCCTTTCTGGATCGACCTGTTAACAAGGTGGCCTAAGTGATATACAATAAAACACTCAAATTTAACAGAAAATTGAGTTCCTGATGCTTAATCAGTCCTGTGAAAAATCAAGCATGAAGGAGTCCTGAACTTAGTGGGAAGCAATTATACAAGTAGTCCCTATAGAACATTTGTAAGCTGAAGGAAAGGAAATTTACAGGTAAGCCTGCCTATATATAAAGGTCTTCAAAAGCCCTCTGCAAGTCTTGAGGCAGTTGCACAACTGCAAGTCTAATGAGAGCTGCCGCAGAGAAGGCACATTCTCTGGTTACATAGAGACAAGCAGACTTCACAGAGGGGGCATCAAGGAAGCCCTTCTGAAGATCTCAACTGGTGAGATGGTTGATATAATTTAAAAAGAGCATTGGACCATAGCCAAGATCCAGTATTAATCAATTTGAACATAGTCATCCTATTTTTGTATATTTGCTGGCATATAGGAAGCCAGTGAAGATTCATTAGGATGGGAGTAATATGATCATAACATTTAATTCCAGAAATGCGTGTTGTGGAATGAAGCAAAAGCTTTTAATGGTAGTAAAGAAGCATCTGGTAGACCTAAATATAGGCTATTGCAGTAATCAATGGGTGGACAATAGTATGAAAATCAGATTCATGTGATTTTCTTTAGACCAGAAATAACTCATAATTTAAAGAATCCACACCTAATGACCTCTGATATATGGACGAAATGAGGTTACGATCAAGACCCCTAGCTTTGAACACATTTGAGGATGGAAAAAAAATGAAATAAAATAAGGCCTTATGGAGAAGCAGAGGGCTATGCAAAGCACCAGCGTAAAACTCCCCCTCAAAGCCACTTCTAAACCTTTCCAATTTTAGAATGTTACTCCAACTGCTGCTATTTGCAAAATATAGATTACTGTAATTCCCTCCTACTTTGCCTTCCATTATCCTCAGTGCGACCACTGCAAATTCTACAAAGCTTGGCGGCCAGAATTCTAACAGGCCTTTTAATTTCCCTTCCCCCCGGCGAGCCTGACCGTCGATCTCGCGGCTGAGCAGCAGCCCCTCGACTCCTAGGCACGCCCACCACCGCGAACAGCCAATCCAAATCGAGAGGGACTTTTAAAATTCTTCACCCTCCGGCGTCGCGCGCCGAAGGAGTGCGACAAAGGGGCTTGCCCCTTTGTGCGCCCCTTCGTGCACCCCTGAGGCATAACACGCTCCCTTAGCAATCAACGTCTACCACTCTTCTTCAATTACCAGTCCTTCAAATCACTCGACCATTCTCCAAGCCTACAAGCAATCTGCATTCTAACTTCACATCTCATTCAAACTTCAGTCACAAAACTACTGTGAATCTCTCCTACCTATCCACCCCCATTCATACAACAAACCATTAATTCTTCTCTTCAAAAATAACAACAAGACATCCGACTATTTCTACCCATCATGCTCTGTGGTCTCCCGATTCCGATTCTCCATCACAGAAGACACAACACAACTAGTAAGTCTCTGATCTCTCATCCTCACACCTATAAAGCCCTCATTCCCATTATTGTGTCCCCCTTTACACAATTACTAGGGCTAACATTTTTCTCACTATTTCTATTCAACGCCCAATCCATCACTAAGAAAACCCCCATTCTCAACGATCTTCTCCTAGACGCAAATCCTGACGTATGCGCTATAACAGAAACTTGGCTCAAACCGACAGACACTGCACTAATTAACCAATTACCTACACATTCATATGACTTCTTCTCAATTCCCCGACAGAAAAGAAAAGGTGGAGGAATTCTTCTTGCTACCAAAAAAGATTTGAATTTCACCCAATACATAGTCAACTCTCCTAACAAACTGGAAACAGGCCTTTTCAAATCAAACTATCTTCAAATCCTTCTTGTATATGCCCCCCCAGGCCTTCTCGACTCAGATGCCTCTCCTCTTCTGGAATTAATAGTCTCCCACATCAATCTAGATTCTCCAGCAATTATACTCGGCGACTTCAATTTACATGTTAACTATCCCTCTCTATCTACAAATGGGAAAACTTTCATTACCGCCTTATCTGCTTTAGGTTTCAACCAAATTATCAAGGAACCCACCCATAAAGCAGGTCACACATTGGACCTCATCTTCACTAATTCTGGTATCTCTAATTCAACTCAACCGATCTGCGAACCAGTTCCCTGGTCGGACCACTCTCTAATCTCAACCACCATCACACTTGCACAAAAAAACAGCTCCCTCGCCCCTCAACAACAATTCTCCTATAGGAAAATATGTACATCCGAGGACCTCCACAACCACCTAATTTTAGAACTTCCCCATATGGACCTTTCCTCTCCAAATTCAGCACTTCATTCTTGGAATAATATCACAGAAACTGCAGCTAATAAACTCTGTCCTCTAACAACAAAAAAACTAAAACACAACCTTCCAAAAAAACAACCGTGGTTTAATGAACTACAAAATCTAAAACTTTCCCTCAGACGGAAAGAAAGCAAATGGCGCAAATCTCCTTCAGCGTCCACCCTCTCTGCCTACAAATTTGCTCTCCACCACTACAAAAGTTCCTTGCTAAAAATCAAAAGAGACTTCTATGCTCATAAGATCCATCATATGATCTTTGATGCTAAAGCCCTATTCGCCTACGTCTCCAACTTAACTCAAATCCAAATACCTGACATTCCATTTAACAAAGCCCAAGAAAAAGCAGAGGAACTTGCCCTCTTCTTCAACAACAAAATAGCCAACCTTCTTTCTAAGAATTTGCTCAATACTTCTTCCCCTCATAGTTCCTTTATACACCATAACAAAAACATCTCACTCAACTCATTGGAACCCACTACAACTTCGGAAATCCATAGAATACTGAAAAATATGAAACCATCGACACACCCATTAGACCAAATCCCTTCCAAATTACTCCTCCTTATTCCGGACACCATATCCAAAGCTCTGGCAGACATAATCAACTGCTCTTTATCTAAAGGACTCTACCCTGACGACCTCAAAATGGCATCAATCAAACCACTCTTGAAAAAACCAAAGTTAGACCCAGACGACCCCTCCAATTTTCGCCCTATCTCAAACCTCCCATTCATTGCTAAAGTCATGGAAAAACTGGTTAACTCTCAATTATCAGACTACCTGGAAGACCACAAAATTCTCTACCCTTCACAATATGGCTTCAGGAAATCGTTAAGTACAGAATCTCTCCTAATTTCCTTAATAGACTACCTCATCCTAGGCCTAGACAAAGGCCAATCCTATCTTTTGATTCTCTTGGACCTCTCAGCCGCCTTTGATACTGTTAACCACTCCATGCTCTTAAACCAACTATTGAATATCGGCATAACAGGCTCTGCACTGTCCTGGTTCCACTCATTCTTAAAAAATAGAGGCTTCAAGGTAAAAATACACAGCAAAGAATCTAAACGCTACCCTTCATCACAAGGAGTTCCCCAATGGTTCATCCCTCTCACCTACCCTCTTTAACATCTACCTCCTCCCTCTCTGCCAGCTTTTAACCAATTTGAACCTTAAACACTACCTGTATGCCGACGATATCCAAATTGTAATACCAATCAAAGAATCCATTAAAAAAACCCTCGAGCTTTGGGATTATTGTCTACAAGAAATCAACTCCCTCCTTTCCAGTATGAATTTAATCCTAAATTCCTCAAAAACAGAACTCCTTCTCATATCCTCTGAGATCTGCCACACACCCACAATTCCTCAAACTAATTTACAAACAACAAAAGTAAGAGATTTGGGCGCAATCATCGATAATAGACTTAATTTAAAAGCTTTCATAAACCAAACTACTAAAGACTGCTTTCATAAACTGCATGTTCTAAAAAGAATAAGACCACTGTTCCACAACCATGACTACAGGACTATCCTACAAGCAATTATCTTCTCCAAGTTAGACTATTGCAATTCTTTATTATTAGGTACCCCATCAGCACACATCAAACCACTACAAATGGTTCAAAATACTGCAGCCAGAATCCTAACTAATACAAAGAGAAGAGAGCACATTTCCCCAATCCTTAAAGAATTACACTGGCTACCAATTCATTTCAGAATTCTTTATAAGTCAATCACCATAATCTACAAATCCATCCAACAAATCGCTCCTCTCAACCTACAAATCCCTTTCATAAAGCATACTTCCTCCAGACCCATAAGAGAGTACTACAAAGAGTCACTGCAAGTACCGCCTTCCAAAACTTCCCTCCACATAACTTACAGAGATAGGGCTTTCTCCACAGCAGGACCCACGCTTTGGAACTCCATACCAACGGAACTTAGACAGGAACCCTGCTGACTGACATTCAGAAAAAGACTTAAAACATGGCTTTTCAAACAAGCCTTCCCAGACGCAGATTAAAAACTATTCTATCCGATATTCAACCTCCAATCAACATATTTTATTATTATAATCATCCTGGTATCCTACTCCTAAGCATTATTATCATCCAGAATCTTCATTACTTATGATTTCGCCTTTATTGTTAAAATACATACTTGTACTGAACAATTCATTGTAAATCTCAAACATCCTTTTTTGGAAATTCCTCCATTCTACAGGTTTATACACTTTGTTAAAGTTTCTATCTTGTCTTCTTCTTGCTCCTAGTTGTACGTCTCCTTGTTTATTGTAACTGCATCTATATTATTTATAGTTCATATTATTTCGTTCTCTGTTCCGGTTATCACCCATTGTTTATTGTAAACCGGCTTGATGTGATATTATCACGAATGCCGGTATAGAAAAAATTAAAATAAATAAATAAAATAAAATAAGGCCTTATGGAGAAGCAGAGGGCTATGCAAAGCACCAGCGTAAAACTCCCCCTCAAAGCCACTTCTAAACCTTTCCAATTTTAGAATGTTACTCCAACTGCTGCTATTTGCAAAATATAGATTACTGTAATTCCCTCCTACTTGGCCTTCCATTATCCTCAGTGCGACCACTGCAAATTCTACAAAGCTTGGCGGCCAGAATTCTAACAGACACAAAGAAACATAATCATATAACACAGACACTAATATCCTTACACTAGCTATCTATAAAGTACCGGATCGATTACAAAATCTTATGCATACTACATAAAATTATCTACAGAGAGCAAACAGACTGGCTAAATGCCGCCATTCGCCTCCACGCCCCACATCGTAATCTATGATCTGCAAATAAAGGTTTATTAAGCATTCTGTCAGTTCAGTCAGCCCACATTTGTCAAGTCAGAGATTGAGCCCTCTCATTGGCAGGCCCTAAAATATGGAATTATCTGCCAGTAGAACTGCGGCTACAATCAGATTTAAAGTCCTTTAGAAAGGAAGTAAAGACCTGGCTATTTAAGAAGGCTTATCAGGATCCAACATAACACAGTATTCAGCCTTTCATCAAGTGTTAATTCACAACTCATGGACTATCTCGAAAATCATGCGATTCTCCATGTTTCTCAATTCGGCTTCCGGAAACACTTTAATACCGAATCTCTACTCCTCTCCCTATCCGACCATCTCCTCAGAGGTCTGGGCCAAGGCCACAGCTACCTCCTTGCCCTCCTCGATATCTCAGCAGCGTTTGACACCATCAGCCATCATCACCTCCTGACGTGTCTTGAAAGCATTGGCATCTCAGGATTAGCCCTTGCCTGGTTTAGATCCTACCTCTCGAACAGAAAGTTCTTTTAAAATAGGAAACAATCTATCCACCTCACACCCTTTACAACAAGGAGTCCCGCAAGGTTCTTCACTTTCCTCAACACTCTTCAATATTTATCTCACCCCGCTCTGCCAGCTCCTATCCAACCTCAAACTTAAGTTCTATCTCTATGCTATGTTCAGATCATTATTCCCATCCACAACTCCATCTCTGATGCCCTTGAGCACTGGGAAAGCTGCCTTGCAGCCATCAACTCCCTGCTCACTAACCTCCACCTTGCCCTAAACACCAATAAAACCGAACTACTACTTATCTCCTCTCATTCCTCCCCCTCCCCCTCTGCCTAAAGGCCCCAAGCTTAACCTCCTCACTACACAACCATTTGTCAGGGACCTCAGAGTCATCCTTGATCACCAACCAAGCATAAAATCCTACATCAGCTCCATTCTCAAAGCAGGATTTTACAAACTTAACGTACTCAAAAAAAACTCAGACCCCTACTATACACCCAGGATCTCCGCACAGTGATCCAAGCCACCATATCCTCCAAATTAGATTACTGCAACGCACTCTTCCTAGGGCTCCCCCTCTCCACGATAAAACCTCTACAAATGTTACAAAATGCTACAGCAAGACTCATCACAAACACGATCATATTACTCCCATCCTCAGAGATCTACATTGGCTCCCTATTCTCTCCCGCATTCATTACAAAACCCTGACCATAGTACACAAATCCATTCATGCCCATAACTCCGATTGGCTTGACCTCCCCTTCAATGCCCCTCAGTCCACTCGTCCTATCAGATCCGCCAACAAAGGCACCCTACTCGTACCCTCACTGAAAACAGCCCACCTCTCCTCCACACGCGACCGTGCCCTCTCTATTGCTAGTCCCGCTCTCTGGAACTCCCTGCCCTTTCACATGCGCCTTGAATCATGTGTGATCAAATTCAAAAAGAAACTAACACTACTGTTCAAACAAGCTTATCCAGAATAGATCATCCTCCATCCTCCTCCCATGGGGTAGTACATGGTGTGATCACCATGTACTACCCCATGGTGATCACACTTTCCTTATATTAAGGAACTAACTAATTATGTTGGTTAACTATACTTGTTTTGTTTAATCTACTTGTTAACCTATGCTTGTTCCGTTCAATCTTATTTTCCACACTACCCTTAGTTAACCCCTCTCCTAGTTCCATTTCGCTGTTAACATGTACTTTCCAGCCTTTTGTTCGAATGTAAACCGGTATGATTTCCCCACTAATACCGGTATATAAAAAGTTTCTAAATAAAGTGCTTTTCCTGATATTATTGTTTTGATGTATTGTATATGATTTTATTTTATGTATTACTAACATTTTGGATCTTATTTACTGCCTATCCTAACTTATTTATTTACTAATAATTTATTCATGTATTAATTCATACATTTGTTTTAATTGATTTTACAATAATTATGTGAACCATTGTGATGGGCTCCCCAAACAATGGTATACAAAATCAATAAAATGATTTTACTGATAACCAAGCATTATATAGAATTTACAGTTGGATATTTCTAACCCCTAAACTAGGTTACATAATTGTCAAATTTTTCTATGATTGGCTTTTGCTTTCTATTATAAACAGTTTGACTATATGATATTTTCACTCATTCTCCAAGTTAATTAGTTCTTGCCTCATGTATTTTCTTGGAATTTTGTGGCATTGGCCTTGGGTCTGTTCTAAAAATGTTTTCAATCCATTCTATAACCCTGTAGCTCAGCATCTTTAACTTATAGCATCCAACTGTCTAGAAAAACAAGTACAAGGCTACAACACAAATGTCATGTTTCAATATTATACTTGTTAAAGGCTGCCTGTGATCAAAAACTTAGGGGAACAGGAATAATGACTTAGGGCCTCATTTTCCAATATCGCATTGGTATCGCATGCGATACCAAAAAGGGGTGTACCTTATGCTAATAAGCATGTGTATCGCAAATTGCAATAACAGCTATGCAAAACGCTCTTATCGCAAGTTGCACTATTAACCCAATTTGGGCTACATTGCCAGTATATATCGCGGGTCACGATGTTTCCGGACAGCCTATTTCAGTATGCTGCAGGCTGAGAGAGAGAGACTTGCTATAGTGCCTCCTCCCTAGACAGGTATTTGTATCCCTATGGGAGGCCCACCTAGTAACTCGAGGTGGGGTTTAGGTATGAGTGTAGGGGGTTGGGGGCCACTTTCACATTCAACATGAGACGTACGAACAGAACAGTGGTCTCTTGTGAAGATTTGCTGGCCTTCAGAGTGAGGCAGCTCACTCCAAGATGAGATTTGTGCAATGTTCTCTCCACCTAGCTTGATGGACACTCTACCTGGGCAACAACAAGCTAGGTGGAGAGAACATTGCACAAATCACATCTTGGAGTGAGTTTCCTCACTCCGAAGGCCAGCAAATCTTCACAAGAGACCACTGTTCTGTTCGTATGTCTCATGTTGAATGTGAAAGTGGCCCCCAACCCCCTACACTCATACCTAATCCCCACCTCCCATAGGGATACAAATACCTGTCTAGGGAGGAGGCACTATAGCAGGTCTCTCTCTCTCTCTCTCTGTCTCTCTGTCTCAGACTTTCCCGAAAGGATGGGCTCCACCTTAACCAGAGTGGAACCAAGCTGCTGGCTCTAACTTTCAAAAAGGAGATAGAGCAGCTTTTAAACTAGAACAAGGGGGAAAGCTGACAGTCACTTAGCAGTGCATGGTTTGGAGAAATGTATCCTTGAAGGATACTAATGAAACAGGAGAGTTAGGGCATCCCAACAGAGAGGTTCCATTAAAAACAAACATAGTCCATATGCCTATATGTAAAAAATCACCTGAGCTAATGATTTCCGAATTATCCCAAACTGAAAAGCAGGTTGTTAATACAAACAAAAAACACACTTTGAAATGTCTGTATGCCAATGCCAGAAGTCTAAGAAATAAGATGGGAGGGTTAGTGTATAGCAGCAAATGATGAGATTGACATAATTGGCATCACAGAGACTTGGTGGAAGGAGGATAACCAATGGGATAGTGCTAAATCAGGGTACAAATTATATCGCAATGATAGGGAGGATCAACTTGGAGGGGGTGTGGCACTTTATGTCCAGGAGGTGTATAGAGTCCAACAGGACAAAGATCATACAAGAAACTAAATGCTCAGTAGAATCTGTATGGGTAGAAATCCCATGTGTGTTGGATAAGAGTATAGTGATGGGAGTATACTACCGTCCACCTGGACAAAATAGACAGATGATGAAATGCTAAGAGAAATCAGGAAAGCAAACCAATTTGGCAGTGCAATAATGGGAGATTTCAATTACCCCAATATTGACTGGGTAAATGTAACATTAGGACTTGCTAGAGACATAAAGTTCCTGGATGTAATAAATGATTGCTTCATGGAGCAATTGGTTCAGGAACCAACAAGAGAGGGAGCTATTTTAGATTTCATTCTTAGTGGAACGCAGGATTTAGTGAGAGAGGTAATGTGGTGGGGCCACTTCACAACAGTGATCATAACATGATCAAAGTTAAACTAATAACTGGAAGGGGGGACAATAAATAAATCTGCAGCCATAACACTAAACTTTCAAAAGGGAAACTTTGATAAAATGAGGAAAATAGTTAGAAAAAAACTGAAAGGTGCAGCTGCAAAGGTTAAAAGTGTTCAACAGGCTTGGACATTGTATAAAAATACAATCCTAGAGGTGCAGTCCATATGTATTCCACACATTAAGAAAGGTGGAAAGAAGGCAAAACGATTACCGTCATGGTTAAAAGATGAGGTGAAAGAAGCTATTTTAGCCAAAAAAAATACTTCAAAAATTGGAAGAAGGATCCATCTGAAGAAAATAGAATAAAACATAAGCATTGTCAAGTTAAGTGTAAAACATTGATAAGACAGGCGAAGAGAGAATTTGAAATGAAGTTGGCCATAGAGGCAAAAACTCATAATAAAAACTTTTCAAAATATATCCAAAGCAAGAAACCTGTGAGGGAGTCGGTTGGACCATTAGATGATCAAGGGGTTAAAGGGGATCTTAGGGAAGATAAGGCCATTGCATAAAGATTAAATTAATTTTTTGCTTCCGTGTTTACTAATGAGGATGTTGGGGAGATACCAGTTTCGGAGATGGTTTTCAGGGGTGATGAGTCAGATGAACTGAACGAAATCACTGTGAACGTGGAAGATATAGTAGGCCAGATTGACAAACTAAAGAGTAGCAAATCACCTGGACCGGATGGTATGCATCATAGAAACATAGAAATGACGGCAGAAGAAGACCAAACGGCCCATCCAGTCTGCCCAGCAAGCTACACACCTTATCCATTTTTTTCCCCTTTTTCTCTCTCCCACCTTTTGCTATTGGCTTCCAGTACCCTCCAGCCCTAATTCCCCTCCACCCCACCACCAATTTAGAGAGCAGCGCCGTATCTGCATCCAAGTGACATCCAGATCAATTAGGGGTAGCAACCGCTGTAACAAGCAGGCCACACCCTTGCCCCATACTCTTACCCACCCCTGTTTTTATTTTTTGTTTGTTTTTTAAATTTTTTTGGAGATAGCCCTCCATCCTTCCGCTCCGTGAAGGTGGAACACTAACTACTGGCCACTGGCCAGTAGTTAGTGTTCCACCTATCCTAGGGTACTGAAGGAACTAAAAAATGAAATTTTTGATCTATTAGTTAAAATTTGTAACCTATCATTAAAATCATCCATTGTACCTGAAGACTGGAGGGTGGCCAATGTAACCCCAATATTTAAAAAAGGCTCCAGGGGCGATCCGGGTAACTATAGACCAGTGAGCCTGACTTCAGTGCTGGGAAAAATAGTGGAAACTTCTCAAGATCAAAATCGTAGAGCATATAGAGAAACATGATTTAATGGAACACAGTCAACATGAATTTACCCAAGGGAAGTATTGCCTAACAAATCTGCTTCATTTTTTTGAAGGGGTTAATAAACATGTGGATAAAGGTGAACCGGTAGATGTAGTGTATTTGGATTTTCATAAGGCATTTGACAAAGTCCCCCATGAGAGGCTTCTACGAAAACTAAAAGTCGTGGGATAGGAGACTATGTCCTTTCGTGGATTACAAACTGGTTAAAAGACAGGAAACCGAGAATAGGATTAAATGGTCAGTGGAAAAGGGTAAACAGTAGAGTGCCTCAGGGATCTGTACTTGGACAGGTGCTTTTCAATATATATATAAATGATCTGGAAAGGAATACGATGAGGTTATCAAATTTGCAGATGATATAAAGTTATTCAGAGTAGTTAAATCACAAGTGGACTGTGATACATTACAGGAGGACCTTGCAAGACTGGAAGATTGGGCATCCAAATGGCAGATGAAATTTAATGTGGACAAGTGCAAGGTGTTGCATATAGGGTAATTGCCAGGTTCTTGTGGCCTGGTTTGGCCTCTGTTGGAAACAGGATGCTGGGCTTGATGGACCCTTGGTCTGACCCAGCATGGAAATTTCTTATGTCCTTAAAGATAACCCTTGTTGTAGTTACACGATGTTAGGTTCCATATTAGGAGCTACCACCCAGGAAAAAGATCTAGGCATCATAGTGGATAATACTTTAAAATCGGCTCAGTGTACTGCAGCAGTCAAAAAAGCAAACAATGTTAGGAATTATTAGGAAGGGAATGGTTAATAAAACAGAAAATGTCATAATGCCTCTATATCACTCCATGGTGAGACCGCACCTTGAATACTGTGTACAATTCTGGTCGCCGCATCTCAAAAAAGATATAGTTGCGATGGAGAAGGTACAGAGAAGGGCAACCAAAATGATAAAGGGGATGGAACAGCTCCCCTATGAGGAAAGGCTGAAGAGGTTAGGGCTGTTCAGCTTGGAGAAGAGATGGCTGAGGGAGGGGTATGATAGTGGTCTTTAAGATCATGAGAGGTCTTGAACAAGTAGATATGAATTGGTTATTTACACTTTCGAATAATAGGACTAGGGGGCATTCCATGAAGTTAGCAAGTAGCACATTTAAGACTAATTGGAGAAAATTCTTTTTCACTCAATGCACAATAAAGCTCTGGAATTTGTTGCCAGAGGATGTGCCAGAGGATGCAATTAGTGTAGCTGGGTTCAAAAAAGGTGAGGAGAAGTCGATTAACTGCTATTAATCAAGTTTACTTAGGGAATAGCCACTGCTATTAATTGCATCAGTAGCATGGGATCTTCTTAGTGTTTGGGTAATTGCCAGGTTCTTGTGGCCTGGTTTGGCCTCTGTTGGAAACAGGATGCTGGGCTTGATGGACCCTTGGTCTGACCCAGCATGGCAATTTCTTATGTTCTTATCAAAGACAATTTCATACAAATCATTAATATTTAAATTGTATTTTAACCTAATTCAGCATTAAACAATTTCTGTTGAGGTTTTGGACCTAGTTAAGCTGGGGAACCCCCATTGGAACAGTCCAGGGCTACAGACACAACTAAGCTAGGGACTCTTCAGCATATACCAGCCACCTCCCCTGCAGGTTGAGCCAATACTGGACTGGAATCTGGACTGGACTGGAGCTGCAGGCTCCAGGACCGGAGACTGAAATCAGACAGGAATCTGAGGCAGGCATGGAACACTGAAGCAAAGTGGGACAGTAACAGTCTGTAACACTGGAGCAAGTTGGGACAGTGAACAGATTGAGGTTACTGACAATGGCAAAGCACAGGGACAGTACAGAACATGATACCATAGAAAGAAAGAAAGAAAGAAAGAAATCTGACAGGGAAGGCCCAGAGGCCATATATAGGAGACCCAAAGGTTACTTAGGTCGAAGGCTTGGAAAAGGCTCTGCAACAAGGTGTGAATTTGTAAGGTAAGGGTGGGGGTCATTCTCCCTTTAGACCCAGACAAATTAAAAGCACATTTCCAAACAAATTTAAAAGAGAACTTTTTTTTTTCGATTTTAAATGTAATAGGAACATTTAGAAAGGTAGTCTTTCCAAATGCATGACTCTATCAACTATTAATTTAAAGCTGGGAAATAAACTAAAACAAACCTTCAAAATGCTGATATAAAACATGGAATGGATCTTAAACATTTGTAAGCCAGGAATGGTATGGGAACAAACACTAAACTTCCCCCTTTTTTCTTTCCTTGTCCTAAGAAAGAACTTGAAAAATAACCTTGTTTACATAGAATCCCTCTTTGCAAGGTCATGAATAGTCGAAACATTTCCTAGCGTGTAGCCAGATGGACTCAGGACCAATGGGTATTGTGCTCTCCTGATAGCAGATGGGAGACGGAGTCAGATTTCAAAGCTGACGTCAACCGACATATACCCGTGCAGCATGCTTAGCTCTTCAATATTTCTCAGTCTCCATAAGAGTTGTGGACACTATCCAAAAGAGAATAGTGTAACATTTACAACAAGAAAGAAGCAGGAAAATGACCTTTAAGAAGAGAGCCCCGCTTCTCCTGCGGTGAAACCTAAGGGTCCTCCCACACTCGAGACTTTCCTGAGGTGATTCTCTATATCCCTCAGAGGTGAGCCTTGGTCCAGCAGCTGGTTCCTGGCATGGACTTAGCCCCCAGGATGGCTGAAAGGCAGCGGATGCAGACGCGAGCATGGCAGTGAAGGTATTCCCCTCTCCCCCCACAGCTGGAGACTGCCCGGCATGCGACCGGAAAGCGCCAAGACCAGGTAAGGTAGAAACCTTAACTCTTAAGTCTCCGGTCTCCAAGTCTTGAATAGCCGTACCGAGCTTCCTCCCAACGAGGTTTAAAATCAGGTTGAGCAGCCCTTATTTGACTAGGCCCCGATTTGGTGCGAGGGTCCACACACATGGATGCCCTCTTGGGGGGGGGGGGGGTGGCATCTGCGCCATTTTCCCCTATTGACTGGCATAATGTGCGGGGAAGGCCGGAGGCCTGAGATGCCTAACTTGGGCACGCCTGAAAAGGAACACGCTGAGCTGCGCATACAACTGGGCTGTGCGCACAGCAGCATGCACATCGGAATACGCACAAAGTCCGCAGCCCGTGCACGTAACTTCTGCGCACCCAGCGCACATACCTCAACGCACAGACAAAATTGAAGCTCTACACGTGCACAAACAATGGCACCGCCATCCAAGAAGGCCAAGGGACACTTCCTTTGCCCAGCCTGCCACTTAAGAGCTGCGCAACCTGAATTGGAATCCCTCCTATGCCAGCAGTGCGAACAGGTTCAGAGGGAACCAAAGCTAGACCCCCTACAGCCAGGAGAAGGATCCGGAACCACTGACGATGGCACCCTGGACCTAATTATTTCCAACTCTGTGCCCCCACAGGAAAGCATCTCTGGGGCCTCCACTACAACCCCTCCTGGGATCAACATGGACCCAGGAATCTTCTCCTGGGTGGAATTTTTTAAAGGGCTACAAACTTTTATCCAGGCACAACCAGCTCCTGCTGAGCACCCGGCTCAACCCCTATCGGAAGCACAAGCCCTTCCCGGCACCTCCCTGGTTCCCAGAGACATGCCTCTCCTAACCAAGAGCCTCCCTGATGGGGATCCATATACCTCAGAGGATGAAACTGACTCCATGGAAGAAGGAGAAATTCCCCCAGGGATGGAGCCATACCGAACCATGCTCTGATTCTTCCACAAGGATGAATTACCAGCCCTCGTGTCTCAGACTCTGAAGATGCTGGGCCTTCCAGGCACGGACCCTATAACGGAACCAAAGAAGAACCCCATCTTGGAGTACTTCTGTAAGGCCTCATGCTACTTTCCTATGTTGGAGCCCATCAAGGAACTTATTGACCTAGAATGGAATGCTCCAGAGGCCGGCTTCAAAGGGGGGGGGCGGGCCCTAGAAGCCCTATATCCACTGGAACCCAAGGCCAAGGAAACCCTATGCTTCCCTAAAGTGGATGCTATAATCTGTGCCATCTCAAAGTGCACCATGATTTCCATGGAGGGAGGAGCGGCACTGAAGGACACCCAGGACAGACGGCTGGAATCTATCCTTAAACAGTCCTTTTAAGTATCAGCAATGACGCTACAGATTGCTTCCTGCTGCACATTGGTAGCACGTTCCTGTTTACTCCTCTCCAGAGACGCAATTACGTTCAGAAAAATGATGGAACCTGCTGTCTCCTTCCTCACCGATGCTACCTCAGATCTCGTGCACACCTCAGTCATGGGTGTCGCCGCAGCAGTGGCAACCAGAAGACAACTATGACTCCAGAATTGGTCAGCTGACTCGACATCCAAAGCGAACCTCACGAGAATGCTTTTTAAAGGATCTCTCTTGTTCGGAAGCGAATTGGAGAAGTTAGCCAACAAATGGGGCGAATCTCCAGTACCCCGACTACCAGAAGACAGGAACTAAAGAACATATCAGCGCTCCTCCCCCAGAAGAACCAAGGGCAGGGGATCGCAGTGCTTTAGACTAGAGATGTGAATTGGTTCGGATTCCGGTTCTGATTCACATCATGTTTTTTTTTTTTTCGTCCGGCCCGATCGCAGTTTTGTTGGCTGCGCCCGAGCCAATAAACAAAAAATCCACCCGACCCTTTAAAACTAGTCCCTTAGCTTCCCCCACGCTCCCGCCCCCCCCCCAAAAAAAAACATTTTACAGGTACCTGGTGGTCCAGTGGGGGTCCCGTGAGCGATCTCCTGCTCCCGGGCCGTCGGCTGCCACTAATCAAAATGGCGCCAATGGCCTTTGCCCTTACCATGTGACAGGTATCTGTGCCATTGGCCGGCCCCTGTCACATGGTAGCACTGGATGGCCCATGCCATTTTTAAAGATGTTGCAGACACTGAGAAACAATAACCACCAATACAAGTGACTCTACCCATTTTGATTACAATTTACAATTCATGGCGTGACCAACAAAGTTAAGACAGTGGAGGACACTATCAAATTACTTCGCGCCGCAGGCCTTCTGACAAGCAGCGAGTCCTCAGAAGCACCACAGACTTCCTCTTTGGTCAGCAAGAGGCTCCGCAGATAGTCAGGAGCTCCTACCAAGATCAGTGAAGATAATGCCTGAGTGGAAGTACAGTTTCTTTGCTGAAGTGGTTTATCATGAACACTCTGAATCAGACAGTTGCTTTTCACTGAGCTGGTGGGAGAGCCTAAAAGGTGGAATTGCAATATATTGCTAGTTTTTTCTATGCTTCTTTATAGAGGGATATCAGTATATCTTTGTTCACTTTTAGTGTTACATATCTAAATGAGAGGGGCCCGGGCACACGTGGGCTCAGGGGTTCTAAGGGTGACATCAGACCCATGCTCCCGCAAGGGGCACAGATAGGGGAGGGTATGGGGGGTGAGAAATAATAATTGGAGAAGGCTGGAGTATTTGCTAGATGAGCAGTCACTTGGGAGTACACGACTGCTTATGTCTAGGACGGATTACCATTTTATTTCTATTTATTGTGGTAACCGCAGGGGGATGTAAAGTACGACTTAGGGATACTGTGAGTTCCTTAATTTGTCTAATGGGAGGAGGAATAGCATTTCTTGTTGCCGTCTGTAAATATGGGTGAACTCAAACTATGTTCCTGGAATGTCAAGGGTCTCAACTTCTACCATAAGAGAAAATGTTTATTACAAGATGCAGCCTGGGATAAGGTGGATATCTTATTATGTCAGGAAACCCATTTGAGGAAAAAATATGAAAATCTGATGCGCTCTAATCATTTTCCTACACAGTATTACTCCTCGGCCACTAAAGATAATAAATATGGAGGGGTTGGGATACTTTTTGCTAAATCTGTTACCGTGAATTACTCCTGGGGGAATTCTGCGCTACTGCGGCACACAGAATTTGTGCGGAATTCCCCCCTGCGCAGAGCTGCCAGGGGAGACCCCGGCATGCTGCGAATGGCCATGTGCCATTCACGGCACATGGCCTTCCCCTTTTGCGGCGAACGGCGTGCCGGGCCTTCATCTTTGCCGCGAATGGAGCACGTCCCACGGCACACGCTCCATTTGTGACGAAGATGAAGGCCCGGCGCGCAGTTCGTGGTGAAAAGGGAAGGCCCCTGTGTGCCACGGGACGCACTCCGCGGCGAAGATGAAGGCCCGGTGTGCCGTTCGCAGCACATGGGGCCCTTTCCTTTTCGCCGTGAACTGTGTACCGGGCCTTCATCTTCGCCGCAAACGGAGCGCAGCCAGCGAGAGATAATGTGTGTCGAGGAGGGGAGGGTGAAGAGAGCAGGAGCGTGTGAGACAGAGCATGGGGGGGGGGGGATGCCAGTGAAAGAGAGTGTATGTGTGTGAGAGAGGGGAGGGTGACAGAGAGCATGGTTGGTAAGAGGGGGGGTGGGGAGGGTAAGAGAGCAGGAGGGTGTGAGAGCATGGGAGGTAAGAGAGGGTGGGTGGGGGGATGCTTGAGTGTGGGTTTCAGAGAGAGGGAGCCTATATGAGGGGAGGGGGATGCCGGTGAGAGAGAATGTGTGTGTGAGAGAGGAAAGGGGGTGTGGGGGAGGGTGAGAGACAGCTTGGTTGGTAAGAGGGGGAGTGGGGGGATGCTTGAGTGTGGGTTTCAGAGAGGGAGCCTATATGAGGAGATTTTGAAGGAGTGTGTATGTTTGTGAGAGATTGGGAGCTTGTGTGTATGAAAAAGGATCGTGTGTATGTGAGGGTGCTAGCCTGTGTGAAGGGATTGTGTATGTGTGAGACAGAGCCTGTGTGAAGGGATTGTGTATGTGTGAGACAGAGCCTGTGTGAAGGGCTGTGTGAGAGAGAGAGACATAGGTAGCCTGTGTGAGAATATATGTGTGAAAGAGAAAGGGAGCTTGTGTGTGTGTGTATGCAAGAGAGAGGGTCCTGTATGAGGGGATGTGTGTGTGGAAGGGACACTCAGTGAATTTCTAGGGAAATTCTGCTCAAAATATTTAAAATTCTGCAACTTTAATAACTTTTTTCTGAAATAATTTAAAATGTAATTACTTAGACTATCATGTAAATTGTTATTTTGACCAATATAAAGTTTGCAGAATTTTCATTTTTTGTGCGCAGAATTCCCCCAGGAGTACCGTGAATGTACTCTCTGTATTACGGGATATCGAGGGTAGATATAGTGGGGTAGATTTTATAATTCTATGCGCGTGCGCACTTTTGTTTGCACACCAGGTGAGAACAAAAATCCGGGGTCGGCGCACGCAAAGGGGTGCACACTTGTGCAACTTGCGTGCGCCGAGCCCTGCGCATGCTGCCCGTTCCCTCCGAAGCCGCTCGAAATCGGAGCGGCCTCGGAGGGAACTTTCCTTCCGCCTCCCCCCATCTTCCCCTCCCCTACCTAACCCACCCCCCCAGCCCTATTTAAACCCCCCCCACCTCTGTCGCAGAAGTTACGCCTGCTCGAAGCAGGCGTAACTTTGTGCGTGCCAGGTCGGCTGCCGCGTGCCGTGTTCCGGTCCGGAGGCCGTGGCAACGCCCCCGGGCCAAAACCATACCCGCGGCACCGCCCCCAGATGACGCGCCGACCGCACCATGCCCTCCCGGTTTCACGCCTCTTGACACGCCCACCCCAAGAAAGCCCCGGGACTTACGCGTGTCCTGGGGCTTTGCGCGTGCCAGAAGCCTATGCAATATAGGCTCGGCGCGCAGGGTTTTTTTAAAAGGGTTACGCACGAAACCCTTTTAAAATCCGGCCCATTTATTCTTAAGTTTGTTAGGCACATCCATATATATGTTGATCAATGTGTATGTACCTAATTCGGGGCAGGGGCCTTTTTTGACAAAACTGTCTAATACTATGAAGCATTGGGTAAACTCCTTATAGGTGGTGATTTTTAATCTGACTCTGTATCCGTTCTTGGATACAAGTAAGGGGACCAGTGGATATTCGGGTGCTAATTGAAAAGGTCTGAAACTACTTATGCAAGAATGGAATTTGATTGATGCATGGCGCCTTCCTCATAACATCAAACATGATTATACCTTTTATTCCAAGGCCCACCAATCATACTCAGGGATTGATTATTTCTTGGTTGATAAAGCCCTGATGCATAATGTACTGAGCATGGGGATTGCAACCATAACCTGATCAGACCATGTTGCCATCTGGATTACACTAAAAGGCTTGGAGGTTCAATCAGGGGAGAAATTCTGGAGACTAAATGAGTCGTCTTAATGATAAGGAATATTGTGATGGTCTAGAAAGAGAAATGATGCAATATCTATTGGAAAATACTAAGGGTGATGTATCAGCGGTCACAGTTTGGGACTGCTTTAAAGCTGTAGCCCGAGGTAAATTAATTGCTAGGGCTTCCTACTAAAGGAAATTAGAAAATTCAAAACGTTTGGAGTTACTGCAGAAGATAGGTAAATTAGAAGTGCGACATAAGAGGGGCAGATTTGTATATAGGATAACAATTAGAGCAGCTGCGTAGTGAACTGTGAGATTTATCTTTACAAGAGGTCACTTTTCAATTGGATAAAGCCAAACAAGTGTTCTTTGAGGGAGGGAAATAAGGTGGGACGACAACTAGCTAGAAAATTAAGAGCTAGGATGGTTCACAATCAAATCCTGAAAATTAGAATGGAAGCGGGGGAACTAGCCACTGACAATGATAGTATCCATCATTGCTTTACCCAATGTTACCAACAATTATATGCTAAGAGATCTGATATAACTCAAACTGAGAGAGACAATTTAGCAGATATACCACTCCCGAGCTTGGATGACTCTTAGGCTGAGTCTTAATCAGGATATTTCTGAGTTGGAAGTCATTCAAGCCATCAAAGATTTGAAACTGGGACAATCTCCAGGAATCGATGGCTTTACGGCCATTTTTTATAAACAAAATTGATGGTGGTAATATCCCTTCCACTAGTGGCTGCTTTCAATAGTTTACTTGGGGTCGGACAAATCAGTACCCATGCCAACAAAGCAGGCATCACTATCTTAGCTAAGCCAGGTAGAGACAGTACTCAATGTGAATCGTACAGACCCATATCCTTAATAAACTTGGATTTAAAAATCTTATCAAATATTAGCGACCCATCTCGGCAGGGTAGCCACCCTACTACTTCATCTGGATCAGACAGGCTTCATGCCTGGCCGATTAGCCGCAGACAACAAGCGGAGGGTAGTGGACCTCATATGGCATGCACAGTCGACCCAGCTTCCTACGGTATTGCTTACTGTAGACACCGAGAAAGCGTTTGACTTAGTCCATTGGGAGTATTTATTTTCAGTTTTAAGAAAAATGGGGTTGGGGTAATTTTCTAACATGGATCAGGAAGTTGTACGCCTCTCCTAGTGCATGTATTAAGGTAAATGGGGGGGGTACTCCAAATCTTTTGGGATTGAACGGGGAACCAGGCAGGGGTGTCCCTTGTTACTGCTGCTCTTCGCGTTATATCTAGGGCTATTGGCTATGAAAATCCACAGAGAAGAAGGGATAAAGGGGGTTTTGGTGGGAGGGACTGACTACAAATTTATGATGTTTGCGAATGACATCCTGTTCACTATAGCTGAACCAGTCAGTTCTCTGGGACTGTTAATAGAGAAGTTTTGACTCTTTAGTGCAGTGTCCAGCTATAAGTTAATATGGACAAATCGGAAATTCTAAATATCACTCTTTCAGAGAAACACCTGCGACAGATTAAAAAAGGGTTTCCGTTTAAAATAGTAACAGCGGCTCTAAAATACCTGGGGGTGAAAATAAGCCCTAACCTAGCTGACCTATATAAGATAAATTATGAGGGCCTATGGGGGAAGATCCTTGCAGACCTGCAACAATGGGACCGCATGGACTTATCATGGCTAGGCAGAATTGCCACCATTAAAATGAATGTATTTCCCAGATTAGGCTATCTGTTTCAAACTCTTCCTATCGAGATACCTACTCTCGATCTTAGGAGATGGCAACGGAAATTATTTCAATTCATATGGAAGAGGCGCCTTCCCTGGGTCAATAGGGCTGTCTTGTTTTTATCTAAGGAAAGAGGAGGCCTAAGTGTTCCTTGTCTCATGTAGTATTATGTAGCTTCCCAACTACGCACTGTGTAGACTGGCACAGGATGGGGACAGATAAGAGGTGGGTACAATTAGAAAAGGACCTTCTGAGGGGGAGGTCACCTGCCCATCAAGTTTGGTTACCAAGTAAAGACAGATTGAAGGAGACTGGTGATGTCCCCTCAATAGCTTTTACCTTGAAACTCTGGGATCGCTGGAAGGCTTCTTTGGGTAATAGGCAATATTTCTTTAGAATCCCAATATTTTTCAATCCAGAGTTTCCACCTGGTCTCTCTAAAAGTAGGGTATCAAGGTGGTAGGGTCAAGGGTGTCCCTGATTAGAACATCTTTGGTCCAGGAGTCAGATGCTGGACTGCTCAGAGCTCAGGCTGAAATATAGTCTACTTGCCTCTGATTATTACTTTTACACTCAGTTAAGACACTATCTTTCCCAGAAAATTGTAAAGACTGATTTAAGTCGAGGGAAATCATTATTTGAAAGTTATCAAGCGGGGACACTTCGATTGATTTCACAAATATATGCTTGCTTAAATGAGGACCTCTCTCACCCTCCTGCATATATTACTCAATGGTCACAGGATTTGCAAATCACTCTGACCCCCACCCAGTGGACCAGGTGCTTTACAGCTATTAGGAAATGTTCTGTCTCAGCTTCCTTGATTGAACATAACTATAAGATGCTATATCGTCTGCACCTAACTCCCGTCAAGTTACACAGGTTTTATCCAAGGGTATCCGACAGATGTTGGAGAGAGTGTGGTATAGTGGGATCTTACCTTCACATGTGGTGGGAGTGTGATTATAATTAAACGTTACTGGGATGATGTAATACAACTGATCTATGATGTTATCAGAGTTCGTATTATCAAAGATCCAACACTCTTTTTACTTAATGTCTCAGATCTCGGGGTATCCTACCCACACATGTATCTTGTTCAACAAATGCTTATGGCTGCTAGGGCTGAAATAGCATATTAATGGAAACAGGTTGATGCCCCACAGATGCGACATGTTCAATCGAGATTGATCAAGGTGTGTTATCTAAACAAATTGACTGCACTGAGTCATAATCAAATGTCCAAATTTGATAGTCTATGGCAACCATGGTTAATATGGCAAAAACAACAGCCTGCTACCTAATTGCCCAATTTGTTAATTACTCAAATTTTTCTAGTTGAATTATATAAATGTTTATATAGCCTCTCTGGCTGCTCATCTGGTATGCTAGCGGGGTGGAAGGGGTTGGGAGAGGGATGAGGGGAGGGGTTGGGCGTTCTGGGTTATAATGACAAAACCCAATTGTAAGGAACAGAACTAATGCAGTTTTTCTTGTAGGAATGACAGGGGACACTTTGCAGTTTATTATGTTATGCCTTTTTTCTGATAGTCCTCTTGTACTTCTTGGCATTGTATCAATTATCAATCACTGTTATGTATCACTATCTTGTTACCTTAAAACTATTAAGAATCAGGAGACGGAGGAGCTAAGATGGCCGACAGCTAGAAGACAGCTGTGAGCATTCCCTCTTGCTGTGGAGAGCCCGTTCAGGTCGATGAGAACGACCTGGCAGAGCTTTACCTTTTTGAAAATTGTGAAAAATCTCCTGGATGGGATGAGAGAGCCAAGGATGGTGTCTGTCTCCGTGACTCCTCCAGGGTTTCCTCCATCGGGCCCGATGGACACTCACGTCGTCCGCAATAGACCTATACTGGGGAACCAGCCACTGGAGAGAGGGGGAGGGGAATTTGAGCTCCCCTCTCTCCCAGGCTCATTGTCGCCCTTGAGCCTGGTACGAGGAACGCCTCCTGGAAATCCGGCAGCCACAAGGACACCCCTAACAGCTGCTGAGAAGCCAACGAACCGACGTGTGCTGCTGGCGAGCTCGGCGGGGAGCAACGGGGCATCTGAGGCAATTGCAGATCCGTTGAACATCTCAGGACAAGCGGACAGGAGGATTATGCGAGACGGAGAAGGGGAGAATCGAGTGAGAGGAGACCGGGAGCTACCTGTGCCTGAATTAACAATGCCAGTGCTGCCTCCAGTTCCAAGACCTGAAGAGGTATCTCTTTTTATCAATATGGGACGCTATAGCTGAATTTCGAAGTTCTATAGCTCAGCAACTGTTGCCTATAGTCAGTAAATGTAATGAACTGGACCAAAATTGTTGGTTTTGGGTAACACTACAGCCGATCTGAATCAACAAATATCTACCATTAAAGTTCAAACAAATTCAATGCAACAGTCTCAGCAAATGTTGATAAAGGACAATGCTAATTTAGCATCAAAAGTAGAAAATTTGGAAATGCTATCCAGAGCAAAAATTTAAGAATTATAAACTTCCCTAAGGTACGATTGATTACTCCGAGGGATGTGTTTAAAAGGTACTTGATAGAAATATTAAAAGTACCGGGATCCATGAGGGGAGATCCAAGATGGCCACACGTATTGAGTCCTAAGCAGGAGCGCTCGGTTTTTTGTCTATTTTGCTGAAAAATGCTTGCTAAGAGGAAGGGCAAAGTTCGGACTTACCCATCCGAGTCGACCCCCTCCACATCTATTCAGACAGAGATAACCGGCTTTGTGTCCAACAGTTCAACAGCAGAGAACCGAAGAATATGATGTGCGTGACGGTGTGGAAGAGCCGTCCTCGCTGGCAGGGGAGGTGTCTCTAAGCCCGGAACAGAGGGAACCACCTACGCAGAGGTTAGTTGAGGAGACGAGGAGTGGAGGTTCGGCAGTGATTCAAGCTGACCCGAATCCAGAGAACTCCTCACTGACTCCCGATGGGATAGCACCGGGACCCCATACATCGAGTCCGGTGGAAGAATTGAGAGCTGTGGGACTAACCAAAACCAGTGTAATCCTGGAAGGAGGTATGTCTCCAGAGGATACCATAAGGAGGGAGTTAATTGCTATTCCAACGCGCCCTGCACAGGTGACTTTAGACTCCCTCTGGGAGTTTATGGCTGGGATGGCTTCAGCTATAAACTCTTTGAATGAAAAAATGGAATCTTCAAATTTACAAAGCGCTCAAAAATCTGCTGCCATACAAATTCAAGTTGATGGTTTAAAAGAGAAAGTGAATGGTTTGGAGGAGGAAGGCACAGTTTCAACAGTATAAGATTGCTGCAATTAAAGATAGCCAAATACTATCTAGACACATGGAATTTATTGAAAATAAATCTAGACATTTGAATCTACGTTTTACTAATTTTCCTAAGGTAGTGGGGGAAATCCCCTACACTACCCTGAAGAAATTTTTCCTTGAAAAGTTGGAAATAATTGAAGCAAATCTTCCATCCATTAACTCTTGCTTTTTCCTTCCTGTGTAGACAGGTTCAGGAAACTCTGCCAATACCCCCTTTGAAGGGATTTTGACAGGGTTTTTAGAAGATTCTACCTTGGATGTAATAAGCAGAGGAACACTTTTGGTATCGTTTATAACAGTTAAAGATATTCGCCTAGTGATGAAAGCATATTTTAGGAAATATCCGCTTAATTTTCATGAGGCTGCAATAAAAATTTTCCCTGATTTAGCCCCAGCCACTCAGGCCAGGCGTCGGGGGTTTTAACCCTCAGACAAGAGGCAGTAGGGCTGGGTTTTGTTGTAAAGATTTTGTTTCCTTGCAAATGTTTCCTTATGAAGGGAAATGAGCGTTATATATTTTTTACTGCTGAGCAACTTAGAGTTAATAGAGGCCAGGAAAGTAAACATACTAACCCAGTAAAATAGATATGGAACTGTTGTTACGTGCACTTTGATAAAAGTATGGTCTTATTATCCTTCTTTTTTCTTCCTTAAAAGATTTCTGAATCTCCCCCTACTAAGTATTCTGCTGGGAGTGGGGCTTAATAACTGGTTAATGTTTAAAAGGGACTAAAAATAATGTGCTTGCCAGGTATATATAATTTCAAATGGTTTGTTTATAGTTGTTTAAGATTTTTGCTGAAAATGGTGGCAAATGGAAAAACCTGCTTGTGATAATTAATGTACTCACAGTATTTCTTTATAAACAAATTGGATATTAAAAATGAATAAAGAATTTAAAAAAAAAGTATCGGAAAATGCTATTCTTCCAACATAAAAAATATTTTATTTACCACCATATAAAAAGGAGTCGGATCCACAAAGGGAAGGAATGGAGATATTACAACCGGTTGAAGTACCTTCAATGGACTTAACTGCACTTATTGAAACATCGGATTCTGAAATAGCGGCCCCTGCTACACTAATAGTGTCATTGGTTCTTGAACCTGATAGAGACTGGCTACTGAAATTGTTTTTCAGACATAGATTAGAGAAGTTTATGCAGTTTAAGATTAATATGCTTCCTGATGTTTCGCGCCAAACACAAAAAAGGCGCAAACAATTTTTATTGATGAAGTCGCAAGTGCAACAGATTGGGGGAGTATTTTTTCTTAAATTTCCCTGCAAATGTTTGATGAAATACCAGAATAATTCATTTATTTTCTTTGATCCCCCCTTCAGTTGTCATAATTTTTGATTAGGAAAATTCCATGTGTTAACTCTTCTGACAACCCATAGCCGTAATATACTCATAATAATGTACCTCAATAGTATTATAGCTACTGCACTCTAATTGTCATTAAGCCTTTCTTGTTTAATTTTGAAGTAAGTTTCCTTGGATTGAGTTCTTGACTCCTCCAAATATTGAGGACTAGAAATGGTTTTGCTTTCGAAGATGTAAATTCTTTTAGTGTTTTCTTATGAAAATTGTGTGTAAAGCATTACCTGGTTTTCTGTCTAGAGAGATCTTGTTTAAGTTTGAAAATTCAATAAATTAAAAAAAACAAAACCTATTAATAAAAAGAACAAACAAAAAAAACCTAGTGGGGCGTCCGAGCGTGGACGTCCATGCGCGGAGGTCCCACTAGCTACTTCCAAGTGCCATGGACGTTGGTCGGAAAGAGGCAGGAACGTCCATGTCGTAGGCCCCGCTACCAACCTTTCCGGGCGCTCCACGCAGTGGCCCTCCGCCACAGGCCATGGATGTTCGAAGGTAACGGGGCCTGCGACCATGCACATTCCTGCCTCTTTCCGACCGTCCATGGTGCTTGGAAGTAGCTAGCGGGACCTCTGAGCGTGGACGTCCCCTCTCTTCCTGCGGTGTCTAGATGCTGTGCATAGGCCCTGGCGCGGCGTCTTCCTCTCGGTGTCTGTAGAGACATCCAGGTCACCACTGGAACTTCATGGACGCCGAAATGTAGACAATGGAGGAAATGACAGAGAATGTATAATAAAAAAAACAAAACAAAAGTAAGCAATTTAATGAAGCAAAAATCATTCAACAATGTATTAATTTATTACTGTTATCAAGACCAATTAATATAGCTATAGAAAACACAGAGAACACAAGGAAATATTAAAAAAAATGTTTTATTTGTTTCATAAAAGAGGAATTTAACTTTTCTCTGCTAGGAACTTGTTTGGATGGATCACAGCTCCTGAAAGAAACACAAAACAGGATTTAACATACTGTACAGGCATTAAAAGGATAATATCTTGAATTTTGCAGAGTTATGTACAAGAATAAAAGCACCACATCAGTATGGAGAGATGAATGTATAACAGATAAGAACTTACATGAGAAATAAGTCTTGATGATCCTTCAACGAACATCATTCCCCTGTGCAGTGTTGTCCGCCGCTGCAGCCAGTTCCACAGGTGGATCTGTTGGCAAGTTTTCTACAACATCTGCATCCACGCCAAATCGCTGACAAATGTTGTGTAGCATGCAGCAGGCAACAATAATGCTCATCACCTTTTCAGCACTGTATTGCAGGGCTCCCCCAGAGTGATCCAGACATTGGAATCTGCCTTTCAGAACTCCAAAAGTCCGCTTGATCACATTTCTCGTACTGCCATGAGCCTCACTGTAGCGTTTTTTGGCCACTGTGTGTGGAGACTGGAGCGGAGTTAGCAACCAGGGCTTACAGCCATAGCTGCCATCACCTATATGGGGTATAATCAGGAATGCATCAAAAACCACTTCACAGAATAAACACACCACATATATAAATGTACGCATAATTGTATACCTAAGATCCCAGCCGTCTATACATGACATCATATCACTGCTCTCTAGAATCCCAGGCCGTAGCCGATGTCACTTACCAAGTAGCCAGCCTTCACCGTACTTCCCTTCTGGGAAATGGGTCTCCATAGATGAATGTGCCAGAATGTAGGCGTCATGGCAGCTCCCAGGAAACCTCATAACATTTAGAATTCGAAGGTATGCATCACAAATTACTTGAACATTCCTTGAATGGAATTGCTTGCGATTCCAGAACAAACTCTTTTCCTCTGACTTGGGGGTAAACACAATATGGGTGCAGTCTATAGCGCCCAACACGTTCGGCATCCCTGCAATAGCTATGTACCCACTGCGGATCTGTTGCAGCTCCACTGGCCCAGTAGGATACATGATGTACTTCCTCATCCGCCTCATCATGGCCTTCAAGACCTGTGCCAGATGCTGTGAGGAAGCCTGGGTCATACTTGCAACGACACTCAAGGGGTTCTGAAAACTTCCGATACCGAAAAAATGTAAGGCACCAAGAAGTTTCGTCCACCCTGGCGCAGCATGTTGGCGATTGGCCAGGGGCTCAAGGTCACAGCACAGATCTTCATAAAGGAACAGGATTGCCCGTGAGCTGTGTTGTCCGTGGGCGAAAGATACGTCGTGGACACGGTCTGCCGATGGCCCTGCCTGTCCACGGACAACTCTGTCCTGCTGTGCCTGCATGAAAAACAACACAACACAAGAAAATCAGCAAAACATAATAAAACAATCTTGATAATTCATTTTATTTATTTATTTATTTATTTATTTAAAGAATTTATATACCGGGGTTCCTGTATAGTATACATATCACCCCGGTTTACAAGGAACCAAAACTATCGCTAAGGAACCGTAACTATCGCTTCATTTAGCGGTTTACATTGAACATTTAGCGGTTTACATTGAACATAGTTAATTTGAGAAAACATAATAAAACATAAATAAACATAAAATAGTTAATTTGAGAAAAAGTATATAATATGGTTAACCAGTTAATAACTAAAAGGCAGGTTAATAAGTACATAAGTAAGTAAATAACATTAGTAAGTAAATAACATTGAACTTGATAGAATCTGGTAACAGGATAAAATATAGTGTTGCATATGCTTAAGTACAGTTTCGTGTTAATTTCTTCAGAGAGATATAAGCTGGGGAAGATACGGAGGATATGAAATGCCTTTTTTCTTGCTCATTAGTTCTATGGGAAAGCTTGTTCGAACAACCAAGTCTTAAGTTTCTTTTTAAATGTAGCGTGGCACGGTTCAAGCCGAAGGTCCGGAGGGAGCGAGTTCCAGAGAGAAGGGCCCGCTGTGGATAGAGCACGTTTCCTCAGGGAGGATTTCGCCTGTTGTGTGGTTAGTCTGTACTGATATGCGCTTCTAGTTGGTTTCACTGATGTGTGTAGCTGAATTTGAAATGTTAAATTGAGTGGAGCGATATTATGTAAGGCCTTATGTATCATCATTAAGGACTTGAATTGGATCCTGTATTTTATCGGGAGCCAGTGTAGATGATGCAGGATTGGGGTGATATGGTCTCTTTTTTTGGCATTTGAGAGAATTCTTGCCGAGGCATTCAGGACCATCTGAAGTGGTTTTGTGGTGCAAGCTGGTAGGCCAAGGAGGAGAGAGTTACAGTAGTCCAGTTTTGGGAGTATATGATGGCTTGTAGAACCATGCGGAAATCTCTGTACAGAAGGAGTGGTTTTAGTTTCTTTAAGGTTTGTAGTTTAAAGAAACATTCTTTTGTTGTGTTATTGACGAATTTGTTGAAGCTGAATCCACCGTCTAAGATGACTCCCAGGTCCTTTACTTGTTGAGAAAAGGTATCCGGACTTTGGTTGGCGTTCGGAGGAGTGGATGGGACATAGTTTTCCGGTGCTATAATGAGGATTTCAGTTTTGTTTGTGTTTAAGACTAGGTTGAGGCTGGTGAGAAGGTTGTTGATAGCTGCGAGACATTTACTCCAGTGTGACATGGCTTTGTGTAGTGTGTCCTCTATAGGGATGAGGATTTGTATGTCATCCGCATATAGGAAGTGTATAAGCTTGAGGTTGGTGAGTAATTGGCAGAGAGGGAGAAGATATATATTGAAGAGAGTCGGGGAGAGGGATGAACCTTGCGGAACTCCCCTTTTAGATTCGATGGCACGAGACTCTGTTATTTATCCTGACCTTGTATGATCTGTCCTCCAAAAAAGATTTGAACCAGTTGAACGCTGCTCCTGTAATGCCAATGTCCGTTAGGCGTTGCAGGAGGCACGGGTGGTTTACAGTATCGAACGCTGAAGAGAGATCCAGGAGAGCGAGGAGGCAAGGTTGGCCTTTTTCTAGATTAAAGATAATGGTGTCTGATAGTGAGGCTAATAGCGATTCTGTGTTCCTAGTCTTACGAAAACCAAATTGGTTTGGGGTGAGGATGTTATTTTCTTCAAGAAAGTCTGAAAGTTGTTTGTTAACCACTTTTTCCATAGTTTTGGCTAACATAGGGAGGTTTGCTATAGGTCTGAAGTTGGCTGGATCTGAGGTGGGAAGGTTGGGCTTTTTGAGGAGCGGTTTGAGCATGGCTAACTTGAGTTGGTTGGGAACTTGACCTTGAGTGAGAGAGCAGTTGATGATGTCTGCAACAGGTTTGGCTATGGTGTTGGTGATCATACTCAGGGTGTTTGAAGGGATATGGTCCGATGGGTGAGAGGAAGGTTTTATTTTTTTGAGAATGTTCTCTATTTCTAAAGTAGATGTGGGATCAAACTTTTCCAGCACTGATGGGGTTGTGTTGGGTTGTAAGGTGGTTGAGTGCAATGATTGTTGGGCGGTTGAGTGCGGAGGCTGTTGATCTGTTGTGTCCAAAGATTGTTGAGCGGTTGAGTGAGCTGATTGTTGAATGTGGTTTGGAAGTGTAGCTGCTCCTTTGAGGGGGCTAGGAGTGATGTGATTTTGTTGTCGAAGAAGGCAGCTAGTTCATTCGCTTTGTTGAGAGCTTGGTCGTCTGGAATGGTAGGCGCAGGAGGTTTAGTAAGGGTAGAAACGTATGAGAAAAGTGCTCTTGAATCAAATATGAGGTGGTGGATCTTTTTGGAGAAGAATTCTCTCTTGGTTTTGTTGATGTCATTTCTGTATGAGTTGAGGCACTCTTTGTAGATGAGGAGGGTGGTTGAAGATGGGTTTCTTCGCCAATTTTGTTCCTTGGATCTCAATTCATGTTTGCGTTTTTTCAGCTCAGGAGTGAACCAAGGTTTCCTGTTGTCTTTGTTAGGGTTGATATATTTAGTCGTCATGGGGCACATTTGGTCTGCAACCTTTTTAGTGATGTTGGTCCATGAAGAAGTCGCTGAGTTGGCGTCGGAGAGGTCCAGATGCACTAGTTCCTTGGCCAGTTGTTCACTGAGTTGGTCTCCAGAGCATTGTTTCCTGATGGAGATGGCTATTGATTGTGTGGATTGAGGGGAGATCTCCTTTATTTCTAACACCGATGTTATGATTCTGTGGTCTGTCCATGGTACTGGAAGGCAAGTGGGGATGTTGTGTGTTGTGATTCCATCGTTTATGAAGATAAGGTCCAACGTATGACCTGCTTTGTGGGTTGGTTCTGTCACAATCTGTCTAAAACCCATATTGCTGAGCGAGGCGAGAAGAGTTTTACAGTTGGTGGATTGAGGTTGGACATCTACGTGGAGGTTAAAATCTCCCATGAGTATGGTAGGATTACTGGAGTTTAGGTGTTTTGCTGTGAGTTCTATGATTGATGATGGGTCTGATTCCAGTATTCCAGGAGGGGCATAAATTAAACCAATCGTCAGGTGTTTCGATTTGAAGAGCGCAAATTCGATGTTTGATAGGTTATTTGAGGTCTGCAAAGCCAGACCTAGTGATTTTTTGGCTGCAAGGAGAAGTCCACCTCCTCTTTTTTTGTGTCTGGGTATGGAGAGAAGATCGTATGCCTGGATGGGTAGCTGATTTATTAGAGCGGTGTCGGTGGGTTTTAACCAGGTTTCTGTGATGGCACATATGTCTGGTTTTGCGTCGGATAGTAAGTCATTGAGTATATGAGTTTTCTTAGAGATGGATTGTGCGTTAACAAGCGTGAGAGAGAAGAGCGTCAGCCCTAGAAATTGGGTGACCGGTGTCAGCAGGATAGGCCTTAGCCTCTGTTGACGGTTGTGATGGGGGGGAGTGGGGGGCTTAGGTGCTCTCCACTTGTGGCTGTGGATGATGGGAATTGTGAGGATTCCCATGATTAGATGTATCAGCAGTCTTATCAGTCAGAAGAAATACTGGGCGAATGCAGTCAGGAGAATGCTGGGCGAATGCAGTCAGATGAATGCTGGGCGAATGCAGTCGGATGAATGCAGTCAGATGCGGTCAGATGAATGCTGGGCGAATGCAGTCAGATGAATGTTGGGCGAATGCAGTCAGATGAATGCTGGGCGAAGGCAGTCGGATGAATGCAGTCGGATGCGGTCGGATGAATGCTGGGCGAATGCAGTCAGATGAATGCTGGGCGAATGCAGTCAGATGAAGCTGGATGATTGCTGGAGTGGAAGGATGAGCGCTGGATGATTGCTGGAGTGGAAGGAAGAGCGCTGGATGACTGCTAGATGCTAGGTGACTGCTGGAGTGGAAGGATGTGCTAAGGGTTGTTGTCTGTCTAGTTCAGGTGTGCTAGGATTTGGAAGGAGTGGCGAGACTGAGTATTGATGGTATGGGTTACTATTGTAGTCTCACCCTGACCTCACCTCACCAGAGTCTCACAAAGGGGCTCGCTAAGGGGCAGACCCCTTAGGTCGCGCCCCTTCGGACGCGCGACGCCGTCTGTGAGCGTTTAAATTTAAAGGGCTTCACGCAGCCTTTTCAAGGGCCGGGTGCCTTTCAGTGTGCCTTTCAGGGGGAGTGGTTTGCACTCACCGCGATGTCTTCTTCGTGCGCCTACCGCGCGGCTCCCTTCTCCCAGCACCTGAATGAGGCGTCCTCCACCAGTCTTGCAGGGACCCTGGGTCGCGGCATTTAACAAATATATATGAAAGCAACTGCACAACATTCAGCGGAGCCTCAGGGATGCCCAAATCTAGACGCCAGAGATGCTGCTGTTTGTTAACAACATTCACATACATACCTCCTCCGGTCTTGCTGCTGGGTTCTCCTCTGGAGTGTTGTCTCCAATCGCTTGTCTAGAATTTGCTTGCCAAGCATTTCTTATTCTGGGTTTCATCCGTAGGAAAAAGATCACCAAAGCCAATATATACATGTAGCCCATGATGCTTCAGAGTCTAACTGTCACAAAGCACAGCACCACACTAACGCCAGGGCCAGGATAGGTGCTAAATTTACAGGTTAAAAACTGCTCGTTAAAGACATGCTATTGTTGACGCACGTTATTGTATCGCGGGCAATAGCTAATCCGATCATTACATACCATTTACATACCATCTGCATGCGGCGGGTGTTAATTGCTACACGTCTGTTTTGGCACGTGCTAAGGACGCGCAAGTGCCTATACTGAATCGCGCGTCCGGCTAATGCGCTGAAAACGCGTGTATTAATTCACGTTAAAAGGCGTGCCAGCCCTGCCACACTTTACTGTATCGGTCTGTATGAGCGTTTGTTGTGTGGTGAGGAGGGTTATTTCTGCTTTAATTAGTTGTTGATCTGACCAGGGTATTGTGTTGTGCGTATTGATTATGCAGTTATTGCGACTGGCGAAAATTAGGTTAAGGATGTGTCCTGCTCTGTGAGTAGGTTTGGATACATATTGTAACCATCCCATTGCTTCCATGGTGTCTAAACATATTTCACATGTTGTGGTTTTCAGTATGCTGTTCACATATAGGTTAAAATCCCCTACTATTAGAGTAGAGTTGGGGGTTGAAAACATTTTAGTGACAATTTCAATTAGAGGTGAGCAGTCTTTTTGTAGTGTTCTGGTAGGCAGTAGATTAAGCCAATGATTATTTGTGGTGATTTTAGTATTGGAACTTCATATGGCGGGACGATCTCAGCTTTGTAGGGTTTAAGTTTGTTCTTTTTTACAGATTATTAATAGACCCCTACCTTATCGTTTTTGTCTGGGGAAGTCGCAGATATTGTAGTTAGGGTGATCAATTTGATTTAATAGGATATCGTTTTCTTTCAGCCATGTTTCTATTTCTTTGATAGTGATTGAATATTTAATAAAAGGAGCGAGAGCGATAGGTAGGAGGAGATTACTGGAGAGTTATTGCTTATCTTATGATAGATCAGGTTTGTGCTCTTTCTTTGCTTTAGTTTTGAGGTTCTCTGAAGATTTTCATTTCTTCCACGTCCTGTGATAGTTTCAATATGGTTGGATGGCTTCATTTTGAGATCTGTTTGGTTTGATCGGGCCTGTACTAAAAGAATTCTTCAGTTGTCTACTCCATGCACAAAGGGGCAAGCTCCTTTGTTGTGCTCCTTCGTACACGCTCCAAGGCCGTGCACCTCCCACTGCAAGCACCTCCAGCATTGCTGCTGCTCAGAGGCAAATAGGGATGCAATGTCTGCCTTTGTTACTGGAAGCTCTGATTTCCTTAGCAAATGCAGAAGGACTCTTCCTTTCCCCGGTAGATTTAGTCAGTGTCTCAGCATAGGTGTTTTTACCCTCCATTGCAATATATCAGGTGGAGCAGTCTGTGAGTCAGATGTTAGAAACTTCCTTAAATATTTTGCCAATCCTTGAACTAAATAAACTATTATATGTCTTCAGTTGTCACCTACCCAGTCTCTATAGGTAGCCAAAAGAAGGCTCAGTCCACAGCGGTAATTAGATTACCTGCAGTAATTGTTGATGTGCACTAATGCAGCCTGCTTCACTGCTCTCCTGTTTCCATAATGAATGAGGGCTCAGATTGACAATTTTCTGATATCTAGCTACTGCTAAAGCAAAATTAAGGATTGGAAAGAAAAAAGTAATAAATTCTCCTCATTTTAAATAAGACCAAAAGCTCTGTCCAAATGCTGGCCTCCAGCAAATGAAAGTTAAACTGCTAGCCCAGTCTCAGGAATTTCCACATATAAAAGGAATGTTTTCCTTTGTAACGCAAGATAAACAAATTAACAAGTGTACATGTAAGTCACTTACAAAATGTTTTCATTTCCCTTCTGACAGTCAGGGGCTGTTCTATAATGAGGCAGGGTGAGGCGGCTGCTTCAGGTGGCAGAGATTTGAGGTGGCAAAAAATGCCCCTCTCAGAACACCACCATTGCGTCTGCCTCACCCTGCCTGCCAACCCAGGCCAGTGGCAACAGAAAAGAGGAGTGCTGCTACCTTCGGCCGCAGTCAGTAGAGGCCAGGCCAGCATGGTGGCTGAAGGGAGGAGGGGTGTGGGGGCAGAGCAAGGTGGGGTGAGGGGGTGCTGTCTCATCCCTTGCCTCAGCAGCCAGATTGCCTTGAGCCACCTCTGCGGATAGTGATACTTCAGTGATTGATTTTAATTATCAGAGATAACTAAGCAGCTGCTTGGGTTACGTTCTGATCCCACTGGCTTCAATTGCCTCGCATTCAATGACGGAGGTCGAAAAGACTACTTTCAGCACCGGGAGAGTGAAGAAGCCCTCAGATCACAGCAAAAAATCATCCTGGTCTAGAACAAAGCATCTAGGTAATCTGGATGTTTAAAAATTAAAAATCAGAGAAGAGAGAGCTAGAAAGCTATGCAGTCATTCCTGCTCGTGGTGACGTTACCTCCATTATGAATATTTTTATGCAAACTGCTTTGAGCTACTGTGGACAATAATCTAAGAATACTAATAAGGATGAAGATCATACAGGCGCTTAAATCCATAGTAGAATCTTTATGAGTGGAACTTCCATCTGAGAAAGGGAGGAGTATAGCGGTAGGGGTATACTACTGTTAACCACACAAAAATGAATAGATAGATGAGGGAATGCTAACAGAGATTAGAGAAACTAAGACATTTGGCAGCACACTAATAATGGAAGATTTCAATTGCCTCACTATTGATTAGGTAAATGTCACATCAGGACATGCTAAGTAAAGTTTCTAGATTAAATAAATGACTGCTTCATGGAGCAGTTGCTCTGGAACAGATGAGAGAGGGAACCATGTTAGACCTAATTTGTAGTGGAATGCAGGATTTGGTACAAGAAGTAATGGAGGTAGAGTCACTAGCACTAGTAAACATAGTGCAATCAAATTTGATTTAATGACTAGAGGGGAGAACATTAAATAAATCTATAGCTATAGAATGAAACGTTCAAAAGAGAGATTTTGATAAAAATGAGGAAAATATTAGAAACAGATGAAAGGTGCAGCTATAAATGTTTTACATCGGGTGTGGTCATTCTTTCAAACTATCATTTTGGAAGCCCTGTCCAGATGAATTCCATGCATTAAAAATGTGGAAGAAAAGCCAAACGACTGCTGCCATGGTTAAAAGGTGAGGTTAAAGAAACTATGGCCTAGATTCAGTATTCTGCCTTAAATATAGCAAAAGGATGAACCACATTTAAAAAATAAAAAAAAAAGGGGGGGGGGGGGGAATTGTGCAGCTGGCTGCATTGCCGTGCTGCATTTTTGCCCGCCACCCTATATCACCCAAGTACCACCAATGGAAAAGGTGGTGTTCTCAGGCGCTACTGCTGGCGATAATGTGTAAAACATTATCGCCTGCAGCAGTACTGGAATTAAAATGTGTTTACCCTGCCCAAACCCCTCCCCTATCTCAAATTTAGATATTACCACCGCGATGCAGTACTGATCGCGGGTGATAGAAGCTTTATCGCCTGCGATAAGGCCCTAACGCACACATTAACCCCCGCATCGTGGTTTGATAAATGACCCTATATGTTGGGCAAAATAACTTTTTTAAAAAATTTGGAAAAGCATCCATCTGAAAGAAATAGAAAAGAAGAATAAACATTGAGAAGAGGGGCTAAAAAAGAAGCTGTGAGGGAGCTGGTTGGACTGATCAAGGGGTTAAAAGGGCACTAAGGAATGATAAGGTCATGGGGAAAGACTAAATGAATTCTTTACTTTGATGTTTATTAAAGAGGATGTTGAGGAGATACCTGTGCAGGAAACTCTATTCCGATGCTTCAGAAGAACTGAAACAAATCATGGTGAGGCTGGAAGATGTACAGTAATAAGGCAGACCAGCACATTAAAGAGCTGTAAATTGCCTGGCCCAGAGTTCTGCAATTTTAGTTTATAGTTCTTTCAGATCTTTTAAGGGTAATTTGTATCCTATCATTACAATCATCCATTGCACCTGAACATTGGAGGGTGGCCACTGTAAAAAGGACTCCAAGAGTGATTGGGGAAACCTTAGATCAGTACTGGGAAAAATCATGGGAGCTATTCTAAAGAACAAAATCACAGAACATATGGTTTAACATGGTTTAATGGGGCACAGCCAGCATGGATTTTCCCAAGGGAAATCCTACCTCACAAATCTTCTTACACCTTTTTTTGAAGGGGTTAATAAACATGTGGATAATGTTGAGCAGGTGCTTATAGTGTATTTGGATTTTCAGAAGGTGTTTGACAAAGATCCCCATGACAGACTCCTGAGAAAAATTGGTTGAAGAATAGGAAACAGGGAGCAGGATTAAATGGTCTGTTTTCTCAGTGAAGAGCCTCAGCAATTTGTACTAGGGCTGGTGCTTTTTAATATATTAGTGCGGTGGGAATTCTGCACTACTGCAGAGCTCAGAAGTCCTGCAGAATCGGTGCAGAATTTGGCAGGCCTAGACACTCCGCTCACAGCATGCCTGGGCCTGCTTCATTTTCAATGCGAGCACGATGGCCTCCACTTGCGGCAAAGATGGAACAGGTCCCAGTGTGCCGCAAGCGGAGGCCGTCCTGTTCGGGGCAAAGATGAAGCAGGCCCGGAATCTTAAATCCGGCCCTGCATGCAGGGAAGAGCAACCCAAATTACAGCTACATCATGCAAGGTTCCACATTAAGTCACCATTCAGGAAAAGGTTCCAAGTGTCATCGATAATATGTTTAAATCTTCTGCTCAGGGTGCAGCAGCAGCAACAAAAGCAAATGGACTGTTAGGAATTAGTAGGAAAGGAATGGCGAATAAAACAGAGAACATCATAATGCCTCTGTATCACTCTATGGTGCGACCTCATCTTGAGTATTGTGTTCAGTTCTGGTCACACCTATCAAGAAAGAGATAGCAGAATTAGAAAAGGTACAGAGAAGGGCGACCAAAATGATAGGGGAATTGTTCCATTCTCTTTATGAGGCAAGGCTAAAGAGGTTAGGACTCTTCAACCTGGAGAAGAGATAGCTGAGGGGAGATATGAGAGGGGTTTATAAAACAGAGTGGGGTGGAACGGGTAAACTTGAATTGGTTGTTTACTCTTTCAGAAAGTACAAAGACTAGGGGACAGGCAATGAAGTTACTAGGTAATACATTTAAGCAAATAGGAAAAAATATTTTTTTACTCTAGCGTATTTCAACTTTGGAATTTGTTGCCAGAGGATGTGGTGAAAGCTATTACAGCAACTGGATTTAAAAATGTTTTGGACAAATTCTTGGAAGAAAAGTTCATAAACCATTATTAAGGTGGACTTAAGGAAATCCACTGCTTATTCCTTGGGATACACAGCATGGAATCTATCTAGCCCTTGGGATTCTGCCAGGAATTTGTGACCTGGATTGGCCATTGTTGGAAATGGGATTGGGTTTGATGGACCTTTGATCTGACTCAGTATGGCAAATCTTCTGTTCTTCCTTTTCAACATGTGTCAGGCTGAAAAGGGCGCCACCTCCTCTGTCCTAACAGCAGCCTGTCGGCCCCTTCCCCTTAAACGTGCAGGGGCAGGCTGAGGGCAGTTCTAGTTTACAGTGCCCTAAGTGCCACTGGCCTCCCAGTCCCTGTGCCATTAGAGGATGGGTATGACGGTGCACTGACACTCAGCGTGACTGCTGCCAGAAGAAGAGGCATCTTTTTCAGTATTGTGCGGTGGCCAGAGTCAGGCACAAGAGAGCCCAAGCTAGAAACTTAGAAGTGGGCTCAGCACTGCCAGACACCCTGAGGCTCTACCTCACTGCCATTATTCAGCTTTGCCAAGAGAGACCCTTGTAGTACTGGGGCACAAGCAACTACCCTGCTCCTAGACAGCTGCTTACTTCACTTAGTGGGAAAGCCAGGCCTGCCTCTTAATAGATTTTTATTAAAGCTTCTGTCAATAAGTCTTGGCTTGGGATGTGCCACGGCTTGGCCTGAGTACTGTTCCCCCACCCACCTCCGTCTAATCCCAGAACTTCCCAACCCTACTACAGTGTAACCCTCCCCCCCCGCCCCCCCGCCAGTCTCACATGCTCTTCCTTCTACCGCGCAGTCTCCATCCTCCTTTTCCTTTCCTGCCCTTCCTCCAGCCTGCCCGCAGCACAGTCCAGGCCCTGTACCCAGCAGCCACAAGAAAATTATTCCTTACCTGCTAATTTTCGTTCCTGTAGTACCATGGATCATTCCAGACGGTGTGCTATGTTCGCTGTCCAGCAGATGGAGTAAGAACCAAAAATTCCCAAGGGAGGACCTATATAGCCACGCCTCCCTTGCCTCAATCCTCAGTAACTGGACTAGCAAAGCCAAGACGAGAAGAGACAGAACCAGAGGGATCAATTAATCTAAAAAATATAGAGAAAAAAACAGCTGTAAGTGACAGTAAGTAACTTGTACTCAAAAAACTGTAACTGAGAACTTGCAAACAGCACTGTGTTCAAAGACACAGCTCGCAATAACTAGAGATACAGAGTGAAAATATTGTGAAGATAGGAAAGCAGGGATGGCCCACAAAGAACCCCCAAAACCAGGGAGGGGTCTGGAATGATCCATGGTACTACAGGAACGAAAATTAGCAGGTAAGGAATAATTTTCTTTTCCCTGTACGTACCAGGATCATTCCAGACGGTGGGATGTACCAAAGCTTCCCCATCATGGATGGGTCGCGGACAGCCCTGCCCGTATGACCCTGTCTCCAAGCTGACCGTGAGATGGCGCGCGAATGTCTAGACGATAATGTCTTGCGAAAGTGTGGAGAGACTTCCATGTGGCTGCCCTACAAATTTCTTGAGAAGAAACTGCAGAACTTTCCGCCCCCGATGTCGCTTGAGCGCATAGAGAATGCGCCTTAACAGCTAAAGGTGGAGACTTACCCACTCCGATGTATGCGGCTATAATCGCTCCTTTCAGCCAGCGAGCAATTGATTGTTTGGATGCCATGCAACCCTTCCTGGGTCCCAACCAAAGGACAAACAAATGATCGGAGAGTCGAAATTCATTAGTGACCTCCAAATAATGTATCAAAGAACGTCGGACATCCAACCGACGCAGGTCAGAAGAATCAGAGGATACAAATGACGGAAGCTCTATCGATTGGTTGAGATGGAAAGTCGAGACCACCTTCGGCAGAAAAGATGGAACTGTCCGCAGGGATACTCCCCCTGGCGTGAAACGAAGGTATGGCTCCCCGACATGATAGAGCTTGTAGTTCAGAGATCCGACGTGCTGAGCTGATCGCCACCAGGAAAATGGTCTTAAGGGTGACATCCTTGAGTGTGGCCAAACTCAGAGGCTCAAAAGGCGGTGCACATAGAGCCCAGAGTACCAAATTGAGATTCCATGAAGGACAAGGCGGTCTAATGGGAGGTTTCAAGTGTTTTACCCCCTTTAGAAAACGTAGAATATCCGGATGTGAGGCCAGGAGCTCCCTGTCATTACTCCGTAGGAAAGCTCCCAAAGCCGCTACCTGAACACGAAGAGAATTATAGGCCAGGCCCAAATCCAGACCCGCCTGTAGGAAGGAAAGCACATGCGCTACTGAGGCCTGCGTTGGCAGAATCGTCTTTGACTCACACCATTCCTCAAAAACCTTCCATACTCTGACATAGGTAATGGACGTGGAAGTCTTCCTAGCTTTCAGGAGCGTCGAGATGACAGACTCTGGATATCCGCGCCTTCTTAATTGGCGCCTCTCAAAAGCCAGGCCGCAAGACAAAAGCGATCTGCCTTCTGAAAAATATTGGCCCTTGGCGAAGGAGACGTGATAGATGACTGAGTCGAAGCGGGCCTTCCACTGCCAGATTGAGAAGATCTGCAAACCATGGACGTCGAGGCCACTCTGGCGCAACTAGGATCACCGGACCTTGATACGTCTCTATCCGTCAGATGACCTTGCCCACTAGAGGCCACGGAGGAAAGACATACAGAAGACACTGTCGAGGCCAGGGAGGAACTAGTGCATCGACTCCTTCCGCGCCGTGCTCTCGCCTGCGGCTGAAGAAACAGGTGGCCTTTGCATTTGTCGCGGTTGCCATTAGATCCACATGGGGTATCCCCCAACGCTGTATTATCCTCCGCATTGCGTCTTCTGAGAGTTCCCATTCTCCTGGATTCAGGTGTTGCCGGCTGAGAAAATCTGCCTGCACGTTGTCCACGCCCGCTATGTGCGAAGCCGCTAGACACTGCAAGTGTAGCTCCGCCCACACCATCAAGTCGTCTGTCTCCAAGGAGACTAGATGGCTTCTGGTGTCCCCTTGGCGATTGATATACGCCACGGTGGTCGCATTTTCCGAGAGAATCCGAACCGCTCGACTGCGTACCAGTGGGTAGAACCCCTGCAGCTCTAGAAGGACTGCCCTGGTCTCCAGCCGATTAATGGGTCAAGTGGACTGATCTACCGACCATCGGCCTTGGAGAGACCTGTCTTGACAAACCGCCCCCAGCCGGTGAGGCTGGCATCCGTGGTGACGACCACCCAATTCGGGTTCTGCAGAGACACTCCCTGAGCTAATCGTTGAGGGTCCAGCCACCACTGTAGACTGCTCAAGACAACACTCGGAATGGGCAGCACTGCCTGAAAATCTCTCGACACCGGGTTCCATCGCGAAAGTAGGGACCTCTGGAGAGGTCGGAGATGAGCGAAGGCCCACGGTACCAAATCGATGGTTGAAGCCATAGTTCCCAGTACCTGAAGATAGTCCCATGCCGTGGGAGTGACGAGAGCCATAAAACCGGTTACTTGAGCGCGTAGAGCCCGAGCTCTGTCCGGGTGCAGAAACACCTTGGCCTGGTTGGTGTCGAAGTGTGCTCCCAGAAAATCCAGCGATTGGGACGGTATCAGTTTGCTCTTTGAGAAATTGACGATCCATCCCAGAGATTGAAGAAGCTATACCACTCTGTCGACAGTACGGTAGCCCTGCGCCCTCGACTTCGCTCGAATGAGCCAGTCGTCTAGATAGGGATGTACTAGGATACCCTCCCTGCGGAGCGCCGCCGCTACCACCACCATGATCTTGGTGAAGACTCGCGGAGCCATCGCCAGGCCAAAGGGGAGAGCACAAAACTGAAAATGTTGTCCCAAAATCTTGAAGCGTAAGAAGCGCTGATGATGGTGATGGATCGGGATGTGAAGGTATGCTTCTGTAAGGTCCAACGAGGCCAAGAATTCTCCCGGATGCACAGCTGCTAACACTGACTGGAGCATTTCCATACGAAAACGAGGAACTCTGAGACACTTGTTGACCGACTTGAGATCCAGGATAGGTCGAAACGTGCCCTTCTTTTTGGGAACCACAAAGTAGACCGAATAATGTCCTCTTCCCAGTTCGGAGGCCGCTACCGGGACTATTGCCCCCAGCTGTAGCAGACGATCGAGAGTCTGTCGAACTGCTAATTGTTTGAGGCGGGAACCGCAAGGAGAAAAACGGTCTCGGGGTTCGTGTACAAAATCTAATATGTAGCCTTGACTTAAGATGTCCAGCACCCATTGATCCGACGTAATTTGGACCCACTCTTTGTAGAAGAGAGTAAGGCGACCCCCCCAGATGGGGGATCCCCTCGTGGGACCCTCTGGCATCATTGTGAAGCTTTTGAGGAGACACCTGCCCCTTGAGTATCCTTACCGTGGCGGTGTCCACGAAAGGACCGGTTCCAGGTGTGTGATCGTGTAGAAGGCGCTCGAGGTGTTTGCTGTCTGGCAGGATGCGACCTCTGTTGATTCCGGTACCTGTTCCTGGAGGAATAAAAAGATCTAGAAGAACGTGGACGATCTTCTGGTAGCTTGTGCACCGCATTCTCATTAAGAGATTTGATGATCTGATCCAAATCTTCCCCAAACAGGCATCTGCCCTTGAAAGGAAGAGAACTCAGGCACGTCTTGGACGAAGCATCTGCCGCCTAGTTGCGAAGCCACAAAAGACGGTGAGCGGACACCGCCGCCACCATGGATCGAGCAAGAACCCTTAACAGATCATAAAAAGCATCAGCTCCATAGGCAACCACCGCTTCAAGTCTATCAGCCTGAATAGTCTCTGTCTGTGGCAAAGATTGGGATGTGAGAAGCTGCTGTACCCAACGCAGAGCTGCTCGCTGTGCTAGGGAACTGCAGATAGCAGCCCTCATCCCCAACGCTGAGACCTCGAAGATACGCTTGAGGTACACCTCGAGCTTGCGAACCTGGACATCCTTCAACACCGTCCCACCCGTGACCGGGATGGTGGTATGCTTCGTGACCGCGGATATCGCCAGTATCCCACTCCCTTGAAATCAATTGCAAGATATTGTGATGCGTGGGAAAAGCTTTCGCTAGGGGTCGCAAGCCCGCTAGCAGAGGGTCCCCTTTCTTAATCTTCGGATCCTGAGCCACAGGATCCGGAGGAGGGTCGATGTCCATTTCCTGCAGGATGTGGGGAATGAGATCATCCAACTCCACTGCTTGAAAAATGCAGAGAACCCTCGGGTCGACACCCTCTACCCGGGCCGCCAGGGAGGGATCATCCGCATCTGGGTCCTGCCATGAATCCCCCGACGGTTGCTGCAGCGGTGTAGGGACCACGGGAGGGGGCCGAGCGGACCCCACACCCCCTGTGGGCAAAGAAGCCTTCCCTAAGGGAGGGTCCGCCGTCGAAAGCTGGGTCAAGCAAGTCAGTTTGGGAGGAGGGGGGACCCCAATTTCCAAGATTCGGATCCCTGCTCTGTAAAAATGCCTTGTGCATTAAAATGACGAATTCTGGTGAAAAAGCAGGAAGTGCTGATGAAGGGCCCCCCGAGGTGTCGTCCCCTTGCCTGCCCTGGTCCGTTGTGCTCAGAAACCCCATACTGTGAGAGGAAACCTGGAGCGGAGCGTCGATGTCCTCCTCAGAGAGAGCTGCCTCCGAGTCAGCTAACAAAATGGCTGCCGTTCCCGCGCTGAGGGGAAACGGGGCATGCTGCTTCCTGCCGGCGCGGTCCGACTCTCCTCCAAGCTGCCCACCAGGTAAGCTATACTCCCCCTCAGGAAAAGCCGAAGAAAATCCCTCTGAGGGCTGCTGAACCCCTTGCCGAGCTCCGGAGCCGTTAGGCGATCTCTGCATCGTGGCGGGAGGGAGGGGGAGGGGGAGGGGTGGCTGCGGCGCGCGGCAACAACTGAAACGGCGAAGCAATAGAGCTATCCGGCCTCCGGACCCCTCACCGTCCCCAAGAGACCGTCGGGGAAAGCGCCGTCCCGACGGTGAGCAGCTCTGGGGAATGGGTCGTCGCAGAGCTGCAGGGCGGGACTCCAATCACTCCCCGAAGGGGAGGAGGGGAAAAGTACAAACTCCGGGGCTAGGGGGGAGCGGTTGGCACTACCAACTTCACCACTCACAAATTCCTGTTCCTCCCAACGACTGTAAATAAAATAAAAACAACACTTACCACACTGTAGCCGGGCAAGGAAGAGGAAAAAACAAAGAGAAAAATAAAGTGACAGGCAAAAAACACAGCCTGTCAGCAAGTTCCTGACTGGAAAACAGTGTCTCTCTTTGAACGGAGTGGTCCTGTCAGAACACTACAGAACCTATCCCTTAGAAGAAACCTTTATCTAATATTATTTAATTGATCCCTCAAAGAGAAAATAAAACTAGAAAAGTGCTGGGGACCACTGTGTCCCCTGCTCAATCTGCTGGAGTTAGAACTATACTGAGGATTGAGGCGAGGGAGGCGTGGCTATATAGGTCCTCCCCTGGGAATTTTTGGTTCTAACTCCATCTGCTGGACAGGGAACATAACCCACCGTCTGGAATGATCCTGGTACGTACAGGGAACCCTCATCGCCCGAGCTGTGGTATTTTCTACCTACCCGCCCTAGTCTGGTCCTGACACTATCCAGCCTCTCTCTAGCCAGCCCAACCTCAGCACATTGTGACTGTCTACCGAATCCAGTACTTTCTGACCCCTTACACAGCCCAGTTGCAGCTTTACCCCCTCCCCTCCCCCCTGCCCTGGCCCAACCCCAGCACACTATTGCCCATCAATCTCCTCCCCTTGGGGGGGGGGGGGGGTCTGGGTGGCTGTGGCTGGGCGGTATGAAAAGAAGCAGTGATGTCTGTGAATGAGCATGGCTGTCATGGAAGGGGAGGCCAGGTCCAGAGTGAATGTGTGAGCGTGTACATGTGTGGGGGAGAAGACATGAGTATGAGTGGGTATATGTGTGTTAGAGAGTAGATGTGAGTGGGCATGTATGTGTGTGAGTATATGTAAGTGGCATGTGAATCTGTGTGAGTATATGTATGTCAGGAGGAGAAAATCTGTCCATAAGATGGCCACGTCTAACCCTTCTTCCCATTAGAATGGAATCTGCAGATAGCTCAACATTTAGCATTTGCATATATGTAAATAGCCCCAGGACCCCCAAGCACTGCCCAGCCCAGGCCTTACCCACTTGTGGGTCTGCGAGGTGTTTCTTGGGTCTCTGTTGCTTCAATCTCACTGCTCCTGTATGTGAAAATGGAAACTGGTCTACCTAAGGCAGGGGTCGGGAACCCATGGCTCGCGAGCCAGATATGGCTCTTTTGAGGGCTGCATCTGGCTCGCAGACAAGTGTCTCCACACTTTCCAGTCCCCGCTGACCCAGCTGCTCCCCGGTCCTCCTCCGCCTGGGCGGAACGTGGCAGAATAGCTGGAGTCGGCGGCACCGGCATGCTCTCTTCTTCCCGCCCCCCCCCCCCCCTGCGGCCCGGAAGAGGAAGTGGAGAGCATCGGGTGCGTGCGCGGCAAGAAGAGGCCACGCTAATGTGGTCTGCGTCGGTCCGACGAAAAGAAGACTGCAGCGCAGCTCGGAGGAAAATGAAGAGCTTCAACCGCGGCCGATGGGACTCCTCCTCCGCGAGGGCTGAAAATGAAGGAGGTTAGCATTGGGAGGAGGCTGCTGCTGCCGCGAGTTCCCGGGGTGGGGGAGAGAGAGTGAATGAGTGAGCAAGCATGTGTGTTTGAGATCCTGTGTGTGTGAGTGAGAGATTGCATGTATGTGAATGATTGAGAGCCTGTATATGTGAAAGAGAGAGCATGTGATTGAAAGCCTGCCTGTGAGAGAGAGAGCATGAATGTAAGTTTACCATTGGGAACCTGTATGTGTAAGTTTGTGATTGAAAACCTGTTTGTGTGAAAGAGTATGTGTGTATGATTGAGATCCTTTGTGTGTGAGAGAAATCATGTGTATGTATGTCTGATTAAGAGCCTGTGTGTATAAGTAAGAGAGAGATCATGTGTGTCTGTGTGTGATTGAGAGCTGGTTTAGGTGATGGAGCATGTGAGATGGTTTTCAGGGGTGATGAGTCAGACAAACTGAACGAAATCACTGTGAACCTGGAAGATGTAGTAGGCCAGATTGACAAACTAAAGAGTAGCAAATCACCTGGACCGGATGGTATGCATCCTAGGGTCCTGAAGGAACTCAAAAATGAAATTTCTGATCTATTAGTTAAAATTTGTAACCTATCATTAAAATCATCCATTGTACCTGAAGACTGGAGGGTGGCCAATGTAACCCCAATATTTAAAAAAGGCTCCAGGGGTGATCCAGGTAACTATAGACCAGTGAGCCTGACTTCAGTGCCGGGAAAAATAGTGGAAACTATTCTCAAGAACAAAATTGTAAAGCATATAGAAAGACATGATTTAATGGAACATAGTCAACATGGATTTACCCAAGGGAAGTCTTGCCTAACAAATCTGCTTCATTTTTTTTGAAGGGGTTAATAAACATGTGGATAAAGGTGAACCGGTAGATGTAGTGTATTTGGATTTTCAGAAGGCGTTTGACAAAGTCCCTCATGAGAGGCTTCTACGAAAACTAAAAAGTCATGGGATCGGAGGTGATGTCCCTTCGTGGATTACAAGCTGGTTAAAAGACAGGAAACAGAGAGTAGGATTAAATGGTCAATTTTCTCAGTGGAAAAGGGTAAACAGTGGAGTGCCTCAGGGATCTGTACTTGGACCGGTGCTTTTCAATATATATATAAATGATCTGGAAAGGAATATGACGAGTGAGGTTATCAAATTTGCAGATGATACAAAATTATTCAGAGTAGTTAAATCACAAGCAGACTGTGATACATTGCAGGAGGACCTTGCAAGACTTGAAGATTGGGCATCCAAATGGCAGATGAAATTTAATGTGGACAAGTGCAAGGTGTTGCATATAGGGAAAAATAACCGTTGCTGTAGTTACACGATGTTAGGTTCCATATTAGGAGCTACCACCCAGGAAAAAGATTTAGGCATCATAGTGGATCATACTTTAAAATCGTCAGCTCAGTGTGCTGCAGCAGTCAAAAAAGCAAATAGAATGTTAGGAATTATTAGGAAGGGAATGGTTAATAGAACGGAAAATGTCATAATGCCTCTATATCGCTCCACGGTGAGACCACACCGTGAATACTGTGTACAATTCTGGTCGCCGCATCTCAAAAAAGATATAGTTGCGATGGAGAAGGTACAGAGAAGGGCAACCAAAATGATAAAGGGGATGGAACAGCTTCCCTATGAGGAAAGGCTGAAGAGATTAGGGCTGTTTAGCTTGGAGAAGAGACGGCTGAGGGGGGATATGATAGAGGTCTTTAAGATCATGAGAGGTCTTGAACGAGTATATGTGACTCGGTTATTTTCACTTTCGAATAATAGAAGGACTAGGGGGCATTCCATGAAGTTAGCAAGTAGCACATTTAAGACTAATCGGAGAAAATTCTTTTTCACTCAACGCACAATAAAGCTCTGGAATTTGTTGCCAGAGGATGTGGTTAGTGCAGTTAGTGTAGCTGGGTTCAAAAAAGGTTTGGATAAGTTCTTGGAGGAGAAGTCCATTAATGGCTATTAATCAATTTTACTTAGGGAATAGCCACTGCTATTAATTGCATCAGTAGCATGGGATCTTCTTAGTGTTTGGGTAATTGCCAGGTTCTTGTGGCCTGGTTTTGGCCTCTGTTGGAAACAGGATGCTGGGCTTGATGGACCCTTGGTCTGACCCAGCATGGCAATTTCTTATGTTCTTATGAGTATGTGATTGAGAGCCTGTGTTTAAATGAGAGAGAGAGAGACCATGTGTGTCTGTGTGTGATTGAGAGCTGATTTAGGTGAGGGAGTATGTGATTGAGAGCCTGTGTGTAAATGAGAGAAAGAGAGGACATGTTTGTAAGCATGTGAATGAGAGTCTGCGTGTGAGAGAAAAAGACAGCATGTATTTATGTGATTGAAAGCCTGTGTGTGTGTGTAAGCGTGAAAAGATAGACAGCATGTGTGTAAATGTGTAATTAAGAGCCTATATAAGTGAGAGAGAAAAAACATGTGTATATGTGAGTACTGAGAGCATGTGTGTATAGGTGTGTCATTGAGAGCCAGTGTGAGAGAGAGCGCTGGTATGTGACTGAGAGAGGAGAAAGTTCCAAGTAAACCACCCCGCCTCCTGCTAATTCAGAACAATCTCAGGACACCTGGATATCAAATGTTCCCAGGTATGCAGAGCAAAATAATTTTTGTATCCTTATTATTTTTCCTTACTGGGTCTAATGTATAAACTGTTATATGTAAAGCCTGTTGCTAACTTATTGTTTACTTACTGAATAACCTGTTATATGTAAAGCCTGTTGCTAAGTTATTGTTATCTGTAAACCGAGGTGATGTATTTCTATACGTACCGCGGTATATAAAAATCTCCAAATAAATAAATAAATAAATTTGTGTCTGCTATTTTGAAATATTTTGTTGGTATCTGGAAGTGTTTTATATGAGTTTTTAATTATTGAATATTCCACTCATCAGCTGTTTCGAAATATGTTCTTTTTGTTAGTACAGTTTTACTGCTGATGATTTTATATTTCTTGATTTGTTTTATAAGGATGGGTGATGTTTCTTTTTTCCTTTGTTACACTGCATACAGAGACTGGCTTGTTGCAGTTTCCAATTCAGTTTTTTCTGCATGCTTCTTGTTATGCGTTTTGGTCTCTTTATTCTAAGTTAGGTGAGGGACAGCACGTGATTCAGGTGAGGTTTTCTGCTGGCGTGTAGTTTCTGTGTAGGACTCTATAGCAGCCTGACTTGGTCCGTTTTCCTAATAGGAGATGTATTGGTGTCTTAAGGCCTGGTGTAATATTTTCAGAGACTTATTGTACTTTAAAAGTGTTGATCTTACATAAAATGCACACATTTACTTGTATTTAGTTTTAAACATATTGTATGGCTCTCATGGAATTACATTTTAAAATATGTGGCGTTCATGGCTCTCTCAGCCAAAAAGGTTCCTGACCCCTCACCTAAGGCATCCATACAACATACTGATGTGGGCCTCAGGTTGACCAGTGGCCATTTTGCATAACTAGAGCAGTGGATCTGGAATGGGATGGGAGAGGTCAGAGAAGGGTTCTGGATGATGTTGTACACTTTACAATATGAAGCCCATGGTTCGCAGCTGATGGAGAGCACATTTGCAAATGTGCACATACACTTCCCACTACTTTACTGACACAGACAGCACATTCTACTTACCTGCCTATATATGCAATTAGATCTAACCCTAAAACTGAAAGAAAAACCCCTACCGTGCATGCTGGAGCCCTCCTGTTACATCACATTTAGAGGTTTTTGTTTTCAGCTTTTATTTTATTTTTCATGGGAATTTGTTTATTACCAGAAGAATAAAAACCGATATTTTCCTGGAAAAGGACGAGTAATTTTTCTCCACTAATTTCTTTCGTTTGTGTTGTTCTGATAAATTCCTACGAGCAATACAATAAAAACTGAAAACGAAGGTCAGTGATCACGTTCTACTCGAGTCGGCTCGGGCATGCACAGTAGTTTGTTTTCAATGTTAGGGCCAGCTCAAAAGTCCCATGAGGCTAGCAGTCCGTAAATCTACTTGCCAGAAAACTTTAGTGCATCATTGGTCTATAAAAGATAGATGCGGTGGAAAGGGCCCTAAAGCCCCATCGCTGTGCACGTCCTAGAGAAGAGACATAGTAAACATAGACGATGAGCATCAGTCAGCACCCACAGTCACAGCTGCTTGCCGAAATGTTGCCAACCACAAGGTGCCGGATGTGGCCGGGCGACGTCACGGCGCCTCACGTAGATGCTGCACGTTGCTGAGAGACGTCAAGGGCTCAAGTTACTGTGAATGCGGCGAGCTGATGAGGGGGAGCGCGTTGTCCGAGCAGGTAAACAACTAACTCGATTATTAGGTAGTTTTTTTTTTTTAATATCTTCGCGTTATTCAAACACACTGAATAGTTCTGGACTGCGTATCACACAATGGAAGCGTCCTTCGGTTCTGAAGTGAAATACGGTGGTATCTGGTAGGCCGAGAACCGATTTCCCCACCTACCGTAGGGGGGTTTGTTGGTAGAGCCCGTGACGTAGGTGGCGCGGTGCTCTGGCTGGGGCTGTGATTGGTGGAGGTTGGCGTGCGCTTGCGGCTGGTGGTGGCGGCGGCGGCGGCGGCGGGATGTCTGTGGTGTTCGTGCCGGAGAGGCTGCGGGGAAAGGTGGAAATAAACCAGGACACCATCCAGCGGGTGAGCGGCGATGGGGTTCGTCTCGCTCCTGATCCCTTTAGCCCCCGCCGGCCGTGCAACTGAGCAGGTCCCGGGGATTGCTGCAGCCACGTGAGCAGGCCCGGGGACGGACGGGCTGTCCCTGAGGTTACTGACTTGTAGAGATCGGGGGCCGTTCTATTTCAAACGTAAATCTGTTCAGGCTATCAATGTATTAGACATAGCCGGGAACATTACAAAAGCATAAAAAATAATAAACATAGTCGTTGCATATCATATAGCCACAATCAGAAAAAACAACGTAATTAAATATAATTGAATACACTAAATAAACAATATAAAACGGCTAAAAATGGGATTCTCGTCTAATTATAGCGGAGCAGGGTAAGCTCGTTGCATGGACTGATAGGACGTGTGTATGAAAGTGGTACGTCTAGGTAATCATTTTAACGTGTTGCTGCTGATTTTTCAGTTGCTAGAAGAAAATGACCAACTGATTCGGTGCATTGTGGAGTACCAAAATAAAGGGCGTGCTACGGAGTGTGCCCAGTAAGTATTTCACAGCTCTTTTTCTTGGATCTTGTTATTCGTCTTTCCAAACCTGAGCTCAAGGACACACATATTGCAGGTATAGTAGGGACTTTAACAAAAGAGGATTATGCATCAGCCTCAGGAATAAGGATTTTATAACCATGATTTCATTGTTTAGTTGAGAAGCATTGAGCTTGGAAAAATGACCTGTATACATGATGGCTTTAGCAGTCACTCTTAGTTTCCACTATAAACATTTACAGGTCAGTGCGATAGGATGGCATAGAAAACATGCGTCCAAACTGGGTGCATTTTTTTTTTTTTAACACGAGCACATCCACTTCTGCTGGGTGCTCAATGCAATAGGCAAATGAGGTGTCAGGTGAAAGACACGCAATGGATAATTTGTGTGTCCCTGGTGCTCTGCATTGGTGCTTAGTAGAATGCCTGTTTGACCACAACATCCTGGCCACAGCTGAGCTCAGCTCTCCTCCCGCTCCTGCCCGCCCCCCCCCCCCCCCCGGGCTGTTCCTGAATGGTCCTTTTCACTGACACTTATCAGTGAAAGGACCAATCCCCTTTCAGGACAGCCTTTTGAAAGAGGATTGATCCTTTCACTGACATGTGACAGTGAATGGACTAATGGGCAGTAAGTGAAGGCGTGAATGAGTTAATATTAAGTGCCTGACCCTTAATATTAATTTATTCACTCATTCAATCGGGCCAGAACTTGGGGATGCTGCTTTCTGTGATTCCTCCTACTGTATTGTGACGATTCTAATAGGAGGAATCACAGAAAGCAGGAATTTTTTTGTTGTTGGGCCCTTGAGTGCGGTATGATTCTGCTTTCTGTGGTTCCTCCTATTTAGTATTGCGACGATACTGATAGGAGGAATCATAGAAAGCAGGATCTTTTGTTGTTGTTGGGCCCTTGAGCGCGACATGCTTTAACACCTACTCTCAGGAAGACATTAAATTTGCTGCGTTGAAATGGGTGCCTTGGCCACGTAGCAATTTTTGGCATTGCAGGCTAATAACTAATAGACTCATCTACATGGAATTTGCATGTGACGAGCGCTATTGGACGCACTAATCCCCATACTGTATCGGGCTTAAGTCTAGAGCATCCAGTCGCGTGTTAAGTGGCATGCTGACCTGAGCGCCTGATACTGTGTCGGTCTGTTAGAATATTTACATTTATTTATTTAAATCTTTTATATACCGACATTCGTTTGCACATCACATCGGTTTACAGTGAAACAGATAGCTTAAAGATTTGGAATGAGAGGGAAATTAGAAAGTAATAAAAGTTACATTATAACATTTAAATTATAACATTTAAGGGTAGAAAAGTTATAGGTACAGGGTGCTGCTGGCAATACAACAATAATGCATTTTTATTTATATGGTGACAACATAGGGAAAAGTTAGGGGGAGGAACTTTGTACTGGAGTTAACTTATGAAGATTGGATTAGGGTGCTTGGTTGTATGGAGGGGGGGAGCTATGGAAAGGTCTTTGTGAAAAGCCAGGTTTTCAAAATTTTTTTTGAATGTTTGTGTGTTGGATTCAAGTCTTAGGTCTGGTGACATTGAGTTCCAGATGGTGGGGCCGGCGAGTGAGATGGTGGAGATGAAGTGTGTTAATTTGGGTGATGGTGTGAGTATAGTTCTGTTGTGAGCGGATCTGGTGCCTCTCCTAGGGGTTTGGAAGTGAAGTGAGGCGTTTAGCCAGTGCACGTTTTGGTTGTGCACGGTCTTGTGTATTATGGTTAGACTCTTGAAAAGGATTCTGAAGTGGATGGGGAGCCAGTGGAGGTCTTTTAGGATAGGGGTAATGTGATCATTTCTACGGGTGTTTGTGAGGACTCTAGCGGTGGCGTTTTGTAGCATTTGGAGGGGTTTGAGAGTTGAGACAGGGAGACCTAGTAGTATGGTGTTGCAGTAGTCAATTTTAGAGAAAATTATTGCTTGAAGGACTGTTCTGAAGTCATTTTGGTGAAGGAGGGGGTCTTTGTTTCTATAAACTCCACATTCTAAAAACTGTCTTTCATGGTTGTGTTTATGAATATTTTAAGGTTCAGTTCGCTGTCTAAGATGACGCCTAGATCTCTAATGTGTTGTGTGATCAGGTGTTTGGGAAGTGTGGGTTGGATGTTTAGGGGCTTTCCATTTAGTTTGTGGCTTATAAATAGGAGTTCAGTTTTGGAGGTATTTAGGGCAAGATTCAGTTGGGTGAGTAGCTGGTTGATGGTAGGTATCCCATAGTTGAATTGATTTGGGGATGGATTCAGTGATGGGTATTAGAATCGTCTGCATCGATAAAGTGTGTGAGTCCTAGGTCGGATAGAAGTTTGCAAATGGGCAGCATACAGATATTGAAAAGTGTGGATGATAAAGAGGAACCTTGGGGTACGCCGCGGGTAAGTCTGATGGGTTTGGATTCGTTATTGCCAATTTTTTACCTTGTATTGTCTGTTTTCAAGATAAGATCGAAACCAGAGTATGGCAGTGCCTGTTATGCCAATTTCGATGTCGATGAGGATTTTATGACTGATGGTGTCAGAGGCTGCTGAGATGTCTAGCATTGCTAGAATATAGGATTGACCTTTGTCTATTCCTTTGAGAACAGTGTCGGTGAGGGAGATTAGAAGTGTTTCCGCGCTGAAGAATTTGCGGAAACCGAATTGGGACTGGTATAGGATGTTGTGTTTCTCTAGGTGTTCAGTAAGTTGGGTGTTAGCCCAACTACTTGAAAAAGTAGTTGGGCTAAGAAGGGGAGAATGGATATGGGTCTGAAGTTTGCTGGTTCGGCAGGGTTTAGATGGGGTTTTTTTTTTTTTAGGATGGGTTTAACCATGGCTTGTTTTATTGTGGCTGGGATGTTTCCATGTGTAAGGGATGTGTTGATAATATCAGATAGGGGTTTGGCTACTATGTTTGGTATGGATTTTAGGTATTCAGTCGGGATTGCATCGGTGGGGTGCATTGCAGGATTTATTTTTTTTTTTTTATAATTTTTTCAATTTCTGAGGAGGAGGTGGTTTCGAAGGCATCTAAGATGGCATCGGGGTTTTTTTTGGAAGGACGGTTTTGTTTGTGTTGGTGGTTGGAAATTTAGTTTAGTGATTTTTATCATTGACATAATGGGCGAGGTCATTGGATTTGGATTCCTTGTCAGATAGAACTGGTTGGGATGTCTTAGTTAGGTCGGCTACGTATGAAAAGAGGGTTTTGGCATTGAATTGGAAGTCGTGAATTTTCTTACTGTAAAAGTGGTTTTAAGGAGAGTGGTTCTGTAATTGTGTGGAGCGAGTTTGTAAGTGGTCAGTAGGTTGGGGGTGGGGCTGTTGCGCCACTTCTTTTCCATGTTCCTTAGGGAGTGTGTTAGTTTTTTTTTAAATCGGGAGTGTACCAGGATTGTTTGTTGTTGTGTGCCGGGTTTATTTCTTTAGTTATTAGGGGACAGTATTTGCTTGCTAGGATGTTTGTGATGTTGTTCCATGTCGAGAGGGCAGAGCCTGTGCTAGTGAGGTCCAGATCGTTCAGTGCTTCTGGGAGGGATTCAATCAGGTCGCCTATGTTACAGGCTTTTCCGAATTGTATTGGGGGGAGAGATGGGGGTTTTGTTTATTGAGAGGTTTGCTTTTATGGTTGTGTGGTTGGACCATGGGACAGGAGTACAGGAGGGTGACTCTGAGTGTTGTATGAATGAATTTATGTCCTGCTTTGTGTGTGGGGGGAGTTTATGATTTGATTGAAACCCATGGCATTAAGTGTGGTAAGGAGGGCTTCGCTGTTGGGGGGGTTAGGGGGAGGGAGGCGACGTGTAAATTGAAATCACCTAGGATGATGGTTGGGATGTCAGTGTCTATGGTTTCGGAGATAAACTTGATTAGAGGGGAGGCTTTGTTTTCTAGGAGACCTGGCGGGAATGGTGGTAGTCCAAGGGTTTTCCATGGGTAAATGTTTGTTTACCCATGGAAAACTCCCTTTAAAGATTTCCCCAGCCCCTCCCCTGAGTGGGTAACAGGTTGCATGCTGTTCACACTGCATGTGCCTTTGTGCAAAAGAGGTGGGGACAAGTCAGGGAGTCAAAATAGGCAGATACCTTTTGTATGCAGAGATTTTCAAAGGGAAACTGCAAGCCCCAAAGGCAGGATCAAAATTGCCCTCAGTTTATGGAGAAAGTGTGATCTGTTGACCAGTGCAGAGAGCTTTAGGGACTTCTAGGTTTGAGGTCCAACCCTTGCACTAACTGCATGCCCAGAACAAGTGGCTGTACGTACCTGAACCTCTGTTTCCTCGCTGGGTGATGAAACTGATTCCCTGTACCTTGTGAGAACTGTCTAACAAAATTGATGAACATCACCCAACAGAACAATCTATCTGGACGGATATTGAAAATAGTCTCGTATTTAAGGTGTTCACTCTTTAAGTCATATCTTAGTTTGTTAATGTCTGCTATTGTCCGAACCCCTGGGCCCACCAGTAAGTTAGGCAAGGGTTGGTTTTCCAGAAAGTCGCAATTTTTAAAGTGAGCTGCTGACAGTAACTGCCCTATCAGGACTTTGTTAGAAACTGTAGTGGATAGCCCTGTACATCTGTGAGAACTTACATATTCTGTATGTGACTTGTCAGGCCTTCTGTACTTCACAGGCTAAACCTTTGCCTGTAAAGTTTGTTCATGCCTTTGATGTATGTTGAAAAACTTTAAAGAAAAAGAAAAACATGGTAGCTATCACAGGATTTGCTATGGAATAGTGTCAATCTGATGCGAGAGTTTCCTCCATCTCCCATGGCTTAGCTGAGCAGGTTTCTGGCTTAAGTGTGGTTTTACGGGTTTGTTCTCAGGCAAATATAGACCCCCGCCCCCCGGCCTGTATTCTGATTAAAGCTGGACTGTGTAAGTGTGTGTGGAGGGGGTGAAATTAAAAGGGAAGATAGCAGCCTGGCTAATGTCATACTGCTGGGTGCTGCAGCACCAGAAGCACTAGCTGAAGCCTCATGTTGGAGCTTAGGCGTGCCGTGGAGGCATCAAGAACCCTACGAGGGAAGACGATTGCCGGTATTTTGTGCGATCCTTACCAGCTAGAGGGCTGGAGTAGATAGAAGACTTCCTCTCAGCCCAGTGAGCGTGATGGGTTTGCTTCACACACTGGCGTGGGAGGGTTACACAGGGAGAAAAGGGGAAAAAAAACTGGATGGCAGAAGGGCGCGTGGAAGACAGAACAAGGGACTAGAACCAAGTAAAGAAACAGGAGATGCAACAGTAGAACGTCAGATGCACGGAGACAAAAATATAATGCATGGCTGGAGACCTTTCAGCTTTAGGATGATTACACTGGGTGCTTAAGGATGCTTACATACATACATGTACATACAGTGATCCAGATGGCACATGATTGTACAGATATTTGGCAGCATAATACAGCAGAAGCTGCAGAGGAAGTTTTTATCTAAATATGTCTGCCTCAAAGGGAGCTGATGACGTTTACCAGACTTGCGTTCAGTTATGGTCCTAATAGTGACACTCGGATGCAGTTCAAAACAGTTAAATGTTCTCATTTTGACTTTCCCACAGTAATTCCATTAGTCCTGTGTAGTTCTTGAGCACATGATTCACAAGGATAATAAACTGCTTTTTTCATGTTTTCTTATTGTATTAACTCTTGTGACTTGTTGATCTGGACAAAAAAAAAGCTTTCTCCAAAAAACAGTATGAGCTTCAAATCCACCACCACCATTATCCCTGACGAGCTCCTAGAAGGCTGTGTTAATTGAAAGAGGATGGAAGTCTGTAAAGATGCTCTGTTGGTGACTTTTCTAGTGCACTGCATCCCTCAGCAGGCACCAGAACACATTGCAGGCATGCCAGGCGCTTTCAATAAGTCTGGCACGGCATTTGTAGATGTGGCCGAGGTCATAGCCACCAGATGCTGGCTTACAAGTGAGGCTCACTGCAGGAGACGATAGTCCTTTTAAAGATTCTCTGAACTAAATCACAGAAGAGCCCAGTTGTGCATGCTTGGGTGTCGTAATTGAAAGCCCTCGGCAGTCGAGCTGCTTCTCTCGCCCTGCAGTGTGCCGACATTTCCCCTGAACTGTTAGAACATTGGTGGCATTTAGACGTTTCCTATCTTGATGAAATGTTGTATTTTTCCCTCACTGCACAATGTTTAGGGGGTAGAAAAAGGGTTCCAGGCAGCTCTAGAAAAGTTTAATTAAGACAATTGTATCCCTCTCTCAAGAAAATTAACTGTTATGTGGGTCTTCGAGCGCAGATGCTCTCTTACGACTTTTGGAATTGTGGCTGCATTTCCTCCGTGCACTGGCTTTCAGCTATAGAGTCAGAGATTGCCTTGTTAGTTTAATTAACAATCCACCACTGATTTATTTGTTGCAGATACCAGCACATTTTACACAGAAACCTGATTTATTTGGCTACTATTGCTGATTCTAGTCCAGTGAATGTGCAGAGGCCTCACCCAGCAGTGGACTGATGTTATAAGGTACTACATTTAGTCAGAGAAAGAGTCTCCTATTTTCTCTGCTGCTTCTTCAGTACATACTATTTACAGAATTAGTTTGCTAAATTAACCTTAAAGATTAGCAGAATTGTCTGTACACAATATATATATAGAGTGAATTATATGCCCGAGTCTTACATATGCACAGTTTTTGCTTATAGCTAAATATAATTACATTGTCTTCAGTAAAGAAGTATTTCAGTCTTGCACATTCAGCCTTTCAAGTCCCAAAAATTGTATTATAATAAATTGTAATGTCATTGGTTTACAACAGCAGCAAAAACAAGCACATAATGCCATGGTGCATGGTGATATAAGGACTGGTTATTTTGGTTCCCACTGCCTGCTTTACAGGGCTGTTTCTCCTGGCCTTGGTGACTTCCCACCCCCAGGTGAAATCCAGCCACCCGTTTCTGAAGGGTGCAATTCCAATGCAGGTTGCCCCTTTGGCAGGGAGCGCAGTGCAGGGGATGTCATGCCTTTTTTGGTAGATGAGAGTTTATTTTAGGAGGAGATGCGGTTTTGTTGGAATATTTTAATGAGTCACATGCCTCTTCCTAGTGAGGGTAGGCTGTACTGAGGATTTAATATTACGTTTAACAAGGAGCTGCACCCCTGCTCACTTAACATAAGAACATGCCATACTGGGTCAGACCAAGGGTCCATCAAGCCCAGCATCCTGTTTCCAACAGAGGCCAATCCAGGCCATAAGAACCTGGCAAGTACCCAAAAACTAAGTCTATTCCATGTAACCATTGCTAATGGCAGTGGCTATTCCATGTACGTACCAGGATCAGTCCAGACGGTGGGTTATGTCCCCCGTCCACCAGATGGAGTCAGAACAGAGCTCGAGGGCTTCGCCTCCTATACCAGCTCACCCTCTGCTGGAGCTCAGTATCTTTCTGACTCCAGCAGATGTGAGTTGGGGAAACAGTGCTTCCCCAGTCTGACAGGTTTTTGAGTCTCTTTCTACTTTTCTTTGAGTTCTACCTGTCTTTTGTTTGCTAGCTAACAATTTGGATCAAGTTAATTGAGAGAAAAAAAAAAAAAGTTTTTATTCTGTCAGTGATTTGAGGAGGCGTGCTTCTCTGTTCGGCCTCCTCCTGCAGTGTCACTTTCCTACGTTTGGGGTAAGTGTTATTTTCTGTGTGGTTTTTCTTGCAGCTTTTCTCTTCACTTGTCGGCGTTTGCCGGTACACCCGGCTCTCTCACGCGGTCCTTGACGGTCCTGTGGCCCGGCGAACGCTATCTCGGGCCTGGGCGCGCCGCTAGCGGTTTTTCCCACCGGCGCCTACGGATCTGTCAGGCGGGTTGTGTCGGCCTTTCGGCCCCCCCGCAGTGCGCTTCCTTTTTGGCCCCCCCCCCCCCCGAGGCGATTTCTCATAGCGGCTTCATGCCGCGCTTTTCCCGCTGCGAGACCTGCGGTGAGGCAGGGTCTCGTTTTTCAAAGGAGGGAGTTTGCCCGCGCTACCTCCCTGAAGGGGAAGGTGGTTCGCGTGGCTCGGGTTCGCGCCCAGCGCCCTCCTCACCACAGCCAGGGATGAGCGGGCCGGCCATGTCCTCGCCAATGGCGGGAACGGCGGCCATTTTGGAACGGGATTTTCCTTCAGAACACGCTCCGGAGGACACAGACGCAGTTCGGGGCGCCCCCCCGCCTGCACCGAAGCCCAGAGGAAGCTCTACCGGCCCGACCACCGCAAGGGGCCCCTGCGGCTGCGACTTCAGCCAGCCTGCCGTTTTTTTCCCCGGACTTCATTTTAAAGATGCACACGGCTTACCTGCAGGGCCTGACAGAGCCGGGGGGAGCCCCCTCGGGGCCTCCTGCTCCCAAAGTTCCCAAGCTCTCGTTTCGGGCCTCCGGGCCCCTGTCCTCGGCTGGGCCAGCCACAAGCTCCTCGGCTTTGCCATCCCAGCCTCGAGTGGCGGGAGCGGCTCCCCCTTTGGGCCCTGACCCTTCGGACCCTCCGGATCCGGCGCAATTGGAGGGGCAAACGGAGGGCGATGACCCGCGAGCCTTGCGGATCTTCCATAAGGAGGAACTAGAAGACCTGCTCCACCAGACCCTTCAAGAGCTAGATCTGGATCCTCCACCGGACCCCCCGGCGCCTGTGGCTCCGGCGGTCGCAACTTGCTCCAAGAAAGGGGACCCGGTCCTGGCCGCCCTTAGGCCTAGGGCTAAAGCTTTCCCGGTCCATGAGTCTTTTCTCCAGCTCCTCACGGGGGAATGGGACGTCCCTGAAGCGGCATTGAGGGTCACCTGGGCCATGGAAAAATTATATCCCTTGCCTGAGGATTTCTTAGATCTCATCCGTTTCCCTAAGGTAGACTCGGCGGTCTCAGCGGTGACTAAGCGAACTACGATCCCGGTGACGGGCGGGACGGCCCTACGGGACACACAGGACCGCAAATTGGAGACATTCCTCAAGAGGGTGTTTGAGGTTTCGGCCCTAGGGATGCGAGCTGTCATGTGCAGTTCTTTGACCCAGAGGGCTAGTCTGCTCTGGGTCCAGCAACTCCTGACGTCGCAACAGTTGCCTCCGGAAGAAGCAGCTCAGGCCGACAGCCTGGAATCTGCCATCGCTTACGGGGCGGATGCTCTGCATGACCTTTTTTGCGTTCTGTCCCGCTCCATGGTGTCGGTGGTGGCAGCTCGTCGCCTCCTGTGGCTCCGGAATTGGTCTGCGGACGCCTCCTCCAAATCGAGCCTGGGATCCCTTCCTTTTCGTGGGAAGTTTCTTTTTGGGAACGACCTGGATCAGATCATGAAGTCACTGGGGGAAAATGCAGTGCATCGTCTACCCGAAGATCGGCAGAGGCCTTATAGCCCGTTTGCCTCCACCAGAACCAGGGCTCGAGCACAGCGACGCTATAGATCCTACCGGCAGTCCAATCCTTGCACTGCTCCCAGTAGATCCCAACCGTGGTCGCGGTCCTTTCGTGGGCGGAGGCCCGCGAGAGAGGGCTTGGGCCAGGGGAACCCCCCCCCCGGCAAATCTACCCAATGATGCCAGACCGACCCACTCCTCCTGTCCGCCCATCGGGGGCCGACTCACAGATTTCGTCGAGGAGTGGGTGAAGATTACTTCAGATCAGTGGGTCCTGGACACCATCCAATACGGTTACGCCTTGGAATTTGTCCGTCTTCCTCGGGACAGATTTCTCTTCTCTCCGTGCGGCTCCGACCTCAAACGGATGGCGGTTCAACAGACACTAGACCGTCTGCAAGCCATAGAGGCTATCATTCCCGTTCCTTTCGCCGAGGTGGGCTCGGGCCATTTTTCCATCTACTTCGTGGTTCCCAAAAAGGACGGCTCGTTCCGGCCCATACTGGATCTGAAGGAAGTGAACCGCTCTCTGCGGGTCAGCCGATTCCGCATGGAGACGCTGTGTTCAGTGATTGCTGCGGTACACCAGGGGGAGTTTCTGGCTTCCCTGGATCTGACGGAGGCGTATCTGCACATTCCGATACGTCCGGACCACATACGCTACCTACGTTTCAAGATCCTCGGTCAGCACTTTCAGTTTCAGGCCCTACCCTTTGGGCTCGCAACGGCTCCGCGGACCTTCACCAAGATCATGGTGGTGGTGGCGGCGGCGGCCCTCCGGCGGGAGGGGATCTTAGTGCACCCCTACCTGGACGACTGGCTGGTGCGGGCGAAGTCCTTCTCGCATGGACAGGCCTCGGTGGCCAGAGTCTTGGAGATGCTTCGCTCTCTGGGCTGGGTTGTGAATCTCCCCAAGAGTTCCCTCGTCCCATTCCAACGCTTGGATTTTCTGGGGGCGACCTTCGACACTCAGCAAGGCATGGTCTTCCTGCGGGCGGACAAGGCACTCTCCTTGAGGGAGCACGTCCGTCAGTTCGTGTCTTTGTCGGAACCCACCGCTTGGAATTATCTACAGCTTCTGGGAGTGATGGCGTCCACCATCAACATGGTGCCCTGGGTGTTTGCTCATCTACGTCCACTGCAGGCGTCCCTGCTGTCGCGATGGAAACAGGTGTCACAGGAGTATCAGGTGGTTCTACCCCTCCCCCAGTCAGCTCGAGATAGTCTGGAGTGGTGGCTGGTCCCGGCTCACCTGGCCCGAGGCATCTCCCTCGACGTTCCCTCTTGGGTAATCGTGACCACCGACGCCAGCCTCGTGGGGTGGGGTGCGGTCTGCGAACGAAGCGCCACACAGGGGACGTGGTCCCCAGAGGAGGCGAGGTGGCCGATCAATCGTCTGGAGACCAGAGCAGTACGCCTCGCACTCCGACGTTTCCTCACCCTGATTCGGAACCGAGAGGTACGGGTTCTTTCGGACAACGCCACCACGGTGGCGTACATCAATCATCAAGGCGGGACGAGGAGCGAACAGGTCTCCGCCGAAACCACGCTCCTGATGGACTGGGCGGAACTTCATCTGGTTCGGCTCAAGGCCTCCCACATCGCCGGCGTGGACAACGTGCAAGCGGATTACCTGAGTCGTCAGCGGTCGGACCCCGGCGAATGGTCCCTTTCCGACGAGGCGATGACGCTCCTGGTTCGCCGTTGGGGAATGCCGCGACTGGACTTGATGGCGACCGCCCTCAACGCCAAGGCCCCTCGCTTCTTCAGTCGCAGAAGGGAGCGCGGCGCGGAGGGGGTGGATGCTCTAGCGCTGCCATGGCCGGCAGATCAACTGCTCTATGTTTTTCCTCCCTGGCCCTTAGTGGGCAAGATACTCCGCAGGATAGAAACTCACAGCGGTCCCGTGATTCTGGTAGCTCCGGAGTGGCCGCGTCGTCCTTGGTTTGCAGACCTGCTTCACATGGCAGTGGACGGACTGTTACGCCTGAGTCATCTTCCTCGGCTCCTGCAGCAGGGACCGGTATTTTTTTCGAGCAGGCAGCACTCTTTTGTCTTGCAGCTTGGCTTTTGAACGGCGCCGCCTCCGCCGACGAGGCTACCCGGAGGCGGTAATCTCTACGATGCTCCGGGCCCGCAAACCTTCTACCTCTGTTGCTTATGTGCGAGTGTGGAAGGTCTTCGAGGCCTGGTGTACCGATCATGGGGCCCGACCCACGGAGGCGTCGGTACCTCTGATCCTTCAATTTTTGCAGGACGGGCTGGATAAGGGTCTTGCATACAATTCCCTACGTGTGCAGGTAGCGGCCCTGAATGTTCTGGTCCAGACACCGGTCGCCCTGCCTCTCCAGGCGGATATCGCCCAATTCCTGAAGGGGGCCAAACATCTACGGCCGCCGGTCAGGGACCCTTGTCCGTCGTGGAGTCTTAACCTGGTTCTCTGGGCCCTAGCGGGCGCTCCTTTCGAACCTCTACAAGAGTCTTCGCTTAAAGACCTTACTATGAAGACAGTTTTTCTCGTGGCAATATGCTCTGCCCGTCGAATCTCGGAGCTGCAGGCTCTTTCCTGCAGGGAACCCTACCTTCGCATTTCGGAGGCGGGGATCTCGCTGCGTACAGTACCTTCCTTCCTCCCGAAGGTGGTCTCTTCGTTTCACGTGAATCAAGACGGTGGAACTCCTGGTGTTCTCTCCAGAGGAGTCGAGGTCTCTTCTTCACTTGGACGTCAAGCGAGTCTTACTCCACTACCTAGAGGTTACCAATGCCTTTCGGGTTTCCGATCATTTGTTTGTGCTCTGGTCGGGACCTAAGAAGGGCTCCTCGGCTTCAAAGACGACCATCGCCCGCTGGATCAAGGATGCCATCTCATCATCTTATATCGGGGCCGGTCGGGATCCGCCCAGGGGCGTTCGAGCTCATTCTACACACTCTCACGCAGCGTCTTGGGCGGAGTCTCGTGCCGTCTCCCCACAGGAAATTTGCTGGGCGGCGACGTGGAAGTCGCTGCATACCTTCGCTAAGCATTATCGCCTACACCTGGCGCCCTCGGCTCCTGGGCAATTTGGCGATCAGGTTCTCCGAGCAGGGCTCTCAGGGGCCCACCCATAGTAGGGAAGCTTTGGTACATCCCACCGTCTGGACTGATCCTGGTACGTACAGGGAAAAGAAAATTATTCCTTACCTGCTAATTTTTGTTCCTGTAGTACCATGGATCAGTCCAGACGCCCACCACGCTGGGATCTTGCGACCTGCTCGGATTCATTGTTATCTACTGTCTCTTCTTTCTTCTCTCTGGTTCTCTATCAGAGTTGTACAGCTCCTCACAAGTTGACGTTGGCGACCTCTTTTTGTTAGGTCATGCCTGTTTTATTGTTCTTGATGTTGACTTTCGTCAGGGTTTTGATCCAAATTGTTTTGTTATTGCTCTTTTGGGCTTTGTTATTCACGATACTGAGCTCCAGCAGAGGGTGAGCTGGTATAGGAGGCGGAGCCCTCGAGCTCTGTTCTGACTCCATCTGCTGGACGGGGGACATAACCCACCGTCTGGACTGATCCATGGTACTACAGGAACGAAAATTAGCAGGTAAGGAATAATTTTCTTTTCTCTAAGTGAACTTAATAGCAGGTAATGGACTTCTCCTCCAAGAACTTATCCAATCCTTTTTTAAACCCAGCTATACTAACTGCACTAACCACATCCTCTGGCAACAAATTCCAGAGCTTAATTGTGTGTTGAGTGAAAAAGAATTTTCTCCAATTAGTTTTAAATGTGCTACTTGCTAACTTCATAGAGTGCCCCCCAGTCCTATTATCTGAGAGAGTAAATAACTGATTCATATTTACCCATTCTAGACCTCTCATGATTTTAAACACCAACCCTGCCTGTGGACTCTGCTCTAGATTCCATGTTCATGCCTAGGTAGAAATTGCAAGCTTGGTAGGTAAAGTGACTAATGAAAGGAAGGGAAAAACACCATGCAGTGCCTCTGAAAATCTCTTATGTCATAAATACAATCAGAGGTATAATGATTATATTATCTAATTAACTTATGCTTCATTGTTAACAACACATGTTAAAAGATTTTTTACATGACATGCGGACCATTAACAGACCTTGTAAACCATCAATCTATATACATTGTCTCTGTACTATTGATCCATAAATCATGCAAATTATCAATAAAAACACACCACCCATTAAACCCTCATATACATGTATGCATTACCCTCCATTCACACATTATGCCTCACATACCATCCACACTACACATCCATCTAAAATCCAGTCACCAAGAGGAAAATATCCCCCATCACACATTAAAACTATGTTCCTGAATATGTTGAGGAACACTTACATGCTTTCAAGCAGTTAAATCAGCTTCTGTTCTCTATATATTTCTTCTGTTCTCAACTGCCTAAACTCCCGACGAGAGCCTCATTTCTCCCCACAGCAAGGGGCTTCATCAGGGAAACTGGTGAAAAAAATCCCATCTTAATTCACACAAACATGGTGGGTTCTAATACGTTCTTCAACTTCTTCAAACACCTTCAATGATTAATTATGTCTGAAAGGGTCCACTAGGCATCTACCCATCTGCTAATTCCCCATTCAACATCTGAACAAACAATTATTTCTACGATACCTCATCAAAGTTGAATTTCAGAAAGCTACGCAGTTGCACTGGGTACCGGTAATTTTTTGAATAAAAGTCAAAAGATATGCATGAAGGAACCTTTTAATGGGTTCCCATGAGGTATCATCGAAATAATTTTGTTCAGATGTTGAATGGGGAATTAGCAGATGGGTAGATGCCTAGTGGACCCTTTCAGACATAATTAATCATTGAAGGTGTTTGAAGAAGTTGAAGAACGTATTAGAACCCATCATGTTTGTGTGAATTAAGATGGGATTTTTTTCACCAGTTTCCCTGATGAAGCCCCTTGCTGTGGGGAGAAACGAGGCTCTCGTCGGGAGTTTAGGCAGTTGAGAACAGAAGAAATATATAGAGAACAGAAGCTGATTTAACTGCTTGAAAGCATGTAAGTGTTCCTCAACATATTCAGGAACATAGTTTTAATGTGTGATGGGGGATATTTTCCTCTTGGTGACTGGATTTTAGATGGATGTGTAGTGTGGATGGTATGTGAGGCATAAGGTGTGAATGGAGGGTAATGCATACATGTATATGAGGGTTTAATGGGTGGTGTGTTTTTATTGATAATTTGCATGATTTATGGATCAATATTACAGAGACAATGTATATAGATTGGTTTACAAGGTCTGTTAGTGGTCCGCATGTCATGTAAAAAATCTTTTAACGTATGTTGTTAACAATAAAGCATCAGTTAATTGCACAATATTCTCATTATACCTCTGATTGTATTTATGACATAATGAAAGGAAGGGGCAGAGAGAGTGGTAAAGAAGTCTCCATCCCATCTCTCCTGTTTTTTGTTTTTTTTCCCCTTTGTCTTGAGTGTGCATAGATCTTAAGGGAAGCTCAAAAAGAGAAAGTGCTGATTGAACAGCAGCTTCAAAAGGCGGGTTTTAGGACTCCATTAGCGGGTATCTTGTACTTGCTCTGCTGAGGCTGGGGGGAGGGGTAAGGATGTAGTTCAGAAGGCTTGGAAGGTTGGGTGGAGGTGGTATGTATGGTATTGGTGTGGGGGGGTGTATGCGTGCACACCCCCCCCCCCCCCACATCCCTCCTCTCACTTGTCTGTGTTGTGGCTGTGAGTGGTAGATGGGGGGGGGGGGGCGGGGGAACCCACACCACACCACACCACCACCTGCACTTTCACCCCCTCTCCCACTGCTCTCCCCATTCCCTCCCCTCCGTGTGTGTGCGGGCTGTGGAGGGGGGATGTGTTTGGGTTGTTGGAAGGTGAGAGTGAGGGGGTGTGTGTTAGAGGATGGGCTCTTTCCCCCTTGTAATCTGCCCTGTATGTGTGGGGGTGAGTGAAGTGTGTGAGGGAGGAGTGAGCTGGGGTCGATATAAGTGAATATTCGAAGGTATGTTGGGGAGTGGCTGGGCATGTCCTGTGTGTGTGTGTGTGGGGGGGGGGGGAGTTTGGGTAGATGAACATAAGGTTTTGTTCTGGTTTTAAATTTAGCTCTTGCCTTTTTTTGTTGGCTCAAGGCGAGTTTTATGCAGATTTAGTAGGCATTTTTTTGTCTCTAGAGGGCTTAGGACCCGAGTTAACAGAAGGCGAAGTGATTTGCATAAGGAGCAGCACTGTGGGATTTGAACTTCCCTGGTTGTCGGCCTTCTGCTCTAACCATTAGGCTGCTCCTTTATGAAACCCGCCGGCCCACGTATATGGATGACTATCTGAGGCTCCCTGAACATTCATCCACTCACGTCCTCCATTGCTTTGTTGGATGCTACTTGGGCACCATCACTCTGCTTATGACACGTGCAGTATTTCAAATGGCAAGGGGTAATATCCTAGAGTATGGACAAACTAGGGGTGGGGCACAGCGATTGTATTGCATGAGCTGTAGTATATAAAATCTTATGCACGCTTATTGCGTGCGATGCCAGATACCTTGTGAACATAATCTGGGCACAGTCAGCTAAAGCGGTGATAAACCTGAGTTCCTGTAGCCCAGGCACAGCCCCGCCTCCGCCTCCCTGGGCAGGCCATGTGTCCACGAGATTTCACTTTCATATGTGGGACCTTTTAGGGAGCGCTTCTTATCATTCACGGTACAGAGCTGGACAGGGTTGGGAGTTGCCGGCAGCATGGTTTGCACAGCTTTCAGATGCTCCTGCACTGCCACAGCTAGCAGCCCCGATTTTTCCCAGCAGGCTCTGAGCCTTGCAAAGCAAAAGTCCCTGAAAATTGTAAGAGCTCTTATTACTCACTTTTAGAACCTTTGAATCTTAGGATGTAGTGGATATGAGTTTCTTTTACACTTAAAATTTTGAGCTTACCTAGATAAGAAATCAATGCTGAAAAATGGTTTTATTAATAGCTCTTCCTTTAGTTTAAGCCAGTAGATGGCACTCAAATGTAGGCATCTTCAAAAGCACACAACATTAGAAATTCCCAAACTTGCCCTCACTTAGTCACAAATACTTTAAAGGGACTGTTGAACTGAAAGCATGCAGGCCAAAGTTTCTTAGCACGCTAAAGCAGTGCTCAAACATATTAGTACAGGGCTGGCTAACTTTGGACCGCAAGAGCAGTGCATGCAAACCTCGACCTAAAGGATGCATACACTCATATCGAGATCTTCCCCGATTGGAATTATCTCCAATTTGTGGTGGGAACACAGCACTTCCAGTACCGAGTTCCCATTCAGGCTTTCTTCTGACCCACGGGTCTTCACAAAATGCCTGGCTGTGGTGGCAGCGCACCTCTGCAGACTGGGAGTGTATGTCTTCCCGTATCTGGACAATTGGCTTGTCAAGAACACGTCTCAGGCAGGGGCCATCAGGTCCATATGCTTGATCATTCGGGTGGTGGAGTCACTAGGGTTCTTTCTTAACTACCCAAACTCCCATCTCAGCTTTTCATCTTAGTTGGACTTGATAGGAACCCAGCTAGACCAAGGCTTTTCTTCTCCACCAGAGGGCCCTCGCTGTGGCGACCATTGCGGCATTGTGGGCCTGTTGAGGCTGTGGTACATGTGGTACATGTTGAGGCTGTTTGGCCATATGGCCGTAATAGTCCATGTCACTCCCTTGGCACGTATACACATGTGCAGAGCCCAATGGATCCTGAGCTCACAGTGGCACCAGACCACTCAGAGCCTCCAGGATTGCATCTGAGTCACCACCTCTCTCCGTGACTCATTGTCCTGGTGGCATGTACTTTCCAATCTGGAACAGGGGATCTTGTTTTGGAGTCTCCCCTCGCAAATTGTCCTAACCACAGATGCATCGTCCTTGGTGGGGAGCTCATGTAGATGGGCTTGGTACCAGGGTCTTTGATCTACTCAGGAACTTTCTTGTCAAATCAACTTCTTGGAGCTTCGGGAGATCAGCTATGCACTATGGGCTTTCAGAGATCTGCTGGCGAACAAAGTTGATTTGATCCAGACTGACAACCAGGTAGCCATGTGGCATGTCAACAATCAGGGAGGCAAGGGATTGTACCTTCTGTGTCAGGAAGCGGTCCAGATCTGGTCTTGGGCCCTGTCCCACAGGATGGTGCTCCAGGGCCATGTACTGGGATGGAGAATGTGGTTGCAGACAGGCTGAGTTGAGTCTTCAGACCCTACCAGTGGTCCCCGGACCAGAGGGTAGTAAATCGGATATTCCGCCTCTGGGGGAGTCCAGACATAGATCTGTTCATGTCTCCCTGCAACAGGAAGGTAACTCGGTTCTGCTCCCTGTACAGGTTAGACTGCAAACCAGCCTCAGATGCTCTTGCCTGTCATTGGGGCCTGGGTCTTCTATATGTGTATCCTCTGATTCCCGTAGTGGCGAAGACTCTCTTGAAATTTCACGAGGACAGAGGGACTATGATCCTCATAGCCCCTCATTGGCAGAGACAAGTCTAGTTCCACGGTTGCAAGAGTTGTCCATCCGGAAACTGATCAGTCCGGGGATTTCCCTAGATCTCATCATGCAAGATCGAGGCAAGCTGTGGCACCCTAAACTCCAGGCCCTGTCACTTACAGCCTGCATGTTGAGAGGTTGATTCTGCAGCCGCTTGATCTTTCAGAAGATGTCTCGGGTCCTGGTGGCTTCTAGAAAGTCTTCCACTAGAAAGTCCTATGGACTGAAGAGGAGGAGGTTTTCCATGTGGTGTGAGCAGAAGGCCTTAGATCCATTCTTCTGCCCCATCCAACAAATGCTTGATTACTTTCTACAGCCATCTGAATCTGGCTTGAAAACTAACTCTGTTAGAGTTCATCTGAGTGCAATTGGCGTGTACCACCATGGTGTACGCCCATCTCTGTACAGACTATAGTTGTATGTTTCATGCGGGGCCTGCTTTAGTTTTTTTTTTTTTTTAACGTTTTATTTTATTACCAGACGACATACAAAGCCAAATTCAGTAAATTCTCAAGTTATACAAAGCAGAATACTATACAGTGTAACCCCCACGCCACACCCATAGACAGTCAGAATTATAAAATTCCCAGTATGGATCCCAGATCGTATCATAAAAGGACATATCTCAAAGCATATAGGTTAACATCTCTAATAAAGTAGCAGAACGAACCTGGGCGTGTCAGGTTTTCAAGACAGGAACTGATTTCCATTTCCATGTAATAGAAAAGTGAGCAGCATACAGCAGTTGCTTTATCAAGAGTTTTTTAAAAATTTCTCCAAAATTTGATCTCCCTATAACCTGAGGAGACATGGCTCGGGCGTTAGAGACAGGGAATAATTCACGATTTGCCCAATAAGCCGACCAACCCTCATCCAAAAAGCAGAGATATATGGACATCTCCGCCATGTGTGCAGATATGTGCCCTCTGCCCACAGCCTTGCCAATAGAGCGGTGACGCAGAGGCTGAAAATTTTGAGACAAACACTGGATATCTGTAGCTGCGCATGGTGAGCCTCACCATGATTTCTGCCCTCTTTGTACACAGAGAAGACGTATGTACTCTAGTCCAAATCCTCCAACTGTAACCCCAGCTCACTCGCTCACTCCATGCCTGGGTAATCGCTCGATACAGCACCGAGCATGCTTTCCGCCTAATTAGTCCCTTCATGAAAGCATTTTCCACTGGGGTGGGCTGTACCTAATTCCAACCTTCACTTCCCAGTTTGCCCAACACATTTTTTCAAATGATCATAGTATACTCGAGAATGATTTGAAATCTCAAATTCATCTTGCAACTCCACACAAGATTTGTCTGTTCTCTTCATACAGATAACCTGAGCAGAGTTCCGACTCCACCACTGCTTTAGCTTCAGGACTAAATATATGAATTGTTAGTGCTGGATTTTTCCAAACGGAAGAAAAGGCCAGGGGGGCCCTGACTCTTCATGCTCAACCCTTTGCACATCATCCTCCAAACTTTGATCATGCACGCAACCAGGGGGCAGTTACGGCATTGCTTGTTTACCCCCAGGAGAGAGAGATTTCTCTGTTATTAATGAGGCTAGATCCACCCCTTCAGCCAGGTTTCTCTCAATAGCGAACCATGGAGAGATTCGATCCTTATATAAGATGCAAATACCCCTACCAGTCTTGAAGCCCAAAAATATGCCTGCAGGTTTGGAAACGCCATATGTCCCCAATCATTGGGCCTCCACAAGGTACTTAATCTCACTTTTGCAGGTTTGCCATCCCATAAGAAGTCTAGAAGCTTAATGTTAACTGAGGCAAAGAAGCTATTTGGAGGAAAACAGGGCACATGTTGAAATAAACAGAACGAGGGGGGCTACAGGTGCATTTTGCCCTTATCGTTTGGTCCCCCCACATCAGCAGGAGGGACTTCTTAGTCACCTAATCTGACATAACTGCCACGTTTTGCCTGCACAGTCAAGGAGGTAAAGCTGCCAAAAAAATCTCGAGAGCGGTAGTGGGAGAGATCTGCGACTGCTCAGTGCGGGGGCATCATGTGACCCCCTTCCCCCCACCCCCCCTAAGGCCTCCTGCTGTGTCTTGGGACCTCAACATGGTGTTAGCTCAGCTGATGAAAGCTCCTTTTCAGGTCATATTTTTGGTGGCAGTCACTTCAGTGCTCCAGGCCTTAATGACTTAATCACCTTCTGTTAAATTTTATGATGACAGGGTGGTCTTGCGTACGTACCCAAAGTTTCTGTCTAAGGTGGTGAGGGATTTCTATTTTAACCAGTCAGTGGCCCTGCCAGTATTCTTTCCTAGGCCCCATTCGCACCAAGGCAAACGAGCACTGCACAGTTTGGACTGCAAGCAAGCCTCAGCCTTCTATCTGGAGCAGACAGAAGCCCATAGAAACTTTTTATTTCTTTTGATAAGAATAGGTTTGGCATTGCCGTTGCTAAACGGACACTATCGAATTGGCTAGCAGATTGCATCTCCTTCTGTTATGCCCAGGTGAGACTGCGTCTTGGGGGTCATGTCAAGGCTCATTCTGTCAGAGCCATGGCAGCGTCAATGGCCAACTTGTGAGTGGTTCCCGTGGAGATCTGCAAGGCTGCGACGTGAAGTTCACTCCACAATTTCAAATCACATTACTGTCTGGATAGAGATGGCTGACATCACAGTAGGCTCAGCCAGTCTTTTCTTTGGAACCTGTGTGAGGTGTAGAACCCAACTCTCCCACCCTAGGGCCTATTGTTTGGGTTCAGGCTGCCTCCCCCCTCTGTTCCTAATAGCTCCGGTGCTGTTGTGCCTGTTGGCTCTTGGTGAGGTGTCAGTGGGGTCCCCTTTTGTGTTGGAGAGCAGCCTGTAGCTAGGGATTCACCCTTGTGTGAAGACTACCATCCTGCTTGTCCTTGCAGAAAGCAGAATTGCTTACCTGTAACAGGTGTTCTCGGAGGACAGCAGGATGTTGGTCCTCACGAAACCCGCCCACCACCTCACAGAGTTGGGTTTCTCCTATTTTTTTTTTTTTTAATTTTTAATCATAATTCTATGTTAAGCATCTGAAAAGGGACCCCCTCATGGACGTGTGGTATAGGTCATGCTCAGTGTGCCTAGTCAAAGTTCTAGAAACTTTGACATAAGTTTTTCCCATCAGGGCTCCATCTGATTATGGAGCCCATATGTGAGGACTAATTTCCTGCTGACCTCGAAGAACACCTGTGACAGCTAAGCAACTCTGCTTTTTCCATACATTATATAGGATAATTGATTGGTACTAACACTTTATTAGCAATGATATTCATATATATTTATTTTTTTACCACAATTTCTGGCTTTCTTGCATTAAGCTTTTTATGGATTTCAATGGGAATGTCCTAGATGATTGCATTGCTTTTCTGGTAGGGCACTTTAGTATTTGTTGTATGCTGATCCATGTGAAACAGTGTAAATATTTTTGCTATTCCCACTTTTGGGAGAAAACCAGACCTGGACTGTTTATGGCTACAACAGCTGTCTTGCTGAGTGTACTATAAAAATATCAGATTAAATTTCATGACTTTTTCCACTGCTAGTATATAAATACTTTGCACAGAAGTCAGATTGAATAACTGCATTTTGATTTGTGTTTCCTAAGATCAAAATAACATCCTGTTTTTGTTTATTTTAGATCAGTGCCTTGTCTGCTTCTGGAGGAAACACTGAACACAGTTATCTTATAGTACTGACTGCAGCACAATTTACCCTTCCCCAGTGTAAACTATTAAAGTGATAATTGTATTTATTATTTGTAAGGTAATGTTCACTAATAAAAGTTTGCTACGACTTCTTAGCTTTTATATTTTTTATTCTTGCATTCCCAGAATTCCACATCCAAGTATCCTTTTTCATGCTGTGTTTTTTGGTTTTTTTTTTTAGCCTGCAGTTTTCTCCAGATCATTTGGAGCCAGGGCTGTGATCTTGGGGCCAATAAATCTTCACTTGCAATCAGCCAGGGATTTTCTTCCACTGTTTTATATTCTTTATCTGCTGTCCCCCCCAACATACCGAGTCTGGTCAATTCCTTTGATAGTTCTGGGCTAAGGCCAATGCACCAAAGCTCTTTCTAGAACCTATTTCTATGCTAGCCTCTACTCTGGCTTTTCCTCCTCCCAGTTCAAGTACCCCTGTTTATTGTAACTTTTCACTCTCTCCCTCTCTCCTAGCCTATTGTTCACGAAGTTGTTAATTTTAATGTTATTGCACCACTGTTTATTGTAAACCAATACGATATGATTGGTATCATGAGTGTCGGTATAAAAAAGACCTAAATAAATAAATAAATATAATCATGGGCCTTGAATCTGGCTAGTAGGGGTCACCCTTGAGCAATGGGTACAATTCCTGTCCCTCTGGGGGGAGAGAAGGGGGGGAATCTGTGAACATTGTTTCCACAAGAGCCCCTGACCCAGTCAACCTGGAGAATAAAGACCCATCTCAGGGCCTGAACCAGGAATGTGGCCATGTACAGCACTCCCACTGAGCTAGCGGGCTGCCCGGAACAGGCTGGTTTTAAACAATTGTTGTGGTCTTAAGAAAGATAAAATATAAGGGCCCAGCAGCTTCCAGCTGGTACTTTATCATTTGCCAAGCCAGCAAGGAGAGGGAAATTACATGGCCTGCCAGTCTCCTACTTGCTATACATTTAAATTTTGCAGGAAGGAGGGAAGCATTGTTGCTTTAAAAATGATTACTGCTGCAATCCTCTTTGAGAATCCAGAAGCAGGGTGAGTGATAAGGTTACTCCTTACTTATATAAAAAAAAAAAAGTTATAGGAGGTGAGGTGTCTTGGGGATAAATGAATAAGTGCTGGCACTCGAAACTGAGGTGACATCACTGAAGACCTTGAAAATAGGTCTGAGGGGCAATCTGCGCTTCATAGCTTTCCCTTGTACGTACCTGGATCAGTCCAGACTCCTGGGTTTATTCATCCTTGCCAGCAGATGGAGACAGAGAAAGTAAAACTGACACTGCTTTATATACACTGATGCCACCTGCAGTTCCTCAGTATTTCTCTGTCTCCAGCAGATGGTGGCTGATGCATAAACCTGCACTTTGGTCCAGTATTTTTTTCTTTTTGATTACTCTAAGCCTTCCTCCCAGGGATAGGGATCCCTCATGAGGAATCCCTACCCTGCTTGGTTGAGGCGGACGGGCTGGGGTTGGCAATGCTTTTGTACACCTGGTCAATGGGTTTAAGGCGGGGTGTCCAGATCCTTCCCCTTTCCAAGGTCACTTAGGTGGCTAGATTTGTTTTATTGGCTCACTTTTCCTCTCCTTTTATTAACTTGCTGAATTGAGCTAGACAGCTCTCTTCAGTATTAGGAGCAGGAAGTCAGTGTGAGGCTTTGGTTTTTCAGTGTATTTAAGTTTGTTTAAAAAACAAAAAAAACCTCAGTCTACGGAGAGGCAGGTAGGAGTAGCAAGGACGAGGACTCTCCATCCCCCCACCCCCTTTCATCGGCCAGTCTCTGTTTTTGTGCTTTTTCGTGCGGGTTTTTTCCTCCTGCTCCAGCGACGCATTGGTAAAGGGGGGTGGCCTGCTGCGTGTGTGGAGCGGCTCCCACTCTGCTGAATTGCCGCGGTTTATGTTCGGCCTGTACCTCGGGTGAAAAGGGACTCTCAAATCTCCCTCCCGCTGTCAAACAGAAAAATCACATCTGTACTGCCAGCTACAGATTGGAGCAGTGTAGCCCCAGTGCAGCCTCCCAATGCTATAATCGTGGGAACAGCAGCCATCTTGGATCCCCATCGGTCAGGCCTGCTCGTTCGGGGACCGCTGGCGGTTTCCCTCCTGCACTTTTCCCGGTTCTCCCGGGTCTTGTTGGGGGACAGGGGAATCATGAGGGCTATCGGGCAAAGTTCCATACCTGCGGTGAGGACAGCTTGAGACCCCAATTACACCCCTTCAGGCCGGCTCTGTTCACGCCCGACTTCATTCTTTTGATGCATAGAGCCTTTTTGGCCCAGCAGGAGGGATTTGGGTCCCACTGGGGCGGACAAGAACCTCCCGTGTTGTTTCCTGAGTCAGGATAGGGACCGGTTGGTCCAGGGCCATTGCAGCACACATCGACCGCCAGGGGCTGCATTTACCTAGTCTGGTGCCGGAGCGCAGGGCTAGGCAGCAGATTTGGACACAGGGGGGTGATGTCGACTCAGGGCCTGCAGCTGAGGGGGATGACCCCAAGATTCTCAGGTTCTGCAGGGAGGAACTGGCCCCTGCTCATTCCCCAAGTTTTGGAGGATCTGGGGCTCCAGCCTCCACTTGATGACCCTCGCAAAGATGGAGCGGATCCAGTCTTGGAGGGCATACGGAGCTCTCCTTCTGGGGTTTCCGTATCATGAGTCCATTAAAAAGATGGTGGACCAGGAGTGGGATAACCCGGATGCAGGATTGCGAGGTGGCAGGGCTGTGGCCAAGCTTTATACCTTGCGAGCACGAGCCTTGGAGCTTTTTGCACTCCCTAAGGTGGACGCTGTGGTCTCGGCCGTCACAAAGGCGACTTATCATCCTGGTTGCGAGGGCAGCGGTCTGAAGGGTGTTCAGGACCGCAAGCTGGAGGTCCATCTCAAACAGATTTTCAAGGTTTTGGCTTTGAATCGCTGTGCGGCTATCTGTTCCAGCTTCGTGCAGAGGGCATGCTTGTGCTGGGTGCAGCGTTTCCAGGAGACCCGGTGGTACACAAGTTGCTCAGGCGGACAGATTGGAAGCTGCAAGAACTTTTGTAGCGGATGCATTGTACAATGTGATTCAGATGTCTTCCCTCATTATGGGTGCTGCAGTTTCCGCAAGGCATCTTTTATGGCTCCGTAACTGGTCAGCGGATGTTTTGTCTAAGCTGGTGTCTCTGCTGTTCAATCCCAGCTGGTGTTTCTGCTGTTCAAAGGCAGACTTATTTGGTGAGGAGCTGGATCAGCTCGTGAAGCAATTAGGTGACACTAAGGTGCATAGATTGCCGGAGGACAAGCCTAAGGGCAGACAGAAATTTCCTCCACATTCGCGCTTTCGGGACAGTCAAAGGTCTCAGCAAGTGCAGGGCGCGTCAGCGTCACATAGGCCTTTTTCAGCTCACTGTCCGTCCTGGGGGCAGGCCTTTTTGAGGACGATGTCAGCCCTTCAGAATCCCCATCACTGGAGGATCCTCAAGTTCCAAATCGGCACAATGAAGTGAGGTCAGCCCACTCTGCAGTTCCTTTAAAGGCGGTCAGCTGGCTGGCTTCTATGAGGAGTGGGCCAGAATCACCCAGGATCAGTGGGTCCTCAGCGTCATAAGGGATGGTTACGCCTTAGAATTTGCTTGGCCCTTCCCTTGGCCCTTTTTTCATGATCTCCCCCCTGTGGCTCACTGCAGAAGCACCAGGCACTGCGGGAGATGGACAGGTTGCAGCGCTTGGGGGCCGGAGTTCCGGTGACTCCGGATGAACGCTGAACGGGTCGATATTCCATTTACTTTGTTGTCCCAAAGAAGGAGGGATCCTTTCGCCCCATTCTTGATTTGAAACGCGTGAATGCAGCATTGAAAGTCCCTCTATTTTGCATGGAAACGTTGCAATCTATGATAGCAGCCGTACGCACCCAGGAGTTCCTGGCGACGCTGGATTTGACGGAAACGCATCTTCACATTCCACTTCGGCAAGATCATCAACGCTACATGAGGTTCATGGTCTTAGGACAGCATTTCCAATTTCAGGCACTTCCGTTCAGCCTGGCCATGGCATCCCATACCTTCATCAAAGTCATGATAGTCCTAGCGGTGACGTTGCGGCATCAGGGAGTCCTTGTTCACCCTTATCTCGACGATTGCCTCATTCGGGCAAAGTCGGAGAGCAGTTGTTCCGCCGTACAGACAGTACTTCGGACTCTGCGGGCGCTAGGCTGGGTGGTGAACTTGACCAAGAGCCACTTAACCCCTCTCAAACTCTGGAGTATCTGGGGGCGCATTTCGACACAAGCTAAGGCAAGGTCTTTCTGATGCAGGAGAAGTGTGTACAAGTTACAGGCTCAGGTTCAGAGATTGTCACAGTTGCGTGTTCCCAGAGCTTGGGATTTGTTGCAGATCCTCGGTTTGACTTCCATGCTAGATTTGGTGCCTTGGGTCTTTGCTTATACGCGTCTGCTTCAGAGAGTTCTTCTCACTCAGTGGAGTCTGTTGTCTAGGAGTTTCACCAGCCTGTCATTCTCTTTTTCCTTCGGTGAGGGAAAGTCTGTCTTGGTGGCTGCAGACAACCCAGCCTCATGTGAGGGGTTGCATTGGAAGTCCCAGATTGGGTGATCCTGACTACCGATGCCAGTCTCTCTGAATGGGGCGCAGTATGCCAGATACAAGCGGCCCTGATCTAGCAATCGTTTGGAAGCCAGGCCGGTGCAGTTAGTTACTTGCTTTTCGACCTTTGGTTCAAGGGCGTTTGGTGCGAGTTCTTTTGGACAATGCGATGGCAGTAGCTTATATCAACAGACTGCACAAAGAGACATGCAGTAGCCCTGGAGGTACAGAAGATGATCCTTTGGGTGGAACAGAACCTGGTTCAAATAACGGCATCGCATATTGCTGGAATTGAAAATGTCCAAGCGGATTTTCTCAGTCGCACTATTCTCGATCCCAAAGAATGGGGGCTGCCTTCATGTCGATCTGATGATGATGTGCCACAATGCGAAGGCTCCTCGTTTTTTCAGCAGATGAAGGGAGTATGGCACTGAGGGCGTAGACGCTCTGGTGTTACCTTGACTGCAGGGAGGTCTTCTATGTTTCCCTCCCGGCTGCTGGTGGGAAAAGTCTTGCGGCGAACAGAGAGACATCCGGGGGAGGAGGTGCTAGTGGCCTCGCTGGCTGTGATTTGCAGATCTGATAAACCTCGAGGTAGAGGGTCCGTTGTGGCTCAGTCACCACCTACGGCAAGGTCCTGTGTTTTCCAACCAGGCAGATCACTTTTTTGTCTAGCGGCTTGGCTTTCAAGAGGAGGCGTTTGAGGGGTTACCAGGAGACGGTAATTACTACTCTTCTCCAGTTAAGACTGAAGTCCACCTCTTTATCTTACATCTGCATCTGGATAGTCTTTGAGTCCTGGGTTGTGGCTAAGGGCGTGTAGGCATTTCACGCTTCTCTGTCCTATGTCTTGTCTTTCCTTCAGGAAGGGTTAGTCAAGTACCTCACTTTCAACTCGCTTTGCGTCCAACTGGTGGCTTTGGCTTGTTTGAGAGGAAAGGTAGATGGTTACCACTTGTCTTCTCATCCTGAAGTGATCAGATTTATTAGAGGAGTCAAGAATTTGCACCCTCCTGAGAGGAGAGTTTGTCCTCCTTGGAACATATCTGTAGAGCCACCCTTAAGGATTTGACTCTAAAAGTTGTTTTCTTGGTAGCCATTTGCCATGTGAGGAGAATTTCGGAATTGCAAGCTCTCTCAGGTCGAGATCCATTCCTTCACATATCGGACATAGGTCTGTCTTTGCAGACAGTGCCATCCTTTCTCTCGAAAGTGGTATCAGCCTTCCATGTTAGTCAGTGGAGTTACTGGCCAGAGCTTCTGAAGCTAATGCTAGAGAGCTTAGGTTGCTGGATGGCCGTAGGGTATTGCTCCGCTATTTTAAAGTCACTAATTATTTTAGAACGTCTGATCATCTTTTTGTTTTGTGGAATGGTCCAAAGAAGGGTTCTCAGGCCTCTAAGACTACCATTGTGAGATGGCTTAAGGAGGCTATTGGAGCCACTTACATCCTTAAGGGTAAGTCAGTTCCAGAAGGCTTGATGGCCATTCCACTCGATCTCAGGTGACCTCTTGGAGAGAAGCTCGATTGGTTTCACCACAGGAAATTTGTAGAGTGGTGACTTGGAAGTCTCTGCCTACTTTTATGAGGCATTATCGGCTGGATGTGGGAGTCTCTTGGCGAGGGTGTTTTGTGAGGGGACCTTGCCAGCTCACACCCTGTGTAAGGGGCTTGGATACATCCCAGAAGTCTGGACTGATCTGGGTACATACAGGGAAAGGAAAATTTGGTTCCGAGCTGCTAACTTTCATTCCTGTAGTATTACGGATCAGTTCAGAACCTGCCTAGTTTAGGAGAGTGGTGAGTCGTCTGTTCATCTGTTGTATATTACAGATAAACTGATAAAATTTCTGCTATCTTAAAATGTTTTTGTGGTTTGTTGCATTTAGCTTGGGTACAGATTAATACTGAGGAACTGTAGGTGGCAGCAGTGTATATAAAGTAGTGTCAGTTTTACTTTCTCTGACTGCACCTGCTGCCATGGGTGAATAAACCCAGGAGCCTGGACTGAACCGTGGTACTACAGGAATAAAAATTTTCCTTTATGCTGTTGGAAACTTGGCTGCCACATTCACTTGCCCTAGGAACACAACACGGTGTACTTAGAATTGAACACACCCACAGATTATTGGCCAAGGCTTTGCAATGCAGCAAACCTCACTCTCTCCTTGCTAAATTTCTCAAGTTCACAACACAACTCAAGCAAGCCTATCACAAGCAGAGAAGGATAACAGGCAGGGGGCTCAGGTTTTCATTTTCCAAGACTACACAGTAGCAGTTTTAGCAAAGCTTTTCTGCCCTATGTGTGCACAACTAGCTGAGATCAACATCAAATTTGCCTGCAGTTGCAAGTGACATATGAAAAGAGATCCTTTGCCTGTGAATCTTTAAGCAGCAGATGCTTTCCTTCAAACTGTTGTACCTAAAACTGCAAGTAAAACAGTACATGGACAAGTTCACTTGCTATTTCAATGTGGTATCTATAAAGACTGATTTAGAAGGCTGTTTTGCCCCTTTACATAGGGGGGCAAGATGGCGGTGTGAGCCAGACTGGCTCAATCGCTCTGTTTCAACTTACTTTTTTTGCCTCCAAAATGCCATCCAAGCACAAAGGAAAGGTTTGAATCTACCCCCTCAGTTTCTCCCCTTCCATCTGGTCAGCGATTGATTACTAACCGCCTCTGGACCGGCTACCCGTAAGGCAGTGTTAAACCCTGCTGCAATAACTAGCCTTGATTGCCAATTCCCCACGTCAGATTGCGGCGCTGGGCTATGAGACTGCTCGGGGGGGTTGGGGGTCAGAGTGGAGCTCTGCCGATGGCACCCTTGCTTTGCCCGTCCTTGTCAGCAGGTATGGATATCTCTGAGGTGGCTGTGTGTCCTGCCACCTCCTCTCCAGCTGAGACAGAGAGAGCATGAGAGGGCTCCTGCAGAGTCAGCAAAAGGTGTGCCAGAGCTGGTTATCCATGGACCTTCGGCTGAGACTTTCCATCTTCCACCTAAGCCAGCTCTTGATGCCTTATGGGACCTTGATGCTGGGTTTGGCTGCTCTTTTGGCTGTAAGGTGAAGAATAAATACCTTAGTATGAAGGTAGACTCTATTGAGGTGAAGTGGGATGAGAAATATAGGGAATTACAGTGCCAGATAAGGGCCCTGGAGGCAGTTGTTTCTGAGACCCAATCCTGCAATGATAAATTGATTAAAGACTTTGGAAATTGCTCTAGGAGGCTGGAGTTTTTAGAGAACTATACTTGGCATATAAATCTCCAATTTTTGAATTTCCCAAAGGTTATAGGTGAAGACTCCTACTGAACGCTCAAAAACTATTTTCTAGAAATATTACAGTTCAAGGAAGGAAAACTTCCCTTTATAAATAAGTTATTTTTTGTACTAGCTTTGAATAAAGATAACATTTCAAGATCAAAGCCCTGAACCTATTGCTGATTTAACTCAATTCCTTGAGGATTCCAGAGATTTGGCCACTCGACTCTTGTTTCCTTTATTTTGGAACAAGAATTAAGCAAAGTAATGAAGAGATATTTTAAGAACATTGCTGTACCTTTTTATGGGCAGGTAATTCATATTTTTCCAGACTTTGCTCCACTTACCCAAGAACAAAGACATAATTTCCTTATTCTTTGACCTTAGACTACTTCATTAGGGTTTTCCTTTGTATTAAGGTATCCTTGCAATGTATAATCAGTTCCCAGACTGAATGCTTTATATCTTTTTTTTTCCCGAGCAACTTAAATCCTTCATTAACTCCAGAAGTCTATTGTCTTTCGCTCCTGGGAAATGTTTAGATTTAGATCCATGATATAAGGTAGCTGATTCCACCTTAAACATATTTCTTTGTAGTTTTGATTCCTATGTTTCTCCCATTATTATGCTACATCTACACTGAATTTCCTTTTGGGAAAATAACTTAATGGGATCCAATGTTCTTGTAAAAATATTTTGAGAAGTCATTTTGTTTTCTGAAGTAAGGTATTGTCTTGCTTGAATTGTTGAAATTAATAAAAATAAAATTATAAAAAAGAAGGCTGTTTAGCCATTATAAAGAGTAGTAGCACTATTGAATGTTTAAATCACCCAAATGTCCTTTGAAGAGCTGAGGTTGGGTCAGTTTGGATCACGAGTGTCATTGGTAAAGATGCCTGAGCAATCTAAAGACTAAAGGACAGACATGAAGAAAGGGTGCAGAGGATAACTTGCTGGTGCAGTAGTTACTACCATTGCTAGAAGACATGGCTATTACTACCCTTTACCAATAAGCCTCGATGCTTTTAATGCAACTGCAATATTGCTCCCCACTTAGATTTGGGGGGAAGAGGAATTGTATTCAAACAACCACCGAGGACCCTGACTTCTATGGTGTGGGGTACTGATACACAAGACAAGGGAAAAAAAGCACAGCACTGCTTCTTCAGCCAAGTCCTAAAGGAAATTAAGAAAGCATGCAGAGGATGGGACTGTCTCAAGGCAGTACTCCGGGGTAAACTCATAGCTAAAGGGGCCTTCTTTAAGAAACAAAAGCAGAAGGACAAAATGGAGACTATTCAGCAATTGCAAAGGCTGGAGCTTATACACTCCAGCACTGGGGATGCTCGCACCTTGAGGCAGATGGACCAACTGCGTATGCATTTGGTGGAAATAGAGGCGGCACAGGTAGCCTATCAATTAGAACGGGCAAAACAGCTTTTCTATAAAGGGGGGAATAAGGCGGGGAGAAATTTGGCACATAAGTTGAAGGCTAGACAAGCCCACCTTAATATAGTCAAGGTGAAAGATGAAAGGGGAGAAATTCTTACTTCCAACTCGGACATAAGGCAACGATTTACACGATTTTATTCAGAATTGTACGCCTCTAATTCTCATATTAGCCCGGAAGCAATAGATGACTATTTACAATCCATACCGCTTCCACAGGTATCGATGGACGACCAAAAATTCTTAACCCGTGATATCACGGCTGCAGAGGTTCTGTGGGCGATTCAATCCTTAAAAGTGGACAAGTCTCCAGGTTTGGACGGGTTTAATGCAGTTTTTTATAAAAAATGTGCTACCCTGTTGGTTCCCCCCCTGGTAAAATTATTTAACTCGCTGCAAGACCAGTGTTCCCTGTCTAGAGAGGCCAATTTGGCTGGAGTGACCCTGATAGGCAAGCCAGGGCGTGATCCCACGGTGTGTGGTTCTTACCGTCCCATCTCCTTGATAAATCTGGACATGAAACTCCTAGCGAAAATTCTGGCTCATCGGCTTAACACCTTTCTCCCTGCTTTGGTCCATTCCGAACAGTCTGGTTTTATTCCAGGGCGGATGGCTTCCGATAACGTACGTAAGGCCGTCGATGCTATGTGGTGGGCGAGATCCCAGAACATACCCATGACACTGTTAGCCATTGATGCCGAAAAGGCCTTTGATTTTGTACACTGGCCTTTCCTATTCCACACTTTGCGAAAGTTCAATTTAGGGGATAAATTTCTATGGTGGATTCGAAAATTGTATGAGGGGCCGACAGCCTGCTTAAAAATCAATGGAGGTTATTCCCCCCCATTTGCTGTTCAACAGGGGACCCGGCAGGGCTGCCCCCTATCTCCCCTCCTCTTTGCCCTTTTCTTGGAACCCTTTACGTTTCGGATCAGGAATAACAATAGCATATCGGGGGTACGGGTTGGTGAGTTCTCCTCCAAACTGTCCCTTTTTGCGGACGACTTACTGTTTACCCTTACAGACCCCATGACATCTCTACGGACCATTACCAAGGAACTTCAGGCTTTTAGTGCTGTTTCAGGTTTTTCCATTAATTGGGAAAAATCTGAACTTTTAAATATAACATTAGACCCAGGGATGGTGGCTCAGATTACGCAATGCTTTCCATTTCGATGGGCTAAGAAACAGTTAAAATACCTGGGGGTAAATCTAGGGTTGGGTACTGTCCTGTTTCAATCAAATTACCCGCCTTTAATGGCTAAAATATATAAAGATCTTGAGGAATGGGACAGTTATCATATATCCTGGTTGGGGAGACTGGCGGTCCTAAAAATGAATATTTTACCTAGACTGTTGTATTTGTTTCAAACCTTGCCTTTAGTAATCCCTCCTAAACTACTGGCCAAATGGCAAAAGCGGCTGAATAAATATCTCTGGAGGGGTAAGAAGTCCAGGATCGCCAAGGAGACTTTATATCTACCACGCTTACAGGGAGGTTTGGGAATGCCCAATCTCGCTAGGTATTTAGGGGCTGCTCAGCTTAAAGCAGCAGTTGACTGGCATAGTGCCCAGCGCTGTAAGCCTTGGGTGCAATTAGAGCAGGCGATACTAGGGACTCTGCCTATGGGTGCCTTACTGTGGCAAAAGCGGGCTTCCTGGTTGCCCGTGGTACACTTGCCTGAGTCAGTTGAGGCAACCCTTTCCATTTGGAATCAGTGGAAAAAAACCTTGGTGGGTGCGCAAACTTTTTTCCACAGTACATATTTATTTCATAATAAAGATTTTCGGCCAGCGGGGCACCCAAGGGCCTTTTCACATTGGATTACACAGGGTATAACCCAATTTGCACATATTTGGGCTCCAGGGGGGCTGATCCCATTTCCCTCTCTCAGAGACCGGTTCCAATTACCTATGGGGAATCAGTTTAAATACCTACAAGCCAGACATTACTTCCAAAGACACCAGGTAGAAGGTGAAATGACAAAGGGTATACCTTCCTTTGAAAATATGTGTCGCCATGCTGACAAGGTTGATAAACATATTTCCAACATCTATGGTTTATTAAGTGGTAGATTTAACATGTCGGCAACCCATATCAAAGCCTGGCAATCAGATTTACAATGTGAATGGACGGTTGAGGACTGGTTACGGGTGTTTCAGGGGTTGCGGAAAGGTTTAATATCAGCTAAGCATATCGAGAATGGATATAAACTGTTCTTCAGGTGGTACATTACACCTACTCATCTACAACATATTGTGCCGGGCTCTAATGGATTATGCTGGAAGCGATGCGGGGAAAAGGGGACCTTTTTCCATCTTTGGTGGGCGTGCCCCGAGATACACCAGCTGTTGTCCTTGGTTTCTGCATGGATTACAACAATCTTGAACATTAAGATTCAGTTGACCCCGTCGCAAGCGTTACTGAATGAAGACAGGAAAGATGGTTATAAATTTCATGACTACTTTATTAAATATGTGGTTACAGCAGCGAGATGTCTCATAGCACAATTTTGGAAGGACCCAAGGGTCCCAACATTACAGATGGTACAAGTTTCAGTCCGGAACATGCACAGCTTGGGGCGAATAACCGCTTACAAAAACAAGTCGCTACATACCTTTTATAAGACATGGGGATTATATGAACGATGGCAGCAAGTTTATTCTGGGTGAACGATGGCTTCACAGGCTTGGACAGTGTAAAACACATGGGCGTAGGGTCTGGTATAGCAAACTTGAGGGTCCCAGTGCGTTCTGGGACTTTGGAGGCCTGGTGGCCTAATTCTCTGACTGGAATGTCGAGATCAGCTTCTCTACTGTCAATTGTGCATTTTTCACCCTTTATCTTTGCATTGCTCTTTGTATTTTGAAAATGGTTGTACACCTCTATGGGGGGGGGGGGGGGGAGGGGAATCAGGGGTCTTATTCTTATAATGGCATTTACTGTTTCTATGGTATGTTCACAATACTTATGTGTGCTTTCTCATTGTTTTGATTCTAGAGGATTGTGTACAGGGTTTCCTATTATTGTAGGTGTTCTGAGCACTGCCTAGCACCAGATATCCAGCTGCGGCGTTGGCGGCTGGAAATTCCTGTTTACCTGAGCCAGCACTGATATGAGCCAGCACTGCCTAGCACCAGATATCCAGCTGCGGCGTTGGCTGGAAATTCCTGTTTACCTGAGCCAGCACTGAACTGTACTGCCATCTAAGCCAGCACTGAACTGTACTGCCATCTAGTGGGCCTTTTTAATCATGTACTGTATTAATAAGATGCTTGCAGTTGTATACTGCCTGCCTTAAGTTTCGTTTTTGTTACATTAGTTTCATTTCTGCTTTCTGACGTGTGATATACTCTGACTGTAAGCTACGCCTCTTTACCAGCATTACTGTATAAAAGTCAGCTCCCTAGGGGGAGTGGCATGCAGTTTTTCTGAGCACTAGCCAGGACTGCATCTTGCTAGCTAATAAAGTCTATCTTCTACGGACCGGTTATTTTCTGGGGTCTTTGTTCATACGGTAACAGTTGGCGAGCCAGCCAGGAGCTGAGTCCCTGGGGATAACGCTATATTTAGCCCCCCAAACGGTCCGGGAGATTTTGTGGCGGAGTGATCCCCCAGACTTACCTGGTGAGTGGCCACCGCTGAGTTCAGTGATCAGGTTTCTGTGGGGACCATTCCACGGAGATCCTCTGAGACCCTTGTGAGTGGTGGTCCGAGAAGACGACTTTCCTGACGACCTGGGAATCTGGAAGCCTGCAGGCGAGTATTGGGAATTTAGTCCGATCCCTTAACGGATCGAAGGGAGCCCTGATCAAGCTCCGCTGCATGGCCAAGTAGGAACGAGGTTCCGAACCCCCATAGCAGCTCTGGGAGGCACGGGTTTCCTGTTGTATGCAAGTGAGTGAATGGCCTCGCAGTTCTAAGCCGGGCGACCGCGCTTAGTCGGGGCGACTGTGATCCCACTGTGTCTGACGGACAAGGACCCCTTACCTGTCCGTCTTCCCTTTCCCCTCTCTGTCTGTCTTCTGTCCTGAGAGATACGATGGGCGGGAAGGAGTCCACTCCGTTAGACCTGATGGTGGAACACTTTAACGAAGTGTTCGACAAACAAATGTACGAAGTCAGGCATGATACAGCGATGTGCATATCAATGGCCCGGTCTGGGGCAGACCGTGGACTGGCCAGCAGAGGGAACTTTCGACTTCCAGACCGCTGCTAAAGTTCAGAATATTGTAATAATCGAAGGGAATCCGGGTTGCCCTGAGGATATACCCTACATAGATGCCTGGATCGCAGTCATTCTCGATCCCCCGTCGTGGGCTAAAACCTCGGTGGAGGGAGCTGCCCTAACTATGGTGGCTCACATAAAGAAGTCGAAAAACCGGAAGTTAAAAGACCGGAAGTTGGAAAACCGGATGAGGAGCGAACAGCCAGCCATCATGGCCGCCGTCGACGAGCAGACAGCAAACCGGAAGAGAAGCAGGAAGTCGGCCATCTTAACTACTGGAAAAGAATGTGAACGTGACTGCAGGAAGTCGGCCATCTTAACTACTGGAAAAGAATGTGAACGTGACTGCAGGAAGTCGGCCATCTTAACTACTGGAAAAGAATGTGACCAAGCCCTGCCGACAGCCCCTTGTCTATCTCCCGACAAGAAACCGGTCTGTGAAGGGGAAATGGAAGAACCCCCACCACCTCCATATGTCCCTCTGTATCCCCCTTTGTCCCTGCCAGTGCCCGTGGTTCAACCTCAATCCGCCCCGTCAACGAGCTCCGATAGAGAAGTCATCGGCCAGCAGGATTTGCCCCCCGGGACACTACCATCCCGAACTTCTTCTGAGGCAACCCCGTTACTTTCCTCACCAGTTTCTACGCACACCCGCAGTCATATTCAGTATCCTGACGTCTCGCCTGGACCCAGCCAATATAAGGGCCAGCCGTACCATGCATATGCGGTGAAGGAAATCCCACCCATTCACCAGATGCCGATTCGGCAAACTGCTACATTGGTTCCGAGGGTCCCTACCCAGGGGGACAACCGTGAACACCACACAGTCATTGGTTACACTTATATTCCGTTCTCCTCAGCTGACATGGTCAACTGGCAAACGCACGGACCAAAATATTCAGAAAAGCCGGAACAGATGATTGACTTCCTGGAAGGTATCTTCCTCGCACATAATCCGAACTGGTCGGATATTCGCCAACTCGCAGGTTTTCTCCTCACCACTGAGGAACGGAGACAAGTACAGGAGAATCTGGAAGCCGCTGCTCGAGGAACACTTCCCCGAGGACGAGACGAGGCAACCTGGTTAGAAGAACAGGTGCCAACGCGACCCCCTACCTGGGATCACAACACAGATAACGGAAGGGCATCCATCGCCCGTTACCAACGAGCCTTTCTGGACGCACTAAAAAGGGGAAAACGTAAAGTCGTGAACATGGGTAAGATCCAGGACGTGGTACAGAGAAGACAAGAAACTCCTGGTGAGTTCCTTGAACGCCTTATGGAATCATACAGGAAAAACAGTCCTTTTGACCCGGAAGTGCAGGCTAACCAGCCCATGATAGTGATGAGCTTTGTTAGTCAGTCATACCCTGATATCCGCCGGAAACTCCAGAAAACAGAAGGCTTCGAGGGAATGAACATCAGTCAACTGAAAGCAATAGCTGACAGGGTATTCGGGAATCGAGAGGAGGAAGAAAAGAAGGAAGATAAGCGGGAGACGGGGCGCCGAATGAAGGAAAGCGTCAGTCTCCTTGCTGCTGCGCTGGAAAGTACACAACTTGGTCAACGTGACCACCGACAACCACCCGGCAGGACCAGAGGAAGGGGCAGACCACCCAGGGGATCCAGGCCCCCCTTGGGGCAGAACCAATGTGCATACTGTAAGAAGGAAGGACACTGGAAGTCCGAATGTCCAGAGAAACAACCGCGAGGCGGAGATGAATATAGGTCACGGCAAGATAGGCAACGGAATACCGAATGGGAACTGAATTTGGATGAGATGCCCGGGGATGATGTGGGACGGGATTTATGACTAGAGCGAGAGAATACACTTCCCACTGACCCTTTGGTGGAAATCTGTGTGGGAAGCAGAAAATTCAAAGGATTACTGGATTCTGGAGCACAACGATCGGTAATGACTACAGCCATCACAACCCCCACATCCAGATGCATCTCTATTGTTGGAGCATCAGGAAAACCATTGGCAGCACCCATACTACAAAACCGACAAATCCGCATCGGGGGACAACTGGTGTCCCACCAATTCCTATACGTTCCAGGATGCCCAGTACCATTAATTGGGAGAGACCTTCTGTGTAAACTGCAGGCCACTCTGCAATTCGAGCCTTCTGGCAAGGTTACCGCTTCCTTTGCAAATACGCCTGTATCCTTAGTCTGTCCGATTCAAGAAGAATGGAGACTCCACCTCCCACTCGTCGCCGGGCCTGTAGATCACCGGTACGTAGAGGACGCACCCCGCAACAAGGAACGGAGAGAATTGATGAGTAGTGTACCTCAAGTCTGGGCCGAAAATAATCCCGGAGGTGTGGCCACTGATGCAGTCCCCTTGTGGATTGAAATGAAATCTGATGCCCAAATTGTCAATCAGCCTCAGTACCCCATTCCGTATTTGGCCAGACAAGCCATACAGACCCATCTAAAAAGGCTTCTCAAATTAGGCATTCTCAAACAGACCCGGTCAGCCTGGAACACACCTCTGTTGCCAGTCAAAAAGCCCGGTACCAGTGACTATCGGCCAGTGCAGGACTTAAGGAAGGTGAATAATCAGGTGGCGGATCTGGTAGCGCTGGTACCAAACCCGTATTCAATCCTGGCTCAAGTTTCCTCTAACTCCAAGTGGTACAGTGTCATTGATCTCAAAGATGCCTTTTTCTCAGTCCCCGTAGCGGAGACATGCCAGAAAATCTTTGCCTTCACCTGGGAGGATGCCCAGACCGGAGAAAAACATCAGTACACCTGGACTCGCTTACCCCAAGGGTTCAAGAATTCACCCACTCTGTTTGGAGAACAGCTGGCCAGAGATCTGAAGATGTACCAGGTCAATCATGGGTCCGTTGTGCAATATGTGGATGACCTTCTGATTTTCAGGGAAACATACCATGAATGTGCGGTATCGACCCTACACCTGCTAAAGACGCTTTACCTGAAGGGGTACCGTGCGAGTAAAAAGAAGGCGCAAATCTGTGAAGTGGAAGTCGAATATCTGGGATTCCGTCTCAGGGAAGGCACTCGCCGACTCGGAGTCTCCCGCACCAGTGCTATAAGAGATCAACCTGTACCCATCTGTAAAAAAGAACTCCGTGCATTTCTAGGAGCTGCGGGGTATTGCCGAATCTGGATTGCTAACTTCGCTCTCCTTGCACAGCCATTATATGACAAGTTGCGAGGCCCAGAGACCGAGTCCCAGCCTTTTGACTGGGAACCACAAGAACTAAAGCATCTTGATCAGATCAAGGAGGCCCTGTCCTCACCCCCTGCCTTGGGCCTACCTGATGTTACGAAATCATTCCACCTGTTCGTGGACGAGAAGAAGGGCCTGGCCCTTGGAGTACTGACGCAAATCTTCGGCTCATGGGAACGCCCTGTTGCATATCTGTCCAAAGGAATGGATAATGTTGCCAAGGGATGGCCCGGCTGTCTCCGAAGCATTGCTGCCGCATGCTTACTGATACCTGAAGCCGTCAAATTAACGTTCGGTCAGTCCTTGCAGGTAACCACCCCCCACACTATCAAGGGACTGCTTGAAACCCATGGGCCCAAGTGGATGACTAACTCACGACTTGTTAAGTATCAGGCTTTACTCTGTGAAACACCCGAAATTCAGATACAAGACAGTAGCAATCTGAACCCGGCCACACTCTTGCCGGCACCTGAACCTGTCATCCATGACTGTGGAGAAGTCATGGCTACCATCCACTCCAGCAGGCCTGACTTAAGGGACCAGCCCTGGCAAGGGGCCCTGACGTTATTCACCGACGGTAGCAGCCAGATAACTCATGGGATACGATCCGCTGGATATGCAATCGTATCCGAGGACGAAATCATCGAAGCCCAACCTCTACCTCCGGGGACATCTGCTCAAAAAGCTGAATTAATCGCCCTCACCCGAGCACTGCAGATAACTGAGGGAAAGACTGTTAATATCTATACAGACTCTAAATACGCCTTCCTCACAATCCAAGTCCATGGAGCCCTTTACAAAGAACGGGGATTTCTGACTGCGGAAGGCAAACAATTGGCAAATGCAGAAGAGGTACGCACGTTATTGGACGCAGTCTGGTTGCCCCGCAAAGTGGCTGTGATGCATTGCAAAGCGCATACCAGAAAGTCAGATCCTATAGCCCGAGGCAATCACAGAGCAGATGAGGCCGCAAAGAGGGCAGCTCAGGAACCGTTTCAGACGTCTCCGCTTGTCTGTCCACTACTCCAGTTCCCGACAGAAACTCCCATTTACGCATCTGATGAGACCAACTGGGCACAGAATGAAGGCCTTAATCAGCGAAACGGGTGGTGGCTCTTGCAGGATGGCCGAGTTTGGATACCAGAGAGCCTTGCATGGACAGTCGTAAAGGGAGCTCACGACCATACCCACCTCGGTCGTGACTCTCTCGCCAAACTGCTAGACAAAACCTACTATATCAATCGTATTACCTATTGGACCAAGCATGCTGCCAACAGATGTGTCACATGTGCTCGAAATAATCCCCGGTCCGGGCCGGGTCCGGCCCCAGGTCACATCCTACGGGGAACAAGCCCCTTCCAGATCTGCCAAATCGATTTCACTCACATGCCTCCGTCCAAAGGATACAAGACTATGCTAGTTACCGTCTGTACCTATACCGGCTGGGTTGAGGCTATCCCTACCCGAACAGAAACAGCCAAGGAAGTCACGGCTTTGCTCTTACACCTGATAATTCCTCGGTACGGTCTTCCCAGACAGATCAACTCAGATAATGGACCCGCCTTCACCAGCGAAGTCACCCAACAACTGAGCAAGGCCATAGGCCTCAATTGGCATCTGCACTGCACCTGGAGGCCACAAAGTAGTGGTTCTGTTGAACGGGCCAATAGATCCCTAAAAACTCAGCTAGCTAAACTATGTCAGGAAACCAAGTCCAAATGGCCTGATGCTCTGCCTCTGGCACTTCTACACATCAGGTGTACCCCCCGAAAATCCGGGCTTACCCCGTATGAAATGATGTATGCCCGGCCACCGCCCCTACCATCAATTCCTGATTCCCTGCACTTGCAAGGGGAGATTTCCCTGACTCGACAACTCAAGGGGCTTCACGAGACAGTCTCAGCTATCCGTACTCATGCCTGCGAAAATGAGCCCCTGATTCTGACCACCCCGACTCATAAGTTCCAGGTCGATGACTCTGTCTGGGTAAAGGAGTGGGACGACTCTGACTGTCTTCAGCCCCACTGGAGAGGGCCCTTCACTATACTACTGACCACCCCTACCGCTGTAAAAGTAACTGGCAACCCTTCTTGGATCCACTGGACCCGCGTTAAGCCTGCCTCCCCAGCCTCGCAGTGGCAAGTCACCTGCAACAGGGACTTGAAAATGACCATTCGTCGAAATCCGCGGAAACCCTCTGATCCCGCGGATACCTTCTCCACTGCCATCTGTGCCTTGTTTGGGAGGGGGGAACCCACTTAAGGGTTGTCATACCTCGGTTCAGAGCAGATACTGTTTTCACACCTGTCCTCTCTTTATCTCTCACAATACAGGCGCATCCATTACGCATGCAGAACTTATCTGAAATCCCTTGGAAGTGGGGTGTTTGTGCTCTCGTCTTCGCCTGTTTAACAGTCATCTGCCCATCTGATCAACCCTGGAAATGGTGTATTTGCGCACTATTCATCCTCATCTCAGCTCTTCTGTATCTTGTCTTGAACATCTTCCGCCCGATGGGTACCACCTCCTGACTTTCATGGTACGCCTAGCTCACGTTCCGGTGCAGACCTGGTCTGGCAACTTCGACTGGACTTCACCCTTTTCCTCTTGGTTCTCCTCCATTCCGGGTATCAAGGACTTACTGGTCCCTCTACTTTTGTTCTTCGCCTCCTGTATTATTATTCCTATTTGTCTCCCTCTATTTCTCAGACACCTCCGTTCCATGATGGAATCGATCGCTGACAGGAGGGCTGCAGCTCATATCATGATGCTCAACAGTTACACTGCGATTCCTACCGACGAGCCCCCAGGATCCGAGCCCCCAGATTCCGACTGTGAGGACACTGATACATCTCCCTGATTACGTTCATTACTTAGGACGGACCACTGTGCCATCATGGTTAAGCCCGGCTACAAAGGGGGGGGGCTCCTCTAGGGACCCCTCGTCTCAAACCGGTGAAGCAACCTACGGCCTGATGGCACCTTAGGGTCCGACTATCTGCCTTGTTCTAACTTGTCTACGCTTGCCTTACAGATTCTACCTCGTGTATTGATACTTACGCCTTCTCTGCGAAGTTGAAGTATCAAAGGGGGGATTGTAGGTGTTCTGAGCACTGCCTAGCACCAGATATCCAGCTGCGGCGTTGGCGGCTGGAAATTCCTGTTTACCTGAGCCAGCACTGATATGAGCCAGCACTGCCTAGCACCAGATATCCAGCTGCGGCGTTGGCTGGAAATTCCTGTTTACCTGAGCCAGCACTGAACTGTACTGCCATCTAAGCCAGCACTGAACTGTACTGCCATCTAGTGGGCCTTTTTAATCATGTACTGTATTAATAAGATGCTTGCAGCTGTATACTGCCTGCCTTAAGTTTCGTTTTTGTTACATTAGTTTCATTTCTGCTTTCTGACGTGTGATATACTCTGACTGTAAGCTACGCCTCTTTACCAGCATTACTGTATAAAAGTCAGCTCCCTAGGGGGAGTGGCATGCAGTTTTTCTGAGCACTAGCCAGGACTGCATCTTGCTAGCTAATAAAGTCTATCTTCTACGGACCGGTTATTTTCTGGGGTCTTTGTTCATACGGTAACATTATTGCCAATAAAAGATTTAAATATAAAAAATAAAAAAAAAGAAAGCATGCCGAGTGGTAACCTGCTGGTGCAGCAGTTCCTTCCCTTAGCAGAATGCTGGAGATTACTGTACTTAACCAATAAGCCTTGATGCTTTTAATGTAACTGCAACATTTTGCTCCCTGCTTTAGACAGACAACGGGAGGAAAGGGGAATTGGATTTAAACAACCAAGGGGGCCCAGTCATCATGGTCTGGGGCAGCGGTTCTCAACCAGTGTGTCACCACACTTCTCTGTCCCCCACTGACCCAGCTGCTCCCCCTACCCTAGTGAAATGGGTCCTCCACCGGGCTTAAAAGGCTGATAGGCCGGGTGGAACGCAGTAGGACAGCTGGAGTCAGCGGCACCTGCATGCTCTCTTCTCCCCCTCCCCCCCCGTCATGGCCCGGAAAAGGAAGTGGTGAGCAGGAGGTGCATGTGCTGGAAGAAGAGGCCAAAGCTATTGTCATGTCGGCCATCCTTGTCCAAACAGTAGTGAGCAGTGAACTTGTAGAGAGAATATCCACCTCGCTGACGTGTAGATTTCAGCAACAGAAACTGCTTACAAGTGAGCTGTGGAAGCTGCCATGGCTCTCACAGATGAGCCTTATCACAGCCTCCAAGCTGAAGGCTCACCGGCGCAGAGCAGAAGAAAATACAATCTGCCAGCCAGTTTGACAGCATTTGCTTGGTCACCGCAATTCCCAATCTATTCTTATCGAAAGAGATGAAGAGTTGCATGGACTGCCAGTGTGCTGCTGTGTGCTCGATAGAAAGCTAAGGCCCTCTTGCAATCCAAACTGTGCAGAGCCTGTTCGCCCTGGTGTGAATGAGGCCTTGGAAAGAAGGATTGACAGATGAAAATCAGTCACCACCTTAGGCAGGAACTTAGAGTGGTCCTGCATACTCGCTCCATCGTGAAAGAATTTTGTGTAGGGTGGATAAGTCACCAACTCCAGAAGCTCACTAACGCTGTGTGCCAAAGTGATTGCAACCAGGAAAAGAACTTTCCAGGTCAGGTACCTCAGATCGCAGGAGCACAGAGGCTCGAAAGCATTTCGCATGAGCCGAGCCAATACAACGTTGAGGTCCCACGACAATGGGAGGCTGCAAGGGAGGCTTCAGCTGAAGAAAATCCCGCATAAACCGCCTCACTACAGGCTGCACAGAGATGGGCGTACTGCTAACTCCCTGGTGATAAGCACTGATGGCACTCAGAATTGGTCTTGAAGTCAGCCTCCTAAAGGTGCCACAAATAATCGAGCAACTTTGGAGTAGAACAGGCAAATGGATCCAAGCTGTGACCTGCATACCAGACTGAAAACCTCCGTCACTTCAGACTGTAAGACTTTCTGGTGGAAGGCATTCAGGAAGCTACCAGTAGCTGAGACACATCATCAGAGGCGCCTAGGGGCCCGCAGACAAAAGTTTTCCGTGCCGGACTCCATCTGATGATGTCACCCACAGGCGAGGACCTCCAGCCTGCTTGTCCTAGGAGAATTTGATTTTGTAATACAGGTATCCTTTATGTGTTTATCTTCTACTAGATATTTGATATTTTTTTAAAAATATCACATGATGTGAGATATCCTCTTATGTACAGCACCTTTCTTCCCCTACAGCTCTGCTTTGTTTCATGTCAGGAATCGCTCACTCTCTTTTAGGAAACCGCTAAGGTCATTTTGAGGGGAGATGTGTTATACCATTACAAAGAAAAAGGCCCTGATGGGTGAGACAATATGCAATGACAGTTAAGTTTGGCAAAAAAAAGAAAAAGGCATTTGAAATGAGATCCACTGTTGCTAAGGATACATTTGTAGCAGCCCAATACTCTTGCAAAGGGTAAAGAAAGGTCTACTGTACTACAAATGTAAATAAATATTTCCATTTCAGCAATAAATCAGGGAGCATGCTAGCTAATCTGACTAAAAGCTGGACAGAGCCAACATTTCTCTACACCAGAGCTTTCCAAAGTGTGTGTCGCAACACTTTGGTGTGTCGCCTGAGGTGTGCCGGTGTGTCGCGCAAGCCCGGTGCACGTGACACACCGGCAAGTGGGAGCCAATGCGGCCGCCGGTGGAGCTCATCCCACTGGCGGCTGAGCAGCGAAGAATTGTTGTGTTGTGTGCCGCAGACACACAGCTGGAAGATCGGTAAGGCCGTGGTGAGTTCACGTCACCACGGCCCGAAGAAAAAGGGCATGTCTAAACGTGCAGGTGCTCTGCCTCCTTCCTGCCCACGCGGCCCCGGAAGAAAAATGTTGCCGGAGCCGCATGGGCAGGAAGGAGATGAAGCAGCCGCGTGCAGAAGAGGAGCCGCGTTGTTGCAGCGGGCGAGAAGAGGCCCGGTAGCAGGGCCCCCACCGTGGATCGGATCAGCCCGAGAAGATCAGGGCCGCTACAGAGCTGATCCTGCAGCGACCCGTGAAGAGGAGGCCCAGAGGTAAGAGAGAGGCTGAGGGCCCGTAGAGTGCGTGTATTAGCTGAGTTGAGAGATTGGGTGCCTGTATGAGCTGAGCTGAGTTGAGAGATTGGGTGCCTGTATGAGCTGAGTTGAGAGATTGTGTGCGTGTATGAGATGAGTTGAGAGATTGGGTGCCTGTGTGAGTTGAGAGATTGGGTGTGGGAGTGAGGATCTCAATGTTTGCAGAGACAGCATGTGAGAGCCTGTGTGTGTGTGAGAGAGAGACAGCATGTGACAGTGAGAGCCTGTGCATGAGCAAGACAGCATGTGGGAGTGAGAGAGAGCCTGGGTGTGTGAGTCAGACAGCAAGTGCAAGAGAGAGACTGTGTATGAATGATTGTATGAGAGAGAGAGCATGTGAGAGTGAGAGCCTGTGTGTGTGTGTGTGAGAGAGAGAGAAAGCATGTGAGAATGAGAACCTGACTGTATGTTTGAGGGAAGAAGATAGATGGAGAGAAAAGAAATAGAAAAAAAGACAATATGAAATGAATTGGCAAAAAAATAAGAAAGGGGAGGTGGAACAAAAAAGCCTGGGACCAACCAATTAGAAAACTAAGATCAGACAGCAAAGGTAAAAAAAAAAGAAGAAATAAATTACTTTTTACTGATTGGCACATGTAATCTTTGTTAATGTCAAGAGTAGCACTTTCTCTATGCGGATCTCACAATGTACGAGATCAACATGGAGGAACTGGAAACCCACAGGGCCTGCACAGAGGAGGCAGCAGAATGGGCTTCAGTGCCAATAGCAGCAATCAGAGCCTCCCCAATAGCCATGCGGCATCAGTGGCAGCAGAGGAATGAGAGAGGCTCCGAGGTTGCTGGCAAAAGAAAGAGAGGGGGTGTGCCTTTAGTGTGTGCATGTGTATGAATGGGTGCCTGCCTGGGGGTGTATGTGTGTGAATGGATGGGTGCCTGCCTGGGGCATGGTGAGGGAGTGGTGTGAAAATGAATGGGTGCCTGCCTGGGGCATGGTGAGGGAGTGGTGTGAAAATGAATGGGAGTCTGCCTGGGGGTCAGTTTTAGTGTGTGAGAATGACTGGGAGCTTGTCTGGGTGTGTGTGTTTGTGTGTATGTGAGGGAGCCAGAGAGAGTGTGTATGAGAAAATCCAGGGGAGTAAGAGTTTGTGTGTGGGGTGTGTGTGGAGGGGGAGAGAGTGTCTTAGAGCCTGAGAGTGTGTCCGTGTCTGTGAGAGCGAGAGGTTATGGTGGGTATAAGAGCATGAATGTGTATGTATGTGACAGTGTATGTGTGAGAGAGAATGGACATGTGAGTCTGTGTGAGAGAGGATAACCTCTGGGAAATTGTATATGATTTTAATTAATAGAAATTCTATTTATCAGTAGTTTTAAAATATTCTTTTATTAGTATGGTTTTACTATTATAACTGATGCTTTATGTTTCTTGATTTTGTTTGTTTTATGAGGAATGGTGGTTCTGTTTTTCCATTGTTAATACACAGAGTCTGGCTTCTTGGAGTTTCCATTTCAGTTTTTGTCTAATTTGTGCTCCTTTATTTTGTATTCTGTATTTGGTGAGGGTCTGTCTCTGCTCTGTGTGTGTGACCATGATGAGAGATTCTGCTAGCATAGGGATCTATAGCAATCGGGTTTGTTTTGTTTCCTCAATAGGTGGTGTATTGGTATTCTAGGACCCAGTGTAATATTTACCCATGCTTTTTCACAGGTAGGGTTATTGTTGTTTGAGTCCTTGGTGTTATTACTGTTATGTTACAATGGGATTGCAGTATAGATTTTGAGTGTCTTTTTTGCGAGGTTTTATTTTAGTTCACAATGTGCCTGGCAGTGGAAGGTGTTTGTGCTGCTGTTACTGTGAGGTGACACCAGCATTTGAAAATATCTTTTAGTATGATGAGCTGTAAGGGAAACATCCAAGCTCCATTGTTTGGGGGAATTTCAGTGGATGCACAGAGTTACAGAACTGGAGGTGCAGGATTTATATTGACATTCTGTCCCTTCCTATAAATTCCAGATTTCACTCTCATAGCCATATAGAATTAGTTGAATGAGGCTATCAAATAATTATATAGTGTGAAACTGGCCAGCTTTTTAAAATTATGCAGAAGACCCTTTGGACTTTTTTATTAACACCAAATATTCAAAAGCTGTGTTCATCCCATCAAGCTCATATATCTCATTAAAGAGGTAAATTGAATAACACAATAACTTTGTTTTATTATTGTTACTCATAAATTATAACAATAACATTAATCTTGGAATATTATATATTTTTAATATAAACGAAAGGTTTTCACAAGATATGTTGTGTTGTGAAACATTTTATTATGTATATATTTAAGGAAACATACATAAATTGTCGAAATACATTTCGTTCATTTAACCTTTAACCTCCGGTTTGCTTGTAGACTAATTACTGTGTCCCGAAATTATGTTTGTCTAAAAAGTGTGTCACCAACGTGAAAAGTTTGGAAAGCTCTGCTCTACACCATGAGGAGTATTCTAAGGAAATTTGATAAACTTTAATAAAGAACTTGGTGAAAGATTTCAAACATATTAAAATGTGTACACTGATATTCCAAACAACGTGGAAAACAAAGGAATATCTGGCTTTAGCAGGGTCTTAAATTAATGCTAGAACAGGTGACTAAAGTGAATGTGCCAATTCAGCTGCAAGAGAATCTGAAGGGATCCAGCAAGCAAAATTGCTTGAAGACAGCCAGGGCCTGACAGATACTCAGCTGAATTTTACAAGATCTTGCTTAATCAACTTCTCCTTCTCCTGGGGAAGATGTTTGAAAAGTTGATCGACATTGGACATTTCCCCTTTCCAAACTATTGCTGTCCTATCAAAACCAGAGAGGGATCCGGTACTCCTGGAATCATGCAGACTTATTTCTCTGCTAAACTTTGATTTGACGCTTTTAGCTGATAGATTGAGACAAATGCTGCCTGAGCCATAGGACATGCCCAAGCTGGCTTTGTCAAGGGTAGATATTCTTTATTAAATGTATGCAGAATTTACTCCTGGGGAATTCTGCGCACAAAAACTGAAAATTCTGCAAACTTTATATTGGTCAAAATAACACAATTTACATGACAGTCTTTAAGTAATTAACTTTTTTCTGTAATAATTTAAAATGTATTACTTAAAGTTGCAGAATTTTAAATATTTTGAGCTGAATTTCCCTAGAAATTCACTGTAAGAGTGTCCCTTCCACATACACACATCCTCATACAGGCTCCCTCACTCACACACATCCCCTCATACAGGGCCCTTTCTCTTGCATACACACCCACACAAGCTCCCTCCTCTTTCACACATACATCCTCACACAGGCTATGTCTCTCTCACACAGCCCTTCACTCAGGCTCTGTCTCACACATACACAATCCCTTCACACAGACTAGCACCCTCACATACACATAATCCCTTTTTCATACACACAAGCTCCCAATCTCTCTCACACTCACTCCTTCACAATCTCCTCACTCTGAAACCCATACTCAAGCATCCCCTCAGCCCCCATCTTTTACCTCCCATGCTCTCTCACATCCTCCTGCTCTGTCACCATCCCCTCCCCCATACCCCTCCCTTCATATAGGCTCCCTCTCTGAAACCCACACTCAAGTATCCCCCCACTCCCCCTCTTACCAATGAAGATATCTCACACCCACCCCCACTCCTCTCACACACACACACATTCTCTCTCACCGGCATCCCCCTCCCCTCATATAGGCTCCCTTTCTCTGAAACTCACACTCAAGCATCCCCCCATTCCCCCTCTTTCCAACCAAGCTGTGTCTCACCCTCCCCCACACCCTCTCCTCTCTCACACCCACATTTTCTCTCACCAGCACCCCCTCCCCTCATATAGGCTCCCTCTCTGAAACCCACACTCAAGCATCCCCCCCACCTACCTTCTCTTACCTCCCATGCTCTCTCTCACCCTCCCCTCCTCTCTCTGACACACATTCTCTCTCACTGGCATGCCGCAGGACGCGCTCTGTTTGCGACGAAAACGAAGCAGGTTTTCGTCGCGCCGTTTGCATCAAAAAGGGAAGGCCCCTGTGTGCTGCGGGATGCGCTCCGTTTGCGGTGAAGATGAAAGCCCGGTGCGCCATTCGCGGCACACGGGGGTCTTCCCTTTTTGCTGTGAACGGCATGCCAGGCCTTCATCTTCGCTGGTAGAGTGAACTTATTTCAAATTATGATCCTGCCCAAGTCATTATACATGTTTCAAATAATTCTAATTTAATGAAAAAGACAAAGCTTGAGGGACTGCACCAATTTCTGTGGCACTGGGGAAAACCATTGCTCTTTCCACATTAATAAAGACATGGGTCAAAGGCAGGATGGGTCTTGCTAATGTGAAATTACATAAATTAGCCTGCAACCCCAGACATTTGGTTACTTGGGTTAATGGGCACTTGCTATTACACCCCTTTGGTATTGGGAAAAAAAAAAGATTGTTTTCCCATTTGACCTTTCATACATCATATATACTATCCTCATTGTACTATCAGCTAATATTCAAGGCAGCATATTGTTTGCTCCAGCCTTAAAAAACCTGGCAATGGTTTTGTATCAGTGTACATCTGCAATACAGAATACCACATTTTTTACCTGGGAATCACAGCGTTTTTTGTTTTTTTTACTAGTTGGAATGCTAAGGGACTTCAAATAATTTCCCAATTACTTAATGAGCGATATCTTTTCAGATATCGCTCATTAAGTAATTGGCGCCGTTAAGTATCGCCACCGTTCCCCCATTTTCCTTCCAGTTCCCATTAAAAATGCCACCCTACATATGCAACTGTCCATTCCCCCCTCAGCAAAGATACCCCCCCAAAATTCTCCCCCTTTGAACCCTACCCTCCCACACATCTTCAAAGGAGACTTACTCCCATTCTGATTTCCCCCCTTACTCAATTCCTTGGCCTCTCCCTAATATCAATACTTCTCCTCAACGCCCAATCTCTCCAAAAGAAAACACATCTTCTCCACGACCTATTAACTGACTCCAACCCTGAAATTTGCACCATAACGGAAACATGGTTTAAGCCCCATGACACCCCCCTCATTAACCAGCTTCCTACTGACACATATGATTTCTTCTCCTTACCCCGCAAAAAGAAGAGAGGCGGTGGCCTACTCCTGGCTGCAAAGAAGGAACTTAAACTCTCATCCCAAAATTGCAATCTCCCCAGCCAATACGAAATTGGCTTCTTTAAATCCAAAGCTCTCCAAATTTGCCTCATCTACACCCCCCTGCCTGCTAGAAAACGACTCCTCCCCGCTCATTGAATTCTTTGCTGATTCTCTCTCTCCAGACCTTCCTACTATCCTCCTTGGTGATTTTAACCTACATGTTGATGCCACTCCGCAATCCCCTGCCTGTGAAGCGTTCCTTTCCTCTCTCGAAGCCATGGGTTTCACACAATTCATACACTCCCCCATCCACAAGGCTGGCCATACCTTGGACCTCATTTTCACCAACTCCCCCCTCACTATCATCAACTCCCCATCTTGCCTCGCCATACCATGGTCCGACCACTCCATCATTCAAACCTACCCTTGCACTTCAACAGTCCACCCCCCCTGCCCAGGCACAGACCTTCAAATACCATAAATCATGTACGCTAGACACCCTCAACAGCAAGCTCAAACGTTCCCAACCAACTTGACCTCTCTTCAGCCAACAACGCCTTCACCTCATGGATTGATATTACCCTAAACATAGCAAACAAACTCTGCCCTATTACTGCAAAAACCACTAAACCTGCCCTCCCAAATAAAAACCATGGTACTCTACTGAGCTCAAACACCTCAAAACCCTCCTCAGAACCTCAGAAAGGTGCTGGCGCAAACATCCCTCCCCTGCAACCAAATCTGCCTACTACCAACTCATGCACCAATACAGGAAAGCCACGCTCTCAACCAAACAAGAATATTTCGCCAAAAAGATTCATAGATTCCAATACAATCCCAAGGCACTCTTCACGATGATCTCCAACCTCACCAGCCCCACCTCCACACAACCACTAGCACCCACCTCAAAAAATCGCTGCAATGAACTTGCACACTTCTTCCAAATCAAAGTCTCTACTCTCACTGCACGCTTCTCGTCTAACCCAAACACTGTGACACTGCCTACTTTCAATCTCTCAGCAACCCTCTTATCCTTTGACTCATCCTCTTCCCTTGAAATTGAAAACATCTTAAAGATGAGACCCTCCTCCCATCCCTCTGAAACCATCCCTACCAAACTCCTCCTAGCTATTCCCAAAGCTATTGCCAAACTTCTCTGCGCTATCTGCAACCGTTCCTTAGAACAAGGCACTGTCCCCAACATTCTAAAACAAGCTGTTGTCAAACCCATCCTTAAAAAACCCAGCCTTGACCCATCTATCTAGCCAATTTCAGACCTATCTCCAATCTCCCTTTCCTATCTAAAATCTTAGAAAAATTAGTCAATTCTCGCCTATCTGATTACCTCGAACACCACAACATTCTTCCCTTCACACAATATGGTTTCCGGAAAAACCTGAGCACCGGAAAATTGCTACTATCCCTTACTGACACCATTATCAAAGGATTGGACACAGGAAACTCATGTCTTCTTGCCATGTTAGATATCTCTGCCGCATTTGATAGTTAATCACATCATCTTAACCAACATCCTCAGTAATATTGGAATTTCCGGCATCGCCCTCTCCTGGATCAAATCATACTTACAAGACCGTCATTACATCGTCTCCTCTGACAATAATGAATCTGACCCAATTAGCCTTGACCGAGGTATTCCCCAGGGCTCCTCTCTCTTCCACCCTATTTAACATTTACATGCTCCCCCTCACCACCCTCCTCACCAATCTTGGCTTTAAACATTTTATCTATGCAGACGACGTCCAAATTCTATTCCCCTTTACCGACTCCCTCCTTACCGCCCTTCAAAACTGGGAATCATGCCTGACCTCTATCAACCAACTACTCACTGACATGCACCTTGCTCTCAACCCCCAAAAAACTGAACTCCTCATCATTTCCACCAAACATTCTCCACCTTCCATTCCCCCTGCTTACGCTACCGCGTCACAACCGCAGCCTGGGTGTCCTTATCGACAACCAGCTCTCTTTCAAACCATTCATTAAATCTATCCTATGCGACTGCTATTTCAAATTACAAACTATAAAAAAAAACTCAGACCCCTTCTTTACTTCACTGACTTTCGCACAGTATTACAGTCTATTATTTTCTCCAAAATAGACTACTGTAATGCACTCCTCCTTGGCCTCCCCGTCACATATACCAAACCATTACAACTCTTACAGAATGCCTCAGCACGTATCCTTACTAACTCCAGAAAACGTGACCATATCACTCCAACTCTTATCAAGCTCCACTGGCTACCAATACAATCCCGAATCCTGTTTAAGGTTCTCTCCATCATACACAAAAGCATTAACAATGAAAATACCCACTGGATCAACCCTCCTCTGCTTCCTTGTACCTCTGCTAGACCAACTCGCTCTGCCCTCCAAGGAACACTCCGGACCCCCTCCAGCAAATCCACTAAACTTACCTCCACAATGAACAGAGCCTTTTCCCTGGCCGGCCCGACCCTATGGAACTCCATGCCCCCAGACTTACGCACCGAAACCTCTACACCCAAATTAAAAAAAAAAAACTAAAAACTTGGTTGTTCCTACAGGCATACCCATCACTCATTAACCCCTGTCCGGATGACTCCCTGAGCTGTGTATAGTACTTTTCCTTGAAGAACCTTGTACAATCCACTGCTACTTCCCCACCGTGCAAATACTTCGATTTGCTGCTTATTCCACCCTACTCTTCCCCCTCCTGTTAACACCCCTTTTTGAAACCTATTTTTACCACCCTAATGTTTTTCTTCATACATCCCGTAACTTTCCATTGTCTACCCTGCTCTCTACTCAGTTTATTAACTATATGCCACTGTACCTTGGAAATTGTAAATTGCCATTGTAAATTGCTATCGAACCTGTAAATTGTTACTCCATTTCTGTATTAGTTGTAAGTTCTTGTATACATAGTTATTGTTCCCTGTAAAGGCATTGCCGGAAAGTTTTAAGTTACTTGTAAACCGATATGATGTGCAAACGGTTGTCGGTATATAAAAAAAGTCTAAATAAATAAATAAAAAAACTGCAGAGCCAGTTTGATCTGGAACACAAACACTTCTCTGATTTTCTACAAAATTAAACACTATTTAAATACTCTTTAGACTGGCAGGAGCTATGTCATAAGAATACATAATTTGTAATAGATCTTTCTGATCTTGAAGACCCAACCCACCATATGATTTTATCTCTTTACAAACCTCTAATGGGAAAAGAAACACTTTTCACATTTATTAATCTATGGTCCATCAGAAACAAGAATTGAATCTGGAGGTGAGTTCATTTCAATATGCAATATACTTTGCAAGCATAAAATCTCTTATGAGTAACACAGCTTTCTGTGAAACCCAGTATATTTTTATGAGGTTTTATTTTCCACAAAACATGCTAGCTTGTTGAACATTTCTCAGATTGATAAATGCATTGTGTGTAAAAATGCAGTAGGTATTTTGGGTCACCGATTTTGGTCTTGCCTTCTCATTAGTGGGTTTTTGAAAAAAAAAAAAAGTCCAGAATTATATACATAATGTGACAGGGAAGTTAATGTCAATGGATGCCACAACTCTTTTCCTTAATGAAGTGAAGGACATACCTTTTAGGGACAAATATAGTAGACTGTGGGGATGGAAAGTAATAATATTGGCAAAGAAAGCTGTTTTGCATAAATGGCTAATGGCAGAAAACCCCTCACTGATGCCAATTTTTTTTTAAGTTTGGGATATGTACCTACAATCATTGCCACACAGAGTAACAAGCATGATGCTTTATGATGGTGTGACATATTACTGATAAGTGTCTTGTGTACGATTTCTATATACTAAGGGGGTTGGGTAGTAGGAGGCAGTGTTCGAATATCGTCATTCTATTTTGAGAGGTATTTTATTATCCATTAGCCTGATAGTGGGCAGAAGCAAGCCACTATCATGCGTTCTGTGTATGTATCTTATAGTTTAAAATTTAATAAAAAGATATGAACATAAAAATGGTTACTGCTGTTTGATTACCTCATTCGTAATTCTTAGTCCCTAAATTTGTCATGTGGACCCACTTTTATTTATATATTTTTATATTTTGATAATTGTATTTTGTAAAATGTAATGCTGTATTTTTTTTTAACTATACATTGTATTGAAATACTGTAAGCTGCTTTGTGTTCCCTAGGGGAAAAGGCAGTGGGATAAAAGCCTATGAATAGAGAGAAATGTTTTAATTGCTTTAAGGAAGTCTTCCAGCAGTATCAGTTACTTTGGCAAAATAAGAGTGATGGCTTACTTGCTGAATTTAATGTTTAGAAGGGCTACTTAGGAAAATAAAAAAACTACTGAATAGCAAAACTTATTAGGAAATCCCATATGCTTCTTGAGGAACTTAGCAGCCAGCTCCTGAAAATCTTTCATTATCAACTGAAGAGTACTTTGCTCTAAGCAGTAATCTAAACTCTGGTCTGTATCAGCTAGCACTTGTTAGCCTGGAAGTGATGGTGCTGCTGGTCCATCACACCTCTGGTGGGATCCCGTTTCCCCTTGGACTGGGCTCCCAATGTGGTTCTTGAGCTGAAATGGACTTACAGAAGTCGGTTTCAACAGCAGCATGAGAAAGTGGATAACACACTCCCACAAGTTTAGCATAAAGCATAGTTTTTTTATTCAGTTGATAATCTTTGCCACTGTTTAGAAAGGTATGGTTCTAAAATACCAGCCTTTCATGGTTACACAAACAAGCTGCATTCAATGACAATCCTGAAATTAACATTAGACTTTGCATACAAGGCACCATATTATTAAATGTATATCTTTAATAAAGCATATAATTATTTTACTTACAGGAGCTTTAAAGTAAAATACAAAATGTACAGTTCCAGTTTAGAAGCTTTTAACTATTCACATAAAGCACGGCAATTAAGGGGTAAAGTTAGCTAAGCACCAAACCCTTGCACTTGGCACTGTAAATGACAAATACAGTTTATGGCAAGACATTTGCCAAGTGCAACATGGTTTAAATTACCAGTGTTCAGAACAATTGGAAGCAGAAAACATAGCACCTACATGCTTAAAACATGAATACACAAAAATGGTTTTAACTTGGACTGCACACCACTCTAATTTAGAAACAACCACAATTCAAAATACCAGTAAACTGGGAACAATATGGAGTAGAATGGTGGCTTGGCACTTATTAGGAAAAATCAGGTTCAGTATAAATATATCTTCCTAGTCAAATGCAAGACCATGCTCTGATCCCTCATAACTTGTCTGCGTGGAGGGGGGATTTGGGTAATTATATGTTAATGATGCACAGCTTTAACCGGTTAGCAACAAAGCAGAAACATTTGCTGTGTACTAAGAAAGTATCCAGAATTACAAACAAAAACCAACACACATGACAGTAAAAAAAACCAAACAAAAACAAAAAAACAAACAAAAAAAATAAAACTATGTGCAGCAAACTGTAAACATGTTAAGTATGAATTTTCAGAAAAAATGGTGACCATGTATCAAATACAGGCAACATTGGCATCCTCAAACAGCACAAAAGTCTGCAAATAACAGCCCATCGCCCTACAAACAGAAAAAAGATGGGATGGGCTTCTAACACCTCCGCTTGTTTTTCTAGGTTTAGTGTTCTGTAGTTTTTGGTATCCTTAGAAATGCTTAGTTTAAGTACATGGAAAAATAAACATAAAATGTGCTTCTGCTATCTTCATGGAGCAAAAATGTTTACATGAATAAGAACCCACTTTACTGATTGCTATAATATATATATATATTAGAATGGTATAATGATTTAAGAAAATACAAAAATAAGATTAATACTGTCAATACTTTTATACCAGAAAATAGGGGGGAGTTTTAATTTTTCAAACATGAAATATGAAACTTTAAATAAACTGTAACTATACAAAGAATCCTCTGTAACCTTGATTATTAATATACAATGGATTAACTATAATATAATCTTACTTTTTTTTTTTCAAATTCAAGCACCATTTGCTCTCCTGTATCCACTTTGGTTGGAAGAATATTCCTAATTCCACAGGCTGCGCTAGATTAATGGCACACGACTGTAAATAGTTACATTAGATGCAATTCTTTAAAGAAAAAAAATTAAAAGGTTTTAATTTGCTACTCATACTTTTAAAATTTGTTACTTTTTTTGAGCCAGCTCACGATTTTATTTTAAATTGTAGTTCCTGCAATAAGACATTTTAATTACTCAAGCAGTTTATCAGTTTCCACTGTTACAGTTTTAAGGAGCACAATGTGGATAATGTATCAAATTTTAATATCTGAAAATCAATTTCACATATCCACATAAAGCTGTTTCCCACCCTAGGGCAGCTATGATACATTAGGGTGGTTCCAGCTAGGCTTATATTTACATTAATTTAATATTGAAATAATTACTGCAAAACTCAGTTCTGCAATTCTCTTTGTGACAGAACATACATACTTCTGTGGTACTTATATTAACAGCTGCTGCCCCATTATATTACAAAAAATTAATTGCCACAGACTGCTTACCTAGAATACAAAGATTTACATGTCCATTAGAAATCTAACCAGACCAGTGTTGAGCAAAACTCTGACCACTACATTGTTATTTAAAAAATAGGTTAATGCATTGTAGCAAGAGATGTTCAACTATAAATCTATATGAAAAATAGCTATAAAATACAGTGTATTGTATGATACTTTCAATTTGTTTAAAAAGTTGGGGTTCCTTTTAAAAGCATCTCTACATCACAGTTTCAGGCTGCATCATGTATTACCTGGCAACGAACATACTGGCCTTGTTTGCTCAACGCTGCAAAAGAGAATCGAAAAGCCTATGTACACCAGTTTCACTGGACTTCTGTATAGAAGGAATCAGAAATACTCATTCACATCATGGTTTATAAAACAATATTACCAGACTTTAGCTCAGTAAACAAGTACAACAGATATTCTACAGCATTTCTAAGACAGTTTTGGCCCTAAGATGAACCTCTCCAGTCCGAGCCACCGTCAGTACTGATGTAGGTAGGATGGTCTGCGCTCGTGTTTCACTGGAAAAGGTTTAAAGCCCTTATTCATCGCTTTGTGCTGGGAAGCCTGTGGTGGCGGCGGCGGCTGCTGCTGCGATGGTGGCTGCTGAGCATAGGCAAAACTGGAGGAGACCCCTGCGGATGGAGCACAATCGTTGGCCAAGGACCACACTGGTGACTGTAAAATTTGCATGGTGTCATTCCATTGGCTGACTGGATTGGCCATCTGGTACAGGGAGGCGCTCTGCGTGGACAGTGTGTTGGTGTGCAACGAGGAGTGTTGCCATGGAGCCTTCGGAGGCCAAGTTTTGGTTTTGTTATCCTGTTGTATAAAACAGCATACTTGAGTTTATGTGCATTCATACCAGGTAAAAAAAAAAATAATTGCTTACCTGTAAACAGGATTGTCCGTAAACAGCAGGATGAACTAGACATAACATGGGTGACATAAAGCGAAAGTGCCGACACGGACCCAAAGTGCAGTAAAGACTTTACTGTGCATATTGCTTGGTGAGCCCCTCAGTCTTTTCCAAAGGTTAAAGTTTAGCAAGACAGTCAGCTCTCCAAGGAGAGGGGCTGGTATTAAGTATAGCTAATTCATCCTGCCATCTATAAAGAGCCTTGTCTACAAGTAAGCAAACTTGATTTCTCCATTAACAAGCAGGCATGGATTAGCTATAATGTGTGGGGAGTCCCAAGCTAAGGGTTGTATTATAGAACAATCACTTAAATCAAGCCGGCCTCACCAAGTGAACTAATGGATAAACACAATGAGCAAAACTGCTTGTCTGAAGTTTGTCTCCTTGGGTCATGCTGCCCAGACAGTAGTGTGTACAGATAAGCAAGTAGCAGCTTTGCATATGTCTTCAATGGAGTGACCCTTAGATGAGGCACTGAAGTCATTATGGCTCTCATCTGATGAATCTTGACAGAGTCTGTAATCCGTAAGCTAGCCACGCATAAGATTGTATAATACAGTCTGCCACCCAACTGTACAGTTAGTTTACAGCAACTGCCCTTCCCTATCTATTGGGATCAAAGGACATGAAAAGTCAAGAAGTTTGAATGTCAGGTCAAATCCTCTTTAGGTAATACACCAGTGTTCTCTTACAGTCCAAGGAGTGAACAGCCTGTCCTCTTCTGTGCCCATAGAACTGGAAGAATGTAAGTAGCATAACAGCTTGATTAATGTGTAACACAGATATCACTTTTGGAAGGAACTTGGGGTGAGTTAGCAGAACCACCTTATTATGGAAAAAAACTGAACATAAGAAATGTCATACTGGGTCAGACCAAGGGTCCATCAAGCCAATTCTGTCTCCAACAGTGGCCAATCCAAGTCACAAGTACCTGGCAAATACCCAAATTTTAAATAGATCCCATGCTACTAATTCTGGCAATAAGTAGTGACTATTTCCTATTCATTAATAGTTTATGGATTTCTCCAGAAACTTATCCAAACCTTTTTTTAAATCCAGTTACACTAAACTCCGGGATTACAATCTGCTGTCTTTTGTTTTTGGGCTGATCGAGGGTATCATTCAATTGGGGCATGTCCTTGATAGGGAAAGGGCAATTCTCACGTTTCAGGGCTTGAGAGATCTCTATGGGTTACCTACTTCTCATTTGTTTTCTTATCTACAGGAGCAACATTATGTTAACTCCCTGTCACAAGAGTCTCGCAAACCCAATGTTTTTCATGCCTTGAATAACTTGTTTATATTTGATACCCAGAAACCTCTCTGTCAGCCTACTATAGAACCTAAAGAAAATTGTAAAAATTGACACTTGTTCCGTTTTGGCAGAACGATGGAATAAGGATGGACTACTTACACTTGCTCCATCAGTTCTCCAAATTGGTTGCAAGCAAATTTCAGCAACGTCCACCAATGGAGAAATTACTTACCTGATAATTTTGTTTTCTTTAGTGTAGACAGATGGACTCAGGACCAATGGGTATTGTGCTCTTCTGCCAGCAGATGGGAGACGGAGACAGATTTCAAAGCTGAAGTCACTCTAGATATACCCCTGTAGTAACCTCAGCTCTTCAGTATTCTCTTCGAAAAGCCCTTGTGGATATATCTTTGCTTAAATAACTTGATTCAACTTGAGTAAAACTTGAACTGATTCAACTAATTTCCAAACTGGAGACTGCCAGTGCACTCAATCAATTAACGCCGACACTGGACAAACTGTGGGTGTTTTGAACTAGGGGTAGGCTGCGGCTTACCAGTATTTGCTTAGTCTCGAGGTTTGTTATCAGAGGTTCTCCTTTTCCGGGGTAGCTATAGGCGGGATGTTGAGTCCATCTGTCTACACTAAGGAAAACAAAATTATCAGGTAAGTAATTTCTCCATTTCCTAGCGTGTAGCCAGATGGACTCAGGACCAATGGGATGTAGAAAAGCTACTCCTGGACAGGGTGGGAGGCTGCCCGTGGCCCACTTAATACTGCCCTTGCGAAGACTGCGTCTTCTCGGGCCTGAACATCCATAGAAGGTAGAACCTTGAGGTGTGTATTGAGGACCATGTCGCCGCCTGACAGATCTCGGCGGGTGACAGCAGCTTAGTTTCTGCCCAAGAGACTGCCTGGGCCCTTGTAGAATGAGCCTTAACTTGTAGAGGTAAGGGCTTTCCTGCCTCTATGTAGGCTGCCTTGATTACTTCTTTGATCCAGCGGGCTATGGTCGCCCGCGAAGCCGCTTCTCCTTGTTTCTTCCCGCCTTGAAGAAGGAACAAGCGATCCGTTTTGCGCACCGGTTCCGATCTTTCCAGGTATCTCACCAGGAGTCTACCGACATTTAGATGGCGAAGAAGGCGTGAGTCTTCCAAGTCCTTATGTTCATCCGGAGATGGTAGCGAGATGGTTTGGCTCAAGTGAAACTCGGAAACCACTTTCGGTAGGAAGGAGGGGACAGTGCGCAGTTGTATGGTTCCAGGCGTGAACCTAAGGAACGGTTCCCGAAAGGATAGTGCCTGTAGTTTGGAGATGCGACGAGCTGAACATATTGCCACCAGGAATGCAGTCTTCAATGTTAAGAGGCGCAGTGACAGACCACGTGTTGGTCTGAAGGAAGCCCCAGCTAGGAAGTTTAATACTAGATTGAGATTCCATAGAGGCACCGGCCACTTTAGGGGTGGTCAGAGTTGATTAACCCCTTTCAGGAAGCGGGACAAGTCCGAAAGGGTTGAGAGCTCTGACTCGAGTTTTCCTGTGTGGTCGTTCCAACTCCAGGATGGATTGGGTGGGAAGTCCAGGGGTATTTTTGAAAAATTTAGATGGTAACCATGGGTTACGATGGACAGTACCCACTGGTCCGTGGTGATTGGATGCCAGTTTGTTGGAATAAGGCTGCTGCTCTCTGGGAAAGTGTCAAAATCCAGACGCGAGGCCAGCTTGTGGAGCTGGCTGCGGTCTAGATGTTCTACTTTGGCACGCATGTCCCCTCTGAGGTGCTTGAGCCGGTCGTGCACGGGATGCAGGAGGGTAATATCTGCTTGGCCTGTAGAATTGTTTCTTGGGTTCTCTATTGTGAAGGACTGAACTTCAAAATCGGGGTAAACAAATAAGCGTGGGGGTAACTTGCTTATTATGGCGGTTACTACCCTAAATCAATTAAGCCTGATACATCACTTTGAATGCATATATAGCATTGCTCTTTGCTTCAACGGCAGGGAATGGAAGGAAACTTGAATCAGTTACCAACGAGGGCCCTGAAATTGGTGGTTGGTGAAACAGATACGTATGGGAAAATAAGTGTGGGAGCTTTCTGGGCAGACTGGATGGGCCGACTGGTTTTTTTCTGCCGTCATTTCTATGTTTCTATATGTTGCTATGCGTGGCCCTGCGGGCTATGGAGGGAACATCTGGGGAGACAGTTGACAACTGGCACAGGGTCTCATGATGGTCCTTTAACTGGGCCACTGCGTCCTGGATCTTATCCCCAAACAGGTTGTCTCCTGTACAGGGTAGATCTGCCAGTTTGACCTGCACTTCCGAGCGTAAGTCTGAGGCCTTAAGCCAGGCCCAGTGTCTAGCACTGATGCCTGCTGCAGAGACTCTGGATGCTGTTTCAAAAGAATTGTAGGCAGCTCTGACTTCATGTTTACCTGCTTCCATTCATTTTTGTAGGATGGAGGACAATTATTCAGAGTAGTTAAATCACAAGCAGACTGTGATACATTGCAGGAGGACCTTGCAAGACTTGAAGATTGGGCATCCAAATGGCAGATGAAATTTAATGTGGACAAGTGCAAGGTGTTGCATATAGGGAAAAATAACCGTTGCTGTAGTTATACGATGTTAGGTTCCATATTAGGAGCTACCACCCAGGAAAAAGATCTAGGCATCATAGTGGATAATACTTTAAAATCGTCAGCTCAGTGTGCTGCAGCAGTCAAAAAAGCAAATAGAATGTTAGGAATTATTAGGAAGGGAATGGTTAATAGAACGGAAAATGTCATAATGCCTCTATATCGCTCCATGGTGAGACCACACCTTGAATACTGTGTAAGATTCTGGTCGCCGCATCTCAAAAAAGATATAGTTGCGATGGAGAAGGTACAGAGAAGGGCAACCAAAATGATAAAGGGATGAACAGCTTCCCTATGAGGAAAGGCTGAAGAGGTTAGGGCTGTTCAGCTTGGAGAAGAGACGGCTGAGGGGGGATATGATAGAGGTCTTTAAGATCATGAGAGGTCTTGAACGAGTAGATGTGACTTGGTTATTTTCACTTTCGAATAATAGAAGGACTAGGGGGCATTCCATGAAGTTAGCAAGTAGAACATTTAAGACTAATCAGAGAAAATTCTTTTTCACTCAATGCACAATAAAGCTCTGGAATTTGTTGCCAGAGGATGTGGTTAGTGCAGTTAGTGTAGCTGGGTTCAAAAAAGGTTTGGATAAGTTCTTGGAGGAGAAGTCCATTAATGGCTATTAATCAAGTTTACTTAGGGAATAGCCACTGCTATTAATTGCATCAGTAGCATGGAATCTTCTTAGTGTTTGGGTAATTGCCAGGTTCTTGTGGCCTGGTTTTGGCCTCTGTTGGAAACAGGATGCTGGGCTTGATGGACCCTTGGTCTGACCCAGCATGGCAATTTCTTATGTTCTTAAGGCTTCTTGTTGTTGCTATGGTAGTGTCTCTGCAATCTCTTGGACTTGTTTCCAGAGATTTCTATTATATTGGGTCATGTATAGTTGGATATGCTGCAATTCACAATATCAACATGGACCCTTGGAAAATCCTTCGTCCCAACTCATCCAATGCTTTCTGATCTTTACCAGGAGGGGCAGAAGAATGTGGACGTGATTGTTTAGCCTTTTTCTGAGCTGATTCCACAACGACAGAGTGGTGGGGCAGCTGACTCTTTTGAAAACCTGGGGCTTGTTGAACCAGGTAGGTAGCATCTGTCTTTTTATTGACTGGGGGTACCGTACCTGGATGTTACCACAGGCGGTGCATGAGGTCCAAAAGAACTTCATGTACCGGTATTGCCATTATTTCTTTTGGAGCATCTACAAATTGTAAGACCTCCAACATTTTATGGCGAGTATCTTCCTCAGAGACCAGTGTAAAAGGTACAGTATCAGACATCTCTTTGACAAAACTGGCAAAGGAGAGGTCTTTTGGAGGAGATCTTCACCTTTTCCTTCGGCAGTTAAGGCTCTGATGTCTGTGATGAATTATCTGAGGATGCACTACCCCATGGATTATAGGGACTTTCGCCATCTTCCAGTGGAACTCTCGATGGAGGAAGCATGCTAAAGCCGAGAGGGCAGAAAGGCATCGATGGAATCGGCACCGGCACCGGCATCAGGACAGATGAGGTGCGCTTGGGTACCGGTAGCCCCGATGGCCCTGGCATGGGCTCTGGCATCGACGGTTTCCGTGGAGGGACATGGCTTGGGAATTGATCCTTCCTCCTCAGAGGAACCCGGTACTGGAATCGGGACCTGCGGAGGCCTTGATGGATGACTCGATGCCAGCGTGTCCGGTGGCAGAGGAGTCGATAAGGCACCGATGAGTGTATTGAGGCGCTTGAGGAGCGGTGCCACCATTGAGGGAGCTGGTTCCTTGGCTGGTATGGGGGTCAGTGCTGGCAACAACTGGAAGCCTCGTAAGGCTTTAAGCACTGCCTCTTGGACCATGCGGTCCAATTCCTCCCGGGAAGCCGGCATGGGTGGCACGGCGATCGGGGTAGGAGGCAGGCTAGGCATCACCGGAGCCTCCAGGGGGGCTGGTGGGGGGCTTGGTGCCCAGCACTGATATTGGTGGGAAACGCCTAGGGGTCCCAGGTCCAGAGGAGTATGGGGGCTCCTCTCCCTGGGCCCTCTTCGCAGGAGGCTCGATGGAAGTCGATGCTGCTGCAGTATCGGTGCCAGCACCAGTCAGGGACGCCTGGTGCCAGTGTTTCCCTCGTTGCTCAGTCTGGTCTTTCCCCGGCACCGAGGACAATGACGCCAATGTCCTCAATGAAGTCTGTGACAGAAGGTCACCCTGTCCACGGTGCTCCTGGCGAATTGTCTCAGAGGTCGATGGACCCTCCACGGTCTGTGGGGCTTGAACTGGCGTCAATGGAGCAGTTTGTTTTGAAGCAAACTGCTGCTCCATTTTGTCCAGGCGAGTGCAATGGCCTTTGGGGGTCATTAGTGCACAACTAGGGCATCGACGAATGTTGTGCGAGGGGCCTAAGCACACAAACATACTTCATGCGGGTCCATTATGGACATGGTCCTCGGACACTTGGGACATTTTCTAAACCCGGTTGCCATGTTAAAATTTGGCGGGCGTGCGGTTGGTGACTGTCAGGGACCGAAGCGGTAAGTCGCCGGGAACCGACTGCAAGTACAGGAGGAAATAATTACCGAGCGGAAGGAATGAAGTGCGATGGGGGACCCCGCTGAGGGATTTTTTGAGAGATAAACTTCAAATAGTTCTGTGAGAAATTTCTCACAGAGTTCCTAAACCTCGAGGCAACTGCTGCGCAGAAAAAAAAGAGACTGAAGGGGGACCCCTGCTGGCTGCAGGGTTAGTGGCATGCTGGGCATGCTCAGTGTGCCAATAAAAGTTCTAGAAACTTTGATAAAAGTGTTCTGTGACAGGGCTCTATCTGATGATGTCACCCATATGTGAGGACTACCATCCTGCTTGTCCTGGGAGAAAAATATTGATGTTGGGCCGAGCTGGCTGGTTCCCTGCTACCACCTAATCCAGCTGATAACTGGATTGATGCTCCTTAAATTAGAGGCACCGACTCTTGAAATCTGTCACCAAATAAGTTGTCCACTGTGTAGGTAACATCTGCAATCATGCATGTCCTCCTGAATGCCACTAGCTGATAGCCACGCAAGCCTTTAAGCGCCAATGGAAGCAACCAAAATCCTGGCCATGATGTTAAAAGCTTTAGAAACAGAATGACTGATTTTTTTCTCACATTCCTCCACTGCTCAATGGAAGTCCACCTGCTCTGGATCTGATAATTCTAGCAGAGGCTTTAGCACACATTTGTGCAAATACTACACTATACAAATCTGGTGAGCTGCAATCTGGAACTCAGAATGGATCCTTTGAAGACAGAATTGCTTACCTGTAATAGGTGTTATCCCAGGACAGCAGGATATAGTTCTCACATATGGGTGACATCATTGAATGGAGCCCTGGTACGGAAAATTTGACCACCTCTGTCAAAGTTTCTAGAAACTTTTGACTGGCACACTGGGGTCACTGAGCATGCCCAGCATGCCATGATCCCTGCAGCCACAGGGGTCTCCCTTCAGTTTCGTTTGTAGCAATAAGTGCGAGCGCAAAAAATAAAATAATAAAACGTATCAGACCCAACTCCGCGGGGTGGCGGGTGGGATTCGTGAGGACTATATCCTGCTGTCCTGGGATAACACCTATTACAGGTAAGCAATTCTGCTTTATCCTAGGACAAGCAGGATAATAGTCCTCACATATGGATGATTAGCAAGCTACAGGTTGAGTCATATTTGTTTTGGACCAACAGGCACAACAACTGGTGCGATATAGGAAAATATGAGGCAGCCTGAAATCACAGCAGGTTGGATGTGGTAGGAGTTGGGAATTAAACTGGAAACAAGTTCTTTAAAACAGATTGTCCATAGGCTGAATCTTGTCGTCCTTCCTTGTCCAAACAGTAATGTGCTGCAAAGGTGTGAAGAGAACTTTAAGTTGCAGCTTTACAGATATTAGCAATTGGTATTGAACGGTAGTGTGCTACTGAAGCTGACATAGCCCAGACTGAGTGCACCTTTACTCGCCCTTGGAGAGGAAGGCCTGCTTTCTCATAGCAGAATTCAATACAGTCTGCTAGCCAGTTAGAGAGAGTTTGTTTGCCCACTGCAACTCCTGGCTTGTTTTTGTCAAAAGAAACGAAAAGTTGGGTGGATTTCCTAAGGACTGCAGTGCAGTCTAGGTAAAATGCAAGTGCTCGTTTATAGTCCAAGGTGTGTAAAACTCTCTCGCCTTGGTGAGAGTGAGGCCTTGGGAAGAAAGTGGGCAAAACTATGGATTGGTTAAGGTTAAAATCTGTCACTACCTTAGGCAAGAATTTGGGGTGAGTGCGGAGGACCACTCTGTCATGTAGGAGCCTTGTATAGGGCGAGTAAGTGACAAGAGCTTGTAACTCACTGACCCGCCTAGCCGAATAATACTTTCCATGTAAGAAATTTTACATCACAGGAATGCAAAGTCTCAAACGGGGGTCGCATGAGCCTTGCAAGGACTACATTTAGATCCCATTCCGTAACCGGTGGTCAAATTGGAGGCTTAAGTTGGAGTAAGCCCCTCATAAAGCGGCTCACTAGGGGTTGCGCTGTTATTGGGGCATCTCCTATTCCATTATGATATGCTGCAATGGCACTCAGGTGTACACGCACAGAAGACATCTGGAGACCAGAATCTGAAAGGTGACACAGATAATCTAATAGAAAAGGAGTGAGAAAGGGTCAATACCTTTTAGTGTGCACCACTCGGTAAATCTAGTCCACGTGGAGCGGTAAGATTTACATGTGGAAGGCTTTCGTGAAGCTACAAGAACCTGAGAGACTTGAGTGGAAAGATTCAGCGGTTGTAGGATTAAGCTTTCAACATCCAAGCTGTTAGGGCAAGGGTTGGTAGGTTGAGATGGCGTAACTTGCCCTAGTTCTGAGTTATGAGAGGGGGTGCTGTGCCCAATCGAATTGGCTCTGAGATCGAGAGGTCGAGGAGTACGGGAAACCATACTTGTCGAGGCCAGTAAGGGGCTATGAGGATCATGGTCCCTCTGTCCTGCTGTAGCTTCACGAGAGTTTTGGATATGAGCAGAATCGGTGGATACGCACATAGAAGTCCTGTGTTCCAGGGGCGAGCAAAGGCGTCCCTGGGGGAACGTTTATCGACGGCTGTGGAGGGAGCAGAACCTTTCCACTTTGTGGTTCAGTCTGGACGCAAAGAGGTCTATGGTTGGGTGACCCCAGCACTGAAAGATTTTTCTCGCTACACAGGGATCCAGAGATTATTCGTGGGGATGGAAATGTTGACTGAGATTGTCCGCTAGGATGTTTTGAATGCCTGCTAGATAAGTTGCTCGGAGATGCATGGAGTGCTCTAGAGCCCAGGCCCAAATCTGTACTGCTTCTTGACATAGCAGATAAGAGCCTGTGCATCCCTGCTTGTTTATGTACCACACTGCTACTGTGTTGTCCGTTTGTATCAGCACAGTCTTGTTTGAGAGGCAATCTTTGAAGGCATAAAGGGCATAACGAATCGCTCAAAGTTCTAAGAAGTTGATCTGACAGTTCATTTCGAGTGTAATCCACATACCTTGGTTTTGAAGGTTGTTGACGTGAGCCCCCCATTCAAAGTTGGAGGCATCCGTGGTCAAGATGATTTGCGGATTAGGTTGCTGGAATGATAGACCAGCTTTGTAAGGCAGTTTGGTTTGTTCACCAGTGGAGCGAAAGGCGCAACTGGTGGGTGACTTGTACTTTGTAGGACAGTGGTTGAAAAGCTTGGAGGCATTGAGATTTCAAAGTCCATTGAGTTCTTCGCATGGCTAACTTCGCCATAGGAGCCACATGTACTGTAGAAGCCATGAGTCTTAGTAGTACGAGAAGTTGATGGGCAGAGGTGAACTCGCAGTGAGTTATAGAGTTTGCTAAGCATGCGAGATTGTTCACACGATCATCCGGAAGAAAAGCTTTTGCCACTGTGGTGTCGAGGTCCACTCCAATGAACGTGAGGAGCTGAGATGGGTCGATGTGGGATTTTTGATAGTTGATTAAAAATCCCAAGGAGTGTAACATTCTTATTGTGCTTTGTAAGGCAGATAGAGCTCCCTGTCTGGATGGACTCCTGATTAGCCAATCGTCTTGGTAGGGAAAAACATGAATGCTGTTTTTTCTGAGATATGCCGCAGCTACTGCAAGACATTTCGTGAACACTCGAGGTGCAGATGCTAGGCCGAATGGTAGGACACGGTACTAGTAATGATGTCTTCCCACTACAAATCTTAGGTACTTGCAATGTTGTGGAGAAATGAGTATGTGTGCATAGGTGTCTTGTAGATCCAGAGAACAGAGCCAATCTCCTTGATGTAACAAAGGAAGGATATTTCCCAAAGATACCATTCTGAATTTTTCTTTTTGAAGAAATTTGTTGAAATTGCAGAGGTCTAGGATGGGTCGGAGACCGCTTGATTTCTTTGGAATTAGGAAATATTGGGAATAGAACCCTCTGCCTTGTTGAGACCGGGGAACGGGTTCGACAGCCCTGGCAGTCAGCAGGGTGAAGAGTTCTAGTTGAAGTTGAGATATGACGACAGCGAATGTCCATAGAGGAATGGGTGGAGAATGTGGGAGTATTGTGGTGAATTTGAGACGGTATCCCCGATTCAGTATGGCTAATACCCATTGATCTTTGGTGATGAGACTCCATTGGTGTTTGAAATAATGGAGTTGACCTCCTACTGGTAAGCAGGCTTTGGGATTGATGGAGGCACTTCTGTTCTCTTGCTTCTCTTCAAAAACCAGATGCTGGTCCAGTTTGTGGTGGTTGCTGGGTTTTTGTTTGCTTTGGTTGACGTGGACGTCCTCTTTGTGGTGGACGGAAAGGGCGTGCCAAAGAAGTAGGTGGATAGTACCTATGAGGCCGATAGAAGGGCCTTCTGGTGTCCCTTCTTGTGGGTTTCCACACTGAGGACGGTTGGTCCGATGGCACTTTTGAGAGTTGGCGGAGTGTCTCATGGTGATCTTTTAGTTGGGAGACAGTGTCCTGAATCTTTTCTCCGAAGAGATTGTCTCCAGTACATGGGAGATCTGCTGGTCTCTCTTGGTCTTCTAACCTGAGATCCGAGGCCTTAAGCCAAGCCCACCTCCGTGCACTGATTCCAGCGGCTGACAGACGGGCAGATGTTTCAAACGAGTCATAAGCGGCCCGTACTTCATGTTTGCTGGACTCTAGGCCTTTGGCAACAAGAGTGTTAAGTGCCAGCTGTTGCTGAGGAAGACTATCAGCAATACCTTGGACTTGCTTCCATAAGTTTCTTTGATATTGTGTCATATAAAGCTGATATGCTGCTATCCTAGACACAAGCATGGATCCCTGAAATACTTTTCTTTCCAATCCATCCAAGAATTTTTGTTCCTTTCCTGGTGGAGCACAGGAATGTGGTTTTTGCTTCCTTGCCTCTTTCTGAGCAGATTCAACCACCACTGATTGGTGTGGCAAATGTGGCTTCTGAAAACCTGGGGTATGTTGAATCAGGTATGTCGCGTCTGTTCTTCTGTTGACAGCTGGTACAGAGCAAGGATGCTCCCATAAGCAATGTTGAAGTTCCAGAAGGACTTCATGAATGGGTATCGCCATTACTTCCTTTGGTGCACCTACTAACTGTAGGACTTCAAGTGTCTTGAGTCTTCTTCAGTGAGTAACTCAAAAGGAATTTTATCTGCCATTTCCTTTATAAAGTTTGCAAAGGTCCTCAGGAGGGGACTTCCTCCTTTCTTCTGGTGGAGAGGGTTCAGATGCTAGGTCTTCAGTATCAATATCAGTGTCCACATCCTCCCAAGGACTATAGTGAGGTTGGAAATGGGACCCAGAGGGATCCAAGGTGTCTTCTGTAAGAAGATGCTTTGTCTTGAAAGCAGACTTCGATTTTTGTTTTGGAATCTGCTTTGGCATCGATGGTAATCAGTGGCCGGCATCGCCCGATGGACCCGGCTGTAAAGGTATTGATGAACTCTGGCATGGTATCGAAGGCACCGATGGTATGCGGGGTTTCTGAAGGCCCGATGGCCCTGGTAAGGGATCAGAGTACTCTTCATCATCCTCCGATGAGCCTGGAATGGGAATTGAAGGGGTGATCGGTGGATGTTTTGGCATCGATGGTGGTCTTGGAAGATCCATCGATGGAATCTGTGCCGGTGTTGGAAAGGCATCGATTAAGGCATCGAGTCTGTTGAGAAGAGATTGAAAAAACGATGGTTCCAGTGTCAGTACCGATGGAGGCTGGAATTTCTGAAAAGCCTCGATGATTGCCTTTTGAACCATGGAAGTCACTTTTTCCCTGGAGACTGGGACTGGGTCCACTGTCACAGGAGAAGGTAAGACTGGCGCTGCTACTGGCACTTCCACATCAGAGCATGGTGGCATAGTCTCTAACACTGATCTCGGTGGAGAGCCCCTTGGTGTCTCGGGTATAGAGGGGCATGGCAGCTCTAATACCCGGATCCGCTTGGTCATCGGCTAAACGTACTTTGATGCCAATGCGGAAACAGATTCTCCCAAAGGAACAGAGTCAGATCGGTGACGATGGCGTCGTTTCTCTCGATGGTCTTTACTGGATATTGAGGAAGACGCTACTGAAGATCCGGATGGGGTCGGTGACGGACGGTCACATCACCTTTTTCTTTCCTCGATGTTTTTCAACAGAGGATGAAGTTTTCTTCAGGGACTATGTCGAAGATGATGATGGAGTTACCTTTTGAAAAAGTTCCTCCATTTTATCCAGACAGGCACGCCTGCCCTTCGGTGTCATCTGGGCGCAGGTGGAACATGCCCGGACATCATGGCCTGATCCCAGGCAGAGAATACAAATGTTATGCGGGTCTGTTATTGACATTGTTCGGGGACAACTTGGACATTTTTTGAATCCGGTGGCCATGGTGAACGAAGGCCAAATAACGGTCGGTGGCTGCGGGTACAGATAACGAGGTAACCGGAATAGACTGAAAAATGATTCAAAAAAGTACTCACCGAACGGTACATCTAAGGGAGATCAGAGTAGATTATTTTCTGTCAGAAAAGTTATATTTTCCTTGAGGAAAGTTTTGTGAGAAAACTCACAGAGCTCCTAATACATGAGACTTACAGCAATGCGGAAAAAAACAGACTGAAGGGAGACCCCTGTGGCTGCAGGGATCATGGCATGCTGGGCATGCTCAGTGGCCTCAGTGTGCCAGTCAAAAGTTTCTAGAAACTTTGACAGAAGTTTTTCCGTACCAAGGCTCCATTCAATGATGTCACCCATTTGCGAGGACTATTATCCTGCTTGTCCTGGGATAACTTTTCCCCTTGTCCACCTAAACAGGTGTCCTTCCCAGGAGGTGTGCAGAGTGATCATGAGTGTACTTAGCTTAGTTCTTCGCTGAATCCACCACCACAAAGTAGTGTGGTAACTGGATGGCCCCAAACTGTGGAAGCCTGGACATCTGGTCTTCCAGCTTCCACGCCACTGGAAGGCAAGAGGTTAGCATCTGCCTCATCCTCATCGGTAGGTCTTTGAGAACCAGGACAGCCTCAGAGTCCACTGGAAATTGAAGGAACTGAAGAAGCCCAAAGACATCTGTCCTTGGGTCCTTTTCCTTTCTTTTTCTTAGACAGCATCTTTGTCAGCTCATCCAAAAACCTAGACTAGCAGAGATCCTCCTCCAGAGAAACATGCTGTGGCAAGTCCTGCAGGGATTCCCCATGAAATAGTCTTTCTCCCATGATCACAGGGGGAACATGGAGCCACAACAGTCAACGAGGGTGACTGAGGATATCTCCACTGGTCAGAGGAGGAAACATCCGGTAGAATAAAATGATCCCACATCTTCCCCATCGGACTTATGAAAGGACTCACCTGGAAGGGGAAAATCCACATCATGGTGAGGACTTGCTCCCAATGCTGTAAACTTTTGAGGAGAGGTGTGCAGTAATGCAGGACTTTGGGCAGTCCCGCTAGGCAGAAAATTTGTATTTCATCTTGGACAGGAAAGGTTCTAATCTCTCTCTGCCCTCTGGCTCTCATGGCTTAAGGCAAAGACATTTTTTTACTAGCTCTGACAACTGAGCTCTCACTGGCTGAGGAATCCTCTGACAGTTACATTTACTGTGGCAGCAGTCAACTCTGAGGTTCATTAAACAGCTTCTTAGTACCTGGACTGCGCTGGCAATGTCTCCTTCCATATCACTGCAACAGCAACAAAATTCTTGGGCTTATGCACCTAGGCGCTTCATTCCAACTCCATAGACAGTACCTTGCCATGCCAGGCTGAGTTATCAAGTAGCATATTTAAAACAAATCAGAGAAAATTCTTTTTCACTCAACACACAGCTAAGCTCTGGAATTCATTGCCAGAGGATGTAGTAAAGGCACTTAGCACAGCTGGGTTTAAAAAACGGTTTGGACAAGTTCCTGGAGGAGAAGTCCATAAACTGCTATTAATCAAGATGACTTAGGGAATAGCCATTGCTTATTACTGGCATTAGTAGCATGGCATTTATTTAATGTTTGGGTACTTGCCAGGTACTAGGATTGGCCACTGTTGGAAACAGTTTGCTGGGCTTGATGGACCCTCAGTCTGACGACCCAGTATGGCAACTTCTTATGTAATGTTCTAAGAAAGATGGCCCAAAGGGGATCCCCTTGCTTCATTTAGGAACTCTTCTTGATCCCTCGCCCAGCACCACAGGCTTCTACACTATGCTCAAACCAGTGCCACAGGAGAAGGGAGGAGCTTTCCTATGCTTGCAGGACTACAAGAAGGAAGGTTAACTTCTCAATTTCTTGCGCTAAAATTCCATTGCCACCTCACTCCTGGACAAGGAGCAACGCTGCTGCTCAGCCTCATACCAAAGCTTCAGACTTTTACCCACTACTAGCACCTTCCTTAGGGCCTCTATTTTCCAGGTGTGGTGGTGGTGTACCCTAAGGAACAACTGACTACAGCTGTAGCAGTTGCAGAAGTCATGTCCAGGCCCAGGCAACAAGAGCAGAAAGCATGAGTATCCATGATGGACATCCAGTGCCCTTAGATGCAGGCCCTGAAGCTGCTGATTGCAGACATCTTGGCCTTGGGCTTTTCCACACTTCTCTACATTTTTTCTCTTAGAACACAAAAGTTCTGATTGAAGGGCTACAAAGGCAGATTAAAAAAAAAAAAGCAATAAAGCAATAAAGGCTAAAAAAAGAAACAAAAAGGTGCAAGAGAACCAAGGACATATCTGTGCAATAATTCAGATGAAGAAAGACCGAGGGGCTCATGAGGCAATCTGTGTGCACAGGAACTCCTGCACATGCTCAGTAAAGTCTTTACTGAGCTCCAAGAGCTTGGTCTGTATCAGCACCATCCGATGACATCACTCATGCCTGCTTGTCAACGGAGAAATCCCAATATGTAAGTTTAGTCTTGCTATCCAAGTTTCTGTACAAATGATAGAAAAAGAGCCTAGGGCTCTGTATAGGAGGAATTACTTACCTGATAATTTCGTTTTCCTTAAGTATAGATAGATGGACTCAGGACCAATGGGTTATGCTCCCCTGTCAGCAGATGAAGACTGAGTCAGATTTCAAAGCTGACATCACACTAGATACACCCCCTGCAGTGACCTTAGCCCTTCAATATTCTTTTCAAAAGCCATTGTGGACATACTATTGAAAAAACTTGATTTAAAATATGATTAAAAATGGATAACTAACTGTACTCAACCAAACACTGAACCCCAGTAAGAATATAGATGCCCTGATGACAGCTTACCTGTAATCTCTTAGAATAGATATCCACTCCATGGGCAAATCCTTGGCACCGTTCTTGGGCAGCCGTGGGCAGGATGTTGAGTCCATCTGTCTACACTAAGGAAAATCGTGTAATTTCTCCATTTCCTAGCGTGTAGCCAGATGGACTCAGGACAAATTGGATGTACAAAAGCAACTCCCAATCGAGGCGGGAGGCTGCCCGCGGTCCGTTAAGCCTTGCAAAGGCAGAATCCTCTTGGGCCTGTACGTCCAGGCAATAGAACATGGAGAAGGTGTGCAAGGAGGACCAAGTTGCTGCTCTGCAGATATTGATATTGATGATATTGATGATAGATATTGATGAGAGAGAGCAGTCTAGGCTTCTGCCCATGAGATCACCCGAGCCCTAGTGGAATGAAGTTTTAACCTGAGAAGATAATGGCTTTCCTGCCTCCAAATAGGTTCCCGTAGTCACCTCCTTAATCCAGTGAGCTATGGTAGCCCACGAAGCTGGTTCGCCCTGCTTCCTTCCACCGTGAAGGACATCTTTCTGAAACTTCCAGATACCATACCAAAAGTCTACTGACATTCAAATGACTGAGGCGGTGGAGAGATCACATGATGTAGTGAAGGGTGAGGACGCCGCTTCCCCTTCTCCGTTTCCCACCTCCCATCTGAACCCATCCGTTGCTCACTAAGGGATCCATTTATTAGATTTGACATCTCTGAACCTCCCTGACTACCTGACAGACGCAGACGGCCTGAAACCTCGGCATGGCTGCGCGGCTGACGAAGCGAAAGAAGGAAAAGGAAAAGGCAAGGCCTCCAGAGCTCCAGCCAGAAGAAGACCCGGGCTCCCCAGACCCGCTGCAAGCCGTGGCCCTCGCGGATATCAAGGTGGCGGTGCAGGAAGCCCTCCAGCCGGGCTTGCAAATCATTTCTGCAAAACTTACTGACCTGTCCGCCTCCATTGCAGGATTTGAAGCACACGTAGAAGAACTGGAGTGGTGGGTTTCGGAGGTATAAGATGGCCACCGCGAGCACATGGTTGAGCTCCAGGCTCCTAAAGCAACCCTGGTCAAACTCGCCGATCGTATAGATGACCTACAAAACAGGTCACGCCAATCTAACCTCTGCTTCGGTCTGCCAGAGACCCTGGGAGAAAGATTTGCCGACGTTTTTAGAGACCTCGCTCACTCGCGAGCTAGAACTACCTGGAGCGCACGGCCCACTGAGAGTTGAGCATGCACACCATCTTGGGCCTAGAAGAGAGGATTCCACCCGGCTCAGAGTGGTGATAGTAAAACTTCTGAACTTTATGCATAAAAGCGATGTTGTGCGGGCAAGTAAGTCCCTTCTCTATGAGAATCAAAAAGACCTTATTTTTCAGGACTTTTCGGCTTCCTTCAGCACACAATGTAAAAGTATGGCCCCTTTTTGTGCGCAACTTTATGCCCTGGGCTTGAAAGCCACAATCATTTTCCCGGCTCGCCTGTGTGTCTCCACGAAACAAGGTATCCGCTGGCTCACCACGCCAGATGAAGCAAAAAAATTTTTGAGTTCGGAAGCAGCGCGGCATGCAGACCCGAGCAGTACTAATACTTCTTGAGCATCTGAGGCCTGACAAATGCTGTAGCCCTGCTCCAGGGGGCCTGGAGCAGATGCTTTCTAATAGGGCGGCTGCCTTATTCGATTTATTTCATGACTGAGTCGAAGATTGCAACTCCTTGAGTCCGGAGACATCCAGTTGCTGAGACCTCAGTACTCTATGTTGTTTGCATGAACAGTTGACATTTCTGGGGATTTTTTTTTTTTCAGGACAAGTTACATATATATGCTTTCCATAGATGGCGTTAACCTTTTGGGCATGTAATATATTTCTTTACTGTTTGCCTTTTCCTAGAGGGAGGAAACAACAAAACCAATGCAATCCCTCATTGTGTTTCATAAGGGGTTCAGAAGGGAGGTGGGGAGGGGGAGGGATACAGAATACACACTAGGGATCCTCATTACTTGAGAGTTTAGACACACTGATGAGTATTGGGATAACTGGGCAGTGGGGGGGGGGGGGGGGGAGGGGGAAGAAGGGAGTGGAGACGGGATGTGGAAGGGAAAGGGATGCATAGAGGGGAAGGCACCTGATCTCAGGTTTTGATTTGGTTGCTGGTTCAAGAGGGCACTTGTTTAGTCACGTCTTCTGGCTATGGGATAGGCAGTTGGATATGGGGGTCTTAGCTGGGGAGACTCCCATTATGCAAAATATTTTACTTTTTTTCAAGAATGTGTTGCCCTTACCTTAAATGGCTAGACGCGACACTAAGATTTTCACATGAAATGTATGTGGTGTTAACTCTCCTATCAAACGCTCTAAAATTTTAACAACTTTGGAGAAAATCAGCGGATTTAGGTTTTGGTTTTACACAAGAAACCCACTTAAGCGACTTGGAGCATACCAAATTGTGTAGAGGCTGGGTAGGGGCGATACACTTCGCCTCTGCCACTACCAGGGGTTGAGATTTCAATTGGGAAACATATTCCACTTCAGGTTCAGATTGAAATTAAGGACCCCCGAGGCAGACACCTAATTTTGGTAACTGAATTCCACCATTGCACCTATGTTTTTTGTAATCTATATGCTCCGAACAATCCCAGCTTGGACTTCTTTCAGGAAATCCATAATCATCTACTCCCTTATGTAGACCATACGACTGTAGTGGGAGGGGACTTTAATTCGGTCTGGGAGCCACAGTGGGATAAAACTACAACCCAAATGGGTATTTCCGCCCCTGGTAATGGCATTCTTTTTTTGGAGCGCTCATTGCAGTTAGTGGATGCCTGGCAGACGCTACATCCTTCGGAGAAGGATTACACCCATGTCTCTCGGGCACACCCTACCCAATCCAGACTGGATTATATCCTTGTCAGCGATCATAATTGCAAGAGGCTCGCATAGATGATCTGGTAATTTCCGATCATGCCCCAGTGTGGACCTCGCTAGCAGGACCTCACTCTCTACCCACAGGCATTCCTTTGGAAATTCCCATATTATCTGGCTGATATCTGCTTCGTGGATTTTCTTCGGGGAAAGTGGAAGGAATCTCAGCACCTTAATAAGGAGCATTTGACTGACCCCATTCTTTTCTGGTACACAGCGAAGGCAGTTTTGAGAGGGGACATTATTGCCTATACGGTGTGTCGACGGAAGATGTTAGACAAATAATTACTGTCCCTGAGTGCTCAATTACAATTGGCGAAAGGCGTTTTGACGAAAGCCCACACCAGTCTTAACAAGGACCGTTTTCTCACTTTGAAAAGATTTATCAACATACCTTGTTATATCAGCGGGCGAAAAAAAGCTTAATCTATTATCAATACAAATTATTTCAATTTGGCAATAAATTTGGCAGGTTGATGTCTAATCTGATGCGAATGCACCGGAGCTCCCGGTACATACCCACCTTTCGAAGCCCCTCCAGGCGAATGGCATTTGATACTCCTACCATTTTGAAGCTATTTTGCAACTATTATTCAGACTTTTATCGGTCGGAATCTTGGAATCCCATGGCCTGTTCCTGATTCCTCTGTTCACTTACGAGCCGATACAGAAAAACCTGCGGGAGAGCCAGCGGTGCACGCCCAGGCCACTCTCCTGGGCGCGCGCGATTCAGTATCGGCCCGTATGCAAATGAGGGCCCGCGGTAAAAGGAGGCGCTAGGGACACTAGCGCGTCCCTAGTGCCTCCTTTTTGACAGAAGCGGCGGCTGTCAGCAGGTTTGACAGCAGACGCTCAATTTTACTGGCGTCTGTTCTCGAACCCACTGACAGCCACGGGTTTGGAAAACGGACGCCAGCAAAATTGAATGTTAGTCTCCCAACACGCGGGCAGATTTAAAATTTTTTATTTTTTTATTTTTGGGGCCTCCGACTTAATATCGCTATGATATTAAATCGGAGGGTGTACAGTGCTTTTTTGTACACTTTTCCGGTACCGGCCGAAATTAACTTGTGCCTTTGGCAGGCGTTAATTTCTGAAAGTAAAATGTGCGGCTTCGCTGCACATTTTATTTTCTGTATCGTGTGGGAATGACTAATAGGCCCATCAACATGCATTTGCATGTTGCGGGCGCTATTCGTTTCGGGGGCAGGGGTTGGCCGCGCTTTTCCCACGCGCTATTACCCCTTACTGTATAAGGGGTAAAAATCGCGCCAACTGGGGGCTAACAGTGCGCTCAGCCTGAGCGCACTTTACTGCATCAGCCTGTTAATTTGTCTTGCTTAACTTCGATGCAGCAACAATGCTTTTAAACCAACCCATTTTGGAGGACGAAGTTAGGCAAATCATTAGGCAGGCAAAGAGCTTTAAGACCCCAGGCCCCGATGAATACACAGCAAAATTTTAAAAGCCACTGATGGATTTGTTGGTTTCTCCCCTCGCTCACACCTTTAATGCCCTTATCTCTACTGGCTCCTATCCTCCTCATACTAATACGGCACACATTACTCTCATACCCAAACCCGGGAAAGACCACCTGTCTCCCGTGGCCTACTGACCCATTTCATTGTTAAATCAAGATAAAAAATTCTTGGCTAAGATCTTAGCAGATAGACTAGCATCCATACTCCCCTCCTTAATTGACCACTGCCAGGTAGGCTTTGTGCGGAAAAGTTACCAACGTTAGGAAGGTACTGACGGCCACAGCACTTTGCACACACGCGAGGGAGCCGTACTTAGTAGTAAGTTTCGACGCTGAAAAAGCATTTGATAGGGTTGAGTGGGATTACCTCTTCAACATCCTCCAACATATTTATTTATTTATTTTATTTATCGAGTTTTATATACCGTCATTCACTTTTGCCAGGTTTGAGGGGCTTTTTCTGGCTGCTGATCGGTTATTATATCAATCTCCGAATGCTGGGATTATAGCCAGTGGGTCGAGATCTGAGAACTTCCCAGTGAGCAGGGGTACCAGACAGGAATGCCCATTGTCTCCCCTACTGTTTCTTCTTCAGCTTGAACCCCTTTTGAGCATGATCCAGCAGGCCCGAGCGGTGCAAGGAGTCCGTTTTGCTACAGAAACATTTAAGTACGCTGCCTTCGCTGATGATATTTTGGTGTTTCTAACTAATCCCATGGCTTCCCTCCCAGCTCTTTTAAAGATATTCACGGACTTTTTTTTTTCTGGCCTTAAACTTAACACAGATAAGTCCAAAGCCTTAACATTCCCTCAAACAGTACGGGATAACTGGGAGGGTCCCTTTCCTCTTCAGTGGGCGCAGGGAAAGCTAAGATATTTGGGAGTCTGGCTTTCTACCAGACCGTCTCAACTTTACTCCTTAAACAACACTCGATTGCTTACTGACACCCAAGAATGACTGAAGACCTGGCAGTCCCTTCTCCATGTCTTTAGGAGGTCGAATCAACTTGTTTAAAAAGGTGCTTCTCCCTCAGTGGCTTTGTTTGTTTTAGAACCTACCTTTGGTTCTAAAATGCAGGGATCTGTTATGTTTAGAAAAGGGGATACAGGCTTTTATTTGGCATGGTAAATGGGCTAGGATTTCTTTTAGTCATTTGAAGGCCCAGTGGAGGAGGGGTGGCCTGGGGATCCCCAGACATGGGGATTTATAACTTGGCCAGCAAATTAAGACTGGTCCGTGACTGGATATTAGGGGACGCTGCTTATGTGAACCTTCTGGCACAGCAAACTTGTTGCCCCTCTAGATTTGCCTTTTTAGCCCCACTGACTGCCTTAATAGCTCCAGTCGGACATGCCTGGCTGATGCTTACCAAATTGTTGGTGCTGCCTTTGCTGTGTACCTACTTGTTACCTGTTCAGGGTAATGCAGAGTTTACGCTGGGGTTACAATCTGCAGATTTCCAACACTGGGGTAATTAGGATATCATACAACTGGGTCATGTACTAGATGGTGCTGGTCAGCTGCTACCCTTGCATGAATTACAGGTGCTGTACGGTCTGAATGGCCTACAGGCTTTTCCCTACCTACAGATTCGCCATTATGTGAATTCACCTTCTCTGAAACCCGCTGTTTTTTAATGCTTAATAAACGACAGACACCCTTTGCTCTCCTGTTACTACAAACAGCTACGGCTTCAGAGAAAGGTGGACCCCTGCCCGATGCTAGCTGAACGCTGGAATGTGGACGGAGTATTTACAGTGTCAGATACCATGATCTGTTCCAGTTTTCACTTAGTACCCACAGTGTCGTCCAATATGTATTTCGTGAAATGCAATATAAGTTCTTATGGAGGGCATTCATTTCCACCACGCTAGCTTTTCGCTTTCATTTGGTCTCCTCGTCACTGTGTGGGCGAGGGGAGAGCTCGTTCTCTCATATGTTTTGGGCCTGCAGTTCTATTAAACAGTTTTGGCATAAGATTATGTGATATCTGACGGCCCTCCTAGATATTAACATAGCACCCACTCCTCAACTGATGTTATTTGACAGTATTGCGTCTTCGTTGATACGAGGGGTAGGTTTATGCATTTTTGTTAAAGCGTGTTATGTAGGGAAGAAACTCATCTTGCTGCACTGGAAGGACTCAACTCTACCCACCTTCTGGGCCTGGCAATCATCTTCATAGGATGATGCAGCTGGACTGTTTGGCATCCAAAACATCCCCTGCTCAACGCCGAAAGTTTTTACAGATTTGGGACCCTTATATGTTCAATCTTTGCCACATAGATCCAGGAGTTTGATTCTGAACAATTAATGGACCACACCAGGACTCTTCTCTAAGCAACTGAGTGCCCCTCTACACTACTGTGTTGATTAAGGTGGCTTTCATCTCTATGTCTCCTAAATGGGGGGGGGGGGGGGGGGGGGGAAGAAATGGGAATAAACTGTGGGAGATAAATGGATTAGCTATGCTGTTACCTTGTTAAATCTGACGATAGTAACCTGTATGGAGGCATAGGGATTCCTGCACTCATGCAGTGACGCTGTCTGAGCAAGTACCATTTACTATGATGTGGGATTTGGGAGACCTGTATAGCAACTCCAGGTAACAAAAGAAGTTCCCCAGGACTCCATACTGTTGCAGAACAGAGAAAAGGTAGTCCCAGGACACGCGATCGAAAGCTTTTTGTGAATCAAAGTCTATCGCCAGTGCCTGTGTCCCTTCCTCCTGACAAAACTGCATAGCTGTTAATAATTTGATGACATGGCTTGTGGGTTTCTGGCCCTTCACAAATCCCATTTGGTGTTCAGATATAAGTCTCAGAAGGAGTACACTTAGGGGCAGATTTTTAAAAAGTACGCACGCGCGTACTTTTGTTCGCGCAACCGGCACAAACAAAAGTACGCCGGATTTTAAAAGATACGTGCGTAGCCGCGCATATCTTTTAAAAACCGGGGTCGGCGCGCGCAAGGCTGCGCAAAATCGGCAGCCTGTGCGTGCCGAACCGTGCAGCCTGAGTCCGTTCCCTCCGAGGCCTTTATTTCAAAAGTTACGCCTACCCAAGGCAGGCGTAACTTGCGCGCGCTGGCGTGCCATGTTCCGGTCCAGAGGCCGCGTCCACGCCCCCGAAACGCCCTTGGGCCAGAACCACACCCGCGGCCCTGCCCCTGGAACACCCCCAATGATGCACCACCGCGACACGCCCCCCCCAGGAAAGCCCCGGGATTTGGGCTCGGCGCGCACAGGGGGTGGAAGGGGCAGCTTTTCGGGGGTTACGCACATATCTTACGCATGTCCCCCTTTTAAAATCTGCCCCTAAGTCTGTCCGCTAGAACCTTAGCCAATAATTTCAAATCACTACTTAATCACAAATTAAGTAGTGAAATTGGCCGGTAGGACGCTGGAAAGCTGGGGTCTTTCCTCGGTTTAGGCAGAATAACTATGTGCGCTTTGTTAAACTCCGCTGAGTACTCATCAGTCTCCAGCCCATCAATATAAAAGTTGGTTAAAGGCACCGCCACACATTCTTTTAAAATTTTATAAAAATCATATGAGAATCCATTCGGACCTGGTGATTTCCCTGCCGCTACCGTATTGATAACCTGGAGGACTTCATATGTTTGGATGGGACGGTTCAAAAACTCCCTTTGTGGGGCAGATAGCTATGGGAGCCGTACATCCAAAAAAAAGTCATTTTCCCCCTCCCGGTTGGGCTCTGTGTCCCTAGTATATAAGTTCTCATAAAAAACGTGAAAAACTTCCCCTACTTCTGCCGTGCTAGACACAGTCTTCCCTTGAATATTTTTCATTTGATGGACAAAGGTGCGAGGGCTGTGCGCTTGAACCAAATTAGCTAGGGGTTTCCCTATCTTATTCCCAAACCGGAAAAAATTATGTTGGGCCATCTGCAGGTGCGTTGATGGGTAAGCGTGTTCAGTTGGTAAAGGGAACTATAATAAGTTTGCCATTTTATCTCAGAAGGGTCACGCATCAGTTCCAGTTTAGCTTGTTTTAACTTAACCTCGAGCTGGAGAATGGTACTGCTCATCTTTTTGGAGTGAGCACTGAGATAGGCAATGATATCTCCCCTTAAGACAGCCTTCCCTGCTTCCCAATAGAGGCGGGGGGGTATGAACATGTTGAATATTGTGCTCTTTATATTCTAGCCATTTGTCTTTCAGATATTTCTGAAAATCCCCATCATCCTTGAGGTGGAGTGGGAATCGCCAAAGTCTGCTACCCCTTTCGTGCTCTCTCAATTTTAATGTTAGGGAGACCGGTGCGTGATCCAAAACCACAGGTATGCCTATATCAGCCCTTTGGACACTTGCAAACGCTTCCACCATTGGCAGTATGTAGTCAATTCTCGAGAAGGACCCATGGGGTTTAGATATAAACGTGTAATCCTTCTCAGGATGTAAGGTCCTCCACACATCCACTAGACCCAGCTGTTGGCACAAAAACCCCACTCCCTTGACCTGGCCCATGGGTAGTATCTTAGGAGCCAGGGATCTGTCCAGTAAGGGTTCATGGACACAGTTCAGGTCCCCCATCACATAAAGGGTTCCCGCCCTATGAACATGTATGGTATTGGTCAATTCTACAAAGAAATCATGCAAGTACTCACTTGGCGCATATACATTGCATAGTGTGACTTCTTTGCCATTCCATTAGCCCCCAATAATCACGTAGCGGCCTTTGGGATCTACAACTTGTTGGGAGACTGTAAAATCTGCCGTCTTATTAATAAGAATCACTATGCCCGTTTTGCGTCCCTGCGCTGCCACGAACACACAGGTCCCCACCCAGTCTCTAACCAGTTTAGCACTCTCAGTATCACTGAGGTGGGTTTCCTGTATGCCTGCTATTTCTGCACCCAGCTTTTTCAAATAGTTAAGAACTTTTTTTTTCTTTATGGAGGATCCCAAGCCATGCACGTTCCATGATATTAACATATTATCCCATTTGGAAATATGCAATTGCCCAGCATTGTCTCTGCCAACCCACTGTGCGAGGTGCCCAGCCTCACCTTCCAGTCTGCTCCAAACCTCTGTTAGTTCTGAAAAAACCCTCTCCCCCTGCAGTCCCCTCCCTATACCACTGATCCCCTCCCCCACAAAGAGGATATTCCACATGATGAAAGCTGTGACTTGGAGCCACACCCACCCACATCCTTTCCCGTACCCACCCCCTCACCATCCCCCCGCCTAACCCCCATATACCCCCCTATATTCTAAGTTCCCCTTCTCTCTTGAGCCACATTTGGGGGTGTTCGGGCACCACTCTTCCCCCATTACCATCTTCCTCCCTCAAGGCACTCAACAGAAATTAAGAAACTATCCCAGCTAATGTTCCAGGACCGTTTCGGAGAGGAAGCAGCCTATCGTCTGGTTCCGGTGTCCCCCTGTGAAGCTCGCTGTCTTCCCAAAGCCAGTCCTTCTGCTGTATGTTGGGTCCTTCATCTCGACTGGGAGGGCCCCTCCAGTCTTCTGAAGTAGCCGGTCCATCATCGCTCCCCGGGGAAGGCCTCCATCTGACATGGCTGTTGTTCACTGCGGCTGAACCAGCCGCTCATCCCAGCAAATAAAAAAAAAGAAACAAACTTTGTGTATTATAGCCGTTCCTCCTGCATATCAAACTAGCAGGTAGTCTATTAACTATTTTCATGTTGAGCTGCCGGCCATCCGAAGCAACTCTCAAGATCCTGTCAGCCCCCAACGTTGTTGTAGAAATTTCTGCGCCTCTTCCAGGGTTGGGAATGTATGTACCTTCCCCTCATCCCACATCTTCAGTGTGGCCGGGAACTGGAATGCGAACTTGACCTGTCGATCAACCAGCTGAGAACAGATCGGAGAGAATTTTCGCCTCATCTGGGAAACACACACGAAGTAGTCCTGTGTAACCCTGATCTTTTGCCCCGATACAAAATCTCAGTTTTTTCCCTGTAGGACATCCGAATAGCCTGTTTATGGGTATGGTTCAAAATTTTAGCGATTACTATACGGGGACGGGTATCCCTCGCCTGCTTCACCCCCATTCGGTGCGCTCTCCACACACATATGCGGCCTTGCAGTTCTGCCAGGCCTACCACCTCCGGGAGCCACTTTTCCAAAAGGGGACCCAGCTCGCGATCGCTAATGGCCTCCGGAAACCCGAGAAACCGGAGTTTCGCCTTCCTCAATCTGTTTTCCAGATCGTCGATTTTCATAAGGCACTCACTTAATGCAGTCTCCTGCGCAGCCATTTTAGCTGAGAGGGCCGCCATTTCGTCCTCCATCATGGAGACTCGCCCCTCTAACTGTTCTATCCTCGGGATCAACTCAGATAGCGCATCCTTCACTTCAGCGAGCTGATTCACAATGCCCACCAGTTTTTCATCTAACGTGGCAGCTATCGTATCTCAGCACGGACATGGTGATCTGCCCCGGCAGGGAGGGTTCCGGGTCGCCGAGAGCCACCGCCATCTTGGGCTCCGCGGCCTTCCCCTTCTCTTTGTCTTTATCTTTTTTGGCGCTCTTAGCAGCCATCAGCCGGGGAGATCGTTGCATATAATGCACTATCGACATAAGCCGATTACACCCAGGTCTTGGAGCCTAGTGGGTAATGCCGGTAAATTAAGATGCCATTGGATGTGGGAGAGTGGCGTCCGGAGCTCCCGATGAGCATGTCCTCCCTAGCTCATCACCCCACATAACCCCAGTATAGAGCTTCTAATGCTCGTCCCCCTTTAAAACTTGCTTCTGGGGAATCCCATTTCAGGTCAATCAACTACTGGATGGTTTCTAATACTGGAAGGTAGCAAGAGGCTTTCCATAGGGAAATCAGAATGAGATTCTTCTTTGGTTCCATCAGAGTCCACCCCAGGAATTCCCAGCATCTTCATGGTCTGGGAAACCAGGGCCGGCAATTCATCTCAATGGAAAAAAACTGTAACATGGTCCAATACGGTTCTAAACAAGGGGAAATTTTCCCATCTTCCAAGGAATCTGTATCCTTCCTCTTTGTCTGTGCCGTCCAGGTCCCTGCCAGGGATATCCTTGGTGAGGTGAGATATGCCTCGAGGTCTGCCGATAGGACTGGGAGAGGGAGGGCTTTCCAGCTGAGGTTCCGTTCAGACAGGGGCAAGTAAGGTAGCAGACTGTGCCTGTATGAAGGCCCTGAAAATATTCCACCCAAGAGAAGGCAGCTGGGTCCATGCATAGTCCAGGAGGTACTGGGGTAGGTGCTACTGAATTTCCCTCTCCCATGGATGACCCAGTCCCGGGGTACTTCCAGTTAAGGCTGTGGCTAGCATCCTCTGAATGGGAGGAGCTGGGCTTAGCAAAGTCCGGAGAGGCCAACTCTCCCTGGGCTTCCTAAGTTGTCATAAGTTGGAATCCAGGTCAGACTGTGAAGCCCTAATATGACAAGCAGCACAGAGAGAAAGGTGCTTATGTTTCTTGGCTGCCGAAGCCATTGTCACAGTTTTCGGGCACCTAGGTGGGATGTGGCAAGGTGCACACACAGCCCATGTGCCTGGCTTTATCTGTCTTCTGCACTTAGTAGGTTGTGTGTGCATGTACGCCTGCGACATTGTGCACAGAGCCCACGCACTGCATGTACAGACGTTCTATGAAGGGCAATATGGCAAGCCCAAAGATGCGCACAAGATGGCACCGCTGCTTACCACACGGTGTGCTGACCAAGCCTAAAGCAGGGCCTAGCCACTCAGAAGCCCACTTGTCGTTGGAATGGCGCGCCAAGCAAGGAGACTGGAGGAACTCTTACCAAAACCCCTCCAAATGTTTCTGAATCGGGAGGTACATTTTTTTTTTTTAAACTTACCTAGGCTCAGCGCTTACTGGCTGAGTACAGAGACGGTCTCCGGCTGTGGGGGGAGAAGACTTTGGTCATCACTGCTGCGCTCGGCTTCCTGCACCCGTTGCCTTTCAGCTGCTTAAGCAGCAAAGTCCACGCCAGGAACCGGCTACCACACCATGGCACAACTCTAAGGGATCTCGGAAATTGCCTGAGGAATTCTCAGCTGGGGGAGAGACCTTTGGCAGGAGAGCAGGGCTCAATATTTTCTCCCATAGGGAGAGGTATGACCACCATCTGCTGGAGATGGAGAAATACTGAAGGGCTGAGGTCACTGCAGGAGTGTATCTAGGGTAACGTCAGCTTTGCAATCTGACTCAGTCTCCATCTACTAGCAGGGGAGCATAACCCATTGGTCCTGAGTCCATCTGGCTACAAGCTAGGAAAATGTGCAATATACAAAGTAAGTGATATAGATAAGACATGAAATGGGTTTGGGGGGGGAGTTGAAAAAGTTAAAATTATGACCTTAATGCACTTTGGGATTTTACAAAAATTCACTTGCTACCTAATTTATAGGTAGCACAATGTCAGTCCCTTGCTGTTTCTTCATCTCTTCTGAGTTATCCCCCCTTCCCTTATTTTTTCACAATTCCTCCTTACCCCCACAAGAATCAATGGAATCTACTTTGGGCAGCACTACACAGGAGCATAGACAGTTACTTTACAAGTTTTCCTTATACCTCAGACAACTAATACTCCATCAATGGAACCTGTCCAAAAGGATAGGAAATGTGTCTGTGTTTATACAATGGCTTTGAGATTAACAGACCTCTAGAAGTCAGCTTTAAGCAGCTTAAATTATTCCATTTGTTTCATTACACGAAACTGCCATTAGACTGAATTCAAACCTATAGTGAGTATTCAACATTGCAACAACAACGATCAGCAGTCATTTCTCTCATATATCCCACCATAGGCTCTATTTCTATTTCTACTCATGAAGAGCTCTGTGCCCTTCTGCAGAGCCTTCCTATTATTCACCCAGTCCATCTCTTCTATATTATACTGTTTAGTGATTGCTCTCAATACAAAATTACTTATGTTCTCAATTGGAAAACCATACCTGATTCAGATCATCTACTGTGGCAAGCAGAGGTGGCGATGGTAATGCATTTGTGTCTTGTTCACCACTACTGTGTTTTCTGCAAAATAAAATGTTTCTATACATAAATTCAACAGTACTATATCTGCACGTAAAGCAGAGTTGCTTACCTGTAACAGGTGTTCTCCCAGGACAGCAGGATGTTAGTCCTCACATGTGGGTGACATCATCAGATGGAGCCCTGTCACAGAATACTTTTGTCAAAGTTTCTAGAACTTTGACTGGCACACTGAGCATGCCCAGCATGCCACTAACCCTGTGGCCACACGGGGTCCCCCCTTCAGTCTTGTGTGTAGCAAAAAGTACATGCGAAAAATAAAATAAAATCGTATCGAACCCAACTCCGTGGGGTGGCGGGTGGGTTTCGTGAGGACTAGCATCCTGCATTCCCGGGAGAACCCCTGCTACAGGTAAGCAACTCTGCTTTCTCCCAGGACAAGCAGGATGGTAATCCTCACATATGGGTGAATAGCAAGCTGACTCCTAATGAAGCAGGCCAAGCAGCACACAACATGTGCAACAGGCACAACAACTGGGGTGCTGTTGGCAATGATGAGGCAGCCTGAGATTCACAGCGAGTCGAGGTAGGACGAGTTGGGTTTTTACACTGGAAAACAGTCTTGTCGTCCAGCCTTGTCCAGACAGTAGTGGGCTGTGAAGGTGTGGAGAGAGCTCCACGTCGCAGCCCTACAGATGTCGGCAATCGGTACTGAATGGTAGTGTGCTACTGACGTTGCCATGGCCCTGACTGAGTGCGCCTTCACTCGTCCCTAAAGTGTAAGGCCTGCTTGCTGGTAGCAGAATGCAATGCAGTCTGCCAACCAGTTGGAGAGAGTCTGCTTGCCCACCGCAACTCCAAGCTTGTTTTTGTCAAAAGAAACAAAGAGTTGGTTGGACTTTCTGTGGAGTTCAGTGCGGTCTAAGTAAAATGCAAGCACACGTTTACAGTCCAAGGTGTGCAGAGCTCGATCACCTATGTGAGTGTGAGGCCTTGGAAAGAAAGTGTGCAAGACAATAGATTGGTTTAAGTGGAAATCCGTTACCACCTTAGGAAGGAATTTAGGGTGCGTGTGGAGAACCACCCAGTCATGGAGAAACCTTGTGTAGGACAAGTATGTTACAAGGGCTTGCAACTCGCTGACTCTGCGAGATGTGATAGCTACCAGGAAAATTACTTTCCAGCTAAGATACTTGAGTTCGCAAGAGTGCAGGGGCTCTAAAGGAGGACGCATGAGCAGTGCAAGTATTACATTGAGGTCCCATGCCATGACCGGTGGTCGTAGAGGAGGCTTAAGCTATAGTAAGCCTCTCATGAAGCGACCCACAAGGGGTTGAGTCATTATCGGGGCATCCCCTACTCCTTGATGGTAAGCAGAGATGGCAAGCAGAGATGGCACAGAGGTGGACTCCAATGGAGGAAGTTTGAAGACCAGATTCCGAGAGATGCCAGAGATAATCTAAGAGTTCTGGTGTGGGGCAAGTAAAGGAATCTAAGCCTGTGTGCACATGGTAAATCTCTTCCACTTAGAGCGGTAGGATTTCTGAGTGGAAGGCTTTCGTGAAGCTATGAGGACTTGGGAGACGTTACTAGAAAGATTGAGGGACTGTAGTATCAACCTTTCAATATCCAGGCCATCAGGGATAGGGGTCTGGAGGTTTAGGTGGCACAACTTGCCGTGATTCTGTGTTATGAGGTTGGGTGCCGTGCCGAGGTGAATGGGTTCCGGGTTGAGAAGTATGGGAAACCAGACTTGGCGTGGCCAATACGGGGCTGTGAGTATCATTGAGCCTCGGTCCTGTTGTAGCTTCACAAGAGTCTTGCTTATTAGCAGAATCGGAGGGTACGCATATAGCAGAGGCCTGTGTTCCAGGGGCGAGCGAAGGCATCCATGGTTGGTGCTCTTCGGTCCCTGTGCAGGGAGCAGAAGCGTTCCACTTTGCGGTTCTGATTGGATGCAAAGAGGTTGATGTTCGGTTGATCCCCACAGGTGGAAGATTCTGCTCGCAACAGAGGGATCGAGAGATCACTCGTGGGGCTGGAAATTTCGGCTGAGGCGGTCCGCCACTGCATTCTGTGTGCCTGCCAGTTAAGTGGCTCGCATTAGTATGGAATACGACAGGGCCCAGGCCCAAATCTGCGCCGCTTCTTGGCAGAGCAGATAAGAGCCCGTGCCCCCGTTTGCTCAGGTACCACATTGCTACTTGGTTGTCTGTTTGAATCAAGACGACCTTGTTGGATAGGCAGTCCATGAACGCGTAAAGGGCATACCGCATTGCTCGAAGTTCTAGAAAGTTGACCTGATAGGTTGCTTCGGCTTTTGTCCAAATCCCTTGGGTTTGAAGGTCTTCGACATGGGCTCCCCAACCTAGGTTGGAGGCGTCCGTGGTTAAGGTCACCTGAGGAGCTGGTTGCTGGAAGGGAAGACCTGTTTGTAAGTTGGCCTTGTGCGTCCACCAGGCAAGGGATAGATGAAGCTGGTTCGTTATATGGACAAGGGATGAAAGTGGCTATGTGGCCTGGTGCCACTGAGATTTGAGAGACTTTTGTGTCAGCGTCATGGCTAGGCATGCCATTGGAGTGACGTGGACTGTTGTTGCCATATGACCGAGCAACGTGAGGAACTGGCGAGCCGAGGCTGTTTGACGACAGCGGATACAGCTGGCGAGGTTGGACAGTGTGGTTGCGTGGTCGTTGGATAAGAGCCCCTTGGCCACTCTGGTGTCCAGGTCTGCTCCTATTAAGGAGAGATGGTGAGACTATGTTAAGTGGGATTTCAGGTAGTTGATTAGAAACCCCAGTGAGTGCAGAAGCCGTATAGTGATATTGGAGAAATTACTTACCTGATAATTTCCTTAGTGTAGACAGATGGACTCAGGACCAATCGGTATAGTGTGCTCCTGATAGCAGTTGGAGACGGAGTCAGATTTCAATCTGACGTCAGCACTACATATACCCGTGCAGGAAGCTCTGCTCCTCAGTATTCTCCTCAAAAAAGCAATTGTGGATATATGTGTGTTTGAATAACTTGATTAACTTGAACTGGTTGACGTGAATTCTAGCTGGAGACCACCAGTGCACTCAACCGAGAAACACCAACACCTGGTAATTATGGGTGTCTTAACTAGGGGTAAAGCGTGGCTTACCAGTGCTTGTCTTGCTCTCGGGTATTGTCACCCGAGGTTTCCGTATTCTGAGGTAGCCGTGAGCGGGATACTGAGTCCATCTGTCTACACTAAGGAAAACGAAATTATCAGGTAAGTAATTTCTCCATTTCCTAGCGTGTAGCAGATGGATTCAGGACCAATGGGATGTACAAAAGCTACTCCCGAACCAGGTGGGAGGCTGCCCGTGGCCCACTCAGTACTGCCCTTGCAAATGCTGTGTCCTCCCGGGCCTGGACATCCAGGCGATAGAACTTCGAGAAGGTGTGACTGGAGGACCATGTCGCCGCCCAACAGATCTCGGCGGGCGACAGCATCTTTGTTTCTGCCCAGGACAGTGCCTGGGCTCTGGTGGAATGGGCCTTAACTTGTAGAGGTGGAGGCTTTCCTGCCTCTACACAGGCCGCCTTGATTATTTCTTTGATCCAGCGGGCTATGGTTGCCCGCGAGGCTGCTTCTCCTTGTTTCTTCCTGCTGTGATGGACGAATAGGTGGTCCGTCTTTCATATAGATTCCGACCTTTCCAGGTATTGGACTAGTAGACTGCCAACGTTAAGATGCCAAAGAAGGCGAGAGTCTTCCGAATCCTTATGCTTGTCTGGAGATGGCAGCAAGATGGTTTGGTTTAGATGGAAATGAGAAACCACCTTTGGAAGAAGAAAGGGACAGTGAGTAGCTGTATGGATCCCGGTGTGAATCTGAGGAATGGTTCCAGACAGGATAGTGCTTGAAGTTCGGAGATGCGATGGGCTGAACATATTGCCACTAGGAACGCCGTCTTCAAGGTTAGAAGCCGTAGAGACAGCCCGTGGGTAGGTCTGAAGGAAGCTCCCGCTAGGAAGTCTAGTACTAGATTGAGGTTCCATAGGGGTACCGGCCACTTTAGTGGTGGTCGGATCTGTTGGACACCTCTCAGGAAGCGGGAGACGTCTGGGTGTGAAGATAGACTGATGCCGTCCGCTTTGGCTCTGAAGCATGCCAACGCGGCCACCTGAACCTTGATGGAGTTGAGAGACAATCCCTTCTGTAAGCCGTCCTGCAAAAATTCCAGGATCGTGGGGATTTTGACTGTCTGCGGAAGTATGTCACAGTCTTCACACCAGGCTTCGAATATTCTCCATATTCGTATGTAGGTTAGAGATGTGGAAAATTTGCATGCTCGGAGCAAGGTGTCAATCACTGCCCCCGAGTATCCGCTCTTCTTCAGGCGCATCCTCTCAATGGCCAGACCGTAAGAGAGAATCGAGTTGGGTCTTTGTGGAGGATCGGTCCTTGGTGGAGCAGATTCCTGTGTGGGGGTAGGGACAGGGGGCTCCCCTCCAGAAGCCTTTGCATGTCTGCGTACCACGGCCTTCTTGGCCAATCCGGGGCCACTAGAAGTACTAGCCCCCTGTGGTGTTCTACCTTGTGGATGGATCCCACCCAGTAGTGGCCATGGAGGAAAGGTGTATAGCAGATATTCCTGTGGCCAGGTCTGGACGAGGGCATCGGACCGGGTTGCCAGAAGATCCATGGCTGGAGTTCCCCAGTGGTTTATTAACAACTGGAATGCTGTGGTCGACAGCATCCATTCCTCTGGGTCTAGACTTTCTCTGTTGAGGTAATCCGCAGTGACGTTGTCTTTTCATGTGATGTGGGCGGCTGAGATCCCTTGCAGGTTTGCTTCCGCCCATGCCATTAGGGGGTCTATTTCCAGGGACACCTTTTGGCTTCTGGTTCCTCCCTGGCGGTTGATGTAGCCCACTGTTGTGGAGTTGTCTGACATGACTTGGACCGATTCTCTCCGGAGTCTGTGACTGAATCGCAGGCAGGCTAGTCTGACTGCTCGGGCTTCCAGTCGGTTGATGTTCCATCCCGACTCTTCCTTGTCCCATTGCCTCTGGTCCGTCAGTTCCTGGCAGTGTGCTCCCCACCCTCATAGGCTCGCATCCGTCGTGAGCAAGACCCAGGTCGGTGGGGATAGCCTTACTCCCTTGCTCAGATGGTCTTATGTAGCCACCATAGGAGCTGGATCCGTATATCCGCCGGTAACTGGAGGCAAAGGGTGTAGTCCTGGGACATCAGGTTCCATCGTGACAGTAGGGAACTTTGTAGTGGTCGTATGTGAGCCCTTGCCCATGGGACGACTTCTAGGGTCGATGTCATGAGGCCGAGGACTTGGAGGTAATCCCATACCGTGGGGCGAGCGCCATTCAACAGTTTTCTCAACTGGTCTATCAATTTCCTTCTCCTTGTAAGGGGAAGGACTACCTTGTCTTGTTGGGTGTCGAACCGGACTCCCAGGTATTCTAGGGATTGGGAGGGCTGCAGGCAGCTCTTGGTTGTGTTGACAACCCACCTGAGATTCTGCTGTAGATTCTTGACTCTGGTGGTCGCCTGATGACTTTTTTCTGGAGATTTTGCCCTGATCAGCCAATCGTCCAGGTACGGGTGTATGAGGATTCCTTCTTTCCTCAGTGTCGCTGCCACTACCACCATGATTTTGTTGAACATCCGAGGGGCAGTAGCTAGTCCGAAGGGTAGCGCCCGGAACTGGTAGTGGTGGTCCATGATCGCAAAGCGTAGAAAGCGCTGGTGGTCGTGATGGACCGGGATGGGAGGATAGGCTTCTGACAGGTCCAGGGAGGTCAGAAATTCTCCCGGCTGTACTGCCCTTATGACCGAAAGTAGGGTATCCATGCAGAAATATGGTACCCTCAGGTAGTGGTTGACAGACTTGAGGTCCAGGATGGGCCGAAACGTTCCCTCTTTCTTGGGGACGATAAAATAGATGGAATAGTACCAAGTATTTTGTTGATGCGTGGGCACCGGTGTTATAGCCTCTAGGGATAGCAATTTTGTCAGTGTGGTTTCCACTGCTGTCCTCTTGGAGGGGAGTGGCAAGGGGATTTCACAAATTTGTCTAGGGGGATGCTGTGGAAGTCCAGATAGTATCCCTCTCAAATGATGGTTAGGACCCACTTGTCAGACGTTATCTCGACCCATCTTTGGTAGAATAGGGCAAGCCTGCCCCCTATGGCTTCTTCCTGTGGATGGGTCTGTTGATTCTCATTGTGGGGTGCGGCTGGGGCCTGGACCTGAGCCAGCTCCCCTCTTGTTGTGTGTGTTCCAAAAGGGCTGGCCCCTGCCTGCGGGGCGAGGTGCTTGGTATGTATTCTTGTATGGTCTGAAGCGCTGTGATCCTCTGGCCTTGGATGTTTGGGGAGAGGGGCGATGGCTTCTTTTGTTCTTGTCCTCTGGTAGCCGAGGTACTGGGGATTTGCCCCATTTGTCGGCTAACTTCTCCAGTTCACTTCCAAACAGGAGGGCTCCTTTAAAGGGCATTCTCATGAGTTTCATCTTGGAGGTCGCATCGGCTGACCAGCTTCGGAGCCAGAGTTGTCTTCTGGCTGCCACAATGGATGAGACGCCCCTGGCTGAGGTGCGCACCAGGTCGGATGTCGCATCCGTGAGGAAGGATATCGCTGGTTCTAATGTTTTGACGGGCGTGGTAGCGTTCCTGGCAAGTGATAAGCAGACACGTGACACCACGGCTCAGCAGGCAGCGATCTGTAGTGACATAGCTGCTGCATCAAATGACTAAGGATGGATTCCTGACGTCTGTGTCCTGGGCATCCTTGAGTGCCGCTCCTCCTTCGACTGGAATGGTAGTGCGCTTCGTGACAGCGCAGACCATGGCGCCCACTTTGGGGAACACCAGAAGTTCTTTGGCTGAGGGTTCCAGTGGATATAAGGCTTCTAGGGCCCGTCCTCCTTTGAAACTGGCCTCCGGAGCATTCCATTCCAAGTCGATCAGTTGTTGTACTGCCTGCAGCAATGGGAAATGGCATGAGGCCTGACGGAACCCAACCAGCAGAGGGTTCGTCTTTGACTCTGCTGTGGCGCTTGTGCCTGGGATGGCCAGCTCCTTCAAACTCAGAGACACGAGGTCTGGTAACTCGTCTCTGGAGAAGAAATGCATCATGGTTCGGTATGGTTCCGTTCCTGGAGGGATTTCTCCTTCCTCCAGGAAGTCTGGTTCTTCCTCCGAGGTGTCCGTGTCCCCTAAGAGGAGGCTTTTGTCCGGAGGGGGCACGTTTCGGGGAAGCCAAGAGGGGCCTGACAGGTTTTGGTCTTCTGGTGGAGGCTGAGACTGTGTCACCGGTGGCACCGATTGTGCCTGGACAAAGGTTTGCAGCCCTTTGAAAAATTCTACCCAGGAAAAGGTTCCTGGGTCCATACTGAAGCCAGCGATGTTGCCCGAGGGGCCGAACCGAGTAGGGACCGAGCCGGGGATAGAGAGGTCCGGGGTACTGTCGTTGGTGGAGCTAGATTCCTCTACTGGCCGGGGGGGGGGGGGGGGGGTGTTCCTTGTTCTGGTTCCCCCAGGGCCTCTTTGCACTGCAGGCAAAGGGCCGAAGCCACTTTGGGTTGTGCCGCTCTCAGGTGGCAGGCTGGCAGAGAGCTTGTCCCTTGGCTTTCTTAGCCGGTGGTGCCATGATTTGAGAGCGTGGGGTCATTCAAAACTTGTCTGTGCGCTTAGATGCGCGCACTGGGAGGCTTAGATATGCGCTCCAGGTGCGTCGAGGATGTGTATGCAAGCTGCGGAAGATGTGCGTGCAGACCGCTATGTGCGCCTAGCGAGAGATGCACGCGTCGCTGTGCGCACTGGCTTAATTTGTGCACCTGGCGCCGTTGAGCGTGCCACTGTGTGCCCAGCACCTTTGTGTGCGTTGCTGTGCGCACAGCACAGGTGCGTGCGCGCCGCTATATGCACAAGTAGTTTCTGCGCCCGACTCACTGCTGTGCGCACGGCTCAATTGTGTGGACAATATGGTGATCAAAGGGGGGAGGGAGATGGCGCCAGCGACCACGCGGGCAAGATGGCGACCCCCCCCCCCCAGAGGATCTCCACGAAAGAGGACCCTTGCACTGAATCGGGGTCTAGCCCGGACGGGGCTGCTCAACCCAATGGAACAGACGCCGAGGGGCGATCTGTGCGGCTATCCGAGCCTCGTAGACAAGAGACTTTAAGAAAAGTTTTCTACCTTACCTTGTCTTGGCGCTTCCCGGTCTCGTGCCGGGCGGTCTCCGACTGCGGGGGGAAAGGGAAATACCTTCACCGCCGCACTCGGTATTGCACCCACTGCATCTCAGCCACTCCCATTCCTGGGGGCTAAGTCCACACCGAGAAGCGGCTACCGGACCGAGGTTTATCTCTGAGGGATCTCGGAAATCACCTCAGGAATTCTCTACTGGGGGAGGGATCCTTCAGTATCACCGCAGGAGAGCGGGGCTCGTCTTGTAGAGGTAAGATTTTGGAATTTTCTTTCTTCTTTGGTTTGGATTTCCTAACGCTGTGCAAGCGTGTGTAGACTCCCAAACTGCTAAGGAGACTGAAAAATACTGAAGAGCAGAGCTTCCTGCACGGGTATATGTAGTGCTGACGTCAGATTGAAATCTGCTATCAGGAGCACACTATACCCATTGGTCCTGCTACACGATAGGAAATGAGGGAGTCAAGAGCTCCTTGTCTGGACTGGCTTTTTATTAGCCAGTTGTCTAGATATGGGAAAACATGGATGCCCTTGCGGCTTAACTGTGCAGCCACGACTGCCAGGCACTTCGTGAACACTTGGGGCGCAGAGGCCAGGCCAAATGGAAGTACTTTGTATTGATAGTGCCCGTGACCTACTACAAATCGCAGGTGCTTGAGATGACAAGGAAAGATTGCAATATGGGCATAAGCATCTTTAAGGTCCAGAGAGCAGAGCCAATCCCCTTGTTTTAGGAGAGGCGCATGGTGCCCAGAGACACCATTCTGAATCTTTCCTTGTAAAGAAATGTGTTTAAGGAACGGAGATCCAGAATAGGCCGGAGGCCGCCGGTCTTTTTTGGGATTAGGAAATACCGGGAGTAGAACCCTCTCCCCTGCTGAGTCGAGGGAACCGTTTCTAAGGCCCCGGCCAACAGAAGGGTCGAGAAGTCCTGTGTGATCGTCCCAGCTCCAGGCTGGAATGGGCGGGGGAGTCCGGGGGGATAGTTGAAAACTTTAGACGGTAACCGTGGGTTATGATGGATAGTACCCACTGGTCCATGGTAATTGGGTGCCAATTGGTTGCGAAGGGGCAGAGGTAGCCTCCTACTGGTGATTCGGGTTGGCTGCTGCTTTCTGGAAAGGAATCAAAATTCAGTCTAAGGACCAGCTTGTGGAGCTGGTTGCGCTCTAGGAGTTCTCGCTTGGCGTGCATCTCCTCTCTAAGGGGCCCGAGCTGGTCGAGCACGAGAGGCAGGAGGATAATATCTACAAGGTCTGTTGAATTGTTTCCTGGTGTCCCTACGTGTGCCCCTGAGGGGTATGGAGAGTGTCTCTGAGGTGACAATGGAAAGCTGACGCAGTCTCTCATGATGGTCCTTTAACTGGGCCACTGCGTCCTGAATCTTGTCCCCGAACATGTTTTCACCTGTAGAGGGGAAATCTGCAAGTTTGTCCTGCACCTCCGGGCGTAGGTCTGAGACCTTGAGCCAGGCCCAGCGTCTAGCACTGATGCCCGCTGCTGTTTCAAAAGAGTCGTAAGCAGCCCTAACCTTGTGTTTACCTGCTTCCAATCCTTTTTGTAGGATGGAGGTCAAGGTTTCTTGTTATTTAGTTATGTATTTATATATACTGACATTCGATCTCAATCGAGATATCACACCGGTTTACATTCAGGTACTGTAGGTATTTCCTACAAATATATTTCCTATATTTGTTGTTGCTGTGGTAGGGTCTCTGCAAATTCCTGGACCTGTTTCCAGAGATTCCTATTATATTGGGTCATGTATAATTGGTACGCTGATATTCGCGCTATTAACATGGATCCTTGAAAGACTCTCTACATCCCAATGCATCCAATGCCTTCTGTTCCTTACCAGGAGCAGCAGAGAAGTGAGGACAGGATCTTTTAGCCTTCCTTTGGGCTGATTCCACCACTACAGAATGGTGGGGCAACTGGTTTTTTTGAAAGCCTGGGGCTTGTTGGATCAGGTATATAGCATCTGTCTTTCTGTTAACTGGAGGTACAGTACCCGGATGGTCCCACAGGCGGTGCAAGAGGTCAAGAAGAACTTTGTGCACTGGTATTGCCATTACCTCTTTTGGAGCATCTACAAACTGTAAGACCTCCAACATCTTGGGGCGAGCGTCTTCCTCCATTAACAATGAAAATGGGATAGTCTCAGACATCTCCTTGACAAAGCTGGCAAAGGAGAGGTCTTCCGGAGGAGAATGATGCATTTCTTCTGGAGGTGAAGGCTCTGAGAGCAATTCTTCGGAAGCTTGTTAGGAATGGTCCGAGGATGCATCCTCCCATGGATCATAGGGAGTTTCTCCTTCTCCCGGTGGGCTTCCTGAGGGAGGAAGGATGCCAAAGCCGAGAGGGCGAGAAGGCATCAATGGATGACAAGGTGGCATCGATGTAAGCGGCACCGGTGTCAAAGGAAGCGGTGCTGGCATCGAGGGAACCAAAGTAGATGAGGTGCGTTTAGGTACTGACAGCCCCGACAGTCCTGGAATGGGTTCCGGCATCAGTGGTTCCCATGAAGGGATCAGGCCGGAAGTTGCCTCTTCCTCCTCAGAGGAACCTGGTATGGGAATTGGGATCTGTGGAGGCCTCGATGGTTGACCCGATGCCAGCGTGTCCGATAGCACAGGCTGAGTCGGCAGGGCACCGAAGAGCATGTCTAGGCGCTCGAGGAGCGGTGCAAACATTGAGGGCGCCGGTTCTGGTATGGGGGGCCGATGCCAGTGGCAACTGGAAGCCCCAAAGGGCATTCAGTCTGTCCAACTCCTCCCTGAAGGCTGGTGTGGACAACACTGCGCCTGGGGTAGGCTAGGTGTTATTGGAGCCTCCACAGGGGGTCTGTGCGCCTGGGCTAGGCTAGGTGTTATTGGAGCCTCCACAGGGGGTCTGTGGAGGCTCAGTACCTGACACAGATATTGGTGGGGAACGCCTCGGGGTCCCAGGTCCAGAGGCGGATGGGGGCTCCTCTTTGCAGGCGGCTCGGTGGAAGTCGATGCTGCTGTGGTATCGGTGCTGACACCGGGCGGGGATGCTTGGTGCCGGTACTTCCCATGGTGCTCGGTCCGGTCCTTCTCCAGCAACGAGGAGGATGATGCCAATGCCTTCGAAGGGGGTCGGTGACAGAAGGTCACCCGCTCCACGATGTTCCTGGCGTGGCATCTCCAACGTGGATGGACCCTCTCCAGTCGGCGCAACTTGTACTGGAGTCAATGGAGCAGAGCATTTTGAAGCAAACAAATGCTCCATCTTCTCCAGTCAAGCGCGCTGGCCTTTGGGGGTCATTTGTGCACAACTGGGGCAGCGACGGACATTGTGCAGGGCCCAAAACACAAACATTGTGCGGGTCCGTTATGGACATGGTCCTCGGACACTCGGGGCATTTTCTAAACCCGGTCGCCATGCCGAAAAAAAGTGGCGAGTGGTCGGTAACTGTTTGGCACCAAGAGGTATGCCGGCGGGAACAGACTGCGAATCGTGGGAAAAGCACTTACCGAGTGTCGGAGGGAACGGAGCGTGATGGGGGACCCTGGTGAGAGTGAATTTAGGAAGATAAATCAAATTTTTCCATGAGGAAATTTCTCACAGAGCTCCTAACCGCGAGGCAACTTGCTGCGCAGAAAAAAAGAGACAGGGTTAATGGCATGCTGGGCACGCTCATTGTGCCAGTCAAAGTTCTAGAAACTTTGACAAAAGTATTCCGTGACAGGGCTCCATTTGATTATGTCACCCATATGTGAGGACTACCATCCTGCTTGTCCTGGGAGAAACCAAGGTACTCTCTACATCTCCCTTATTTTTTTTCTCATTAACAAATGTGTAGCTCCCAGCTCATAACTACTCTTCCTTTGTAAGGAATGAATAGAAGTAGTAGCTTCTAAAGCTATTTTGGAAGGAGTAAGTGTGGGCTGGGTCCATTTGATCATGATTAGGTTTGAAATGAAGGAATTCTGTCTGATCTTTAAAAGGAGAACAAGCAAAACAAGGTCATATAACCAGGACTTCTCATAGCCTTAAGGGGGTTTGATGTTTGGTTGATGAGTGTCTCTGCCTACAGGAGTTTAACTGCCCTTAATTTCACTATCTGAAAAAATAATTTTAGGAAAATCTTTGCTTCCAGGTAATGAATACTTTAGAATAGTGGTTCTCAACCTTTTTTCTGTCAGGACACACCTGACAAATGCTTCTCACATGCATGACACACTGAACACATGACCATCATAGGGCTAAATGTAAAAGTACAGTTTGCATTCACAGGAACCCCCCTGACCCACAATTATGGATGTAAAGCAGAATTATGACATTCCCCGTACAACTCACCTTACAAAAATATATTCTGTTCTAGTGTCATCTCAGCAACACAAACTCCAACTACCAGGCTGCTTCTGATTTTGCTTCGGGCTCACACTACTGCTTGGGCTGCCGCTGCCACTTTTTCATGCAGCATGGCTCTTTCTTCTTCCCGCGCACCCCACTGCACATTACTTCCTGTTCCGGGCCAGGGTGGGGCAGATGCGGGAAGAAGAAAAGGCCCAGCCACAGTTGCCAGCCTCCACTAACACTGCTGCCGTTCCCATCTGGGCTTGAACGTGCTGATAGCCTGGGCGGCAACGGCAGCAGTGAAGATAGCCTGCCTCTCGCTTGGAGAAGGAAGAGGGGGGGAAGAGCAGTGAGAGACCGGTAGCACGCAACACACCAGTTGAGAAGCGCTGCTTTAGAACATTATTCTGTATTTTTTTTAAGTTATGGGTACAAACCCTCAAGACAAATCAAAACTGGTCTTAATTATAACACTACCAAAATCCAATGCCATAATGATGCTTAAATACATAAACTGCCTAGGTACTGTTATCCTGAAATGAAAATCATGCATACTTTCATGAATATCTCACCTTCTCTGCTTGACTGCAGCAACAAGGTCTGGCCCTGAGAACATAGAGAACAGACTGTCTCCATTTGCTGAGGATGTCTCATCACTGGAACTGGCAGAGTCTCCCTGAGTAGCTGACCAGCTATTGTTCATTACATCACTGAAAACCAGAAATACAAAATGAACAAAAATAACTTCCTGCCACCACAGTATACCCTGCTCCAATTGCTAAGTATATAAATGTGCTGAAGGTTTAGATATCTCCACTTGACACTAAAGAGTTAATCTTTCACTAAGAAAAGGAAAGAAGAAAATGTCTTATCATTGGTAACTAGGAGTACCATGTGGAGCTTACCATCCCCAATGCCCTATTCAGATAAATAAATAAAAGACCAATTTAGGTTATTTTTTTACATCAACTAATTTCCCACTAATTAACAAGCTAAGAACTTTTGTGTTCCCTATATGTACACAGCTTCCTAAAGTTTCCCATCCTACTGCTGCCCCCAGATATGATTAAATACAAACCCAGATATTGAAATTCTATAAAAAAAAAAACAATGGTAAAAGAAATTGTTCCAACACACAGCTACCACAAGCTGAGGAGTGCAATCAGACTTGATCTTATTTCCTACTGCAAATGTTACCATGATGTGTGTGTCTTGGCCCTGATGTTCAGTCATAAAGCTTATAGTTGCACGAGGCACACTAAAACCCACTAGCAAAATTTAGCAGGAAGATCTAAACAAAGCTATATTTCGAACTTCCTGTTAATGCCTTCAGTCCAATTTAAAAGCCGGCGGGTGGAAAGATCCATTAAGCCGATGGCCCTTAATACCTATAACCTGCTGCTGTACAGCCAAACCTCTTACTTCCCTGTGTTTCAGTGATGCAAATTAGAATGCAAAACCATAAATTGGCTTCACAAAGGGAGAAGTCTTTGCTTTCAGTCTTGAGATAGTTTGCAAAGAAACTTTGCAAAGGTAGGCAGGTCATCTTTGGTGGCTGGTACTGTGAATGCAGGCATATCAAAACCATCCACCAGAACAAGGTCCAAGTACTTAAGTTGTTACAGAGGCACTGTACACAACATAGAAAATACAAAGGAGATATGTACACCTGACTAGTTCTCCAAGGACAAGCAGAATGTTAATCCTTACACATAGGTGACATCATCAGATTGAGCCCGGCACGGAAAACTTTTGTCAAATTTCTAGAAACTTTGGCACACTCAGCATGCCCAGCATGCCGCTAACCACGCGTCCACGCAGGGCCCCTCGTCAGTCTCTTCTTTTCCGTGAAGCTTTTGCCTTATGATCATGGAGATCATGCTTATTTCTTCTTTTCTCCAAGTTTTTCTATTACTGGCTTTGCAAAGGGTCCCTCGCAGTTCTCTGGTTTTTCCACTCTTCTTCGATCTGGTAAGTGCCTCAGGTTTTCGTGGTCGATCGCCGATGGTATTGCCATCCGGTGGCCGCCAGCCATTGACCACATGCTGCGCTCTTTATACGATGGCGTCTTCTGGCTTCCGCCAGTGCCCCACACTATGTTCATCACGGACCCCCATGAGGTCTGTGACCTTTGCCTGGGGGCATCCCACAATGTCCGCGGTTGTGATTTTTGTGCCCAGATGACCCCTAAAGGCCATCAGGCAAAATGGACAAAATGGAAAAGTTGTTTGGGCCCAAGCGTTCAGATCCATCATTGGCTTCGGGGACATTCATCCCACTTGAGAAGATGGCCCTGGCCTCGACCCCTTGGTGGTCGCCCCCGCTGCCACTCCCTAGTCCCAAGGTGGGAGCGGGGGACCGAGCGCAGTCTGTGTTGTCCTGTTCCAGAACGGGTTCTTCCCTGTCTCCCTCAGTTCCAGGCAGGGACCGAGGTGACCATCAGGACAAGTCGAGGAAGCATCAGCACCAGTTATCTTCCTCCAAGCTGGACTGCAAGCAGGCTTCGGCCGGGTCGGTGCCTCTCCCGAAGCGGTCCAGAGCGGAGGACCCGACTTCCACCAATCCCTCCGAGGTCTCTCGGCGGCCTTCACCAACATTGGTGGAGGGCTCGGTGTCGCCCAGTGATCCAGGGACATTCCGATTCCACCACCTCCTCCCCCTCAAACCGTTTTGTCCTCGACTGCTTTTGAGGAGGATTTGGAGAGGCGTGTGCAGTTGGTGGTCGGCCGGGCCCTGTAGGGCATTGAGCCTCCGGTTCCATCAGGACTGCCACTGCCGCAGGAGCCGGCTCCATTGGTGCTTGCATCTTTATTGGAGTGGCTGGATATGCTGCTCGACATCTTGCTGATGCAGCCGGCACCGATGCCCCAAGTCCCTTCACCATTCCGGTGAGTGACTCCTCGGACGAGGAAGGGCCGTCAAGCTCGGTGGCACCTCGCTTGCACACAGTGGCCCGCCACCTTCTAGCTGTCCCAGGGCCATTGGGATCAATGCCCTCAGTGCCATTGGTGCCCACTGCACCTCAGATGCTTTACAGCCTCCAGCCCCTCCAGAGCCCTTGGTTCCCTTTGCGGTTCCAACGAGGTCTGTGCTAAGGGCACAGTTGAGTGGCTTGGCCCCCATATCTCTGGCTGGACACAGCAAGGAGGCGGCTCCTTACGATTCCTGGGAGGTGAGGCATCGATGCCTTCCCTCAGAGGATTTGCCCTCGGAGCCCTCTCCACCGGAGCATTGGAAATTGCTCCCCAGAAGATCTTTCCTTTGCAGGGTTTATTAAGGCCATGGTGGAGTCGGTGCCCTTCCAGCTCTTAATGGAACAGGACTCTAGACACAAGATGCTAGAGATCTTACAATTCCTGGATACCCCTAAGGAAGTGGTGGTGGTTCCAGTCCATGACATCTTCAAGGACCTGGTAGCCCACCTCTGGAAGCACCCCACCTCCGTGCCTCCAGTGAACCACAAGACTCACGCAGTTTATCTGGTCCAGCCTACCACTGGTTTTGAATGCCGGCAGCTCCCTCACCAGTCAGTGTTGGTAGAGTCGGCTTTGAAGAAGGCAAAGCAGCTTCGCACTCATGCCTCAGCCCCTCCATGATGGGAGAATAGAACTCTGGACATTCTCGGGCGCTGGGTGTTCCAAGGCGCAATGTTGACAGTGCAGATTGCCTGCTACCAGCTATATATGGGTCAGTACTCCAGGAATCTGTGCAAACAGGCCCAGGAAGTTTGGGGATCGCCTCTTGTAGCAATTTCAGGAGGAGTTCCTTAGGGTAGTGCAGTAGGGCCTCGAGTGTGATAAGCATGAGGTCCACTCGAATTATGACATCATCGAGACCGCCATGAGAACCGCTGCAACAGGCATTGGGACCCACCATCTGGCTTGGCTGTGTGCCTCTGATCTGCACCCTGTAGTCCAGGACCACTTGACAGATTTGCCTTCTGTGGGTGACAATCTGTTTGGCAACAAGATTAAGGAGGCAGTAGTGTAACTGAAGGACTACCATGAGACCATTCAGAAGTTATTGGCCAGTACATCCAACACCCAGCCTCCCAAAAAGCCCCCTCGGCAGTACCAGAGATGGCCTTTTTACCAGCCACGCAGGTACTATCCACCGACACCTAGGGCGAGACCTCAACGGCCTCCGGCAAGGCTGAGGTCACAGCAACCTCGTACACTGCGTCCGACCCCAGCCCCGCTACAGAACCCCAACCATGGGTTTCTGACAGGTGGCCAGGGAGCATGAGCCAAACCCCTCCACGTGGTGTCGACTCTCTGGTGGGGAGTCTGCTACAGCTATTCGCAGAACAGTGGACTTCGATTACATCAGACCTCTGGATCCTGTCCATCATATGCCAGGGTTACAAGTTGCACTTCCAACAAATTCCACCCTGCTCGCCTCCGTGTCCTTGATGAAGAGCGGTAGGAAACTTACAGATACTTCGGGTAGAGCTCTCTGCCCTGGTACTGGCTCGGGCAGACAAACCAGTTCCATCAAGCCAGAAGGGCAAAGGGTTTTACGCCACGAATTTCCTGATTCCCAAGAAAACGGGTGGCCTTCGGACCATCCTGGACCTGTGGGCATTGAACTGGTTTCTGGTCAGGGAAAAGTTCAAAATGATCTCGTTAGGCTTCTTGATTCCCCTCCTCAAAACGGGAGACTGGCCTCTGCTTGCTAAACTTAAAAGATGCGTATGCCTATATCTCCATTTCTCAGGAAGATCGCCGGTACCTGCGATTCCTGGTAGATGGGAAGCATTATTAGTACTAGGTGCTGCCCTTCGGCCTTGTGTCCGCACCCCGCGTGTTCACCAAATGCCTAGCAGCGGTTGGAGCCTATCTTTGGCGGCAAGGGGTTCATGGTTTCCCTTACCTTGACAACTGACTTATCAAGAGCGACTCCAGGCAAGGGGTGGAGAGTGCCCTGCGAGTCAACAGTCCGGGTCTTGGAAAATCTGGGCTATCTGATCAACTATCCGAAATCCCATCTCCAGCCGTCTTTGCAACTGGACTTTATTGGGGCCTGGCTGGACACCGCCCAGGCAAAGGCTTTCCTACCTCGGGACAGGGCGGAGACCCTTGCGACTCTCGCTCGTGTAGTCTCCGGTTGCTTCCATGTCTCCGCGCACCAGTTTCTCTGATTACTGGGTCATATGGCAGTGACAATGCGTGTCACGCCATTTGCTAGACTTCACATGCGCAGGGCTCAGAGGACATTACGTTCCTAGTGGTGTCAAGCTACTCAGGACCTACAGGTTTGTATTCCGATCACCACACTACTTCAACAGTCCCTCCTGTGATGGATGGCCACGTCAGATCTGGAGAGAGGGATGCCCTTCTGGAACCCACAGTCCCAGATTGTCCTCACTAAGGACGCATACCAGACAGGTTGGGAGAACCATGTTGCAGGCCTCCACACCCAGGATCTTTGGTCCTTGCAGGAGATGCAGTCCCAGATCAACTTTCTGGAATTATGGACGATCTGGTATGCCCTACAGGCATTCAGAGAGGAACTTTGCAACAAAGTGGTCATTGTTCAGTCAAACAATCAGGTTGTTATGTGGTAACTGAACAAGCAGGGAGGAACGGAGTCCTACGCCCTCTGTCAGGAAACTGTCCAGATCTGGTTGTGGGCCATTGAGAACGGCATTCTCTTCAGAGCGGTATACTTACTCAGAGTGGACAACATCCTAGCGGACTCCTTGAGCCCTGCCTTCCGGCCTCACGAATGGTCCCTCCACCAAGAAGTAACGAACAGCATCTTTCGCTCGTGGGGAACACTGGACATAGACCTGTTTGCTTCCTTGGTGAAAGGAAGGTGGATCATTTCTGCTCCCTTGGCCAGCTGAGCAGAGGATCGATGGGGGATGCTTTTTCGATTCACTGGGCACCAGACTGCTGTATGCTTACCCTCCCCTTCCGCTCATCTCAAAAACACTCCAAAAGCTTCAGCAGTACAGGGGCACCATGATCCTGATCGCTCCCTGTTGGCCCCGACAGGTCTGGTTCTCGCTTCTACAGGAGCTTGCCTCGCACCCCCGAATCCGGCTGGGGACTGCTCCGGACCTACTTTCTCAGGACCTGGGCAGACTCCGCCACCCCAACCTCCGCCACCCCAACCTCTCACAGCTTGGATGTTGACTGGTTGACTGTACAGGCTCTGGGCCTTTTGGAGGGTGTATCCAGAGTCCTGTTGGAGCCCAGATAACTCTCCACAAGGAAATCCTACAATCTCAAGTGGAAGCAGTTTTCAGACTGGTGTGTGGGGAACGATATGGATCCCTTCTCCTGTTCCCCACCAAAGCGTTTGGACTACCTGTTGTCCCTCTCTGAGTCTGGTTTGCAAACCACGTCGGTGAGGGTTCATCTAAGTGCTATTGGGGTTTACCATTAGTATAATGATGGTGCCTCAATCTCCACCCATCCGCTTGAGGGACAGTTCTTGAGGGGTTTGTTACGGCTTAAGCCCCCCACCGGCAATCTCCTGGGACCTCAATGTTATCCTGTCTCAGCTCATAAATCTCAATTCAAGCCGTAGCAGTCCTGTGACCTGAAGTACCTATCCTGGAAGGTCATCTTCTTGGTTGCAGTTACTTCAGCGCACAGGATGAATGAACTGCAAGCTCTGGTATCGTACCCTTCTTGTCATGATAAGGTGGTTCTGCATACGCACCCAAAGTTCCTTCCTAAGGTGATCACGGAGTTCCATCTTAATCAGTCCATTGTGTTGCCTTCCTTTTCTCTCCGAGGCCACATGCTCACTAGGGTGAGCGGGCTCTACACACTCTAGATTGTAAGAGGGTGCTGGCCTTTTATCTGGAACGGACAGTGTCTCACCGCCTAGCCACTCAACTTTTTGTCTCTTTCGACAACAGATTGGGGTTCGCTATCTCTAAGCAGACCGTATCCCATTGGCTTGCAGACTGTATTTCCTTCTGCTACGCTCAAGCTGGCTTACAGCTTTAAGGTCATGTCAAGGCTTACAGCTTTAAGGTCATGTCAAGGCTCACTCCATATGGGCCATGTCTGTCTCGGTGGCTCACTTACATGCAGTCCCTATTTACGAAATTTGCAGACCGGCGACCTGGAGTTCCCTCCACACGTTCGCCTCACATTATTGGCTGGATAAGGATGGCTGGTGGGACAGTTGTTTCGCACAGACCATCCTCCGTAATCTCTTTCAGCCATGAAAATCCAACTCTCTCTACGTGGGCCCTGTCCTTGGGTGCAGGTCTGCTCCTCCATTTATTGCAGCTCTAGTTGTGCAAGTTGGCACCTGTTCGCTGCTGCACATGTTGGGAGCGGCCCGGAGCTAAATAATCACCCATGTGTGAGGACTACCATCCTGCATATCCTTGGAGAAAGCAGAGTTACTTTCCAGTAACAGGGGTTCTCCAAGGACAGCAGGATGCTAGTCTTCACGAAACCCGTCCGCTATCCCGCAGAGTTGGGTTTCTCTTGGTTTATTTTATTTTTTGCAAACTCTGTTGTAAGACTGAAGAGGGACCCCGCGTGGACAGCAGCATGCCAGTCAAAGTTTCTAGAAACTTTGACAAAAGTTTTCTGTGCCGGGCTCCATCTGATGTCACCCATGTGTGAGGGCTAACATCCTGCTATCCTTGGAGAACACCTGTTACAGGTAAGCAACTCTGCTTTATCTTTTATGATAGAAAAGCGATCTATAGCTGGTGGCAGTGATGTGTGCTGGAGACCAAAGTTCATGCCTCTAAATGCAATGTGAATTTGCATATGATCACCTTTCCAAACCACGCGCAAGTTATAATTCAAGTACAGTAAATAGGCTTACAATCTAAATTGGTACATGGGGACAAAGAAGCATTTATGGATGAAGCAAGGTTTGAACCTTCCATGCTGTTCTAACCACTAGGTCATTCCTCTACCAATGGTGTGTTTGGAATCCAAGAGACGCCCAACAGCCATAGAGGCAGCCATTCTGTTAATATAAAAAGTAGCACTGGAGATTTCATCCTTCAGCTAGCTGAGCATCTTGAATGCCCAGCACAGTCAAAAAGAAGCTGTGGCTGGAAGGAGAGAAATGAAGGCCCGAGAAAGAATACAAAGATTAATAAAATCTAGCATGGAACCCTCCAACAGTGGCTGCCTTACCCTTCAGTGAAATATTCTGGAAAAGGCCATGTTCTGTGAGGATCGTCAGGAAGAGGCCAATTACTCCGTGTGCTGTTCGGGCGGCGGATGTGCTGCGCTTGCCGTTTCTGTTGCAGAGCCTGGCTGACTCCAGCTACATACCGGGCAAATTCTGGGTCTGAGCCAACTAGATATAAAAATAATTTCAAAAAAGGAATCTGATGGTTGGCTACTATTTCTAATGTAATTATTCCTTCATTTAATCCTTTACTGATTGCCTGCTACAGGAAAAATAAAAGACAACCACCATTCAGCAATTGGTAATAACCCTTGTTGATATGATAAACAGTACCAAATAATTAAAATAAGTGGCTTAAGAAAAAGCTGGTAGCACAATGGGAATTCATTGATCAACTAGGATTCACCCAGAAGGAAAAAACACATCAAAAAAGGTTAAGCTTTTCTTCCCTGAAATTACCATTACAAACAAAAGGCAAAATTCAACACACTGCTGATGTGCACTACCATCCCAAAGTAAGCCACATCACATTGACAAAAGGACACAGCCCACTCTATGCCCAATTTCTACTTATACTTTAATATACCATCCCTTTTCCTAAACAGGAGTCAAAAGTGGTTTACAATCAAACAGTGCAATATAATGAATGCAAAATATATCAAATACAATATTTTGTAAGGATAAAAAAATACATCTACCTGCAGGATCAAAAGGCAGTATGTCGCCCAGCATTCCAAAAACTCCCTCACTTTGGTCACGGTTTGGCCAGGTATTATTTCTAGGACCTTGAGGCTTCTGCCCCAGCATCTCAGACATCATGCTGTCCATATAGCTGCTGACAAGACCCAAGCTATACAGATCAGAGCTCAGGTCTGAGAGACCAGGATTGCTCCACTGACTGATCTGACTAATAGGGGACAATCCAGTGGCAACAGCTGGTGCTGGCTGTTGTGAACTACTGAGCCATTTCCCAGGTGCGCGCTGCTGTTGCGTTCCAATAGGCTGAAGCAGATGCTGATAATATTGCAGTTGCTGCTGCTGCTTCTGAGACTGCTGCTGCTGTTGCAGTAATCCTTGTGGAGACAAATGGATCGAGGAGTGTGAGACAGGCTGTGGTTGCTGCTGCAGAGTCACTGGTTTTAGTTCTGTTGCAGTAGAGGATGCGACTGAGTTCCTTCTCTTAACCAGTGGGGAAGCCTGTTGGGATTTCCCCATAGTGAAACCAGAAAGGAAGTCTATGACATCCTGCATTTCCTGGTCAGTAGGCAGATTCATTCCTTTGCTATCCTTTGCATCATCCCCTTTGAAGTGTTCAGGTCTTCCAATGAGAAATTCATTGACTGTCTGCTTATTTGTGCTCTGAGGTGGCTGAGGTGGCTCCATGGCCCTGGGGAAATTGCCTATGTTCAAAATGCTCTGGAGCCTTGTATCTATAGTACTAGGTATTTTTACTTTATCCTCTGAGTTGCTAGCAATAAAGACATTTTTTGAAAGTGTACTAGGAATAGAATAACTTCCACTGTTGCTGCTGCCTGAACTGCTGCAGGAAGTTTTCTTTGTAAACCGTGAAGTCAGTTTTGAAAAAGTCTTTTGCAGTCCTCCAGAGGACTTCGTCCCATTCCCAGATGGGAGGTCGACCTGATTCCCAAAGTCAGAGATCTCGCGCTGTAACTGGATCTGAATGTTGGGCAATGCTTGCTCCCTAAAATACCAAAAAGAAAAACAAAACAAAACACATAAGAGCAAGAAATTTACCTGCACACAACTATCTATCCAATTCAGAGAAGAAAGCAGATTTGCTTACCTGTTACAGGTATTTTCCTAGGACAGCAGGATATTAGTCCTCACACATGGTGACATTGCCTGATAGAGCCTGGAATGGAAAACATGTCAAAGTTTCTAGAACTTTGACTAGGAACACTGAGCATGCCCTATACCACGCATCCACACAGGGGTCCCTCTTCAGTCTTGTACACAAAATTACAAAAAATTTAAAACAAAAAATAGGAGAAACCCAACTCCATGGAATGGCGGGCAGGTTTCATGAGGTCTACCATCCTGCTGCCTAGGAGACCACCTGTTACAGGTAAGCAACTCTGCTTTCTCCTAGGGCAAGCAGGATGGTAGTCCTCAAACATGGGTGAATCCCTAGCTACAGGCTGCTCCCCAACATAAAAGGGGACCAACAAGCACCAACCAGATGCCAACTGGCACAACACCATCGATGCTGTTGGTAACAGAGACAGCCTGAACTCAAACAATGGGCCCTAGACAGGGAGAGTTGGGATCTACACACCTTAAAGAGATTCCAAAGGACAGACTGGCTGAACCTACTATCACATCGACCATCCCTATCCAGACAGTAGTGAGATGCGAATATGTGGAGAGAATTCCATGTCGCAGCTTTGCAGATCTCCTCCACAGGAACTAATGTTGCCATGGCTCTGACAGAATGAGCCTTGATTTGAGCCCCAAGACGCAGTCCCGTCTGGGAAGGAGATGCAGTCTGCTAGCCAATTGGATAGGGTCTGTTCGGCAATGGCAACTCCCAATTTATTCCTGTCAAAAGAAACAGAGGTGGGTGGACTGTCTATGGGCTTCTGTCCGCTTCACACAGAAGGCTAAGGCTCGAGAGGAAATGACATCACTGGGGTGAACGGTAGCGCGAGATTGAGCTCCCCCGTCAGCAACCGTGTGCTTGCAATGGCTATCTATCTAAGATTTATGTTTTATAACAGAGTAATGTCTGTGAAGAAAAAATCCATCGATATCCATAAGTTTTCTTATATGAAATTAGCTGAGGACTGCGAGGCCACGCCTGAAAATATGGTGACTGGAGAGGGTTCGGAGGTGGATGTAGGCCCCAATGCAGTATCTGCGACTTCTGGAATAGACCTACTCACAAGGAATTTTGTGGATGGTTTCGGGATTTACAGCAGGATATTAAAGCGCATAAACAGGAGATAACTGCACTGATCCCAGAAGTGAAAGAAGAAATTTCAGATATGGGCCGAAGGATCATCGAGATGGACATTAAAGTAGACTCACAGTGGAAGATTTGCAACACATTTGCAAAGAGCAGGAAGGTACAAAAGCTGATTGTGAGCTGCTTTCTGAAAAACTGGAAGAAGACCTCTAAAATCTCTCGTGCCAGAGAAATTTCCATTTTCGAGGCATACCTGAGTCTCCGAAATATTTTAACTGCACGGACATGGTTATTAAAATCTGCCAGACTGTTTTATGCCAGCAGCAGCTCTGATGGGCAGATACCACTTATTAAAATAGAAAGGGCTCATCCATCGCTCATTGGGCCCCAAGACAACCAACAAGCCGCAGGATATAATAGCCTGTTTTCATTCTTATGCTATTAAAGATCAGATCTTTAATATGGCTCAGAAGCAAAGTGTTTGGCAGTGGACGGTCATGAGCTGGCTATTTTTGTGGATGTTTCCTCCCTTTCCGTGAGGAAGTGCCAAGAGCTTTGGGAAATGAGCCTACTACGCAAAGAAAATATGCAATATTGCTGGCTGCACCCGTTCAGCGTGTGGTCTGCTTTGAGAGGAGTTTCGCACCACATGAAGACACCAAAAGAAGCTGCAGTGATCCTCAAGGACAGCGGATTTTTCTGTGCCCAATTTGCGAGCTCAACCAAAAACGAGGCAGACCCGTGAGGAACTTTCACGGTGGCAACGTGTAGCAAAGGGAAGAAGACTACTGAGACGAAACTCTGAGGGATTGTCATCATCTATAGATACAACATGAGTAGCGAAGGTTATTTCTGTGACTACTTTACCTCTGGCCATTGAGCTGGATTAAGCCGTGATTGAGATGGTCTTGGTAGGGAGGCTGGAGTTCATTTGCTGTTTTATGGTATACAGAGACTCTACAGTGATAGGAACTGGGTCTCCTATGAATATGACCATCGCAATAATTGAACTATATGCCTAAGTTTATGATGTTTCAACAGCTGTATTTGTTTGCAATGTTTGACGGGGAAGCTAACGGTTTCTCTCGATCATTCTCTTCAGGTTTGGTTAGATTTTGGCTTGATGACTGCAGACCTAGGAAGAGGAGGGCAGGGGAGGGTATGGGGTTTCAATGCTTATTTCTAGCTATTATGGACTTTCAAGTGTATTCTTTCTATAGGCAGGGACACACATGGATGTGTTTCTTGGGAGAGTATGCGCTTCGGGGAGTTCATTTTTGCAGGGTGTTTACTATATTTAACTCTAGGGACAGCTGCAGCATAGGGATAGTAGACGGGCAGTTCAGGTCTCCGATGGGGCATAGTGGTGCCTTATATCCTAATGTAGTTTCCTATTATGGCTTCATTTAAAGTAGTATCGCTGAATATAAAGGGTCTCAATACCTTCAAAAAGCTGTGTCTTCTTTTCAAGGAGGTAGACTGGCTCCAAGCAGCCATAGTGTTTCTGCAGGAACACACTTAGTGATGCTATGAATCTTTAATGCATTCGCATAAATTCCCCTGTAGATATTGGGTGGCTAGATCCCATTTAGCAGTATACTGAGTTGGGTACCTTGATTAGGCAAGAGGTAATCTTTGAACTTAAATCTTGTTTTGCTGATCCAGGGGGAGGTATGTCCTTCTTAACATTCTTCTAAGGGAGATATGCATACTCTCATAAGTGTTTATGCACCTAACTCTCAACAGGGTGTCTTTTTTGCTACTCTTAGGATTGTCCTGCAGGAGAAAGCAGAAGGGAATTTAATTATTGGGGGTGACTTCAATAATACTTTGAACCCTGCTTTAGATAACTCCTCACATCGAAGTACTGATTCACATAATTCTAAAAATGCCTTAAAATGTTTAATTTCTCAGGGGAACTTGATAGATGTTTGGAGGTCCAGAAATCCCAAATCCAGAAATTTCACCGTCTTTTCCTGCCCACACCAATCTTATTCTCGTCTAGATTTTTTTCTTTGTTGATAAGGGCACTATAAATAGTATTTTGAAGACAGATATAGAGCCAATGACATGGTCAGACCACACTCCTGTGTGGCTAACCATTTCCTTTGAGTACTATGATCAGGGCCATTGCTACTGGCGGCATGAATGATTCCCTTTTAGAGAATGATGATTTTGTTAACAAACTTAGTACTGCTATTCAAGACTATCTAGACGTTAATGATAATGGTTAAATAGCCCCAAAAGTATTATGGGATAGTTTAAAAGCTGTAGTACATGGCCGCCTTATTTCCAGAGTCATTCATGTAAAGAAAATGAGGGAGGAGGAGCAAAGGCAATTATTGGCTAAGGTATGTCATCTAGAGTCTTTACACAAGCAGACGATATCCTCAGAATATCGGCAATTGGTTGTATGCCGACATCGCTTAGACAGATTAGATTCTGCTTCAATTGCCTACTCATCAGTGCTAACTTGTCAAGTTTTCTTTGAGAAGGGAAATAAGGCGGGGAAACTGTTAGCCCACAAGCTGAAAAAACAAATGGTGCAAAACAATGTGGTTAACATCAAGGATGCGGATGGCACAATTTTAACTGAGAATAAAGATATATAGCGGAGATTTTCACAATTCTATTCTGCTTTATATAGCCCCAACATTAATATTACCTCCGAGAAAATAAGTCACTATTTGGAGCAGGTATCTTTCTATTTTATCAGCTTCACAGACAAAAATCTCTGAGCTTGAGGTGTCCATTGCTATAAAATCTTTAAAACCGGGGAAGTCCCTTGGGCTTGATGGATACACATTTCACTTTTATCAGAAATTTGCTTGCATATTGATCCCACCATTAACTAGGATGTATAATTCTTTAGGTTTCAAAGATGCCTTATTGCCTGCCTCTAAATTTAGCATGTATTACGATTTTGGAAAAACCGGGGCGAGACCCATCCATATGCGACTCCTATTGTCCCATATCTTTGATTAATTTGGATTTAAAGATCTTGGCAAAGATCATGGCTTCACGGTTAAATGGATTTATAGCTAAAATAATTCACCCGAACCAGGCTAGTTTTATACCAGGACAGATGGCTTCGGATAATGTCCATAAAATAGTAGATATGTGGTGGGTGAAAAGACAGAATATTCCCTGTTGATGCAGATAAAGCTTTTGACCTAGTTCACTGGCTGCTCTGGCCATTAAGAGGGCAGAGAGCTCCCTTAACAGTACCTCCTGAGGAGCTATTGGCCCCCAAAATAGGCACAGAGGAGAGTTTGGTGGGACACCCAATAGGTTCACTTGATACTCTTGATGGACAGAACCCACTGGTCTGAGGTTATACTGGACCACTGATTTGTGAAGAACCATAGCCTGGCGCCTCAGGTACAGGTGGCTGGCTTATGCATTTTTACTCAACGCACAATTAAACTCTGGAATTTGTTGCCAGAGGATGTGGTTAGTGCAGTTAGTATAGGTGTGTTTAAAAAAGGATTGGATAAGTTCTTGGAGAAGAAGTCCATTACCTGCTATTAAGTTCACTTAGAGAATAGCCACTGCCATTCGCAATGGTAACATGGAATAGACTTAGGTTTTGGGTACTTGCCAGGTTCTTATGGCCTGGATTGGCCATTGTTGGAAACAGGATGCTGGGCTTGATGGACCCTTGGTCTGACCCAGTATGGCATTTTCTTAATGTTCTTATGCTTCCAATGATCCAGTCAAAATCCCATCCCAGGATGACTGGGGCACCAGCTGGGGCTTAGGAGCTCCTTGCTGCCTGGGATGTCTGCGAGAGCTCATTTTCTGCGAACGAGAGTGAGGGGCCAGAAGATAGTACTTTCTCTGGCAATAGAAAAACCTCCTCTCATGGTGATCCCGCAACTGGGCCACCGGGTTCCCTCACCTTATCTCCAAGGAGATTCTCTCCTGTACATGGTAGGTAGGCGAGTCTCTTTAGGAGCCTCCACAAACTGGAGGATTTCCAGCATCTTGTGCCTGGCATCCTCCTCAGTCATCAACTGAAAAGGGATAGGTTCTACCATTGCCCTCACAAAACCTGCAAAGGTCAGGTCCTCCAGGGAAGACTACCTTCGTTTCTCTAGAGGGGACACCCTCCAAGTCCTTGGAGGGGAATTCCACAAAGTCATCCTCCCAGGGGTCATATGGGGCCTCATCCTCATTGTAATCCACAGGTGATGGGGCTCTAGGTGCTCGGCCTTCGTTCAGAGGCATCGGCACCAGCAAAGCTAGATGGGGTTCCGCAGGCCTTGGTGCCGCTATTGACCTCGATGGAGCTTCCTCCTTGGAGGAACCAGCAATGAGCATTGGATCGGTCGGGCGAAGCATTGGTGCCCCGCCGAGCATTGATCGCCTCCCATACCGATAAGCACATTGAGCCATTCAAGCAGCAGTTCCAGCAGGGAGAGTGCAGGTATTGGCACTGTCTGTGCTACTGGTTCGATGCCCCGCAGGGCCCGCTTGACTGCCAGCTGGACTCTGCGCTCCAACTCCTCCTCAAAAGTTTCTGATGCCAAAACTGACTGGGAGGCAGGAGGGGTGGCCAAATCTTCCTCAGATCCCTGAGGTGGATCAAAGATTGACACCAGGACCGTTGGAGACCGTCGCAGACCCCCCGACTGATGGAGGATGGGCACTCCTCGCCTTGGGGTCGCCACGGCATGTGCTGGCGCCATCCTGATCCCAGCACAGTGCATCTAAGGTAACCGGTGCCGATGCTTCCTCAGCTTCCCTCTTGTGCTCAGCCTGGTCTTTCCCTGGTGTAGAGGTCGATCACAATGAACCCAATGTCCTCGACCTGGAAGAGACCAACATAGGCCGGTCTCCAGCACCCCCACCGATGTCGATGGCTCGGTGTCCATTGGTGTGGCTCCAAAGTCCTTCAGTATGGATGCTGCTGATGCCTCGGACTTCCTCTACCCAAAGAGCGCCTTCATCTTGTCGAGTCTAGCGCAACACCCCTTTGGGGTCATCTGGTTGCATAAGCGACAAACCCGGACATCATACGATGCCCCCAGGCAGAGGATACTCACATCATGTGGATCTGTGGTGGACATAGTCCTCGGGCACTGGGAGCATCGATGGAAACTGGACGAGACCATGCCGATATGAACAGAAAGGGAAAAAAACAACAGGGAATGACAGCGGGTGACCACTGCCACAGGAAAAAAGGAAGCGAAAACAAACTTACCGAACCGACAAAAAACTTGTCTGAGAGGCTAAAGGGAACCGAAGAGGGATCCGCTTCGAAGTAAAGCCCTGAAAATTATCGGTGGAAAAGTTTTCAGAGGTTATTTCCAAAGAAAAGCCATGAGTTCACTTCACCGCAAGGCAACAGCTCCGTGGAAATAAAAAGAGACTGAACAGGGACCCCGCATGGATGCGTGGTATAGGGCATGCTGAGTTCTAGAAACTCTGACATAGGTTTCCGTGCCGGGCTCCATCTGATGTCACCATGTATGAGGACTACTATCCTGCTTGTCCTAAAAGAAAGAAGGTTTTCATTTTGGCTGTCTCCGGTTTCTCTTCCTTTTATCTCGGGAAATTATTTTTGCCTAAGATAACTAAAGACATGATTTAAACTCTAGCTAGTGATGCATGTTTCTGCATTCAGTAGCGATATGAGATGGTCAATTTAATTTACTATTTCATTTTTACTGGTACATTTCTCACCATGCAGATATAATGCCAGAGACTCTAAGATCTTGATCTAGACTTAAGCTTTAAAACACATGCAAGTCTTACCTCATCCTATCCAAAATTTACAGAGATCATGCAATGGCTTATTATATCTGTTTAAAATGAAGATTATCCAGAAGCTCAAGGTAAATACCCAATCAAGCCTGGCCCACATGCTGGTTCAATAGCAAATCGAGTTGTAGAGTCTATCCGTTCTGCTTTTAAAATTGTCAGGCAAAATATAAAGTACCAATTATGACGTACCTTCCTTCTTTCCATCTGTTGATATCAAATACTGCTGTGTACAGAACATCCACCAGTCCCAAGGTCTTCTCTGGGTCAAGGCTTCTCTGTAATAATGACATTGTTGCTGGATCTTCTTTCAGACACCTATTAGCAAATCACATTTTCAAAAGGTATTTTTTGACTTAAAATGTGTAACAGCAGCTTTATTGTTAGTAAGGTGATAAATTCAGTTTAACCATATAAGACCTGAAAATGGAGGGGAAATGAGTTGGCCCTGTGACTTGACTATAGCACCGTGTGCAGTAGCCTTAAGTTCAAGCCATCAGGGCTCAGAGATGCCGTTTAGGTAATGCACTTGAAACCCAAGTGGGAGGAAGCATGTCTGCTGCTACAGGAGTGGCACCTACTGGCACAAGAACAGCACTGAGGAATTCAAATTTCAGAGCAGACTTCTCCTCTGGCCCTTGACAAAAGAACTCAAATTTGTCTGGGTCAGTGGCAATCAAAAAGAGGAAAAAAGGAGGAAAAAAAGAGCAGGAAAGCTAATAGAACGAATAAAATGGCAATTAATATACAATTTCTAATTGGCAACCATGCTTTAACTGCTTCCAAAGCATACTTCTGAAACTAAAAATTTTAAGAAAATGACAAACTTAAATTCTATGTTTAAACCATTACCTTTTAATCTACAGTATTATTTATAATTAGATAAATTATGAAACATCTGCATATATGGACAGCACACAGATTTATTATGCATTTTGTGTCCGTTGTATTAAAAACAAAACTACATAGGAGCAGGACAGTGTTTATGCTGCAGCAGGTTAGGGGTTGCAGAGCAATTACCTCAAGTATCTACCATATCATCTGGTTTAGGAATGCAAGATAAACCAAAAGGGCTGATCTGTTGTGTCTGAACAAAGGAAAGCTTTTATTTACCATGTTGATGGAACTTGGACCACAATTCTGGAACCTTCAATACTAATTTGTGGAGCATATGCTTCTTTATTTTCAATCTGTGCTGTATCAACCACCACCTATAAACAGGAAAGACAGAGAACTGTTCTGTACAAGTGAGTCATCTCACTTTGTATTTATCTAGATTAATAAACAAAACAGCTAACAAGTGGACTGCTATGATCCAAGATGGCATTTAGCTAACAGTTGCCACTTTCCTGAGCACTGAATACCTTGCCTTTTTCAAGTTCTCTCTTTCTGCTTATTCATGATGGTGAAGTGATGGGGAAATTGGGGACTTTCCTCTGAGCTCTTAGCATTTCAAGGTCTTTTCAAGCAGGTTGACATGCTGACTGTATCGGAAGTAGCGTCTGTTCTGGTGGGATGGGGGGGGGAACACGGCAGCAGCTTTGAATGTTCACAGGAAGCCAGTAAGTAAAAGGATAGGTTTTTTGAGACCTCCGAACAGATAGCTATATGCTGCTGAGTGATATATGGCTAGGAAAAGCAAGCAGGAAGGGGAGAAAAGAAGAACTGGGTGGAGAACCAAAGACTTCTTCCTCTATTCCCATATTATGGTCCACCTTACCTGAACAACTTCAGCTCACAACCCAAGGAGTTTAAGAAGAATTTAAAAAACCTGGCTTTTTAACAAGGCTTTCTTGGATTGCTTGTAGAACTCCCCCCACCCCAAACATCATATTTGAATATCAGCAGCCCATATAGCTACATCAAGCAGGAGATTGTAACTGTTTATTATGTAATCGTTTTGATTTTATGTTATTGTTGTGATTTTATTTTATGTTTAGGTATGTCCTAACCAATTATATATGTTTTATTATTGGAACTCACCTCGATCATTTGAAGATAAGTGGAATTAAATGCTTTTAAATAAATACATACATACATACTCTAAGTGGAAAAGTGGTTTAAAGAAACCTGAGGTTATCCTATTGTAGACAATTTGGACTTCTGTTCCTAATTAATCTAGAGAAATGTATTTCAAATCATTTACTGGAATTAGAGATATCTTCTGATATGTATGCCAAATTCCAAAACCAGGGGTCTGGCCCTGTAGGAATATTTGGGAAAGTTGGTAAATCTGAACTATCAGGTCACTGCCAATCCAATCCCAATTTATTTATACACAGCCAATCCAAAATGTCCAAAGCAGTGTGCACAGTAAATAAAACAGATTAAAAATCAAACAAAATATTCTTAACATAAATCACTATCAAAATATATATACATTATCAAATAATTGACTAAGAATGGTCATTAAAACAAACAAACAAACATTTACCACAAGTAAACAGCGAAAGGTAATAGACCAAAAAATGATTCAGTTTTGTAATGATCCAGGCCAATTCAGTCATACATAAGTTGGAAGTTTCAAAAAAATCAGGCTAGGACTTCAACTTGAGGTTCACACATTTCCTAAAAGTCTCCAAAAGTACTACCAGTGGAAAGGTTAGAGAAATATCTACTATTCTGAAATTGCCAGCTGAAGCAATCCCTTCTACCATGGATTTAATACTAAATTTCCCTCCGAAGAAAGATGTGGTATCAAAACTAGAGGAGTCTCTGGATGGTCAATGGATAGCTCACATCTGTCTGAGGTTTAGGAAGAGGAAAGAAAAGGGAACTAGATCAGGACTGGACTTTGTTATTTTTCTATTGCAAAACAAAGTAATTTTTGGGTGCAGATATAAGGAAAGCAGAGTTGCTTAACAGGTGTTCTCCAAGGACAACAAGATGTTAGTTTTCATACATGGGTATCGTCATCAGACGAAGCCCAGCACGGAAAACTTTTGTCAAAGTTTCTAGAAACTGCCACTAACCTGCGTCCTCGCGAGGTCCCTCTTCAGTCTTATAACAGAGTTCACGAAAATTAAACAACGACCCAAGGGAAACTCAACTCTGCGGGGCGGCAGTAGAGTTTTGTGAGGACTAACATCCTGCAGTCCTTGGAGAACACCTGTTGCAAGTAAGCAACTCTGCTTTTCCCAAGGGCAAGCAGGATGGTATTCCTCCACATGGGTGAGTAAGTAGCTCCAGGCCTCGCCTAACATGTGCGGCATAGGGTAGGTGCTAACGTGCTCAATAATTAGGGTTGCAATAACTGGAGGAGCAGGCCTACACCCACAGAGGCCCACAGAGAGAGAGAGTTGGGTTTCAAGGCTGAAAAAAATTACAGAAGATTGACTGTCCAAAACGACTATCCCGCTGGCCATCCTCATCCAGGCAATTATGCGAAGCCAACGTGTGGAGAGAACTCCAGGCCGCTGTTCTGCAAATCTCATGAACAGGGGACTGCACACAAGACTGACATGGTCCGCACTGAGTAAGTCTTGACATGACCTTCAAGCTGCAAGTCAGCTTCAGTGTAGCAGAAGGAAATATAGTCTGCAAGCCAATGGGACAAAGTCTGCTTGGATACCACGATCCCCAATCTGTTTTTGTTGAAAGAGACAAAACGTTGAATGGATAGGCGGTGAGGTGCTGTCTGTTCCAAGTAAAAGGCCAGAGCTTTTTTTTTTACAATCTAGAATGTGCAGAGCCCGCTCACCCCGGTGAACATGCGGCTTTGGAAAAAATGAAGGCAGCACAATGGATTGATTAAGATGGAACTTCATGACCACTTTACGAATGAATTTCGGGTGCGTACACAGGACCACCTTGACAGAATTTTGTATAAGGGGGTACGACACCAGAGCTTGCAGTTCACTCACCCTGTGCATGGAAGTAACCACAACCAAGAAGATAACTTTCCAGGATAGGTATTTCAGGTCGCAGGACTGCAATGGCTCGAACTGAGCTTTCATGAGCTGAGACAGGTCAATGTTGAGGTCCCAGGAGACTGCTGGCGGCTGAGTGGGAGGCTTAAGTTGTAACAAGCCTCTCATGAACTGCCTCACATTCGGATGGGTGGAAATGGAGGCACCATCCTTACACCCTGATGGCACGCCCCAATGGCACTTAGGTGAAACCTAACCGACGTAGTCTGCAGACCAGACCTGGAGTGGTACAACAGGTAGTTCAGACGCTTGGTTGAGAACAGAAGAAAGGATTTATAGCGTGTCCTACACACCAATCCAAAAACCGCTTCCACTTGAGATTGTAGAATTTCCTCGTGGAAGGTTTTCTGACTCCATCAGGTCTCGGGATATGCCCTCCGAAAGGCCCAGAGCCTGTACAATCACTCAGTCAACATCCAAGCTGTGAGAGACAGGGCTCGGAGGTTGGTGTGGTGGACTCTGCCCAGGTCCTGAGAAAGTATGTCCGAAGCAGTTCCCAGCTGGTTCGGGCGGCGCATGGCAATCTCCCAAAGAAGCGGGAACCAGGCTTGTCACGGCCAAAAGGGGGTGATCAGGATCATGATATCCCCCGACCTGCTGGAGCTTTTGGAGTGTTTTTGAGATAAGCGGCAGGGAAGGGTAAGTATATAGCAGCCCGGTGACCCAGTGAATAGAAAAAGCATCCGCCACCGATCCCCTGCTCATCCGGCCTAGGGAGCAGAAGTGATCCACCTTCCTGTTCTCTGAGGAAGCAAAGAGTTCTATGTCCGGGGTCTCCCATAAGCGAAAGATGTGGTTTGCTACCTCCTGATTGAGGGACCACTCGTGAGGCCGGAAGGCACGGCTCAAGGAGTCCACAAGGGCGTTGTCTACTCCGGCGAGGTACACCACTTCTGAGGAGAATGCCGTTTTTGATGGCCCATGACCAGATCCGGACTACCTCTGGGCAGAGGGTGTAGGACCTTGTTCCTCCCTGCTTGTTTAGATACGACATAGCTACTTGATTGTTAGTCTGAACAAGGACCACTTTGTTGAGCAGTTGCTTTCTGAATACCTGTAAGGCGTACAGGGATCACCCGCAACTCCAGGGTTGATCTGGGACTCCTCCTCTTGCCAGGACCAAAGTCCCTGGGTGTTGAGACCTGCAAAGTGGGCTCCCCAACCCATCTGGGATGCATCTGTGGCGAGGACAATATGGAGCTGTGGGCTCCAGAAGGGCATTCCATTGAAGGGTTTGTCCATCACATGAGGGACTGCTGAAGGAGTGTGGTGATTAGTACATGAGCTCATAGGTCCTGGGTAGCTTGACACAACTGGGATCGTAACGTCCATTGAGCCCTGTGCATGTGAAGCCGAGCGAATGGCATGACATGCACCGCCGCTGCCAGTAACTCAGTAACCGGAGAAATTGATGTGCCGAGACATGGGAACCACCAGACTACTCGAGTGAGAGTTGCGAGGGCCTCCCCTTGTCTCGAAGTTGAAAAGCCTTCACCTGGATGGTGGTCAGCCTGGCCCCAATAAAGTCCAGTTGCAAGGACGGCTGGAGATGGGATTTCAGATAGTTGATCAGAAAACCCAGGTTTTCCAAGACCTGGACTGTGGCTCGCAGGGCACTCTGTGCCTCCTGCCTGGAGTCGCTCTTGATAAGCCTTCACCTCTGAAGATAGGCTCCGACCACAGCCAGACACTTGGTGAAAACGTGGGACGTGGATGCAAGGCCAAAGGGCAGCACCCGGTACTAATGGTGCTTCTCGTCTTCCAGGAATTGCAGGTATAGGCGATCTGCCTGACAAATGGGGATATGGGCGTACGCGTCTTTTAGATCGAGTGAGCAGAGTTTCCTGCTTTGAGGAGGGGAATCAAGGTGCCCAACAAGACCATTTTGAACTTCTCTCTAACCAGAAACTGGTTCACTGCCCACAGGTCCAGAATGAGCTGAAGGCCACCAGTTTTCTTGGGAATTAGTAAATACTTGGAGTAGAACCCTTCACCTTGCTGGCCTGGTGGAACTGGTTCGAGCCAGCACGAGGGTGGAGAGCTCTTCTTGAAGTATCTGCAAATTCCCTACCGCTGTCCACCGAGGCCATGGAGGCGAGCGGGGTGGAACTTGTTGGAATTGCAACTTGTAGCCCCGGCGCATTTATTTATTTAATACTTTTTCTATACCGGCATTCGTGGTTACATCAAACCGGTTTACACCCGAACTAAAGGTGGAAAATACATAAAACAGGTACTGGGGAAGGGACAAAGGAGAAAAAGGCCGAGTGGTAGCAAAAACAGAGCAACAAATAATATAATAAAACTAACAAGCAGCAATAACACAAACTATATACATCGGTACAGGTCAAAATGGAGATACCGCACAAGGTTAATGGAGGGAGGATCTACTCTGGGTAAGCTTGTTTAAAGATCCATGTCTAACTTCTTTTTGAATTTGATAGTACAAGGCTCAAGTTGGAGATTTGTGGGTAGTGGGTTCCATCGCGTGGGACCAGCAATGGAGATGGCGTGGTCCCTTGTGGAGGAAAGGTGTGCCTTTTTGAGTGATGGCACATGGAGGGTTCCTTTATTGTTTGCTCTGGTGGGGCGGTTAGAGCATGTGAGGCAGAGAGGTTCGTCAAGCCAATTAGAGTTGTCTCTGTATATGGATTTATGAATAATGGTGAGGGGTTTTTATAGAGGATGCGTGAGGGATAGGGAGCCAATAGAGGTCTTTAAGGATAGGAGTGATGAGGGCTGATTTAGAGGCATTTGTGATGGTCCTTGCTACCGCATTCTGGAGCATTTGAAGCGGCTTTATGGTGGAGTAGGGGAGCCCTAGGAAGAGGGAGTTGCAGTAATCCATTTTAGAAGAGAGGGTGGCCTGGATGACAGTACGGAAGTCATGGGTGTGGAGTAAGGGTTTTAGGTTTTTTTTAGAACATTGATGGACAGAACCCAGAGGTAGAAGTAATTGAAGTCCATCAGTCTGAGAATAGCTGTAGCCAACCCCCCACCGGGGAGCCGATGCCACTCAGAGGGAACTGGCTCATGCTCCCTGGCCGCCAGTCAAAATCCTATGGTGAGGTTCTGAGGCGGAGCTGGGGGTCGGGCGGGGTCTGTCTCGCCAGAGGAGTCTGTCTCACCAGAGGCAGTTGAGGTTTCGCTCTAGACGCCAGATGTCGGGCAGGGTCTGTCTCGCCAGAGGCAGTTGAGGTTTCGCTCTAGACGCCAGATGTCGGGCGGGGTCTGTCTCGCCAGAGGAGTCTGTCTCACCAGAGGCAGTTGAGGTTTCGCTCTAGATGCCAGTGAATAGGACTTGCGCGGCTGGTAAAAGGGGCGCCTCACATACTGCCAAAGGAGCTTCTTGGGAGGCTGGGTGTCCGAACTACTGGCCGACAATTGCTGAAGGGTCTCATGGTAGTCCTTCAGTTGCACTACCACCTCCTTAATCCTGTCGCTACATTTTCCCAGAAACAAACACAAATGGGTCATTAGGACCCTTGGAGACTGATTCAATTTCCAGGACAGTGGAGAGGATGAGCTCTCTTCCCAAAGGAACACTTGGCTGTTGCCAGAATATACTATTCTCCTGGCACTGTGCATTGACTCAATGTTGATGTTTCTTAATCCCTCCTGGTGCTTTCGAGGCACCCGCAACGTCTAGTGCAGTTCCTGGGTCACTCGATGTCAATGACTCCAATGCTTATTGGCTAGGCTAAATTTTCCCGAAGAGCTTCTAGATAATCCTTCCAGGAGCAATGTCCTTTAATGGTCATAGTCTCAGGGCCTGATTTTAAAAAGCATTTACTCAAATAAAACTGGGTTTTACTCGAGTAAATAGGCTTTTGAAAATTACTACAATATATGCCATTGAATTGTCCATAGGATTTAGTCACGTAAATACACTTTACTCGAGTAAATGGCTTTGGAAAATTGCTACAATAGTAGTTACATTTACACACGTAATTCTTTTTGAAAATTCACTTGTCACTGAGGGAACAGCCTGAAATGTCATGTTTGGTCCCCAGGCAAAGCACCCACTGACCATGGGGCATAACAGATGTAACCCAACTGCACAGAGGGCACTTACCTAAGCTACTGTGGGACATCAGATGAAAACAAATGAGCTGAATAACTACTTGATGTTGGGACAAAAATAATCCATGCATGACACCCTGAAGTACCAGACCCAGAGCACCATATAGCCTACAGAAAAATAAGGGACTTAACCGCATGAAAAACAATTACATGGAGGAATAAGAGTTAAAACAATCTATGGGGCCCTGCAAAAAACAGCTCCTGCAGTTCCAGGAAATGTTCACCACAGCCAGAGAGAGAGGGAGGTGGGGGGGGGGGGGGGGGGATGGTGGTGGTAGGGATAGAGAAAGAGAGAGGCTCCACAGAAAACATGAGACAGAGGTGGCCCTGTGTGGGATGTGAGGTAGTGATCAGAGATGCACATGCTAAGTAGGGTATGCTTAAAATTTCTGGAAGCTTTGATATCAAAGTTCTATGCCGTGCTCCATCTGATGTCACCCATGTGTGAGGACTGCCATCCAGCTTGTTCTCCAAGAACACTGTCATATGACTAAAGGAAACAAAAGCCACTGCAATTTTCGGTCTGGGAGAAACCGAGTATTCCCAGTCAATCTCCCCCACTCCCCCTTTACTCAGGGAAAAGCTTCCTGTCCATTGCAGTCATGACTATTGTTCATAGTTTTAGAAGCATTTCCTTTCATAGTGAAATTAATTTGAGTTCACAGTCTCTTATTGTATAACACTGCAGTGTGAGTCATCAGCATACCTACTGTACTGCAGGAAGTAGTGCCACACAATGCCCAGCTTCAAAGTGAGTGAGACATGGTAGTCTTCTACCAGTCTAGCTAAAGTATCCCAGACAATTTATTACCACGCCTCAGAACTATCTGTAAAATGTTGATGAGGAGACAGGTGTCAGTTCTGTGCATGCTTGCACACCCCCAATATTACACAATCTCCTTTACTACGTCCAGGGAAGGGTAACTTGTGTTCAGTTTAGCACCTCCAATCGTTTTTAAAAAGATGGCTCATGAATGAGGATACAATTTGAGTAAAAATATGTTACTGCACTCCACTTTATAATCCTCTCTCTTTCCTTCTGCATTATGAAATATGAGTTCTTCTTGGCAAAAAAACAAAACTGAGATCTGTCTAGAGATATTACTGATGCATTGGGCAGAAACAGAGAAAGAAGCCTGGCAACTAAGTGGAATTGTCCAGCAATAGAAAAACACCTACATTAAAATGAAAGAATAAAATGCAGTAAACTTCCACTGAAAGACATTAACAACCTTTCTGGATCTCTCTATGAATCACAGCACTTTTGCAAGAATTATAAGGGGACTAATTCATGATTCTGATCAGTTATTGTATAGCCTTTTCCCACTGGACAGTTGAAACCTGCTCAATGCTGCATCATCTCTACTTGATACTGAGAAATTACTTCTTACCTAATAATTTCCTTTTCTTTAGGACAGTCAGATGAATACAGAACAAGTGGGTTATACACTCCTATCAGCAGATGGAAACAGAGCAAGCTGACATCACAGTACACATACCCCTGCAGTGATCTCAGCTCGCTAGTATTCTATGCAAAAGCAACTGTGGACAGACTAGTCCAAAAAATGAAGAAAAACAAAGAAAAACAGCCAACAGAAAACAGTGAGCTCAGATACGAACATAAGAATATAACACTAGACTAGGGACTGGAGTTACCCTTACCAGTAATCCCTGCAACATGTAGACACAGGAGGAGCAAAATGCAACCACATGGCAGCCACAGGAGGGAAGCTGGATTCATCCAACTGTCGTAAAGAAAAGGAAATTATCAGGTAAGTAGTAATTTCTCATTTCTTAGCATCCAGTCAGATGAATCCAGAATAAGTGGGATGTACCCAAGCTACTCCCAAATAGGGCGGAAGGCTGCCCACGGTCCAATCAAACCCACACGTGCAAAGGCCCTGTCCTCCCGGGCCTGAACATCCAAGCGATAATACCTGGAAAAAGTATGTAAGAATGGACTATATCGCAGCTTGGCAAATGTCGATGGGAGACAATCTAACTTCTGCCCAAGACACCACCTAAGCCCAAGTGGAATGAGCCCGAACCTGACTAGGTAACGGCTTCCTAGCATCCACGTATGCAGGCATGACTACCTCCTTAATCCAGCGAGCTATTGTAGCCCACAAGGTTGGTTCTCCCAGTCTAGTACTGGTGAGAAGGACAAACAGGCAATCCAACTTCTGCAAAAGATCAGTAAACTCCAGATACCTGACAATATGTCTCTTGACATCCAAGGGTTGCAACAGATGATACTCCTCTGCATCCCTCTCTTTATCCAGAGATGACAGGGAGATGGGTCTGATTCAAGTGAAACTCAGTGACCACCTTTGGTAAAAAGGAAGGAACAGTACGCAACTGTACTGCCCCTGGAGTCACCTGGAGAAATGGCTCCTGACAAGACAAGGCTTGCAGTTCAGAAACCCTACACGCTGAACAAATTGCCACAAGGAACACTGTTTTCAAAGTCAGCAATTGCAAGGACAGAGTACGTAGCGGTCTAAAAGTAGGGCCTGCCAAAATATCCAAGACTAAATTAAGATTCCATAAGAGCACCAGAAACTGCAAGGGAGGACGAAGATATTTCACTTCTTTCGGAAAACGGGTCACATCCAGATGAGCCGACAAGGATCCACCATTTACCTGACCCCTGAAACAGACGAGAGCTGCTACTTGTACCTTTAAGGAATTAAGAGCCAAGCCTTTATTCAAGCTATCCTGCAAAAATTCCAAAATAAGCAGGATCTTGACTAAGGAAGGAAGAACACCTCGATCCACACACGAGGCCTCAAACACTCTCCAAACTCATACATAGGCCAAGGAAGTGGAGAACTTTCTAGCTCTTAGCAAGGTGGATATCACTGCAACAGAGTATCCACGTTTCAGCAAGTGAGTCCTTTCAAGGGCCATACTGTATGACAAAATTGTGTTGGATCTTTGTGATGGACAGGTCCCTGCTGCAACAGGTTCCTGTGGCCGGAAGCCGAAGAGGCAAATCCACCAGAAGCCTCTGCAGATCTGCATACCACAGTCTCCTGAGCCAATCTGGGGCGAATAAGAACACCATCCCCTTGTGGCGTTGGATCCTTCGAATCAATCTGCCCAACGTGGGCCATGGAGGAAAAGCATACAGCAACATGTCTTCCAGCCTCTCTTGTACCTGGGCATCAATCCCCAATTACTTTAGATCTCTTCTGCAGCTGAAGAATCACGGAACTTTCGCACTTCGCAGATTCGCCAACAGGTCCAGGAATGGGAGACCCCAACTATCCCTGATCAGCTGCAATGCCTAGTCTGACAACGCCCACTCTCCTGGGTCCAGACTCTCTGCTGAGAAAGTCTGCTCCAATGCTGTCTTTGCACGCAATGTGCGAGGCTGAGATCATCTGGAGTTGCACCTCCGCCTATCCTATAAGTTTTTCTAGTGATGTCTGCTGGCTCTTGGTACCTCCCTGCCGATTGATGTAAGCCATGGTCTATGCATTCTCGACATTATTCAGACTGATCGACTTTGCAGCCTGTCGCTGAACTATCAACATGTTAACCGGACAGCCCTGGCTTCCAGCCGATTGATGTTCCAGAGAGATTCTTCTGCACTCTAGCGCCCTTACGCCATCAACTCCTGACAGTGAGCTCCCTAACCTAGGAGACTCACATCCGTTATCAGTACTAGCCAGTCCGGAAGGGAAAAGAGACTCCCTTCCATAGATGATCTGCCTGTAGCCACCATGGCAGTTGGGAGGAGACCTCCACCTGCAGGGGGAGCTGAACCGAATAGTCCTGAAACTGTGGATTCCACAGAGATAGCAGGGAGTGCTGAAGAAGACACATATGCACCCTTGCCTATGGTACCACTTCCAAGGTTGCCACTATTAAGCGAAGGACCTGTAGGTAAGCCCATACACAGGCCGATACAGTAAAATTTGCGGGAGAGTGGGCGAGCGCCCGCTCTCCCGCGTGCGCACAGGCCACTCTCCTGTGCGCGCAATTCAGAAAAATAATTATTCAAATTAGGGCCCGCGGTAAAAAGAGGCGCTAGGGACACTAGCGCATCCCTAGCGCCTCTTTTTGGACAAGAGCGACGGCTGTCGGCGGATTTGACAGCTGACGCTCAATTTTGCTGGCATCTGTTCTCAAACCCGCTGACAGCCACGGGTTCAGAAATCGGACGCCGGCAAAATTGAGCGTCCGGTTTTCAACCCGCGAGCCGATTTTAATTTTTTTTTTTTTAAATTATTATTTTAAACTTTGGGATCTCCGACTTAATATCGCCATAATATTAAGTCGGAGGGTGTACAGAAAAGCAGTTTTTACTGCTTTTCTGTACACTTGCCCCGTGCCGAGAGAAATCAATGCCTACCTTTGGGTGGGCGCTAATTTCTGAAAGTAAAATGTGCGGCTTGGCTGCACATTTTACTTTCTGTATCGTACGGGAATAACTAATAGGGCCATCAACATGCATTTGCATGTTGCGGGCGCTATTAGTTTCGGGGGGATTGGACACGTGTTTTCGACGCGCTATTACCCCTTACTGAATAAGGGGTAAAGCTAGTGCGTCAAAAACGTGCGTCCAAACTTGGGTTAACAGTGCGCTCTGACTGTATCGGCCTGACAGTCAGGTGCAGAGTGTCCAACAAAAGATGGATTTGAGCTAGCAACTTCCGAATTCGAGCTTCTAGCAGGAACACCTTGCCTTGCTGCATGTCGAACTGAACCCGCAGGTATTCCATCAACTGAGTAGGCTGAAGGCTGCTCTTGGCTAGGTTCACCACCCAGCCAAGCTCCTGCAACAAGGATGTCATCTTGCGAGTTACTAGGCAGCTCTCTTCCAGCGGTTTGGCGCGAATCAGCTAGTTGTCCAAATATGGGTGTACCAGGATTCCATCCTGTCTCAATGCTGCCGCAACTACCACCAATACCTTGGAAAAGGTTCTGGGAGTGGTGGCCAGATCAAAGGGCAGCTCCCGAAACAAAGTAGTGCCCTAGAACTGTGAACCGCAGGAAGCACTGATGCTCCAGTCAGATGGGAATGTGAAGATATGCCTCAGACAGATCCAGAGAGGTTAGAAATTCCCCCGACTATACAGCCATCATCACGGAGCGCAATGTTTCCAATGTGAAAATGCCTCACTCACAGACGACGGTTGATGCCTTTGAGGTCCAGAATAGGACGAAAGGAGCCCTCCTCCTTTGGCACAACAAAATAAATGGAATATTGCCCCATATTTTCTTGAGATGCGGGCACTGGTACCACAGCTCTCAGACTGAGGAGCCTTGTCAATATAACCTCCACCGCCTGCTTCTGCGGGAGTGGCAGGGAGACACCATGAACACTTCCCTGAGGAACACTGTGAAACCGCAGCGCATATTCCTCTCAGATCACCTCCAGGACCCATTGATTCGATGTGATCTAGACCCATCTCTGATGAAAGAGAAGCGACTCCCTATCTCTTGTTCACGGGGGTAGGTCATCAAGCCTTCATTGGGAGGGTAGGGAGGGACCACCACCCGAGCCTGCGCTTCATCTGGGCTGTCGGAGATGTAAGGCCCGAGACCTACCAAAGAGCCGAGCCCTAAGAAAAGTCGTTCCTCTATAGGGACGAAAATGCCTGGATCTTCTAAAACCACCTCTCATGACAAGGGAATGCTGCACCTGCCTCTTATCTTCCAGCAAATGAGGAACCCTAGATTCACCCCACTTACAAATCAGTTTCTCTGACTCCCTGACAAACAAGAGCAATCCGATAAAAGGCAATTTAGTGAGATTAGCCTTGGAGGTTGCATCGGCTGACCAATTTCTCAACCATAATTGGCACCTGGCCACCACAATCAAAGCCACCCCTCTGGCCAAAGTGTGGACCAAATCACAACCCGCATCAGCCAAAAAGACAGCAGCTGGTTCCATAACTGACCTGGGATTCACTCCAGAGTCATCAACCCCCTGGGAGAGAAGCAAATGAGTGAGCCACCAAGGAACAATAAGCAATCTGCAGGGACATTGCCACAGCTTCAAACACCTGCTTAAAGACAGTCTCAATCTTTCTATCATGACCATCCTCTTCAAGGCCATTCCTCCTTCCACGGGAATAGTGGTCCGCTCGGAGATTGCACACACCAGGGCATCTACCTTTGGAAAAAGTAAGCGCTCTCTCATCACTGGGTCCAGAGGGTATAGGCCTTCCAAAATCTGACCTCCTTTGAAATTAGCTTCTGGGGCACCCCACTCAAGATCAATCAATTCTTGAATGGCTTCTCTCACAGTGAAAAAACAAGATGCTTTACACAAGGAAATCAAGAGAGGATTTTTCTTCGGCTCAGAAATAGGATCTGCCCCAGGAATTCAGAGCATGGTCAAGGTCTGGGAAATCAAGGCTGGCAGTTCATCCCTGTTAAAGAACTGCAACATAGTTCTATACAGTTCCAATCTGGGAGGGGGTGGGGGGGAGGGCGGGTATCCCCATCCTCAAGAGGCAGGATCGGTGTCATCATCCATGCTGTCCAGATCTCCAGCCAGAGGAGCCGCTTTCGCTTGTGGGGTACTCCGGCGCAGAATAGAAGGTCCAGGCAAGGTTCCCACCTGAGCCTCTGCTCTAGGATCATGGAACAGAACTGAGGACTGTCTCTGAAGAAGAGTTTGTAAGCCCTGGAAAAATTCTACCCAGGAAAAAGTAGAAGCATCCAGATTGGGAGGTACCTGAGGTAGCTCAGTGAGTACCTTCCCATGCTGAGGAACCAGTTAGGGGAGTTCCTAATTTTGGGTGACTCGCCAGAATGATGGCTACTGCCTGGAGACAATACCCTTAGTCAATAAACATACACATGGTTACTGTGACTCCAACATCACTCTAAGATTCAACAGCATGAGGAAATGTGGAAAAAAGGATTTGCACTCACAATGACGGGAGTAGCTGGCTTGTTACGGCGGTTACTACCCCAAACCAAATATCCAGATTACTACCTCCACCTTCCTCTATTCCTGATGCCTTTCAACTAGCTTGATCACTCCATTCTTATACTTCACTTTCAATGCATATCCAGCATAGTTCTCTGCTTCAACAGCAGGGGAAAAGAAAAACTGTTACTTCACACATCCAGCAGAGCTCTCTGCTTAAACGGCAGGGGAGAAGAAAAAAGGGTTCGCACTCACAAAGCGGGGAGTAGCTGGCTTGTTACGGCGGTTACTACCCCAAACCAAATGTACCTGATACTTCACTCTCGACGCATATCCAGCATGGCTCTCTACTTCAACGGCATCGGAGAAAGACTGATACATCACGAATTTCCAGCATAGCTCTCTGCTTCAACGGCAGGGGAAAAGAAAAACTGATACTTCACGCATATCCAGCATAACTTCAACGGCAGGGGAGAAGAAAAAAGGATTCACACTCACAAAGCGGGGAGTAGCTGGCTTGTCACGGCGGTTACTACCCCAAACCAAATGTGCCTGATACTTCACTTTCGATGCATATCCAGCATAGCTCTCTGCTTCAACAGCAGGGGAGAAGATAAACAACCAATAAGGGCTGTATAACATAATCTGGGTAAAAACAAATAAGCATGGGTGTAGCTTGCTTATTGCGGCGGTTACTACTCCTACTACCTCTAACTAATCAAGCTAGATATTTCACTTGGATGCAGCTCCTCCACCGCTCTCTACATTAATGGCGGGGGTGGAAGGGAATTAGAACCAAGAGCTAAGAGAAACAGATAAGTATGGGAGAAGAAATGAGGGAAGCTTGCTGGGCAGACTGGATGGGCCATTTGGTCTTCTTCTGCCGTCATTTCTATGTTTCTATGTTTCTATATGTTTACCCAGACTCATAACCAGCTGGGAAGAACCAGGCTTAGCGAAATCAGAGGAAGACAATTCACCCCGAGCCTCCAAATAGCGCTGGCACAATTCAGCGGGCACTCCTGTCTGAGACGTCAGAATATGACAAGCAGTGCAAAGAAAGAGATGCTTAGGCATCTTAGGCACAGGCGCCATAATGGCTGACCATGTGCTGAGCAGCAGGTGGAGGCATGCGTCTAGCTGTTTTTTGGGTTTGTTTTTTTTAATGTATATATTTTAAAAACTTACCAGAGCTCAGCTTTACCTAGCTGAGCACAGAGATAGTCTCTGGCGGTGGGGGGAGAGGACATGAGCTATCTCCGCCACGCTCAGCTTCCTGTAGCTGCTGCCTTTCAGCTGTTCAAGCAGCTAAGTCCATGCCGGCAAAAACCAGCTACAGGACCAAGGCACATCTCTGAGAGACCACAGAAATCCCAACTGGGGGAGGGACCATATGGTATCATCGAAGGAGAGCAGGGCATTAATTTTCTTTCCTGAATTCTCCTTCTTAAAATTTAAGCAATCCCCAGTGGGGAGATGCACATCCACCATCTGCTGGAGACTGAGAATATTGGCGGGCTGAGGTCACTGTAGGGGTATATGTACTGTGATGTCAGCTTGCTCTGTCTTCATCTGCTGGTAGGAGTGTATAACCCACTTGGGTTCTGGATTCATCTGACTGATGCTAAGAAATTTCCTTTTATAGGTAAATGCGAGATATATAAAATTCAGCAGACGGAAAAGGACAGCACTCAACAACCTTCTTATAACCAATGGCTTAGATGTATGAGGTTTCCATTCCCCATGCCCCCCATCCATTTCCACTTTTGTCAAGTATTTCTCTTGTTGTCACAGTGCTAGGTCCTTACCACCAGCTGCATTCACTTACCAGTCCTGCCTGGCCAAATAGTAACTGCACAGCAGTCTTGCAGGCACTCCGCCATGTAGAAGGGCAAACCTGATTCAAAACTTCAGTGACTGGAGAATCATCTCTGGGTGAAATTCCATTAAGGTCTCCAGCTTCCTTTATCAGCTGTAACATGGCATGCTAAAAGATATCAAACAACTTTTGTTATATATTATTCAAAACCAGGCTGTAATCACCATCACATATAGGATGCAAATATATTTTCTTGTGCATATTTTCATATGTGAAATATCATTACCATACAAGTCACAATGCTAAAGAACTTGGGATACCAGCAGGCCTGCTGCTGCTAAAGGGATGGGGCAGAGACATTTTTGGAAGGAAGGACCTTATCTTGTTACTGTCATAATTACACCTTGCATATTATTGGGGTGTTTTTGTTTTTGGTTGTTTTTTTAGCTTCATGCTTTTTGTTTTTGCACTAAGCTTGTAAGTACATTTGAAGGCATACAGCTGCAAAGAATGCCACTGATTTGTGGTTTCACGGTCTTGGAGACATGGTAATGACTGGCATTTACAACCAAGCTGCAGCAGCACAAGTACGCAGCTTAGCAGGAGAGGCCAATCCCGCAGTTTCAGTCTACCTGCTCCGTGGCACAGCAGGAAAAGCAAGACAACACTCAAAAAAGCATGCCTGCAAGAAAGTAAAAATAAATTAGCTATTTCTTAGCAAATGAATGGCAGTGCAGGCTCTGAGAAGCAAACAGCTTGCCATTTCATTTCTTGAATTTTCTATTTCACTCATTTTCCTCAGTGGTGAAGAAGCGAGAGAGATGCAAAACTGAAGCAAACATAACTGACTGCTCTCCACAGCGTGGCTGCAAAAACTAGCCATTTCTATGTCATCAACCGCGACTGAAACACCTTCAAGAAACTTGATTAAAATGTCAACCGCAGGAATTTTAATACCACACTATCCAAGATGTTGACAAAGTGGTGCAATTTATAACAAACAGAAATTAAACTACTTGGGAGAAAAAACACAAATAACCAAGGTGAAATAAATCAAACTGAATCGCACTTACTGGTTCCAGTGATAGGAAGTTTTTGGTCAATATGATTAATTGGCCAGAAGAGACCATTTTCTACTTCTAAGGCAGATTTTAAATTCAGTTGTCAAAAATGAAATGCAAAAATCCCTCAAAACTTTTCAACACACAATAAGGCATATTAATATGTATAGGTTTTCTGCAACTGCATTTTTTTGTTTAACAGATGTTTTTCTACTACAGTAAACAGGAAATTAAGATTAAACCGGAATTGAATGGGAAACTAGATAAGAACTGTAAGAAAAATTACTGTTTTCAGCTTCAGGTTTTCTGCTGCAGACTCGTTGAAAGAAATCCCCTTCAGGAAGTGGGATCCAATCTGAACAGGTACGGTGGGAAGTTCGCACTGAATGGGCTGAGATGGAGTCTGTCTCCTTCCTGCCTGCTGAGCCTCGGCTTCGTTACAGCACCCCTGATAGATGAAGTATCACAGCCATGAAAGAAAATCAGCTACTTGGTATACTCAATCCAAGCCTGATCTAAAGAACCAGATAAACATTGTTGCTTCTCCCTGTCCTAACCCTGCCTCTGATCCCGCCTACTTTGCCCACAGGAAGATGTGTTGTTGAACATTTATTTACCTGTATAGAGAGTTGTGGGTGACTTTCAGGCAGTCTATTTTGAAAATTGTTCTGACAATAAAACAATCTGTACAAAGTGACATACAAAAAATGGCAAGTCACCCTACCTGCAAGCTTGCTTCAATAGCTTTTGGATTGCAGTGAAAACCGGCCTTCATTGCATATTCACAGTGGCCTAAACTCTCCAAAGCCATTTTATAAGCCTGAAATTAAATAGAAAGAAGGTTTCAAGAAAGAAGATGCAAAGCATATTATCTTACACTTACTGCAAAGGTTACTACTTCTTCTTGGTGTTATTCTTGATGCCTTTCTATTGGTATGTTCCCATATCAAATCAAAAATCTTTTTTCAAGTTACATTTATTATGGTCTTTGAAGCCATTTCTTTTGGGCTGCAATCATTTTAACACTTTCTTTTTTTCCGAAGTCTTCCTCAATCTTCAGTTCATGCATTGTAGCTGTTTCAGAACTCAACTGCTCAGTTGGTATATCCTTTATGCAATCACGTCACTCCTGTCCTTGGCCACTAGCTTCTTGTGATTTGGAGAATTCGATTTAAGATTTTGCTCTTTACGGCGATCCATTGTTTAGCCCTGCATTGCTTCAATTTGATTTAAAGATGTATTGACCGGCACACTCTCTTCAATCCTCCTCACAGTCCCTTTTTGATGTTCCCTCTTTGAAGAGGTTTGGTTAACTGAGTCCCAAAACAGGTTGTTTGGAGTGGTGGGTCCTTTATTTTGGAACAACCTTCCTGTCTTGCTAAAATCTAAGATAAGATTTCTTCAGTTTCGAAAACTTCTGAAAACATTTTTTTTTCCAAAGCATTTGCTGATTATGCATAATACATTTTTCCTTTTGCCTGGCTTTTTCTGAGCTTTTCTAGCAATACACAGTTGTATTCAGTCACTTTATCACAAACTGGTTGTCAGGGTCAAATGGGGTGATGTTCACTTCATATGTTTACTTAGAAAACACCTTTCTGCCTTCAAGGTAGGAGTATGAATGTGTTGAAGGCTACCTATTGCTCTCCTAACTCGTACAGTATATTTTTTTGTGTTGATTGTATTTCTTTCTTTTTCAATTTAAATTTGTTTTGTGTTTTACAAAGAAACAAATACTAGCGTAACAATTCTTACCATTCAATTACGGCAGAACAGAAAGCAGTATTTACAATTTTCCTTAATAAATCCCTCTTTCCTTTCCCTCTTCCACCCATTCCCAAACAATATCACGTTAGGTAGGAGAGATGGGTTACAAAAATTGAATGTAATATAAAATCATACGAACGCAAGATATAATCTCCCTAATAGAGGAAAACCTATTGCACTGAAGAAAACATTTCAATAAGAAATTGGCTTTTGTAAATAATTTTTCCACTTTACATATGAATCCCATATCTTTTCAAATCTAAATATCTTATTCCATTTTTAAGTGATAATCTTTCCCAGACTATAAATTTGATCCAGTTATTTAATTACATTTTGCATTGGGGGACATACTACAGCTTTCCAATGAAATGCTCTCTCACATCTCGCTGCTAGTTATCTGTTGTACTAAAAGTTGGGTATGTTGTTCACATTCTGGATTTGGTATATTTAACAATGCATGCTTAATTGATGCTATGCACTTTAAACCCAAGATATATATATCTTATATATTCTAAACAATATTCTATTATAACACATTCATCATAAATGATAAAAAGAACTCACCATGCTATATCCCCCCTCTTCAATACAGACAAAGGCTTTATGCAATTTTTTTGGTGTCATATACCAACATAGCAAAGCTTCTTTATATCCATTTTCAAGCAACTCTGATGATATCGAGCTCTTACTAGTATGCAGAAAGATGATATCCTATTCCTCTTCAGTAATGATCTCACCAACATCCCTTTCCCAAGCCTTAATATGTATTTTTTTAGATAATCCCTTTAATAGTATCAGCAGATGAGCAAATGCTCTCAAACAAAAATTTGCCTCTACATAATTCCTCTTTAATTTTATTGGTGCATAAAAAATGTGTTACCTCTGAAAATAAAAATATGTTATTGGGATTGGACAAAATCCTATCCCCTAATGTCCTCAAATCACACCACATCTCCCTTTTTCCATAAATGTTCCATGTAGTAAACCTGGTAGAATATCAATATTATGGTATAATGCAGTACTATAAAAATATTCTTTTTCCTACCAAATTAATATGCCATTGAGCCCAAATTTTCAGGGTATCAGAGGTCGTAGAAGGCAAAATCTGAAGTGATCTCCAAGCCTGTTTAGGATGCCAGGCTAAGGCTTTGAGGCATAATTCCCACCAACTCTTGTTCTAGTCACCCATTGCTTGACATCTCTCTCGGTGCCAGTCAACAAGCTCTCAGTTAAGACGCCACATAATACCAGGTGATATCTAGCACACTTAACCCTCCTCTCAATTTAGTAATAAACATCATCCGATTTGCCAGTCTGAGAAGTCTACGTTTCCAAATAAAGTTTAAGATACTCTTCTGCCATAATTTAAGGAAGTTATGAGGAATATGGATCGGCAACGTTTGAAAAAGATAATTCTGTCTAGGGAACGTATTCATTTTAATTGTTATGATTCTTCCCAGCCAGGACAATCCAATTCTATCTCACCTTTCCAGATCCAGCAATTTTTTTTTTTAAGTAGCAGAACAAATTGAAATAAAAAAGGTCCCCTAATTTCCTTTCCAAATATATATCCAAATATTTTATATACTGTTTAACCCATTCTAATGGGTATATTTGTTTTAGTTGTTGGACAAATTCCTGGACTAAAATATTCAAAATTTCAGATCCGTCAAAATAAATTTTAAAACCGGA